>NC_133330.1:307558592-308208396 GCF_042186555.1 Aquarana catesbeiana | reverse complement strand
CAATGCCTGATGTAAGGGGGGACTCCGCTGCAATGCCTGATGTAAGGGGGGACTCCGCTGGCAATGTCTGATTTAAGGGGGGACTCCGCTGGCAATGTCTGATGTAAGGGGGGACTCCGCTGGCAATGCCTGATATAAGGGGGACTCCACTGGCAATGTCTGATGTAAGGGGGGACTCCGCTGCAATGCCTGATGTAAGGGGGGACTCCGCTGCAATATCTGATGTAAGGGGGGACTCCGCTGGCAATGCCTGCTATAAGGGGGGACTCCGCTGGCAATGCCTGATATAAAGGGGGACTCCGCTGGCAATGTCTGATGTAAGGGGGGACTCCGCTGGCAATGTCTGATTTAAGGGGGGACTCCGCTGGCAATGTCTGATGTAAGGGGGAACTCTGCTGGCAATGTCTGATTTAAGGGGGACTCCGCTGGCAATGTCTGATGTAAGTGGGAACTCTGCTGGCAATGTCTGATGTAAGGGGGACTCCGCTGGCAATGTTTGATGTAAGGGGGGACTCAGCTGCAATGCCTTATGTAAGGGAGGACTCCGCTGGCAATGTCTGATGTAAGGGGGGACTCTGCTGGCAATGTCTGATGTAAGGGGGACTCCGCTGCAATGCCTGATGTAAGGGGGGACTCCGCTGCAATGCCTGATGTAAGGGGGGACTCCGCTGGCAATGTCTGATTTAAGGGGGGACTCCGCTGGCAATGTCTGATGTAAGGGGGGACTCCGCTGGCAATGCCTGATATAAGGGGGGACTCCACTGGCAATGTCTGATGTAAGGGGGGACTCCGCTGCAATGCCTGATGTAAGGGGGGACTCCGCTGCAATATCTGATGTAAGGGGGGACTCCGCTGGCAATGCCTGCTATAAGGGGGGACTCCGCTGGCAATGCCTGATATAAGGGGGGACTCCGCTGGCAATGTCTGATGTAAGGGGGGACTCCGCTGGCAATGTCTGATTTAAGGGGGGACTCCGCTGGCAATGTCTGATGTAAGGGGGAACTCTGCTGGCAATGTCTGATTTAAGGGGGACTCCGCTGGCAATGTCTGATGTAAGTGGGAACTCTGCTGGCAATGTCTGATGTAAGGGGGACTCCGCTGGCAATGTTTGATGTAAGGGGGGACTCAGCTGCAATGCCTTATGTAAGGGAGGACTCCGCTGGCAATGTCTGATGTAAGGGGGGACTCTGCTGGCAATGTCTGATGTAAGGGGGACTCCGCTGCAATGCCTGATGTAAGGGGGGACTCCGCTGCAATATCTGATGTAAGGGGGGACTCCGCTGGCAATGCCTGATATAAGGGGGGACTCTGCTGGCAATGTCTGATGTAAGGGGGGACTCTGCTGGCAATGTCTGATGTAAGGGGGACTCCGCTGGCAATGTCTGATGTAAGGGGGGACTCCGCTGGCAATGTCTGATGTAAGGGGGGATTCCGCTGGGGACACCTGATGGCATCTGGTGGCAGGCAACGTGGCAGGTGACACGCTCAGTACTTCCACTGATTCTGCATTATGGTGAGTTAAATAATTTCATTCTATATTACAATGTAATAATAGAAATAATGCACTTCAATCATCCTGACACCATAACAACCATGGTGCCGGGATGATTGAAGCGCCAACACCAGGTGTTTGGAGTATCTTTATCTGCTGATTTGTTTTCCTTTCTGGAATACACATATTGCTACTGTTGTGTAGGATCTGGGCCTGCTGTCCCTCCATCCCTCTTTCTTTCTCTCTTTCTTTTTCTTTCTCTCCCTCTTTCTTTCTTTCTCCCTCCATCCCTCATTCATTTCATACCAAATCCCCTTCCGAGCCTTGCCCATTTAAGACACGCCCACTATTCCGCTCAAACCATGCCAATTTTTCGCCGCATCATGCTTTGTGGGTCGCATTTTCTATTACAGTATGCCCTGCCTACAAAAGAATGTCACACCCCCTAATTATAGCAAGGCTCCGCCTACATGCAAAAAAGTGTCCCAATTTTTTTTTTTTTGCAATGTTGGCAACTATGCAGTACCACTATCACTTATTGACTTTATTATGCTGAATATGGTCCTAATGTATCTATACAAGCAATATACCATTGATAGTTGGTTGTCCCCAAGACTGCATGCTTCATATAAAGCCCCACCTGTTCCTATTGCCTTTCCCCTTTTATATATATTCCAATAAGACAGGGATGGAGATATATGACCTTAATGGTCTCTACCTCATATAAAGTCCCAAACAATTGCTCTCTTTTCAAAATGCAGCTTCCTTTTTATAGCCACAGACAGTTTTATATTAGGAGCTGGGAAGGTCAATAGGATTTTGTGCCCAATTAGCCAAAACACGATTTTTGAGGGACAGGTACTCTTTTTTGGATGAGAAGACCTGGCTTGCTATTGGCATTCCAATTCACCCCAAAGGTGTTCAGTAGGGTTGAGGTCAGTGTTCTGTGTAGGCCACTTAAGGTCCTCCACACAAGCTCAGTAACCATGTTAATGTAGAGCTGACTTTGTACACAGGGTTACAGATATACTGAATCAGAAAAAGGGACAATTTAACCTGGATGACCAAAATGCTGGAACAGGAAATGGGACAATTTAACTGGGAGGACCAGGAGCATAGCCAAAAAGTGGTTTCCTTTGTATAACCACAGACAGCTCAATATTGGCTTTACAAGTTGATAGGCACGTTCAATGTCCAATAACAGGCTCCGGGGTTCAGGAGAGGCAGGTCTGCCCTTGACTGTTGCTAAGCAAGTCAAGATTTTCCTATCAGAGTGCCAATGTTTTGAGGGTCCCGGGGGGTTAATAAAATGAATGAAAGGAGCGAGCAGGCACCATCTTAGAACAATTGAAATATTTAGTTTAAAGTATAGATTTCCATTTATAAAGGATTCATTTCAATTCCTGTCCTGTAGAAACAACAGGACAGGAATTGAGAGGGAAATGCCTCCCTAGTTGTCACTGGAACAAATGTAGCTATTTGAAGATTTCCTCTTTGTTTCTCATCCTGCTGACCACTCAAAAGCTTGGATTTTTTCTTAATTTTAGCCCCAGCTACAGTGGTTCCCAAAACAAATAGAGAGGATAAATCTAAACAGGAAGGACACAGACACAATAAAAACTCAATGGAGATTCTAAACCTTCACCACTCTATACAATACATAATAAATAAATAAATAAATAAATAAATAAATAAATAAAAATAATAAAACAAATAAATAAATTGTCTATAGACCAGATACAATTTAAGGGGATAGTGAAACATTGAATCTTCTCTTTACGACCAGCTAGCCAGCTATAAAATTAGTGAAACCAGGTCGAAGAAAACAACAGAAACATTTTCACTGCTGTCAGCAGTAATTTAATTGAAGAGCTTTAGTTGAGATTCTGCTAGTAAATTATCTCTTGGTAAATGATATACCTCCTTCACAATGCTCTTTTATCTGGAATGCAGTTTTCCTGCGTTCTGTCTATCTCCGCAGAGTGAAATATGGCCATCTAAGTTATTTCAAAATGACATTATGTGCCAGAGACACAATGAGCTGCAATTTCTTTAAATACTTCCAAATGGTGCCCTACAGGAATTATTTGAAAGGTAGTAATGGCGGAAGTCCAAATAAAAATGGGATTTTTGAAACTATGCAAAACTATACATGTCAAAGCAAGTTTATAACACTTGCTACGGAGAGTATAATGTATACAGTACATTATTCGCCAAGCAAGAGTTGGAGTTTCAGACTGTTATTGTCTACTGGGGGGAAGCTGAGAAAGCAGCACATACTAGGAAAAGGTCAGGTGTTTGGTACAGAATGCTACAAAACTGTCTGGGCTCAGTAGACACTTTTAAAGCTGAACCAAGGGATTAGAAAATATTGTCTAAATTCCAGAGTCATGTGTATTCTTCCTTGAATCTTGGTGTGCTTTGTATATTTCTTCTTCTCTCTGTGCAGCAATCCAGTGTGAAACTTTAGTGTGAGCTTCCTGTAATAAAGACCGACCACTGCTGCTCTCTCTTCTTGTCCAGGGTGACTGGTCTTGTCTCCGCCCCCTCTTGTAGCTTTCTGCAAGTAGCCTGTAATGGGTGGAGCCTGCTGGGGTTCTCCCACAGCTCTGTTTCCAGCACAGGCTCTGTACAACTTTACAAGGCGATAAAGACATTTGATGCATACAGATTAGATTTATATCCTTTGTGGTTGGGTAGATTCGCATTCTCTCTTTGTCGTGGTGAACACATTTAGAGTTCTCCCCAGAACCAGAGGTCATGGGAAATCTTCCAATGAGGACCCCCTTTCTGGTGACAACTGTCTAAGAGGGGAATTTCCTTCTCTTTGTAGAGCGTTGCTTCCCTGTTGTGTCTCCTGGACAGAAAGTAAAGGGAAGGTCTGCAGATAATACTGAGATGCCTTGTCACTGCCTCTGCAGCTTACGCATGTATTTGCAAATGTGTGCAAACGAAACCCCTGTTTTAATGTGAACTGTTAGACAGTATAATTTGGTTTGTTGCAGGCTGGTTGGTAAGTTGAGCTGGGAATTTTTCTTTGTTTGACATGCATTGCCCTTCCATGTGCTCCTTGCTGTTAAGGCCAGGTATAGGTTGGGGCAGTTGCTGTTTGTACTGTTGGTTATTTGGTGAGGGGGCTCACTGGACACCTTTGCTGCTATTGTGCATATTGATGGGTGTCCAGTGCGCCCCTGTGCCTTTAGGTAGGAGTGGGCTCCCTCCAGGTGTACCTGCCCTCAATCTATCCATTATTATAAATGTGCTCCTACTATGGAGGCTCTCAAAATTTATAGAGTTAGGACTGCAGATAATACCGGGGTGCCTTGTCACGGCCTCTGCATTTTACGCATGTGTTTGCAAATGTGTGCAAACTAAAACCCCTGCTTTTAATGTGAACCTTTAGACAGGTTGGTAAACTGAGCTGGAAATTTTTCTTTTTTTTTGCTGTTCGACAATTGTCGCCCTTTCATGTGCTAAACTGGTAACCAATAAAAGCTAATAAAGCGTCGCCTACGGAGATTTTCAAATACCGAAGTTTGTCGCCATTTCACAAGCGTGCGCAATTTTAAAGTATGATATGTTTGGTATCTATTTACCCGGCGCAACACCATATTTTATATTTTAACAAAAATGAGGGTGTTATATTGTCTCTGTGTGCACTGAAATTAAAATGTGCATTAGTGTGTAAAATTGCATTAGAAAAACTGCTGCACAAATACCGTGACATAAAAATTTGCAAAACCCACCAATTTATTCTCTAGGGCCTGTGCTACAAAAATATATAATATTTGAGGGGTTCTAAGTAATTTTTGTATCAAAAATACAAATTTTTATTTGTAATCAAAAAGTTGTCAGAAGACGGTCCGGTCTTAAAGTAGATAATGGCTGAAGGTTCTACTTGGATGTTGCACTTCTCTATGTGGCCAGGCTGTGAAAAAGTCTCACACATGTGGTATCATTATACTCAGGAGGAGCAGCAGAATGCTGTGCTCTGAGGAAGAGGGGATGTTCCCCTCGAAACATGTCAGCTAGCAGTTATCCTTGTGTAATCCTCTGTGATCTTTGGAGGGCCCTGCTCATCCTTGACTGCATGCTGTTAGTTGAATACCTTTTATTCTGTGAGATCTTCCACAACTGCTTGTGAGTAGTTTCTTTTTATTATTGGTTTTAATAAACTTACGTCCAAAGGATAATGCACGTGGCTGGTGTGCCCTTTTTTTCTTTTCTCTCGAGCAGCAGAATGTGTTTTGGGGGGTAGTTGCAAGTATGCCTATGCCGTGTGTGAGAAATAACTTGTTAATTTGTAATTTTTGTGAAAAAAAAATGTATTTCTTTATTTTCCAAAGAAATTTGGGAAAAAAAAATCACAACTTCAAAAAACTTGTCATGCCTCTTACTAAATACCTTGGACTATCTACTTTCCAAAAAGGGGTAATTTGGGGAATATTTGTACTGTCTTGACATGTTAGGGCCTCAAGAAATGAGTTAGGCCATCAGTACATCAGGTGTGATCAATGTTCAATGATTGGTATTATAGCTTGTAGACTCTTTAACTTTCACACAGGCCAAATAATATATATACTGATTTGGGTTATTTTTACCAAAGAAATGTAGTAGTAGTAAAAGAAATGACTTATTTGCAAAATGTTATAACAGAAACTACGAAAAACACATTTTTTTCAAAATGTTCGGTCTTTTTATTTGTAGTGCAAAAAATAGAAACCCCAGTGGTGAATAAATACCACCAAAAGAAAGCTCTATTTGTGTTAAAAAATATATACAGTGTTGCATGAGTAATTCTCATTCAGTGTGAGAGCGCTGAAAGCTGAAAATTGGCCTGGATAAGAAGGGGGTGAAAGTGCCCAGTATTGAGGTGGTTAACATAAGGACACTTACCTGTCCAGGGATCCAGCGATGTCCGCACCCAAGCCCATTCATAAATCAGCTTCGGGTGCAGACGCCAGCATCTCAAGTAAGGGAAACAGGAAGTAATGTGGCCTCAAAGCATGTTTCCTACTGTGCATGCATTAGTCATGAATGGTCCTGTAGTCCTCTGGTGCCAGAAGACTGCGGGGGAAGGAGGAGAGCCGAGCTTCCGCCTCAGGCCGCCACGCCGATTTGAGCCGGGATACCTGTCAAAAGCAGGTACCCGCTCTCCCCTCCCCCTCAAAAAGTGTCAAATGTGGCAGGTAGGGGATTGCAAACAAGCGGAACCCTTATGGGTTAAGCTCCGCTTTAAGGTCCCAACGCTGGATTGCTCTGTAGTAACAGACCAGACTTTCTATACTAGACAGGGGAAAGAGAGGAACATTGAAGAAAAAGAAGAGTGTCAGGGTTGATTTACTAAAGGCAAATAGCCTGTAAAAGAAGAAAGATAGAAAAAAGAAAATCATCATTGCTTATTGAAGAGGGAACTCTCCCCCTCTTCCGCCCCCCTTACTTCCACCCCCTATCCAATCATGTGCAAGTAAGGGCTCTTTCACACGGAGGATCCGTATGTCCGTTTTTCATCCTTCCGTTTTCGGATGAAAAACAGACATACATGTATCCCTATGGAGCGTTGGATGTCAGCGGTGACATGTCCACTGACATCCGACCCGCTCCGATCCGAAAAGTGTAACAGAAGAAAACCCTACTTTTCCATCCGTTTTCGGATCGGATCGGGTGACCCATAGATCTCCCATAGGGGAGAGCGGCTCTGACAGGTCCGTTGCTGCACAGTGTGCAGCGACGGACCTGTCATTTTCCCGCTCAGCGGGGATCGGCGGAGCGATCCCCGCTGAGCAATCGGGTGTTCACAGGGCGGATCATCATTGATCCGCTCCGTGTGAAAGAGCCCTTAATATATGGTATTTTTTTTGCTGAATTTACCTTTTTACCTTTAGTAAATGAACCCCCAGTGTGTTCAAATCACAGCAAAAAAAGAAAAAAAAACTCTCCGGACCTCATGATCACAAAACTAGCTGAGCTGAAATACAATTCCTTAACCTCCCTGGCGGTATGATTATTTCAGATTTGAGGTGCTGAAAGCGGTACCATTATTTTGCATAGAAATTTGGCGTTTTATATTGTAGGCCTGTAATTCTTAGGAATAACTCACTTAAATCTGTCCCAGAGTCTAGTAGACATCTCGTGTATGATAAAGTTTGAAACACAAAATCATAAATTATAATATAATAAATAACTATAAATAATAACAAATAATAATATAATAATAATACTTTTTATTCAATACATTTTAGTAAATAATATAATCAAAAACACTGACCTTTTTTTGGCCAAACAAGGGTGCAATATTAGTAGTCATATTGCTTCAGTAAACGTTCCGGGTATGGAAAAATTTTAAAACACGATACAGCACGTCACAATCAGGACAGTAGAACCAGGTTTCTTTTCTGACTTTCCTTCCAGTGTCGTCACACTTAGAGCAGCAAACCACACACATCCTTGTGGGTGCTGACTTCTTTTCCGTTGGTGGAATGTGGTCCATAAAGTGACGACCAGTCAGCCGTTCCAGGTTCACAACGCCAGCAGCACGACGTCCAGATCTATTTGCAGTCGTTGGTGTTTGGTGCTTGAGAAATATAAGTTTGGCAACTTTCCAAACAAAGTCTGCATGGACCACAGGCTTGTCACTCTTTTTTTTTAGAAGAATGAAAGCATTCCACAGGGACTGTTCAAAGAGATGCTTGAAGATTTTTTTTGTAATTTTTTTTGTTGTTTTCTCATGGCTGGATAAAAAGTCATGGCCTGGTCAGCTCTGTCAACACCTCCCATGGTGTTGTTGTAGTCCATCATGACTTGTGGTTTCATTATGTCTTTTCCACCATTTGTGTGTACCGTGACAGTAGAGGTGTTGTGAATAGTACTCATTAGGCACACATCTTTTTTGTCACGCCATCTCAGTGCCATCATTTTGCCTTTCTGCCAGGCAACTATTTCTCCTGCCTTGAGCTTTTTATTGCCAAAGGTTGGCGGCATGTCATGACGGTTAGCTCTAACGGTCCAATATGCATCCGTCTTGTGCTGTAGAAGGAACTCATAGAGTTCTGGAGAAGTGTAAAAATTATCTGTGGTTACACAGTAGCCCTGATTCAGCAATGGCTCAATCAAAGTAAGAACGGTAGCGGTTGCCATTTCATAATTACTGAATCTTTCGTTGAATTTGGTTCCTTTCCCGGTGTAAAGGACCGAATTCCATATGTAACCAGTGCTGGATTTACAGAGCATGAATGATTTTATGCCAAATCGTGCTCTCTTATGCCCTGTACACACGATCGGACATTGATCGGACATTCCGACAACAAATGGATTTTTTCCAACGGATGTTGGCTCAAACTTGTCTTGCATACACACGGCAAAGTTGTCGGAAAATCCGATCGTTCTGAACGCGGTGACGTAAAACACGTACGTTGGGACTATAAACAGGGCAGTAGCCAATAGCTTTCTTCTCTTAATCTATTCTGAGCATGCGTGGCACTTTGTACGTCGGATTTGTGTACACACGATCAGAATTTAACCGATCGGATTTTGTTGTTGGAAAATTTTATAGCCTGCTCTCAAACTTTGTGTGTGTCGGAAAAAAGTCTGATGGAGCCCACACACGATCGGAATTTCCAACAACACAATCCAATCGCACTTTTTCGGTCGGAAAATCCGACCGTGTTTACAGGGCATTAGACGCGATATACTGTATCCAGCTGAGTCTTCCTTTGTAGGCCATTAGACTTTCATCGATACTGATGTCTCTATCTGGTACATAGGTCTGCTGGAAATTTTTCTGAATAATTTGATATATCTCCCAAATCTTTTTCAGTTTTGGTGCTGGATGAGAAGTCAAATTCTTCATTATTTTGAAAGTGCAAATATTTCATTATCAGAGAAAATTTGTACTCCGACATGACGGTACCAAAAAAAGGAGTGGCTAGTAATTTGTTGGTTGTCCAATACCACTTCTGCAGGGGTTTCCCCACCACTCCCTGAAGAATTATGAGGCCCAGAAACTTCCAGATGTCCTCTTTGGTCACTGGTTCCCACTTTCTGCTCCTTGCAAACCTCTGATGTGTAGCAGCTTAATGCTCCTGGTACTGATTTGTCTCTGTAACAATTTTTTCTATAACCTCATCGTTCAAAAAGAGTTGGAGGTATGCCAAGGGGTTGTCATCTTCCACATCCACTTTGATACCGGTTGCTCCAGTAAACGGGAATCTTGGGGGCGCTGGGTGCTCCGTACCGCAGTCAATAGAGCATCAAGTTTGCACATCACTGGGCACAGTCGCAGGATCATCGCTGAAATTGCATTCCGTGCCTGATGACGAACTTCCCCAAGAATCGCTATCACTCAATTCTGCAAGCGATTCTGTGTCGCTGTTTTCCAGCAGGTCATATGCTGCTTTTGAGGTAGAGGCGCGCTTTTTTGATGCCATGGTCGTTCTGCAGTTTCCAGACAGAAAGTACAGTAAAATTGCAGGCAAGGGCACTGGATAAAGCACTGGGGGGGGGGCAAACTAAGGTCAATTTTATTTTATTTAATAATGTAATCCAATAGGATTACAATGCATCAGTGTGTTTTATACTGTTTGAATTTGCCGCCGGTTCCACCCCCTGCGTCACAACGCTCGCAGGGAACGGAAGCCAGGGCACACAGTGCATCGGGCGGAAGATGGGGAAGATCCGGGCGCCGTACACAGCAGGAGTACATCGCGGGATCCCAGGGACAAGGTAAGTAACCTCTTCCAGGATCCAGCGATGCGATCCCGAGTGTGGCTCGGGGTTACCGCTAATGGTACTAAAATCCCACCCCGAGCCACACTCGGGAATACCGCCAGGGGGGTTAAGAGGCAAAAAAATTAATATATACTGTATGAACTTTAAATGTGTATGTATGTGTTTGCTGGAGTTCCAGATTCCCTAATGGATGTTTAACTAAATACTGAAAGGTTCAGAAATGCATCATTATTACAGCAAGTTAAGAAAAATTTGTTATTCCATTTTTAAGTTTCAGTAAACTGATTTATCATCCTATTTGTTATTTAAATTACTATATTTATATTAACATTTTTATGACTCTTAAAATATATTTGTAATAGAGCATATTCTAGAGCTTGCATCTCCGTTATGCTCCTTAAAATAAACCCACATATTCATGTAAAAAGATTTAATGTACAATGCGATTCATATTTTTTTATATTGCTTGATTATAGTGTAAAACAATAAAAGCATTTATTAAATGGAGCATTCACTAGCATTCCTGAATATAATAAACAGGAGCTGGCAGCCAGAAAACTTGAACATTGTTTAAAGACCTTCAACACAAACAATAAGCATACAAGAACCCACTTTTGTTCTGAAATGTGCAAAGGCACACTCCCCGAGGTTTTTCCTAACCAATCCTGAGCAAGCATTTCTTTAATGAACTCATAAAGCTCACTATTATCATGTGGCGTTAAAAATATTCCCATATCAAGACAAGTAGGTGTAGCGGTACCCCCGCAGGGGCTGTTGATTGATGTGGCCCCCCTGTCACCCTGCCCAGCCCGGCATTTACTTCCAGACACTCCAAAACAATGAATAGGTCAATCAGCTTCATTTTTTTTTGTATTTTATTGAGGGATTAGAACTTGGATGGGGTTAAAGAATTCATGGGATGCCCAGAAAATGATTCTTGCATGGTTTGGGGCAGATATTCAGATATTCTCCTCCTGCGCGACACTTGCTGCAGACTATCTCTCCTTCTCCCTCCAGCACAATTCTTCAGGCGCAGCTAGAACATGGTTAGACCTAACTCTGGTTTCAGCCAGGCCTTTTCAAAGTTCCTTATTTTAGGCAGGGACCGCGGGCCCCTATAGTGTAGCAAAAAAACAGTCCTGGTGCAAGCTGCCCTCTTTGGTGGACTACTGATCCCAGTCAGCCCTTTGCAGGCCCTGACAGCCCTCCTGACTGCAACGGCCAAAATGTACCATTTCTTTAACAACTTAGGCCCAACAACCTTTCCAATACTGAGCTATTTGGAAAAACAGGCCATCAAGCAGGAGGTCGAAATGCATTGATGGGAACTGATCAGACATTGTGAGGCCCCAGGGTCTGAACCTGCTACCTCTGCTGTGCCTAGTGATGTCTTCTCTTGCTGAGCCACCTGGGATGCTGCACAGCAGCCTGGACAATTCTTTGAACAATCTTGCCTTGAACCTTGTTTCTCTTGAACCTTGAACCCTTTGCACCTCCCACAAACTTCCTAGATTAGCCTTGCCTCTTCACTTCTGGTTTGCCAGATTATTGTACTCTCTCCAGCCAAAATCTTGCTCTTGTCTACCCTGCTGCCATTTGTATCTTCGCTACCACTCATTACCAACCTTGTTCTTCCACTACACTTCTGCTTGATTCCAACCTGCAACTATTTGTTACAAGCCTTTGGCATGTTACTAAATATGCTTCTGCTTGATCCTCACCTGTTTTATCTGCTACTGGACCTCCTGATGGGACGATCCTAAAGGACCACTACCTGATACTAACACACAGCAAAAACTCATCTCCACCATCAGGAATTCTTGTGAACACCGGTTAGTGCTTAGACTCCGTACCTCGAGTGAGCCTGCGTCGTCCGCCTGGGTGAAATGCTTCTGTACTTATCCAGCTGGTTGGTGGGAGCTTCGATACTGCTATAGCTGCTGGCCTCTAAACCTGACCCCTGACTATGACCGACATGTGCATTCAACCCCTAGACCTGAGTCATCCCTGATGAATTCCAGGTAGCTATTGTCACACAAGCAGACCTAAAAGATCAGAAAACTGGAAAAAAAAAAAAAAACAACTAGAAAGAACTGCAGAGATGAGCTGCAGATAAGCCATGGCGGTGGGCTCTATGTATAACTTTCAAGAGGAGCATTAATAAAGTACCAATAATCATAAACCAAGGACAATGTTTTCCTGTCTAAAAAGTCCAGTTCCCTATGTATGATTCTGATTACTGTTCAAGGTAAAATATATCTCAGTGTGTTTCGTCTCATCCTCCCTTTTGCCTTTGACCTTCACACCCTCCTACTTAGGGTCTCAGGCTCCTTGCAGTTTTCTATCTCTTTAAACCAGCTGATAATTGTAATGGAAGGAAATATTTGAAATCTTTGCTGTTGTTTTGTATAACATGTAGATCTTAATTATTTATTTAGTCATAATGCTTACATGCTCATTATCGCTAACAGATGGAAAAACGATTAAAATTATTCATCAAAATTCAATTAAATTCTCAATGTTGGTAACATTTGTGCAAAAACTCAGTAGCACATTTTCAAACAAAGTAAAAATTAAATCATAGCAAAAATGTCTTTGTGTCCTCGGTAGTTTTGTCATGTTTTTGCAATACTTTTATTGGGGTGGTAAAGAGAAAGGAATCTTCGTTAACTGGTAAAAAGTACTGAGAACTGGTCGAAGAAAGAAGCTCTGTCAATAAGGTTTAAGGTAAAGCAATACATTCTCTAGGTGAATAATCCAGTAATTGTTATCTACAAAACAACTATTTAGGAAAGATGCTGGGTGCATTGTGTGCCCAGCAGAGGGAGCACATTTCAATGTGCATAGAAATGTTAATGAAAATAAGAGACAGCAAGCATGTGAAATAGAAAAGGGTAGATACATAAGTGGTCTGTATAGTGAACTAGTGAGGCTTCTTCACAGTAAGAGCCGTGAAATATGTGGAATAGACTCCCTCCAGAACTAGTTCTGACCAGTTCAGTAAATTGTTTTAAAAAAAGAGCTGGATGCATTCCTAAATGCACAAAATATAAATGGATATTAATATTTAGAGGTCATGACAACAGGGGCAGTTGATCCAGGAAACATCTGATTGTGTCCTGGGGGATCAGGAAGGAAATGTTTTCCCCACTGGAGTAAATTGGATCATGCGTTATAGTTTTTTTTTTTTTTTGCCTTCCCCTGGATCAACTGTTGGTATAGGATAGTATATATGAAGGTTTTCTATTTGTGTGTGCTTTTTTTGTTTATTGGTTGAACTAGATGGACTTGTGTGTTTTTTAACCTAACTATGAGACTATGCAGTAAAAAAATAACTTTTATAGCGCATGTGCGGCGGCTCCTAAGATGGCCGTGAGCATCTAGAGCTCTGCTCCACCAGGGCCCCATAGCAGTCACCGGAGCTCTCAGAGCGCCCACCGCACAACACACTGGGACATCCAAGCAGAGGAAACCCCCGGGAATCCACAGATGTCATCAGCGCAAGCCAGAGGAAAGCCTCAACCGCCAGATGACGCCCGCGGCCAGCCCGATCAGCTACGCCAAAATGGCGGCTGCGCCACGAGGGGGATACACAGAGGAGGATGTGGAGGACTCCATTGCGGACCAGGACTTAATGCCTTCGCCATCTCCAGGTACCAGTCAGCCTCCCCTACACCCAGATACCTCTCCTTCATCTACTGAATCCCTGCTGGGCAGGCAGAACTCAGGGCTCCCCTCCAACCCCATGATGGACCCTCACACAGGCCTGCTCCTGGCTGCCTGTGAAAACGATGAAGCTGCTCCTTCCCCCACTGACTTCCCCTCCACGATGGAGGCTTTTTCACACATGCTTTCAAAGAGCCTATCTTTAAATGCGGCCCAAATTACCTCACCTATTCACGCTGATTTGCAGCAAATAGGAATGGTGATTGATGTGATCGAGAAAAAAAGCCATTCAAGCTGTAGCAAGAATTAACCAAAACTCTGCCAGACTCCAGGATGTGCAAGACCAATTAGAAACTGCGTTCGCTAACATCGATGACCTCGAGAACAGATCGAGACGCTATAACTTTAGGCTCAGGGGGCTCCCCGAATTTGAAAAGGAGGTGCAATCAGCAGTCATATCACTCATTAAAGGTCTCATCCCAGATATTGCAGAGCACCACCTGGAATTGGACAGAGTGCACAGGGCCCTGCAACCCCCCCGCACTGACGGCCTCACCAGAGACATCATTATAAAGCCCCATTTTTACTCAGTAAAGGAGGAAGTGATGAGGAAGTCCAGAAGCTCCGACTCCCTCACCTTACACGGACACAAAATTCAGATTTTTGCAGATCTTTCCCCTTACACAGTGCAGAAAAGACGATCGCTTAAACCCCTTCTCCAGATCCTTATCAACAAGGAAATCACTTACAGATGGTCATTCCCGCTGCACCTGAACTTCTCCTATAGGAACAAAGGCTACAGTTTCTCCTCTTTTGCAGAGGGAGAGCGCATACTGATACACCTTGGCCTGATCGCTCAAGAAATCCCCCTGTTTATTTTATTTATTTTATTTATTTCAGGAACTTATATAGCGCCGTCAATTTATGCAGCGCTTTACATATACATTGTACATTCACATCAGTCCCTACCCTCAAGGAGCTTACAATCTAAGGTCCCTAACTCACATTCATACATACTAGGGACAATTTAGACAGGATCCAATTAACCTACCAGCATGTTGTTCACACCTGAAAGGGTCCCCCCTCTTCCACTAAGAGGCCACCCCCAGCAAGCCCACTGCAACCCACTTGGCTGAAGCAACACTCGAAGAGATCCAATGAAAACTTACCAACATGATGAGCATTCCCTGGGCTCCCTGTTACCTAAAGCAAGGCTTCTGGCAACCCCTAAGTATACATAGGAATTATTATGAGGCTGGCATCCTGAACGAAGTCTCCCCTGTTATCTGCAATCAGAGAGTACTTGGGGCTGGAGTAAACCCGTAACCCGGGCAATAATACACTAGTCACCATTGCCTAGGGACAGGTTGTTGAACTAGGGATGGGGAGGCATGGGACCCGGGGAGGACCTAGGCACCACCACATAGAGTTCCCAAAGGGGTGGGGTGCCTGGAGCTTCCTAGGGGGAACAGTCCACTCCTTCGAGTAAATACCGGCCTTTAATTCTGTTTACCTCTGAATGCCAGCCCTTTTGGGAGGACAAGATTCTCTTTGTTAAAACCATAGTAACCAGGGTTGCCTACTAACTACAGCTAAGCTTTAAGAGATTTTCACCGAGTTTTACATGTTCAGAAATTGTTTTCACTTGTTGATGATCTAATTGTCACTGCTTTAATTCTCCTGTCTTGGAACCAGATGGTTCTATGTTATACTTAGCACTGTATTGTTTGGCACTTACTGTTTTGTCTGAAATTTTCAATAAATGTTTTAAACTTCAAAAAAAATAAAAATAAATAAATAACTTTTATAACTCAAAAATAGAAAAAAAAATATAACTTGAAAATTCAAGAGTTTTAATATGGATTTTATTCACTTTATGCTTTAACAACCTATGTCTGTAGTGATAGATTGAATTTAAACCAATTTATAAAACACAGGGTAGCCATATTACAATTGTTTTACAGCAGTGGTGAAGTAAGATGAAGTTCCAGAGAAATACAAAAATTTGAAACGAAGACTAAAAACTAAGGGAACAGCTTGCGCTGTCTAACATTTGGATATAGATGAACAATATTGTCCTAAATGCAAAGTAAAAGTATTACATTTTAAATGATGTCACTGCTTGGCTAATAAATCCCTTGTTATGGGAATGGGAAGACTTTTCAAAGCTTTTTAAAGTATCAGTTTGATGTTAATATTTTTATCAATGAGCGTAAATGTTTTAAAAAACTAGGTTATATATAGACGTATCCTATAACTATATATGGCTATGGCATAATTCCATATTACATAAACAGACGATGCTCTCTGCTTTGCAATGCAGCACAAAATTACTTTTTGCTCCTTTTCACAATACAAGTCTGGGAGTCAGTTGACTCACTGAAAACAGTGCACTCCTTCTGTGGCTCATATCTTATCTGTGCAAATGTTAAAGAGGTTGTAAACCTCGAAAAAAAAAAAAACCCAAAAAAACAAACCCTGCAAGACAAAAGCATAATGAGCTAGTATGCATCGCATACTAGCTCATTATGAAATACTTACCTTAGAACGATGCCCTGGATCTGCGTTGGCCCTCCAAGTACAGCGATTGCATCTTCCACCTGAGTTACTTCCAGGTTGCGTGCGCGCGGGAGCCTCCGGTCATGGCACGACTCCTGAAGAAACGGCACCAGCGGGCCGTTTCTTCATTGCGCATGCGCTGATGATGTCGGCAGCAGCACATATACTGAATATCTCCTAAACTGTGCAGGTTTAGGAGATATTCAAGGTACCTACAGGTAAGCCTTGTTATAGGCTTACCTGTAGGTAAAAATGGTGTATTTGCCCCCTTAATGACCGGAGTATTTTTTGCAATACGGCACTGCGCATTTGTGCGACACTGTACCCAAACAAAATTGACATTCTTTTTTTTTTTACACAAATAGAGCTTTGTTTTGGTGGTATTTGATCACCTTTTATTTTTGTGCTATAAACAAAAAAATAGCGACAGTTTTGAAAAAAAAAATATATATATATTTTTTACTTTTTGCTATAATAAATATCCCTAAAAAAATGTAAAAACAAATTTCTTCATCAGTTTAGGCCGATATATATTTTTCTACATATTTTTGGTAAAAAAAAAATTGCAATAAGCGTATATTGATTGGTTTGCACAAAAGTTATAGTGTCTACAAAATAGGGGATATATATATGGCATTTTTTTTTTTACTAGTAATCAGCGATTTTTAGCGATACTGCAACATTGCGGCGAACAGATCAGACACTTTTGACACTTTTTTGGGACCATTGACATTTATATAGCGGTGCCATAAAAATGCATCGATTACTGTATAAATGTCACTGGCATGGAAGGGGTTAACACTAGGTGGCGATCAATGGGTTAACGTTGTTCCCTCATGAGTGTTTCTAACTGTGGGGGGATAGGACTCACTGGGGGAGGAGACCGATCGCTGTTCCTGATTAGTAGGAACAGAGCATCTGTCTCTCCTCTCCTGTCAGAATGTGGATTTGTATGTTTACACACACACATCCCCCCTCTGGCTCTCATGCCAGCGATCACAGGTGGCCGGCTGTCATCGCGACCGTCGGCCACTCGCATCGGTTCCCCCGCTGTGCATGCGTACAGGCATGCAATGGTAGTAACATGGTTACATAGTTAATCTGGTTGAAAAAAGACACAAGTCCATCTAGTTCAACCAACAGAGAAAAAAGAAAACCAACACCCTCAAATAGAAAACCTCCACTCGGCTCCACTGGGGGAATAAATCTCCTCCCTGATCCCCCAAGAGTCAATCGGATATTCCCTGGATGAACTTTACCTATAAATATTAGAATACAATTGTAACATATGCATTTGCAAATAATCCAGGCCTTTCTTAAAACAAACAATCTACTGAGCTGGCCAATCAGCTCTGGAGGGAGTCTATTCCACATTTTCACAGTTCTTACTGTGAAGAAGCCTTTCTGTATTTGGAGATGAAATCTCTTTTACTCCAGACTTAAAGAATACCCCCTTGTCCTCTGTGATAACCTTAAAGTGAATAACTCAACACCAAGTTCATTATATATGGACCACTTTGTATTTATACATGTTGATCATATCCCCCCTTCCTCTTCTCATGAGAGAATAAATTCAGTTCTTCTAATCTTTTCCCATCGCTGAGCTCCTCCATGCCTCTTATCAGTTTGGTTGCCTTTCCAGTGGTGGCCCGCTCATAAGGGGTGCAGGGCAGGGGCGGCTAGTGCCCAAAATTTTTGGGGGGGGCACAAAAAAATGGAAAAATTCTTGAAAAAAACAGCCACTGTTCCATCAAACAAAGCCACTGTGCCCATCAAATGCAGCCACTGTTCCCATCAATTGCGGCCTCTGTGCCCATCAATTGCAGCCACTGTGCCCATCAATGGCAGCCACTGTGCCCATAAATTGCAGCCACTGTGCCCATCAAACGCATCCACTGTGCCCATCAAACGCAGCCACTGTGCCCATTAATTGCAGCCACTGTGCCCATCAATTGCAGCCACTGTGCCCATCAAACGCATCCACTGTGCCCATCAAACGCAGCCACTGCCCATCAATGGCAGCCACTGTGCCATCAAACACAGCCACTGTGCCATCAATTGCAGCCACTGTGCCCATCAAACGCACCCACTGTGCCATCAAATGCAGCCACTGTGCCCATCAATGGCAGCCACTGTGCCATCAAACACAGCCACTGTGCCATCAATCGCAGCCTCTCTGCCCATCAAACGCACCCACTGTGCCATCAAACACAGCCACTGTGCCCATCAAACGCAGCCACTGTGCCATCAAACACAGCCACTGTGCCCATCAAATAGTGCCACATCAAATGCTTTCACTGTGCCCATCAATTAGTGTCACATCAAAAAATTGAAAAATTCTTGATAAAAAACAGCCACTGTGCCATCAAACACAGCCATTGTGCCCATCAAACAAAGCCACTGTGCCCATCAAATGCAGCCACTGTTCCCATCAATTGCGGCCACTGTGCCCATCAATTGCAGACACTGTGCCCATCAATGGCAGCCACTGTGCCCATCAAACGCAGCCGCTGTGCCCATCAATGGCAGCCACTGTACCCATCAATTGCAGACACTGTGCCCATCAAAGGCATCCACTGTGCCCATCAAATGCAGCCACTGTGCCCATCAATGGCAGCCACTGTGCCATCAAACACAGCCACTGTGCCATTAATCGCAGCCACTGTGCCCATCAAACGCACCTACTGTGCCATCAAACGCAGCCACTGTGCCCATCAAACGCAGCCACTGTGCCATCAAACACAGCCACTGTGCCCATCAAATAGTGCCACATCAAATGCTTTCACTGTGCCCATCAATTAGTGTCACATCAAATGCTGTCACTGTGCCCATCAAATAGTGCCACTGTGACCCCTTACCCGCTCGCCGTCTGCCCGGCACTTACCCTGTCTCGGTGGTGAGTCAGGCAGCGGTTGACGGCGGTGAGCGGTGGGACCTTGCAGCGGGTAAGACAGCGGCTCCTGTGTCCTCTGTGCATCTCCTCCCCTCCTCCCAATAGGCGTCCAATCGTAGCTCCTGTCGTTTCGGCCAATCAGGTGACGGGTAACAGACCTGTGCACCTGATTGGCTGAGCGGCGGTTCAGTGTTAGGAAAGCGAATATTCATTCGCTTTTCTAAAACAACTGGGTGAACTGCGGGTGCAATGCTTTGCGCTCACATTTCACCTTTTTTGAAGCCTATTAGAGCATATGGCTCTAATCAGGTGCTTCAAAAACACCCCCCCCCCTGCTGGAATTCAGGAGCCCGGCGTCCGAAAAGGGGTCAGACGCCTGAATGGGGGTTGGCTACAGCGTCCATGGATAGATTCGTGCAATGCATGAATCTATCCATTATACACAGAGGGGGGTGGCTGGAGAGAAGGAGCGGGGCCTGTGCGCCCTTAATGTACGCACCACCACTAGTGCAGGGGCACCTCCCCCCTAATCCATGCGCCCGGCCCCTAATCTACATGCAGGGCGCCGGACGCCTAGATTTAAATGTGTTTTTTTTTTTTAAGCACATGATTGGTGCCTGAGTCTCTAATTGGCTCGGGGTGCAGAGCACTGTGCTCGGGGTGCAGAGCACTGTGCCCCTAGCCCACCCACTTGTGTGACATTAGCGCATTATTATTCACTAATGTCATCCTTCTTCTCCTCCCGGCCAATCAGGAAGCGGGTCCTGAGACCAACTGGCCGGAAGTCTTAGGAATCCCGGCCAATTGGGTCTCATTACCGGCTTCCTGTTTGGCCAGGAGGAGAAGTAACGGCCCTGGCTCTTCCCTCAGAAAGCTGCAACGAGGAGCAGCTAGAAGCAGCAGGTGGAGATGGGGCGGAGGGGCAGCAACAGCCTCTTCCAGGAGCTCTACCCTGAATCTAGCTCCAACAGTACCACCTCGTCATCATCCTCCTTCCCGCACCTCTACCGCAGCAACAGCGAGAGGAGGCTGCCCAGAGCCAAGCAAGAGCATCAACCCTGGGGCTTCGTGGTCTCCCCTAAACACCGGCTCATCAAGATTGACAGCTAAGGATAAGGTAAGGCCATGGATCGCTGCCTTCCCATTTGATCGATTGATTGAGCGCCGGGGGAGAGGGGGGGTAGTGCGAGTCAGGGGGCTTGGTTTGTTTGCAGCCCCCCCCAAAAAAAAATTGAGTGCCAGCCACCACTGTGCCCTTCTCTGCACTATCTCCAGTTCCCTGATATCTTTTTTGTGAACTGGTGTCCAAAACTAAACTTCATATTTCAGATGAGGTCTTACTAATGATTTGTACAGGGGCAAAATATTTCTGTCTCTGGCAGAGTCCATGCCTTTCTTAATACAAGAAAGGATTTTGCACGCTTTGTAAACCGCAGCTTGGCATTGCATTCTATTTTTAAGCTTATGATCTACCAGAACCTCCAGATCCTTCTCCACCATTGATTCCCCCAGTTGTACTCCTCCTAGTATGTATTATACATGCATATTCTTATCCCTCAAATGCATAACTTTTTGTTTATCAACATTAAACCTTATTTGCTACATAGTTGCCCAATTAAACAGAGCATTGAGGTTGGCTTGTAAATTGGAGATATCCTGTAAGGACATTATTCCACTGCATAGCTTGGTGTCATCTGCAAAGACTGAAATGGTACTTTTAATCCCAGACCCAATATCATTTATAAATAAATTACAAAGTAAGGGCCCCAACACTGAACCTTGGGGTACACCACTGATAACCTTATAGACCATTCAGAATATTTCCTGCAGAAAATCTGCATCCAGGGGCATACAGCTTTATGTACATGTGGATTTATGCAAGGATCTACGTAAACCTGCATACAGCCTTTCCTTACAATGGTCAGCTGTATATGACAGCTGTGTATCCTAAGTGCAGAAATATGCCCACAATTTAGGTTTTCTGATCTCATACATCCAAGTGCATGAGGTTTTTGGGACCCAAGATTTACTAAAGGTAAATAGACTGTTCATTTTGCAAGGGAAGTGGCACTTTGCAAGGGAATTTTCCCCAAAGCATAGAGCAGGGGTAGGCAATCTCCAGCTGTTGTGGGACTACATTTCCCATGAGGCATTGCAAGGCTGGCAGTTACAATTACTCCCAAAGGCATGATGGGAGGCAACAGCTGGAGGGCCCCAGGTTGCCTACCCCTGTCTTATAGAGGCACTGCAGAGCCCCTAAAACGTGTTGGCCGTTACAAAATAAAAATAGTTTAAAGGACTATACAAGTTAGTGTGGCGCTCCCATCACTTTAAAACTTTAGTAAACTCCTCTGGGGGTCCAGCAAGACCCCACAGTTGCTGGTGAGCAGCCTCTAGGACCGTAAACTGCCCATTGTGTTATAACGCATTTCCATATGATTCAGTGCTCTTACGTCACAAATATAGCACAGTGTTTAGTGACACAGGCCATGGGAAAGGTAGTAGTTTAGCTTATTCTTTGCAGGTATACCTTTTATTATTGCCATCTATTTTTTGTGACAGATTCTCTTTAGGACTATGACCATTGTAACTGCTGAGAGCACCTATCTACCTTGTTTTAATGACTGATTGCCATCGAACATAGTGGATCTCAATCACCATCCTTTCACATGTTCTGACTCGCCCTGTAAAGATTAGCTGGGTCACAGAGAACCCCCGAGCTGCACTGATTGTCACATACAATTGTTAATACATCTCCATCTTTCATCAGTGGCAACGATGAACAATCAGCAATGGACTGTCAGGAGATGTCAGCCATGAGTGAAGACGTTTTATTTATTGCTTTTATAAGTATACATGAAATCCTCTTATTTTAGGAATTCAGAGTTTGTTCAGCTTGTTTTGGGCAATCACAGAGATAACTCCAATAATTAGTACATTTGTTATGGCTTTGAGGTTCATTTCCAAGTTGTTTTAAAAAATGGATGAATATTGTTTCCCTCTGGAGGAGGACTACATATACCTAGACATGGAGTAAACTTGTTTTATCAAAAATCACAGGTATTACAGCTTTTGACGAGAAAAAGTATCTGAGCCGTTTCCAGCTGTGAATGATCTCATGTGCTCTCTGTTGGATATCTGAAGCTTATCAGGATGGAACTTTACAAAAGTTGATGGACAACTCTGCAATCACCTGCAATTCATAACCTTGGACTTCTACATCTACTGTGGATTTTTTTTGTTAAGCTGTTCTGACATGTTCTTTAAATAAAGCTAGCTTTGTTCCTAAAACACTCCCTGACTTTACTCACAAGGAGCGACACTAAACTCTGGTTAAAAAAAATATATTTTATTCGTGTTTGCATTCCTAATTCAAAAAGTTCCATCTATTGCTCTTAGCCCCCTCCATATCTCCAAATTCCTTTTCTTCTTTTTTGCTGATGTGATCCAACTTCCTGTTGGTGGTGGCTACATCCGTTCTCCATGGTCCCACTGTGTGTATGAACGTAGCCACCTTCTCTTTCTCGGTCCTGAGATAAATGAGGGCACCATGGGGTGCTCCAAGCTCGGGACCCAGTTTGCCCTGGACAAGCATCTGAGTGCTTTAAACCATTGAACCCCACACTGCAATGACGTGCAATGCATTGAGGGGCACCCTTATTCAGTTGATTGGGTCGTGTTCTCAGGGCCGCCATTAGGGGGGTACAGCCGATACACATGTACCGGGCCTGAGCGTTTGGAGGGGCTCTGGGCCCATAGGCAACCAGGAAGTGTGCAGGAGAGAGGCGCCAGAGGTGAAATAGTGCAGGAGAGGAGTCGTAGGCTAAGCACAGTAAGCTGGCAGGGCTGGGACTCGGGAGATGTTATGAGGGAGGGACTTAAAAGCCTTTCAGTTGCTCATTGGCTGAGGAGTCAGCAGGAGGCGGGCTGCTCTGCTTCCTGCTGCCTCCTTAGCCAATAGGTACACAGGGTGGACTGTCCATCACTGCAGAGCCTCGTGCTTCCTGTGTTGGTGGGACAGAATTCCTCTGAAAAGAAGCTGCTGTTCCAGGGATCGAGGTGAGTAAAAAAAAAAAAAAGTGTTTCCCTGAAGCTACTAGAAGACGTTGTATATGCACAGCCTGTGCCCCCCCCCGTTAATATCAATCACTGTATTACCAGCCCTATTGCTGTCCTTTTACCAGGATGAAAGTAACTTTACACATGTGTAGTATAGGTGTCAGCTTATGTCACCATGTTAAAGGGAGAGCAATATGGGTAGCATTACAGTGACTGTTATTAGTCCAGGTTCACTAAACTAGCCAATGCTCTGAAAAGCAATCCATGCGGATTGCTTTTCAGGCCCCTTTCACATGAGTGGTCCGATCGAGTCCTCCTGTCCGTTTTAGGCAAACCCGATCAGATCACCCATTCTTCTCTATGGATCGACAGATTTAATGGAAATTTGTCCGTTTACACCTGCCTACCTCCAATCTGATCTGGCAAAAAGAAAAGATGGAAGACCTCCATTCCCCTCCGTCTGGATAGATCAGAGGGCAGTTGGGTCTAAACGGACAGCATGAGTGTACACAGGTCTGTCAGTTGCCCACTCAGCTCAGCAAGGGATCCATGGACCGATCCTCTGCTGAGAAAAACTGGATCGGCCCCTGTGAAGATTGCAGCTAGAGTGCAGATAAGGCCAGCCACAGACGGTTTGAATCTTGGTCTGTTTATCAGAGACTGGCCGAGATTCAAACTATATATGGACAGGCTGAATGTACCCAAGTTAATCGATCGATCAACTTGAGTACAACCAGCCTGTCGGATTTTACATACAATTATCGCTAGCAGCTCTTGTAACCACTAGCAAGAATTACTGTGTTCTCCTGGCAGGGGCGGTTTTCCATCTCCACCGGGAGAATACAATGGTTCCGCAGCAGGGATTCCCCCATCAACACTGTCTGTGTTGATGGGGGAATCGAGCAAATTTTTTCCTGCTACCTGTGGGACACAGATGGGAAAAAAACGAACAGGGCTTTAACTCTTTCATAATTTGGCCAAAATGGGGAAAAAAGTGCTTGCTTTTTATATACTTTAGTATGATACATAACTAGAACACCTAACAGGGTTATGTCATTTCATGAGATTTCCCCTCACTTTCTGTCTTGATGTCACCAGAACAGGAAGTGAGGGAATCTCCCTGTGGGAATATAGCCAGCAATTGTTTTCATATATATATATTATATATATATATATATATATATCTATATATATATATATATATCTATATCTATATATATCTATATATAGATATATATAGATATAGATAGATATATCTATATCTATATCTATCTATATATAGATAGATAGATATAGATAGATATATCTATCTATATCTATATATATAAAATATAATATATCATTTGGACATTATAAGGCAACAATTGCAAGCTATTTCCCCACAGAGAGATTCCCCCACTTCCTGTTCTGGTGACACTAATACAGGAAGTGAGGGGAAATCTCATGCAATGATATAACAATATTAAATGTTCTAGTTAAGTATAAAAAGTATATATAAAGCAAGCACTTTTTTTCAACTTTGGCTAAATTATGGAAGAGTTAAAACCACGTTCTTTTTTTTACCATCTGTGTCCCATTGTGAGGTCCCATAGACACAACAGGTAGTGAGAGAGAAATGCCCTTGGAGACAGTTGCCACCAGAACCGGAGTCCCAGGATGGAGGAGATGGGACTGGAGGAGAATAAAGACATGGGATGGAGGAGATGGGACTGGAGGAGAATAAAGACATGGGATGGAGGAGATGGGACTGGAGGAGAATAAGGACATGGGATGGAGGAGATGGGACTGGAGGAGAATAAAGACATGGGATGGAGGAGATGGGACTGGAGGAGAATAAGGACATGGGATGGAGGAGATGGGACTGGAGGAGAATAAGGACATGGGATGGAGGAGATGGGACTGGAGAAGGATGACATATGATGGAAGAGATGGGACTGGAGGAGGAGGAGAAGGACATGGGATCGGGGAGATGAGACTGGAAGAGGAGGACATGGGATGGGACTCGGTGGGACTGCCAGTGGGCGGTCCCTGGGGAATGTTGATGGTCAGGTCCGGGGATGGGGGGGCCAGGCCTAAAACTGTGTAAAGGGCCCCAAACATTCTGATGGCGGCCCTGTGTGTTCTGCAACAGCAGGAATCATTTTTACTGCACCACAGCATATGTACACACCCCTCTGATAGCTCTCAGACTGGGGGATTTCCCTGCAAGTGAGCAAAGTAAGAGTAACAAGAACACAAGGCTAACTCATTTGTAGGCTCACAGTCAGAAGAGACTAAGTTTAAGCTCCAAGACATTTGTCAAATCTACCAACTGCAACCAATCTGTGTAATGGGTTCTTCTGCCAGCTTAGTTGGGGCCATTAAGTTGGCGCACATTGAAGGATGCAGTCCCTTTAGGATGTGAAGGAATAGAATAATCTCTATTGGCAGTAAAGCAATTCTCCTTAATATATAATAAATCAGTGGGAAAGGCTCACTTAAAGATATTAAGTCAGAGCAAGAGTCACTTCAAGAGGGGGGTGAAAAATGTAAAGTGTATTTCCGTTTAAATAGAGAAGTTAAACTTGAGCGGCTCACTCCTTCCTTGGATGGTTAAAGCAAATACAGCACTCGGCCTAGCAAAGTCAGGTCAGTCAGGTAACCTGCAGGCAGTATTTGTGGACACAGTTAAGAATGCACTGCAGCAATCAATAGGCTTTGGCACCTGTGCCAATTGCAAAGGCCTATAGTGAAAAATGTCCTTGAACTCAAAACAACAAGACAAGTTTGCAACAAGAGTAACGTTAGGTGGGTTAGGAACCCTCTCACCCAGTCTTTATACAATGAATAGCAAAGCGAAGAGCGTCTGGTTGGGAAGGCCTCCTTGTTTTCTTAAGATGCGGCTGTGATGATGTTGATGATGATGTCCATTATTCTGCACCAAACAGGTCTCCACCAGTCCGCCTCTCACAGGATACTCAGCTTGTGAGTGTCAGTTGCAGCTTCTCTGCCTATTGTGGTCCATTCTCGATATACATGGCTCCACGCATCTATCGTACACACCTCCTCTCATCAGCCAAGTATCTCTCCAACTCCCCTCCATGTTCCCAGGCTTTTGCTTCTATATGCTCCCTCCCCCTAATGATTGCTTCTGGACTTTGTAGTTTAGTTTCAGGTTCACTATGAGGAAAAATTCTGCTTCCAGCATACAAATCCCAGCAGTCTCTTTGCTCCTGTATTGGGACTATGATGAGAAGAAATGTTACACACTGCCATCTTGTGGTCAAATATAAATGTGCAGTACAGTAACAGTGCACAGTGTTACACTTGCTGTCTAGCATCCTATCATCACAAAGTATACTTATAATATTGCTGCCCTTGTTATCTGGTAACATCAGAATCACTTTTGATTTATTTGTTAGACTTCAGTTTTTGAAGTGGCTCCTTGCGATAGTGTGGTCCTTATGGAACCACCCCGCATAGGGATTAGAGATGTATCCACAGAGATTACAGATTTGTCGACAATTGTGGCAATACAACTATTTAAAAATTGCGCAAAGCCCTGCACCCAAAAAGATGCATGAGCTTCTTTTGAGCGACAAACACGCATAGGGCAGTCCATTCATAAATCCTACATAAGTTGTACCTGCTTATCTGCAGCCATCTCTACTGTACAGCCCTCTAAAGCACACATTTTACACAGCATTTCTGATCATCAGAAAGCGGGCATCGGGGATCTGATATCACACACTGCACAACATAGAGCAGGGAGCTGAATGTAATCTGAGACCTGAGTGGAGGGAATGGGCACATCCCCCTCTACACAGATCATAGGGAAACATGCACAGTTGAGGCTGTCAATCACCTGCTGTATACTGGATCTCCCGGCATCACTTGTCAGAGGTGACTCGTGCAGATTGCAGAGGAATGAGAGAGAAGACAGATAACCCACTAGGAGCTTTGGCTTGAGGCAAGTACAAACTATAGATAGATATGCTTTGTTCATTTTTCATTTCAGAGGTTTACAGCCACTTTAACTTGAGCTGCAAAGTTTGACATGCAGCACCTCCTGAGATCAATGGGACCACACCACAACCACATGCCCAATGACTGTCTTGTTGTTGCGGCACAGTCCTGCAATGTAAAAGTGCCACTCAGCAATTAAAGAAAAAAGTAAAAAAGAAACAGGTATCAGGAGGTGGCAGTCGTGCCTCCTGAACACCTTCGGCCATTGCTGTATCAACTTCTGAAAAGAGATCCACCACAGAGAGTGGTAAGCTTAAAAAATTGCTATAACAACTTTTGAGAGTGAGATAAAAGGTATTTACTGTATACAGAACATCTACCACCTCTCAAAATGATGGACAACTGTAGAAGAAAGAGTGATTTGGGTCAAGCAGAGAGGCTGGAATTAAACTTTGCTAATGGCTCCCAAATGGTCCTCTTTTGGTTCTCCAAAAGAGGACCTGTTGGGAGCTATGATAACATCTACCCTAGAGACCCTGAGCTGGAATGCCATTTAAATGCGCATCTGCCTTGTTAAGGCTTAGTACAGTTTGGGGAACATGGGCGTCAATAATTTCCAAACGGAATCTGGGTAAGTTCGCCTTTTCCCTAATGTAGATATCAGGGGACGTGTTTAAAGAAAAAAGACTTTCATTGTCATTTTACAAGCGTATGGAATTTCACAGTTTGAAAGACTTAACACAGTGTGGCTTACAAAACCTAATTACAAAACATAAAAATGCTCAGTGTTATGGAACAAATCATAGCAAAAGAATGTTTCAGCACAAGCATGTTATATTATGTGTGTATAATGCAAAATTAAGATTTGGAAATAGAATTGCTGTTTGTATAGAGCCTATCACGCTTTATTCCAAATATTAATATTTCCAGCCTTTTGTTCTGCTTAATGTAAGCGCAGCGAAAATGGGTTTCCTTTAAGCTGATTTTATACGTTCTGAAACAGTATCATTCTTCTTCTTTATTTAGGATGAAGGCCACATTTTCTATCAAGCACTCTCATGTAAATAAAGGAAAAAAAAAAAAGAGTAGCGTTCAATAGGCTTAGAAGTAGTGGTTTCTTTCTTTTTATGACGGTACAGCAACTTCTCGGCTTATGTGAGAGTCTTATTACACAGTTTGCGATTTAAAATGACACTAAACAATATCCTTATTCTCCAAAAATACTCCATACACATCCACTACTAAATGGCCCTATAATCTATTTTTCATGAAATTATTTCTTAATGTGTTTTCCTGGCTCCGTGTAATGTCCTTTGTGACCTCCCGGACCTCTCCAGTGCTTATTAGTAGTGGTCATGTGTACTACTCTACGCACGCTAGAAATCCCACATTCCATAGTCCAGAATTTCTCTAACTTTTTTTCAATTGTGGCACCCTTTAAAAGTATGTGAAATTTTGAGACACCCTGGTTTAAAATGTAAATGTTACATATTTAACAATGGGAAATCTGAACCTGGGACAATGTACTCAACAACATTTGTGAAATTAACTTCACATCAGAAGCCTGCAATCACATCAGAGGTTCCCCATCACACCAGAGGTTCCTGATCACATCAGAGGTGGCCCATCATATCAGAGGCCCCCATCACATCAGAGGTCCCCCATCACACCAGAGGTTCCTGATCACATCAGAGGTGGCCCATCATGTCAGAGGCCCCCATCACATCAGAGGTCCCCCATCACACCAGAGGTTCCTGATCACATCAGAGGTGGCCCATCATGTCAGAGGCCCCCATCACATCAGAGGTCCCCCATCACACCAGAGGTTCCTGATCACATCATAGGTGGCCCATCATATCAGAGGCCCCCATCACATCAGAGGTCCCCCATCACACCAGAGGTTCCTGATCACATCAGAGGTGGCCCATCATATCAGAGGCCCCCATCATATCAGAGGCCCCCATCACATCAGAGGTCCCCCATCACACCAGAGGCATCTACGCACGCAACACATCATAATACCCCATCACATCAGTAGTATTCCGTGATATTAGAGTTCCCCAATCACATAAAAGGTTCCTGATCACATCAGAAGTCCCACTGCACATCAGAGGTCCCAAATCACATCTGAATTGCCCCATTACATCAGAGGTACCCCATCACATCAGAGGTCCCCATCACATCAGAGGTCCCACATTACAACAGAACTCCCTTCTTCATGTCAGAGTCACCCCTTCACATCAAAGAACCACATAACATCAGAGTCTCCCTATGCATGGAAGCCCTTATCAAATCAGAGTCCCCCTATACATCAAATTACCCTATACATGAGTCCCCCATTATAGCAGAGACCCCCCCTGAACATAAGAGCCTTTCCATCACATCAGAAACTCCCCATTACCACAATGTTCCCCCATCAGAGAGCCCCCCAGTCACAGAGCCCCCATTCTACAAATCATCCCAGTCACACAGAACTCCTCCATCACAGAGTCCTCCAGTCACACATTCCCTTCATCACTCTTTATATCAGAGTCCTTCCTACCTTTTAGCTCCAGCAGCACGGCAGAGGGGAGAGGTGGAGGAGATCTGGAGGAGGTGGACTTCTGTCTTCTCCCAAATTCTGGGCCTAGCCCTGCATGCCACCTGCCTGGATCAGAGAAATACATTGCCATGGTGCTGAAGAGCTGGCTGCAATTACCATAGCAACAAATAGTGCCCCTCCTCCTGGTCCTAGGATATCATTGGTTGTTAAGGTTCCGGTGTTCAGCCTGTCCGCACAATGGCAACTCGTGATGCTGATCCATGGCCAACTGGGGCCTGTGCCTGCAGCACCCCAGGGTAACCCAGGTAGCACCCCAGTGTGCCGTGGCATCCTGGTTGGGGAACTCTAGTTCATTTCAGGAGTGAGCAAGAGGGGTAACTATTTTCCTACATACAGTGAGACCATAGGAAATGAACTTAGCCACCCTTTATCAATCACAGCAGCAAAAAAAAAAAAAAATTGGGGATTTGGAGAAGGCTGAGAGCAACTTTTTAAGTTAAAAATACATACGCAAATATTTTTTTTCTTTTACAACAGAATTTAGTGTCACTTTAAAGCCCAGCTCCTGGCTCGGTTCCCTTTCCTTCCCTTTAACTGCACCACCCCATCAATAGAGAATCTATAAAGAAGTGATTTTTCCTCTCCTAGACTGCCCACCTGAACACTGACATTCAACCGCTCAGGGCTGTATACAGGAAAAGAAAAGTTAAACAGCATGCCACATTTTGTGGATATAAATACCCCACAACTCTGTCCAATGCACGTCATTGCAGTGCAGTGGGTTGGCATTTACAGGGTTCAGTAAATCAGGCAGCAAGGAGGGCTGGCAAGTGCTGCCATAAATGCAAATGAGCCCTATAAAAAATCAAACCAATGGAGGATAGACAGCCAAAAAACTGACAGGGGTTTTACCTCTTGAAAAAAGAGTAAAGCGTTTGCTTTAGATGCATTTTTAAATAGAAAATATGTTACTTTATCTATTATAGGACAAAGGGACAGGTTCTTTTAAAAATTAAAACCTGCCACATTTTCTGATACTTACCTTTGCTGTGCTCCCCCACTACTCCATTGCTATGTTGAAGCTCTTGTACTGCTTGTATGGAGAAGCATGTGACCTCCCACCAGCATGCATTGCTTGGACCTATGGGCCAAAATCAAATCTCCTGCCCTGTCAGTCAAGGCTATGTTGAGGAAATCTCAGGACTGGATGGACAGAAACACCAATCCTTCGGCAGGTAACCAGCTCCCATACATGTGTTTCATTTGTGTATTTAGCTGTTTGCCTGGAGTGCGGCGTAAATCTGCATTTATTTACATAACATATTTCAAGCAGATTGCGATGGTCATGATGAATAATGTCTTGTACAGACTACTCTCCATCTCTGTTTACAAGCACCATGCACAGATAATTATATGTATCGTAAAGGCCAGTGCTCACAACATTTTGACAAATTCAACACTATTGCTTTCAAGTTAATTGGAACAACACAAAGGCGGACTAATAGGTGTGCCAACTTGGCTTGGCACCGTGCATTCTCCTGTTTGTTGGTGCCAGGCTAGACTTGCTTGCCAGTATTCTTGCTATCTCGAAATTTGAGGCTAGTGACAGGGTAATCTTAATGGAGGCCTCAACCGTATGGGATTTTGGAACGATCCTTTTAAATGTTCCTCCAACTTCTTACCAACTGTGCTAGCTTTGTAACATAAAAAAACAATTAAATGTCGGTGTTCTTGCTAACAAATGTTATTTTTAACTAAATTCAGAAAAGGGGCAAACATTGACTATACGGTCTCATCAGGTAAAATATCTTTGCGTGGTCATGAGCTTTGGGCTTGCCATAGAAAACATTAAAGATGATTAGAAAATCTCCAAACTGATTATTGGTGGCAGGCAGCCAAACAAATTACTTTTGTAGTTATTGTGGATACTTTGGGGGTTATTTACGAAAGGCAAATCCACTTTGCACTACAAGTGCACTGCAAGTGCACTTGGAAGTGCAGTCGCTGTAGATCTGAGGGGAAGCTCTGAAAGGAGGTGAAGCTCTGCTGATTTTATGATCCAATCATCATCAATCCAGCTAAAATGCTGTTTTTTATTTTCCTTGCATGTCCCTCTCAGATCTACAACAACTGCACTTCCAAGTGCACTTGCAGTGCACTTGTAGTGCAAAGTGGATTTGCCTTTCGTAAATAACCCCCTATGTGTACTGCTACAGTTTGCATGTTAGCAGTGAAGAGGTCCTTCTCCTGTAAAGTAGGAGATGCTCAACGATCATTTCCTCCGGGATCACAGTCGGCCCATGTGCACTCTATACATGGAGGTTGATTTTCTAAAACTAGTAAATCTGGTGCAGCTGTGCATGGTAGCCAATTGGCTTCTAACTTCAGCTTGTTCAATAAAGCTTTAACAAAAAAAATCCTGGAAGTTGATTGGTTTCTAGGCAGAGCTGCACCAGATTTTGCACTCTCCAGTTTTAGTAAATCAACCTTATGGTCTGATATCAATAGAAGGAAAATGGTCATAGAGGCCAAACCATTCTCATAGTCTAGAAACGGACCTGGGTCTTTTTTTCGGGGGGAGTTTAGTCTAAATTTCACAAAGGGAAAAATATTTGTCTTTAACATTCCCGACGCCGAAAAACTTGTAACAAATGACAATTATCTTGACAATAATTAAAGAGGGGATGTAAGAAAAACAGACACGGTGTCATGGTGCCTGGGAAGAATGGAATGTGGAGATTCTTTATACAAACCTCCCTCCTTATCACCCTCTCAATGTGACCTTTTTTGGCTTTGGCTACATGAGATATTCTGGGGTCCATTGAAAAGTGAAGATACTTCAGATGGATGAATGCTTAAAGCCTAATGCATCCAACTATTAGATCTGTGTCTATTTCTAATGGAAAAAGAAAGAGAAAAAAACCCTAACTGGACCTTGAAGGCCCACAAAGTAATTTAAATGCAAGAGAATATTTGTAGAATCTCAAGTACAAATTTTACTAAACAATATTATTAAAAGCAAATATATTGAACATATTATGGGGATTATTTGTAATGGCTGTGTGAGCCCGAGGCATTCGCATGGTGGATTTTTTTTTTTATAAATAGACATCTGTTTCTCCTCTGCAATAAGAGATTCCTTTAAAAAAAAAAAAAAAACATTTAGAAAACCTACATTAAATACTAATATCGTTTTGTATTGCAATAGGTGCAAAAATCATGGGGGAATTTAAAAAAAAACATAAAAATGAGCTGGAACTCCAATTTAACCACACTGGAGCACTGGTGTAGGGCCACTGGAATCTATGTTAACCCCTGGCCGACAAATCAAGTACATGTACGTGACTGACTGCAAGTGGTTAATCTGGGGTTATGGTTGCAGCTTTCAGCCATAGCGCCGGAATTTTAAAAATTCAGCTGGCGATGCTCTAACAAGTAAACGCAATCCTAGCTGCTAATTAGCCTCTGGATTGATTTACAGGCGGGAGATGGGGTTCCCCCCCGACGCCCTCCGGTGCCTCTCTGAACTCTCCCGTCCCGGCGGGGAGCCCAGGATCCGATTCGGCCATCGTGCCGGCTTACAGAAGAGGTGTGCGGAGACTGGATCTCTGAGCGACGAACATTTTTGTCACTTCCAGTTAGGGCAGATGTAAACTGAGACTTTTTTTTCAGTTTTTTTATCTTATACTTTCAAGGGCAAAGGAGAGATCTAGGGTCCTATAGACCTCAGATGTCTCCAGAAAGAGGACCTGTCATGCTTTATTTCTATTGCAAGGGATGTTTACATTTCTTGTGATAGGAATAAAATTGATTTATAAATAAATAAATAAATAAAGGGACAAGATGTAAAGTGTACAAGTGTAAGGATAAACGTTTTTAACCCCCCCCTTCCCCGTGTTCATGCGGAAAGGTAAACTCATGCATAGGTCACGCACACATATGTAAATGGTGTTTGTACCATGCACGTGAAGTATCGACACAAATGTTATAACAACAGCAAAAATTCTACTATGAAACTCTAAACTGGTAACCTGTAAAGATTTTTACCCGTCACCTTTGGAGATTTTTAATTATTGTAGTTTGTTGCCATTCAATACGCAATTTTAAAGCGTGACATGTTATTTTACTGAAAAATTCAGGGTTTTTTTTTGCAGTAAAATTCATTAAAGTTTTTTTTTTTTTTAAATTGCGTTTTAAAAACCACTGCGCAGGTCCTCTAGGAGTTTGTTCCATTTTGGGAGTATAGTAGATCCTATAACCCATAGGCTCCTGTCCTTCTCAGACTTGCAGACCAGACATAAGTTACCAAGACAAGCATTCTATGGATATTTACAAATAAGACATTATGCACTAACAATAGCCTCGAACTTACAATTTTCACCTCCACCCCCGTTTGAAACCATTATTCTAGCAGGTAATTCGCAGAGGGGACTCATATCAGGAATCTATAAGATCCTGACTACCATCTCCCTAGAGGAGCAAGGTAAACATTACTACATGCTCAAGTGGGAGAAGGTCTTAGGGGAAGAATTTACATTAGCACAATGGCAGACAATATGGAACCAAGAAGCGAAGAGTTCAATATGTACGCTATATAAAGAAAACTCATACAAAATCCTCTACTTCTGGTACATGACTCCAGACGTGTTACACACAATCTTCCCCAATAGCTCAGATAAATGTTGGCGCTGCCAAGAAGCTAAAGGCACTCTTTTACATGTGTATTGGACCTGCCCACTGCTGGCTCAGTACTGGGAGATGGTCAGTCACCTCCTTGCCCGCCTCTTAGAAACCGAAATCCAAGCGACCCCAAAATTTTTTCTACTGGGCTTGTCACCACTAAAAATTTGTAGACCATACAAAAAATTAGTACGACGCATACTCATGGCAGCATGCTGCCTAATAGCCCTAAACTGGAAATGCATTACTCCACCCTCTGCTGAAGATCTTTACGCTAGAATCAAGCATGTAGAATTGATGGAAAAGATGACAGCCAGAATTCAGGATAGGCTAGAGGCACACAACAAGGTCTGGGAGCTGTGGCACCTCCGGGAGGACCCACCATGACCAGATAATAAAATCAACTAGAAGGCACTTTCTCTCTTTGCTCCTCCTTTTTCTCCCCCTCCTTCCTATTCCCCATCCCTATATGACACTGGTTTATACAGCTTTTGCTCTTCCCCTTTTTTTTTTATACAAATATCTGTTTTATTTTTGAGTGTTTTTTTTTTGTTTTATTTTTCCCAGTCAAGAAGACTGGAACTCAAACCAGCAAAGGAAGGAACGTTTACATTTACTTCCCTGTTTATTATAGGAAATATAATCAGCTAAGTCATACAGAATACATGCTTAATACTACTTATGGATACACTGAACAATGCTTGTGATTTTTTATGATCCTTTATTCTGTGTCACTAAAATTTACAATAAAAATTGTTATTTGAAAAAAAAAAAACACTGCGCAAATATCATGTGTCATAAGAAATTGCAATGACCCCCATTTTATTCTCTAGGGGCCTCTGCTAAAATTATATATATCATTTTTGGGGGGTCTAAGTAACTTTCTAGCAAAAAGTTACTTAGAACTTTTTGCTAGAAAGTTACTTTTTTGCTGCAGAATAAAAATGCACTAGTTATGCCATCCCAGATAGGTCAATCAAGATGGCCAAAGATCCAGAACATGGAGGAGGCTGAAAAGATGTTGGCATTGCAAGGGAGTTCATGGATGTCACATCACTGGAGAAGAGTTGAGTTTAGTTTCACTTAAAACGCGCTGTACACATTTTCTCTCTCTGCCTCTTTCTCTCTGCTTTATGCATCACTAATCAGATTCAAACTTACAAGACTAATCTGAATTTGATTGATAGCTGCAAGAAGCTTTTTAGTGCTAACATCACGACACAACAGGGATCCTGCATGTGGAAGACAGCAAGGGTCTGCAAGGGGTGTGTTTCAGAACATCTCTCATGCATGAGTAAAAACAAAAATAAGTAAAAAAAAAGGGGTTGCAGACCATCAGATTACTGACAAAACATAATTTCATGGACTGGTGCACCACAGGCATTCCTAGATGAAAAGCTGAAGCACTGATCAGGTCGGCTATGTTCAAGGTAATTATTTTACCTTTGGTGACCAAAATTTTTTGAAGCTTAGATGCCCAGATCAAGTTTAGCAGCATCTGTGGTCATTAATAGACTTTACAATAAAATCTATGAATACTTTTTTCGCTTCAGCATTGAACCTGAAAACTAGGAACACTTTTCTGTAAGGTTAATTCATTTTCTCTCCTGGATAATAACATTTTTAATTAAAATTGACCACCCACCTACTAATAATTAGGTCCCCCTTTTGCTGTCAAAACAGCATGGACTTCATTAGACCTCTGAAGGTATGCTATGGTATCTGGCACCTAGTCATCAGTAGCAGATCCTTTAAAGTGTCACTGAACCCACAACAGTAAAATCAGTCTGTATATGCAGTAAAGCATGCTTGTTATACTCACTGTGAAACCTAAGGGGATAATCCTCTGCATTGTTCACAGTCCCCAATCCATCTCCTGATAGTACAGAGCCGTGGGGGCACACTGCACATGCTCAGTTTGGTGTGTACTGTTTTCTCTTTGGGGAGAGTGCATGTGATCAGCACAGGGACAATCAACACTGTCCAGACAGAGGGTCAGGGGTCATGTAGCCTCCTAGGATAGTCAGAGGAGAAAAAAAAATCCTCCTACAAGCTTTAACTAGTGCATGGCTGGACACCGATAGAAGTCAGAAGACTGCTATATACTAGACATGTGCATTCGTTTTCATTCAAATGCATTTTCGTCCAAATTTTGGGTATTTTCGTTATCGTTTTAACAAACCATAACGAACGTGTAGAATCCGAAAACCGAAAGATCCAACATAAACAAATGCTTTATTTTCGTTTTCGTTGTGACAACAGTTCGATATAGATAGGAAATTCAACATGACGCTGACAATAGCGATCTGTGTCCATCGAACCTGTGGTTGAATGTGCCTAACCTTAGCTCTATTAGTTCAAGATTATTCTACATAGAGAGAAAAGATTCAACATAGAGAGAAAAGATTCGACATTATAGGGACAATAGCAAAAAAGGTCGAATGTGCCTGACCTAACTCTGTTAGTCCAAGATTATTCGACATAGAGAGAAAAGATTCGACATGAAGATTCGACGAAGCAGTGGCAGCGAGCGGACATTTATGGTCAAATGCTCCGCCCATAGGCCATAGAAGAATTCTAATGTTGGTTGACTAGTAATAATAATTAATAAATATAATTAATACAACATTAGAATTCAACTATAGCTTGTAGGAGGAACATTCGACCGGAAATGTACGATTGCGGCGTCGTACAGCTTAGTTGCTCCGTCGAATCTTCTTAGAACATTTGACAGATACCATAAGCCTTCAAAGATTCGACCTTAATTATTTCGGATTTTCGGACGAATGCATTTTTTAACGAAACAAAATAAATAAAACGAATTTCGGGAGTAACTAAACAAATGAATTTTCGGACGAAAACGAAATTCCAAAATGAAATATTTCAGTGTGCACATGTCTACTATATACTGCTGATGAGAAAAGGTATTTAGCAGTTAATAGTTGCTAAAATAATTGCATTTCCATGTTCTGTGTACTGTGGGAGACCAGATATAGTGAATGTAGGGTCCTTGGCTTAGTAACACTTCAAGTCCTGTAAGATGCGAGGTGGGGGCTCCATGAATTGGACTTGTTTTTCAAGTACAACCCACAGATGCTTCATTGTATTGAGATCTGGAGAATTTGGAGGCCTCAAATTTGTTGCTGTGTTCCTCACATAGTTCTTGAACCATTTTTGCTGTGTGACAGGGTGCATTATCCTGCTGAAAGATGCCACAGTGTGCTTGCACAGCAGCAATATTTATATAGGTGGTAAGTGTCAAAGTAACATCCACATGAATGGCAGGACCTAAGGTCTCCCAGCAGAACATTGTCCAAAGCATCACACTGCATTCACCAGCGTGCCTTCTTCCCATACTGCGTCCTGGATGAAAGTATAACTTCAACTTGTATAGTATTGTCCCCACCCCCAACATCCCCTGCAAGTCTTATACACAGCTGTTCCCAATTAAGCAATTTGTCACCCACAAAGCATTTGAGCCGCTTGTCAAAATCTCCCAAGCCTAACCCACGCATGTGCAGTGTGCTATCTGTTCAGTCCTATAAACGGTTTGTACCCCATGCTCTAGTGCTGACCTGGCTCAAAAAATGTTGACAAGTGGGATGGAAAACTTTACGTCCTCCTTGCTTTATTGGGAAGAACTCTATCTTACTGGCACTAATGTCTGATGTTTGACTTTAGTGCTCAAAGTGACTCTGACTTTAGTGCTCAAAGTGTTGAAGCCAGAGGGCCAGCATGACAGCGAGGCAGCTAGCATTTGCAAAATGAGAAGTCGGAAATGGTGGTTTCTATGTGTTTCCCTTCATTTTTGGTATGACACGTTACACCCACCTACAAGACACAACTTGTCCCCAGCACAGTGGACTGACTGTGATATCTACTGCACCATGTTCTTATTGCTCAAAGGTGACTACAACCTTCGCTGTTTTACTAAAATGTAAAATCTAACATTAAGTCGATTGCCATAGACAAAACCACCATTTTCTTTTAAATAAAAGAATAAGAACTGCATCCAAACTCTGCTCTTCTGAGTTATTTTTCGGATCACCCATAATAGATATACAGCCATAGTGTCTCTCCACCCAAAGAAACCAACTCCTTCTTAACACATTTCGACACAATGTTGCTTATTCATAAGCCACATTATGAGGAAACGCATTACTGAAAAGTTTGTTTCTTTGGGTGGAGACACTATGGCTGTATATCTATTATGGGTGATCCAATAAAGTAGCTCAGAAGAGCACCGTTTAGAGTGCAGTTCTTATCCTTTTATTTTCATCTGATGATAGACAAGGACAGGCTTCTTTAACCTGCACCCAGAGTCTGGAGATAAAATCTGGAGAGCAAGTCTAGAGCAGTGTGTTGGGATGGGATGTTGCTCACCATTTTTCTTTAGAGCTAGTGCCCATAGTCCCCATTGAGCTGAACAAAATGCTAGTGTAGAGAAAATTCATATAATGTATCAAGCATCACGAACACATCTAATATACACACCGCGCTGGTTTTGACTATTTCAAAAAGAGTACATTTCCTAGCACGGCCCCCTCTTTCTTTGTACAACATAGCCCTCTTTTCTTGGAGGGTCTATCCTGGTTATCCCGCTCACCACGAACCACCTAACTTTAGTGTTCAAAGTGTTTTAAAGTGGTTGTAAAGGCGGAAGGTTTGTTATCTTAATAGAGACTCGGCTGTTCGGGACTCCCCTCCTCATTGGCTGCGCCATTGGCTCCCGCTGCCGTCAATTAAAGTAAGTGAGCCAATGAGGAGAGAAAGGGGGTGGGGCCGGGCCACGGCTCTGTGTCTGAATAGACACACAAAGCAGCTGCTTGGCTCGGGTGCCCCCATAGCAAGCCGCTTGCTGTGGGGCACTCAACAGGATGGAGAGGCCAGGAGCACCGAAGAGGGACGCAAGAAAAGGAGGATCTGGGCTCAGGGTCAGGTAAGTGTAACATGTTTGTTATTTTTAATTAAAAAAAAAAAAACGAGACTTCATAATAAGCCATAGGATCAACATGAATGAGGAGTCAGCAATGGTGGCTCCTATGTTTTTTGCCAGGAAAAGCTTCTATTCATTTCTGGTAAGCCTTTAATACATATAACAAGTTACAGTGGCTTCAAATTCAAGATACAACTTGTCCTCAGCATTGTGGATAGACTGTAATACCTACAGCACCATGCTCTTATTGATCAAAGGCAAATACAACCTTTGCTGTTTTGCTAGAACAGTAAAGCCAACATCAAGCCAATTGCCATGGACAAAACCACAGTTTTTTTTTTAGTGATAGTGTTAGTAAATAAGCCACAGTTGAGATGAACGAGATCTTAGTGCAGAGAAAATGCATATGTTGTATCAAGCACCGAGAAAATATATTCCCATAAAAAATATTGTTGGCAACCTGGTAATTATGCAGCAAAAAATTTTATTTATTCAAAAATAAAATGAAAAAGTTCTAGCATACAGATAAGCACTGACGCGTTTCAGCCTCTGAGGGCCTTAATCATACTGTAGCTATCAACATTAACAAAACAGGAGAATAAATAACCTCCCCACCTCATAGCAACGAGGGGTGGAATCAAAACAATTAGACAAAATAAATCAAACTGTCATGAAGATCCTGCCAGTAACCGGCGGCCCAAGCGCACGGGAACTCGGCCACGGGTTCCATTGCGCATGCGCGTGCGTTCACGGGTGCGGTCACGCACGGGCACGCGCGCGCGCACTCCCGCTGGTATCAGGCGGGCTATTTAAACCTGCCTGTCACACTCCATCCCCGCTGTCTGCGCTACAGCGTTCTGTGAGTGTTTCCTGATCTGATCTGTGTATCCTGTTATCTGACCCGGCTTCCTGTTTGACCATCCTGCTATCCGCCTGCACCAGACCCTCTTGGCTTGCCTGACCATCCCTCTGCATTATCCCTGGTACCTCTGCTGTCCGACCACTACCGACCACCGGCTTGTTGACCCTCCGCTGTGTATACCGGCTTCCAGTCCAGCGATCCAGTCTGCTACCTACTGCTTGTTCCTGGTTCCAGTCCAGCGTTCCAGGCTACTACCTGCTGTTGTTCCTGGTTCCAGTCCAGCGATCCAGTCTGCTACCTACTGCTTGTTCCTGGTTCCAGTCCAGCGTTCCAGGCTACTACCTGCTGTTGTTCCTGGTTCCAGTCCAGCGATCCAGTCTGCTACCTACTGCTTGTTCCTGGTTCCAGTCCAGCGTTCCAGGCTACTACCTGCTGTTGTTCCTGGTTCCAGTCCAGCGATCCAGTCTGCTACCTACTGCTTGTTCCTGGTTCCAGTCCAGCGTTCCAGGCTACTACCTGCTGCTTGTTCCTGGTTCCAGCTCAGAAATCCAGTCTGCTACCTACTGCTTGTTCCTGGTTCCAGACCAGCGATCCAGCCTGCTACCTACTGCTTGTTCCTGGTTCCAGCCCAGCGTTCCAGGCTACTACCTGCTGTTGTTCCTGGTTCCAGTCCAGCATTCTACTATCCGGCCTGCTGACCTGTTGGGTTCCTGGTCCTACCTGCTTTCCAGTTTCTGTCTTCAGGTTCCTGACTCCAGAGGGTGCCACCACTACTGTACTTCCAGCAACTGTTGATCCTGCCAGGCACCCATACCACTCTTCACTCCTGATCCTCTGTTTCCATTCCAGGGGAGCGGGAGTGGGAGCTGTAAAGGAGGTCTTTCCCTGCACTTCAGGCTCACAACCTACCAGGTACGTGACAGTAGCGACAGCCATGTCTGAGCCTGAGCAGGGAACGTCTCCCATGGAGGAACTCTGTGCACACCTGGCAGGATTGACTGAAGCAGTCAAAGATCTACAGCAAGGATACACCAGACTGGAGGAACGAGTGCTAACCCTGTCCAACCCCATTGGGACCCAGGGAGCCTCCTCTGCTCCTGCTCCTTCAGTTGGGCCTTCCTCAACGGTGGTGATGCTCCCTCCGGAACCTAAGGTTCCCACACCTGAACGCTTCTGCGGAAATCGCCATAAGTTCAGAGCCTTCCGCAACTCCTGCGAACTATTTTTTGCTCTTCAGCCACGTACCTTTTCCCTGGAGGCTACAAAGGTGGGCTACGTAATTTCTCTACTCTTTGGTGACCCCCAAACCTGGGCCCATCGCCTCTTAGAGCAAAAGGACATATCTCTGACCAACCTCTCCACTTTCTTTGACGCACTGGGTCAGTTATATGATGACCCCCAGCTATCTGTAACTGCAGAGGCGGCTCTACACACCCTTCAACAGGGTCGCAGAGTAGCAGAGGACTATGTGGCTGAATTCAGGAAGTGGAGTGCGGAAACTAATTGGAATGATGCGGCTCTCCGTTATCAATTTCGGTTGGGACTTTCTGATCCTCTGAAGGATGAACTGGCCAGGGTGGGTACACCACAGACTTTAAATGCTTTAATCGATCTAGCCATCCAGATCGATCGACGCCTACGAGAGCGCAGGTCTGAGAGGGCTATGGGGTCTTCTCGTCCAACTTGGGTTACCCCTAAAGTTCCTCATCCCCCATCATCAACACTACCTACCTCCACGTTTAACTTACCTGAGCCAATGCAATTAGGAGTCTTGCGGCCTTCGCTCACCCCAGAGGAACGACAACGTCGTCGAGCAAATAACTTGTGCCTGTATTGCGGGGAACCCAGGCACTATGTCAGGAACTGTCCCCTTAAACTCCGTAAGTGTTTATCCCTATCTACTGACTATGTGACATCTCTGGTTAAAAACTCCAATCACCTTGCTCTTCCTCTTCTGCTACAGCTTCCAGGGAAGGATCTACAAATAACCGCCATTATTGACTCAGGAGCTTGCAGCTGTTTCATGGATTCTCGTTTTGCCACCCAACACCAAATACCTTTGTCACCTAAAGCCCATGGACTCTCTATCCATCTAGCTGATGGGACTGCTATCAAGTCTGGACCTGTCACCCAAGAGACTATGCCTATAGCCGTTTCCATTTCCAACGTCCATCAGGAACAGCTACGCCTGGACATTATCGCTTCACCCCTGTTTCCCATAATTCTCGGCATGCCATGGTTACAGGCCCATAATCCGGACATAAATTGGATCACGGGTGAGGTGACCTTTCCCTCTCCTTATTGCCAACAGTTCTGCAGAACCCAGAATACCCAGGAGAACCCTACTCTGTTATGTCTAGATACAGATCCTAGTTTACATCAATCCATTCCTTCCGCCTATCATGACTTTCTGGACGTATTTAGTAAACAGAGGGCAGAGGTGCTACCCCCTTACCGGGCCTATGACTGTCCCATTGAGTTACTTCCCGGTGCTGAAATTCCTTTTGAAAGAATATTTCCCTTAACTGAAATGGAGCAAGGGGCGTTGAAGGAATACATTGACGAAAACCTCAAAAGAGGCTTCATTCGTCCATCCACGTCCCCCGCAGGTGCAGGCATCTTCTTCGTGCAGAAAAAAGATAAGACCCTCAGGCCTTGTGTGGATTACCGCAAACTAAATAAAATTACTGTGAAAAATCGGTACCCTCTCCCCTTAGTACCAGAGCTGTTTCAGAGACTGGGGACGGCCACCATATTCACCAAACTTGATCTCCGTGGGGCCTACAATTTAGTTCGTATTAGGGATGGAGACGAATGGAAGACCGCTTTTCGTACCCGTTATGGACATTTTGAGTACCTCGTGATGCCTTTCGGCCTGTGCAATGCCCCTGCCACATTTCAATACTTTATTAATGATGTGTTACGTGACTTTCTAGACCTGTTTGTCATTGTCTATTTAGACAACATATTGATTTTCTCTTGTTCCTTTGAATCCCATCGCAGGCACGTCAGAAGTGTGTTGGGCCGACTTTGACAACACGGTCTATATGCAAAGGCTGAAAAATGTGAATTTGAACAGGAAAGTATTCCATTTTTGGGGTTAGTCATTTCCAGTAAGGGCATTAAAATGGACCCCCAGAAGGTCACAGCTGTCCTAGATTGGCCAGTCCCGACAGACAAGAAAGGAATCCAGCGATTCATTGGATTCGCTAATTTTTACCGTAAATTTATTAAGGGGTTCTCAGCCATCATCACACCCATCACACAGCTAACCAAACAAGGTACACGCTTCCATTGGTCGGCCGAGGCTCAAAAGGCTTTTGAGACTCTCAAGGGCCTTTTTACCTCCGCCTCTGTACTAAAGCATCCAGATTCCTCTCTGCCATTTATTCTAGAAGTGGATGCATCTGAAATTGCTGTAGGGGCAGTATTATCCCAAAGACAGGGAACCAAGGCCCTGCTGCATCCTGTGGCTTTCTTTTCTCGTAAATTGTCCACGGCAGAGAGAAATTATGATGTAGGTGACAGAGAGTTGTTGGCAATCAAGTCAGCATTGGAGGAGTGGCGCTATCTGTTGGAAGGTGCCGCTCATCCAGTCTTAATTTTTACAGATCATAAGAACCTGGAGTATTTGAGGTCTGCAAAAAGGTTGAAACCACGTCAGGCCAGGTGGGCTCTCTTTTTCTCCAGGTTCTCCTTTCATGTCACTTACCGTCCTGGTTCCAAGAATACCAAACCTGACGCCCTGTCTAGGATGTTTCACAAACCTCAAGAGATTTCCCCTCCAGACACCATTCTGTCTCCGGGGAATTTTCTTTTACTTCAGGGAAACCTGCTTTCCCAGATTAAACAGGCTTCCGCAGGAATGGAATCTTCCATTAAGATGGAGCTCCAGGTTAAGGATGGGTTATTGTGGCATGAGAGTAGGATCTTTATACCTGAAACACTACGAGTTCCAGTACTAGAGCTCTGTCACGATCATGCGCTGGCTGGGCATTTTGGCGTAGCTAAGACCACTGATTTGGTTCAGCGCACCTTCTGGTGGCCTCAGCTGCGCAAAGATTGTAAAGAGTTTGTAGAGTCCTGTACCACCTGCATTAGGAACAAAGGGCACAAAACAAAGGCATGGGGTCTACTAAAACCCTTGCCTGTCCCAGATAGACCCTGGAAAATGCTCACTATAGACTTTATTGTAGAACTACCCCCGGCCGGGGGCTTCACCTCAATCTTTGTCATAGTGGACCGGTTGTTGAAGATGGCGCACTTTGTCCCAATGAAGGGCACCCCTTCAGCTACAGAAACAGCACAAGCATTCATTAAAGAGGTCATCAGGCTCCATGGGGTACCAATAATATGTGTGTGTCACCGGCGCAAAACCAATATTTCAATCAATTTAATAGTGATTTTTTTGGCTGCTGCATTCAAAAAACCTTTCATAGGAAAGGACTAAAAAGTGTTGTTTTTTATGTGTGAATGCGCTGCTCCCATCTATGCACCCTTTTTAATATTCACATACCCTACCTATTAATTATAGAACTAACCTATATAAAAAACATGTACATGTGAAAATTCACCACATTAGACCAAAACCATATAACAAAAATCCGATGACATATATCACATATGTAACAGAGTCCCCAAATATATGCTTTCAAATCTTCTATCAATTGCCGTGATTGGCGTGCTCCTGTGTTCCTTCAATATTCATAAAGTGACTGTGTGATCCACCACCACCTGTAAGATTGGCCACTCACCAGATACTTCTTTAATAATACACCTTTGGTTCATTCATGGGATAACCACTCCACTTAAGAAAACCTCTTCAACGGCTATAATTGGACTTTAGTGTTCCTCATATAAAATATGGATAAAACGATCATCGCGCAATACGTTTTAAAACGGTTTATTATGTAAAAACAAAAAAGAAGTGTACACTCACATTTAAAAGTGCCCTCGAGCCGGCACAGAGCTTATCCAGCAGTTAGGGACGGGTGTGGGAACTATAGCCTAGTTCGCCTATGTGCAATATGCGACCTCCGTGTTCCGCTTGCGTTCCACCCCTCGTATCCGTTCGCGTCCTCACCAGCCACTACCGTTTCCGATCACGTGGGCAAAAAAACTCCCAGCAGCCTCTACGCGTTTCGCATCATAGTATGCGTCATCAGGAAGCATGTATATGTTTTTTATATAGGTTAGTTCCATGGGGTACCAGTTAATATCGTTTCAGATCGAGGGGTACAATTTACCTCTCGTTTCTGGAGGGCTTTGTGTAAAACCTTGGACATTGAACTCTCATTTTCATCGGCTTATCACCCCCAGACTAATGGGCAAACAGAAAGAACAAACCAGACCCTTGAACAATATTTGCGCTGTTTTTCTTCCTTTGCCCAAGATAATTGGATTTCTGTTTTGCCATTGGCCGAATTCGCTTATAACAATTCTATTCATTCTGCTATCAAACAGACTCCGATTTTTGCGAATTATGGTTTCCACCCTTCATTTTTACCTAACTCTCTTCCAGAATGCACAGTACCCGCAGTCCAGGAGAAATTGGATTTCTTTACCTCTAACAACCAAGTTTTACAGGACACCATGACCAGAACCCAGGAGTACAACAAAGCAACCTTCGATAAGAAAAGGCGAGGTGAGCTCTTACTTGCACCTGGGGATCAGGTATGGTTGTCCACAATAAACCTCAGGTTGGCCTGCCCTTCCAAGAAATTGGGTCCCAAATTTCTTGGACCGTTTCCTGTTAAACGGAGAATTAATGAAGTTGCATATGAACTTGAACTCCCAGATTCATTAAAGGTACATCCAGTTTTTCACGTGTCCTTGCTTAAACCATCTATTACCAACCCATTTCCAGGTCGAAGTACGGATCCTCCTGATCCAATCCTGGTAGATGGGGAAGAGGAATTCGAGGTGGAGGCCATCATGGACCACAGGAAAAGAGGTAACCAAAATCAATTCTTAATAAAGTGGAAGGGGTTTGGCCCAGAGGAGAATTCTTGGGAACCAGAAGATAATATTCATGCTGAAGACCTGTTACAAGCCTTTAAAACAGCCCATCCAGAGAAATTTTTTCAAAGGGGCATCCGGAGGCTGCCCCTTGGGGGGGGGCAATGTCATGAAGATCCTGCCAGTAACCGGTGGCCCAGGCACACGGGAACTCGGCCACGGGTTCCATTGCGCATGCACGCGCGTTCACGGGTGCGGTCACGCACGGGCACGCGCGCGCACACTCCCGCTGGTGTCAGGCGGGCTATTTAAACCTGCCTGTCACACTCCATCCCCGCTGTCTGCGCTACAGCGTTCTGTGAGTGTTTCCTGATCTAAGCTGTGTATCCTGTTATCTGACCCGGCTTCCTGTTTGACCATCCTGCTATCCGCCTGCACCAGACCCTCTTGGCTTGCCTGACCATCCCTCCACATTATCCCTGGTACCTCTGCTGTCCGACCACTACCGACCACCGGCTTGTTGACCCTCCGCTGTGTATACCGGCTTCCAGTCCAGCGATCCAGTCTGCTACCTACTGCTTGTTCCTGGTTCCAGTCCAGCGTTCCAGGCTACTACCTGCTGTTGTTCCTGGTTCCAGTCCAGCGATCCAGTCTGCTACCTACTGCTTGTTCCTGGTTCCAGTCCAGCGTTCCAGGCTACTACCTGCTGTTGTTCCTGGTTCCAGTCCAGCGATCCAGTCTGCTACCTACTGCTTGTTCCTGGTTCCAGTCCAGCGTTCCAGGCTACTACCTGCTGTTGTTCCTGGTTCCAGTCCAGCGATCCAGTCTGCTACCTACTGCTTGTTCCTGATTCCAGTCCAGCGTTCCAGGCTACTACCTGCTGCTTGTTCCTGGTTCCAGCTCAGCAATCCAGTCTGCTACCTACTGCTTGTTCCTGGTTCCAGCCCAGCGATCCAGCCTGCTACCTACTGCTTGTTCCTGGTTCCAGCCCAGCGTTCCAGGCTACTACCTGCTGTTGTTCCTGGTTCCAGTCCAGTTTCCAGGCTACTACCTGCTGTTGTTCCTGGTTCCAGTCCAGCATTCTACTATCCAGCCTGCTGACCTGTTGGGTTCCTGGTCCTACCTGCTTTCCAGTTTCTGTCTTCAGGTTCCTGACTCCAGAGGGTGCCACCACTACTGTACTTCCAGCAACTGTTGATCCTGCCAGGCACCCATACCACTCTTCACTCCTGGCCCTCTGTTTCCATTCCAGGGGAGCGGGAGTGGGAGCTGTAAGGGAGGTCTTTCCCTGCACTTCAGGCTCACAACCTACCAGGTACGTGACACAAACTCATATTATACAGTACATTATTAAAAACAAAAACCACCCATGGTACTTGACCTCTCTTCATGCCCCTCTCTTTTTCTTTCTCCGCTTTTTCTTTTATTTCTCTGTTTCCTCCCTCTTCCCTTCATTCATGATATAAAGGCCATCAATGTAGATTGCTGTTCTCTAGGGAACAGAGTAATATAGCCTCTGATATTTGCCTAATTTTTAACCTGGTCCTTTATGGTCCTGGTAACAGTTTACTGTTATGTTACTCATTATGCATTCACACGCTGTTTCTTTACATGCAGGTTTGATGACGCCCCTGCGTGGGCAACAGGGTTGCCAACCTCCCGCAGAATTTTTTACTGACAAAACATGGAAAATTTACTGGCGGAGCACATTTTTTTACTTACAACTTGAGAAATTACAGAACTCCTATTGAAAACTAACACAGTGAATATTTGAATAGTATAAACAGGATATGGAAACACTGACAATAACTATAACAAAGCAATTTGCTTGATTTACACTTAAAGCGGGGTTCCACTCAAATTTTTAACTTAATCTTACCCCCTTCAGTTAATTGCATAGATGTTCAAATGCAGCACGAAAATTTTTTTTATCGCTGTAATTACCTTTATATTGTACTTTATTGTGACACTTCCTGTCTCTCCTCCCATGGGAGTAGGCATGTTTATTGCCTTTACCCGGCGCCGCACTGTCTCCTGGGAGCTTAGTGTCAGGCTTTCCAAGATTCAGTGCAAAAACAATGATCATGCATGTGAACAAGCTGTGAATGAACAGCGTTCACAGCATCCAGGAAATCAATGCTTGTGGGCTTCACATGCCCACAAGCAAGATGGAAACAGCCAGCATCACATTTTTTAAGTTATGCTTCAGTAAGAAAACAGACAGAGGCAGAAATATTACACCCAAACTGTGAGTATTAATCTGGGGTTAGCAAAGTGTCTCAATGACCTAAAAAAAAAAAAGATTGGTCGCCGGACGCCCGCTTTAACAATGTCAACACAGCATGAAATTTTCAGCCCCTGATATTTACTAGCAGTTGTAAAAAAAAAAAACGCAGATTTTTACAAACTGTCAGTAAATTTACTGGCGGTTGGCAATCCTGGTGGGCAAACTGTGGCATGGTATGAAAAAAAAACAAAAAAAAAACAGAATAGACAGAAAATAAAAACGGGAGAGAACAAAAACCCGGCACCCAAGGAGAAACGAAATATTATAGAAAATAGCCATAGAGTTAGAGGCTAGTGGAGATCCAGATCCAGGTCCCACCTGAGGTTCAGGGTGCCCTGGTCTGCAATCTATGTATCCATGCCTCTCTCTCTCTCTATCAAGAAAATACAGTTCTTTATAAATAAAGCACATTTTCCTTCTAATATACACACCAAACTCTTTTTCATTCACTTCTAAATTATTATTTTCGGAAGGTTCAATTTCCTAGCAAAGCTCTTCCTTTGCATATCATAGCCCTCCTCTTTTCTTGGAGCGTCTATCCTGGTTATCTTGCTAACCAGGGATGGACTGGGCCAGGGGCAGAGGGGCAATTGCTCTCCGGGCTGCTCTGATGCCCTTTAAAAAGGCTGCACCGCTTCCGCCGCAGACATGCCTAAAGGCTTCCTGGTGAAGAGGTGTAAGAAGTCCCTGCCAGTGTCCTACCGAGTGCAGGATGAGGACAGAGCGCAGGCCGCTACCCAGCATGGATAATGTATGCTGTGTCTGAGCAGAGGCCAGCTCTGTGCCCCACGGCAGGCTCTCCTCCCTGGCAAGCCCGACCAAGCCACCCCAGATCCCCCCTGAAGTCCCCGGCCGCCCTCTGCTGGCCAGTTTGGGAATCAGGAGTAAGTGCAGCAGGCTCTGTCCAGCCCAACCCAACCAATGAGCAGAGAGTACCTGGAGTGGAGCTTCAGCCTGGGATGCGGGTCGGGAGGAGGCAGAGAAGAGGGGGGGCGGGGGGGGGCTGAGTCGCTGCACCATGGGCCTCTGTGTTGTACTTGCCTCCTGGGCCAAAAGTTGCCAGCCAGCCCCTGCTGCTAACCCTCTGACTTTAGTGCTCAAAGTGTTGCAACCAGAGGATGAACATAAAGACAACAGGTATTTCTAGAATGAGAAAGCAGCAATGGCCTCTTCTATGTTTTTTTGTAAGAAAATGTTTTTTTTTCATTTCTGGCATGAGAAGTTACAGTAGCTTTAGCTACAAGAGTCGAGTTGTCCCCAGCACAGCAGACTGACTGTGATACCTACAGCACCATGTTCTTATTGCTCAAAGGTAGTACAACCTTCTCTGTTTTGCTAGAACATAAAAGCCAACATCAAACCGATTACCATGGACAAAACCAACATTTTTCTTTAGCGCTAGTGCCCATAAATAAGCCCCAGCTGAGCTGAAACAAGATGTTAGCACAGAGAAAATTCATATGATGTACCAAGCATTCCCAGAAAATATAGCTCATTATAAGTAAAGCACATTTTCCATCTAGTATACACACCGCACTGTTTCTCTAAATGATAGATTACTTGTAGCGAAATTTAGTAAAAATGCTATTCTCCCTGCATTACAGAAAAAAAAAAGAAAACAGCAAATCACACGGCTCTGCTCATTGACAAATGTAATGATTTCACATCTATACATGACAAAAGGACTGCAGGAATGAACGAGGGATCTTTCTAAATAAGGATACAGAAGTGCTAATTCCTGGGCATTTTGTCGACAGCTCTGTCAATTCTGAGATAATCACCTGAAGGGTCAGGAAGCCTAGAGCTGTAACTTGTCAGAGATGTAGTGCTTCTCAGGCAACATTCCTCCAACCATCCTTCTTTGAGTCGGTTAAGAATTTTAAGTAGGTTTTGTTTATCAACACAAAGGCGCGAAGACCGTAATTAGCAATATGAATAAAAATATATCAGGAGTTCCATTCATAAAGTTCTTGTAAAGTTTAAAAGAAGGATCAAGATAAACTTTTTTTTTTCCACAGCTGTCACTCCACTTGTTCTAAATGTCCTCGTTAAGCACAAGTTGTTCTCCATTTTTTTTTTTTTTTTCAATTTAGAGTAGACAAGATTATCCGGGCAACAGTGACAAATTGCATTGAGCAACAACAAACTGTCCTGTGAATTTATTTAAAAAAAAAAAATAGCTTTTACAAATGCAGCGGAAAACAAGCAAAGGTATTTTTGGTTTCATTTGCTCATTTGAATTTAAGTGGTGGCAAAAATTTGAAGCAGATAAAAACTCGGAAGAGATAGCTGTTTTTCTTTGGTATTCAACTGAGATAGGAAATAATCCTGCTGTTAGACTTATCGTACAGGGATTGTATCTGGGTTTGACTGTTTTGATAAATACTCCCTTAGTAGGGGCCTATGTATTATACGTTACAGGCAGAAGTAAGACATTTTTCACTAATGTGAGATGAGTAGAACTCTATGGGGTTGATATATTAAAACTGGAGAGTGCAAAATCTGGTGAAGCTCCGGATAGTGACTGTAATGCCCTGTACACACGGTCGGATTTTCCGATGGAAAATGTGTGATAGAACCTTGTTGTCGGAAACTCCGACCGTGTGTAGGCTCCATCACACATTTTCCATCGGAATTTCTGACACACAAAGTTTGAGAGCAGGCTATAAAATTTTCCGACAAAAAAATCCGTTGTCGTAAATTCCGATCGTGTGTACAGAAATCCGATGCACAAAGTGCCACGCATGCTCAGAATAAATTAAGAGAGGAAAGCTATTGGCTACTGCCCCGTTTATAGTCCCGACGTATGTGTTTTATATCACCACGTTCAGAACGATCGGATTTTCTGACAACTTTGTGTGACCGTGTGTATGCAAGACAAGTTTGAGCCTACATCCGTCGGAAAAAATCCATGGATTTTGTTGTTGGAATGTCCGATCAATGTCCGACCGTGTGTACGGGGCATAAGGGTTATATCTGCTTAGACCTGGACAATCAGTGAGAAATTCTGTCAGAGCTCTGGAAGCATTCAATGCACAAGACAAAATAGCTGTTTCAATGAATGCTTAGTTTTAATGGTAAGGGTTGTACCTTTATACAAAATATGGGCAAAGAATATTGCACAACTTAAAGAGAAAGGAGGGAGGGAGGAAGGACAAAGTTCATCACATGAGACATAACATTTCAGACATAATGCTGAGGACTCATTCTCATAATTTCAAAACCAGTTCTTACCAGAACCCACTTATCTAACCTGTGGTCATTGTGACAAACAGGACCCTAAAATAAAGATATTCCTCTGTCAGCTATTTTAACCACCTCAATACAGTGCATTTTCACCCCCTTTCTGCCCAAGCCTTTTTTCATCTTTCAGCGCTGTCACATTTTGAATGACAATTGCGCGGTCATGCAACACTGTACCCAGGGGAAATTGTTATAATTTTTTCCCCATAAATAGACCTTTCTTTTGGTGGTATTTGATCACCTCTGCGGTTTTTACTTTTTGCGCTATAAACAAAAGAAGAGTGACAAGTTTGAGAAAAACACAATATTTTTTACTTTTTGCTATAATAAATATCCAATTTTTTTTTTTTTTCGAAACAAATTTTTTCCTCAGTTTGCATAAAAGTTATAGCGTCTACAAAATAGGGGATAGATTTATAACATTTTTATTATTATTTTTTCTTTACTAGTAATGGCGGCGATCTGCAATTTTTATCTTGACTGTGATATTGCGGCGGACATATCGGACACTTTTGACACATTTGGGGACCATTCACATTTATACAGTGATCCGTGCTATAAAAATGCATTGATTACTGTATAAATGTGACTGGCAGGGAAGGGGTTAACACTAGGGGGTGATCGAGGGGTTAATTATGTTCCTAGGGAGTGATTCTAACTGTAGGGGGGAGGGGACTCATAAGGGGAGGAGACCGATCTGTGTTCCTCTGTACTGAGAACACACCATCGGTCTCCTCTCCTCTGACAGGACCTGTGTTACCGGGCAATCGCGGGTGTCCCCGGTGGACATCGCGGCCACCAGGCAAGTTCATCGAGTCCCCAGTGTCACGGTTGGCGCGTGCGAGTGCCGCCGCCGGTGCGCGCCCCCTGGTGGGCCGGGAAGGCGAGGGCGTCATATGATGCCCTCCCACAATGAGAGCCACGCTGCCTGGCCGTCAATTGGCAGCCGGCGGTTGGCAAGCAGTTAAAGTTTTAGTGATGTTAATACTTTCTCACCCTTCAGAAACCAATTAGCTTCCAGGTTTTGTTTGGTCAAACTTATTTGAACAAGCTGCAGTTAGAAGCTCAAAATAAGAAACGACTGCACCTCACGTGGGCTCCAAGTAAAGTTTATTGGAATATGAAAATATCCAAAATGACACCAGAGGACACCAGCAGTGGTCAAGGTAGACGCATTTCACACAACAGAAATGTGCTTAATGGTAATGATTAACCCCCCTGGCGGTATTCCCGAGTCTGGCTCGGGGTGGATTTTCAATACCAAAAGCGGTATCCCCGAGCCAGACTCGGGATCGCATCGCAGGATCCTGGGAGAGTTTACTTACCTTGTCCCCAGGATCCTGCGATGTCTCCCCGCTGTGATCGGTGAGCCGCCGTGTCTCGCTCGATTCACAGTGCCGAGCTCTGTTCCCTGCGAGCGTTGCGACGCACGGGGACGGAGTTCGGCGGTAAATTCAAAAAGTGAAACACACACTATACATACAGTATACTGTAATCTTACAGATTACAGTACTGTATCAAATAATTACACATCCCCTTTGTCCCTAGTGGTCTGTCCAGTGTCCTGCATGCAGTTTTATATTATATATACTGTTCTTTCTGCCTGGAAACTGGAGATTGTCCATAGCAACCAAAACTGTCTCTTTACATCAAAAGTGGCTTTAGACCAGCTAGAAAACAGCGATAATAAATTAGAATCACTTGCAGAATTGAGCGATAGTGATTTGTGGGGAAATCCGTCACCAAACACTAAAAGTAACGAAAGCGACAATTCTGCAACTGAGCAAATTTCAGTGTTTTTGATTTGATTACATTATTGAATATTTTTTTTTATTATTATATTTTTATTTGTTATAATTATTTATAGTTATTTATTATATTATATTTTTTTATTTCGTTTTTCAAACTTTATCATACCCGAGATGTCTACTAGACTCTTGTTTGGACAGATTTAAGTGAATTATTCCTAAGAATTACAGGCCTACAATATAAAACGCCAAATTTCTGTGCAAAATAATGGTACCGCTTTCAGCACCTAAAATCTGAAATAATCATACCACCAGGGAGGTTAAGCACATTTCTGTTTTGTGAAACGCATCTACCTTGACCACTGCTGGTGTCCTCTGGTTTCATTTGGGATATTTTAATATTTCAATAAACTTTACTTGGAGCCAATGTGAGGTGCAGTCGTTTCTTATTTTGACTAATTACCATGGAGGTGAGCCGGGGCTAGCACAGGTGTGTGTTCCAGGGGGCATATCAGTTACACCTGGAGCGGTGTGTTCATTTTATTTGCAGCTAGAAGCTGATTGGCCACCATGCACAGCTGCACCAGGTTTTGCACTCTCCAGTTTCAGTAAATCAACCCCTATGTATGTGTATGCGGGAGCCGGGGACTGTGATTGGGAGATCCTTCCACAATCCAATGAGTCACTAAGATACCAGTGGGACAGTGTCGTTTTAATTCATATTGGGTTTGATTTACTAAAAGCAAATAGGATGTTCTCTTTGCAAGGGAATTTTCCCCAGAGTTTAGTGGATGAAGTGAAGACCTAGTGAATTCCATCATCCAATCCAGTGTAAATAGTTCAATCCATACCTGGATAACCTAAAGTATTACTAAAGGCAAAACTTTTTTTCAGTTTTAGGTAGAGTAGAGACAGATTTGAACGCTTGTCAGTTTTTATTGCTGTCTGTGCCCCCTGTTAGGGAGATTGAAAGTAAGAGAAAATCCCAAATTTTGGGTTGTCCCCAGAAAAGATAGAATAGAGGGGAAATCTTCCAATGGGGACACTAGTTCTGGTGACCTGGGGGTCCCCAAGGAATTCCCTTAATTTGCAGGGATTTCATCTAACTTCCTGTTTGGCTATGGGACAGGAAGTGAAGGGAAATCTCCGCAATGGGACACAGATGGCGTAAAAAAGTCTGACAGGGGTTATAACCCTCCCATTTTGCTTTAGATCTGCTGGTTCTTTAAATTAGCCACTCGAACAAATATGTTTCTTTCTGTTCCATGATTAACATATTCATATTAAAGTGTTACTAAAACCAGATCCTGCATTCTCTATATCTGGTCTCCCATAGTAGACAGTACATGGAAATGCAATTATTTTAGTAAATATAAACCGCTAAATACCTTTTCTCATCAGCAGTATATAGCAGTCTTGTGACCTCTATCAGTATTTGGTTAAAGCTTGTAGGAGGAGTTTTCATTCTCCTCTGACTGTCCTATGAGGCTGCAGGACCCCTAGCCCTCTGTCTGGACAGTGCTGATTGGTCCTGTGCTGATCACAAAACTCTCTAGCAATACACACCAAACTGAGCATGTGCAGATTACCCTCAAGGCTTTGTGCCATCAGGAGATGGATTGGGGACTGTGGAAGAACGAGAGGGTCAGAGAAGACAGACTCAAACAGCCTTTTTACAAAATGCGGAAGATTAACCCCTTAGGTTCCTTAGTGAGTATAATAAGCATGTCTTACTGCATATACAGACTGATTTTACTGTTGTGGGTTTAGTAACAGTTTAAAGGTGGCACATCCATAATACTACTCGTATTTTTGGGTGGGATTTTACAGGCACCCTGATAGACACAAAGAATGTCATTTCATAAAAGAGATTTTTTATTTTTTACAAAATCGAAAATAGACTAGAAAAGTAATTCTGATCACATCATAAACCTCAAATGATGCACATGCCAAAACCACCGCAGAAATAACATCCTAATTGGCACAAGCCGATACCCTGTGTTGTACACAGTGAAACACAATGCGTTTCGACCCACAAAGAGTCTTCTTCAGGGGATGAGAGAGATAATGGACTCTAGAATAAAAATGCATATAACTAATACAGCTGAGAATACTTTCTGCTATACCCTGGGATCCTTTTGTGGCTTACTGGCTCCTTCCTTGTGTACATATTGGATTGAATATATCAGCACTTGGTGTCCAGACATTTGATTTATTCTTTGTGTCTAGCTGAGAGCCTGTAAAATTTCACCCAATAATATATCTTTATTTCCATCATCCAATCCTGCAAGCAAAGATTCAGTTTTTTAAAATTTTCCATGCTTGTTATTGGGTTTTCTTTCCTAACTGAAATTTTGTCACAGTTTCTAAGCTCTGGGGAAAATTTCCTTGTAAAGTGCAACCTCCCTTGCAAAGTGGACAGCCTATTTGCCTTTAGTAAATCAACCCACATGCATGCGTGTGGCCAGTAGTGTATTTAGGTTTTGTGCTGCCCTAGGCCTGACTAAACTCGTGCACCCCCTAATTTAAATATAACCCACCCCTTCCTGTCAAGGCCATGCCCCTTGCTGTTTAAGACCTGCCCTTGAAATTTTCGAGTGGGGACACTAGTTCTGAGGGCCTGGGGGGGTGGGCAATGGATTTCCTTATTTGCATAGATTTCCTCTCACTTCCTGTTTGGCTATGGGGCAGGAAGTGAAGGGAAATCTCTGAAGTGGGACAGGGATGGTAAAAAATAAACTGACAGGGGTTATAACCCTCCCTTACTCTATCCAAAATTTAAAAAAAGTGTTGCCTATAGTTCTACTTTAAGCACAAATTTCTGATAATTTTATGGAGAGGACTAAGAAGATATAAACATGCAAATGGTGCAGCATAAAACATATAGAACAGTGAGGAAGGTTTGTGGTCCAGGATGAGAGGACAGTAAAAATTAGAAGCGGCGCCCTCCCCCACCCCCCCACAGTTGCGGAATGCCAGCCGCCCGCATACTGGAAGCAGTGCGGCTGCTTTATGGGGGCACTAGACTAATTTGCCTCTCAGCCCAGTCCACCCCATAAGACTGGTGCTACACTAACAGTGTAGCGCAAGCCGGCGGGGACTCTTTCCGTGCTGTCCTAGGCCTGGGCCTTGTTAGTCTAGGCCAAGATACAGTGTTGCGTGTGGCAGAGCCAGGAAGTGTGATCAGGAGATTATTACACAATTCAATGGGGTTTGATTTACTAAAGGCAAATAGGCTTTCCAGTTTGCAAGGGAGGTTGCATTTTGCAAGGGAATTTCCCCCAGATATTAGTGAATTAGGTAAAGCTCTACTGACTTCTGTCATCCAATCATGTGTAAGCAATAATGCCTTTTATATTTCCTGATTGCTTTTTCTTTGCTAAGTGAAATTCCACCACATTCACTATACACTGAGGAAAATTGCACCACATTCTCTTGCAAAGTGAACAGTCTATTTGCCTTTTGTAAATCAACCCCAATGAGCCACTGAGATTAGTGGGTAGAGTGTCCTTTTATTAAATATGCAGTAAAATGTGGCTCTCGCTTACTAAAAAAAATATAAATAAAAAAAATACCATTAAATCAACTTCTATTCAACCACGAATGGTAGCTGAATCAACTAGTTATTTGTGCCAAACCCAGTCTACTTAAAGCTAAACTTGGGGCACATAAGAAAAATCATAATACAGGCTCCTGCTGGCATCTTGAATAGAATATTTTCATATAAATGTCTCCTTAAAGCGACCTTCATTCATTTTTCATCTTTCCATCTATTAAATCTTCTGCCCTTGTTGTTTTAACTTTGGATAGTAAAACTTTTTTTTTCCAGTAAATACCTTATACAGCCCACTTCCTGTTTCCTGTGTGGTCATTAGGCTAGGCTTATGACCAGACAAGGGAACATTCCCCAGACAACGTCATTTTGAGATGAAACATACATCAGGAGGTTGACATGCTGACGTAATTGCGGTGTACCTTATATGCAGACGGGTGTTTGCAAGCCGGCCGGCAATTTTTTAAGGATGTTTTATCTTCAGTTTCTTGTAAGTGTAACCTTTAATGTTTATTAAACCGATACTAGCCTGATTTACACTATGGTGAGCTTTTCTCCATTCTCTTGGGTTTTTGATTGCTGCCTGGCTCTGTATACCCGTTGATTTGAGGTCTCCTGGCTTGCCTCGGTGTATCCATAGAGAGTTGCTGCTGCTGGATCGATGTCCAGACACTGACTTATTTTACAGGCTTAATTAAGCTTGCCCTCTATGTGGTGGAGGATCACTTCAGAGGGTGGTGTCTGTGCATTAAGGAGTTTATTTCACATTCACTGTTATATCACTGGATTCATATTACTGGACTGTTTAATTTCTCATTGAGGTCTTTTCACATTTATTATAGTGAATGTAGACTCCTGGGTTTAGTAACACTTTAAAATTGCCAGTGTGAGTGCCCCCTTATAGTTGGACACACTAAAAGGTAAGAGCTGTAGCAAGATGCCCTCTGGAGTATGCCCATTGCTCTATAAAACAAAGGTGACTTGTTCTAGACCAAAGTACATAACTGCAAATGTTTGGTGAGTCGATAGATCTTCTTTGCTGCCTATTAGATTGAGTGCCTAGTAATTTAGTATTGAATTATACACTTAGTAAATTAGTCCCACTATGATCTGACAAAGCTAGTAGTAAATTGTCAGAACAGCTGCTATTTGCATGTTGCATTTGGTACAGCCATGTAATGGGCTCTTAGAAGCTTTGGCCCTTCCCCTTCCACTGTAGTGGGACCTGTCTTTCCCACCATAGTTGGTAACAGAGGTCATGTTCCCTGATTGGAGGGTGTTCTTTCCTAATCAAATTAAAATATCTCTGCTGCTAGGAGGAGTAGGTCATACTGCAGAAGCAGTGAAGAAAGCAGACCTACGTCATGGTGGCAGGAAAGAAACTCATGGGTGGTAAATTTGGACTGTGCAGTGATATCCTGTATACATAAAAAATATCTTTACATTGTAGAATGACTTCCTACTTTTGTGTTGCGGGAACATGTACATTAATGCACTCTTTACCATAACCCACTGCAATGGGTGAACAGAGTGCAGTGAGATGTGTTGGTGAGCAGAGAACACAAAGAGGCCAAGGTGAATAAAAACAGTGTATTAAGAAAGCCCCAATAATGCACAATTTTGCCTGGTGGGTAGGCACAGCCAACTGGAGCCACTTACAAAACAGTAGCAGAGGAACGTTTTCTTAAAATGATGCCAACAGCTTCAGCAGTGAGAAGATGGCCCACACCCAAATGGGAGGCTTCCTGAGAGGAGATAGCATAGTCCTTGCACTTCCCCTACTTTTCTGGAACCTGCCGCTCTACACTGTCCCTGACAGAGAGGGGACGTGTCCCTACACTAACCACACACAATGAGTGCCAAATCAGAGGATTAGGGCCTTAAATATGTTCTGGCCTCACTCAAAATGCCATGGAGGTCACAAGGGGCACCTGCGTCCAATTGGACAGCTGCTCCTCTGGTGTTTGCAGGACATCATAGAGGAAACAAGCTCCTCATTACTTTTCTCTCCTTCTGTATTGCCACTTTGGTCGAGCGCCACCTACAGCAGGGAGTACAGACTGCACCTGCCAACAAATGCACATCACTTGCATTGGTACATTGTAGTGCCATTCATTCGAAATGGCACCCACCTCACCTTGCCAACTGAAACGAAAGGCAATGCATTAATGTGTTTTGCGGTGCGCTGCATGAAAAGGAACATGTTCGTTTTGTGGGACAATGTGGTGCATTGCCAGACCTTTTTTTTTTTTAATGGGCTGCCTAACACAGCTCGTGTTATTGTGCGAATTAAAAAAAAAAATGAATCCTGAGCTTTTTAGGAGATTGTGCAGAATAAAATGAGGTAAAGCACTCCTAAAGTGCCGAGGTTTGAACTGGCAATCATAAGAATGAGCTTGGTTTTAGGATTCATCATTTATAGCAATGCCAGAATTAATGTACAGTGATTAAAAATGGATAGATAGAAAAAAAAATGTTTTTGATCATCTACTAATTAATTCCAGTATAAATACCACTTTATTTTTCATTATTTTCTATTTCTTTTGTTCTATCAAAAAAAAATGGAAAAAATAAATAGGAAACCAAAAGTATTAATGCAGATAATTAAGATCTGAAGTGCAATAGGACAAATAACAAAAACCCCATCTGTTGACATAAATATGAGAGCAGACTGTGTGCGATTATTCCACATCTGTCATTCATGTCTGCTCAGCGAGAATAAGACTCAAATATCATTTTTTTCTTCTCTTTTGGCTCCCCATTCAGGATCTCGTTGTCAGCTAATATATTGCCCATTGGTGACTATTAATAAAACAATTTGCGTTGCTGAACTTACAAGACTAAGACTGCAAAGAGTATTGAAAATCGAGTAATATGATTTCATTTTAATCAGCTGTCTGAAGCATAATGAGCTCTCAGCTTTCATAAATGTGTCTAGTGCCTAAAATGACAAAGCTCAATTTCCTAAAACTGATGCTTTCTAGCGATAGCGAGCTTAAGTGATAGCCGACGTAAATGGACAAAGGAAAAAAAAAAAAAACACAAATATCCATTTTATACTAATGGGATTATTTAAAGATCATTGTATGGTCATAGGGCAAGGCAAAAAGTCAAAGCGACGAGAGGAGACGTCTGTGGAGCAGGTCTGGGGGCACTTATTTCCATTTCATCGCCCCCGGGCGGAATTTGTATTGCTATTATCTCGATGCATTAGAAGGCAAATTCTCGGAATGCTGTAGATCACCCCGGTGTCAGCTAGTGATCTGTTTTTGCTTTGTTAAACACTAGCAGTCATTAGTAGAAGTGATCCATGCTTAAAGGCAAAAATATTGAACAAGTATATTTTTTCAATTCTAGGTAATGTAAGGGCTCTCATTATAGTGCCCCCAAGCTTTAAGACAGTGGACAATTTCCATATTTTAAAGTGGCCCTTAACTCAAAATGTGAAGATTTGCTATCCTATAGGGAACATTTAGAGATGTTAATTGGACCTAAGCAGAACCCTGAAAAATGTTTTTCTCATCTTGAACTCCTCCTGAAAAATAGCAGTGTACTTTTTGTGCCTTGAGCCTCATATGTGTATATTTGCAATGTGAGATCATCTAAGGCACCGCTGCTTATGGCTGCTAGTCTCGGGGATTTAGGGTTCAAACTTTTTATTGGCTTTTCTTGACATAGTACAAGAAAGAAGAGAAAAGAGAATAAAAAAAAAAAACAATCAAATCATAACAAATATGTTAACAATTAACAAATCAAGTAAGAAGAAGACTATAGAAATATGACTGAAAAAAAAAAAAAAAGAAAAATAATAGGGACATAGTAAATATCAAAATTCCAAGGTACATATGAAAATGCTAACAATATCATATATTTAGACTAATACAGGGGGTCCCCGAGTTACGAACCTGTTAGGGACTTCCTGCTTGTTCTTAAGTCACATTTGTTCGTAAGTCGGAAGCGCATGCGCACAACGGCAGAGACGTAATTTTCCGATGTTTTCCGATGTTCTGTCAAGTAGCCGCGCATGCACAGATGTCGTTTTCCGATGTTTTCCAATGTGCCGCCGTCGAAAATTGGCCGCGCATGGGCAGAACGTCACCTACCTCCCGTTCGTAAGTAGGAGTCGTTCGCAAGTCGGAGGTTCGTAACTCTGGGACCCCCTGTATCTTGTTTAAACAAGATATTAAATGGATCAGTATACAGAACAGTATTTATGTAATATAATACGTTTCATTGTTATTGATAACTAATCAAATGAATAGGGTTCTTAAAATGTGGTCAAAATAAAAGAAATCAGAAGAAAAAAAAGGGAAGATAAGAAAGAAGGGGGTGGGTAAGACAAGGGTAGTGAAGATTTTCCTCTTACAGATCTCTAGTATTTATAGATATATATTGTAGCCAAGGTCACCACGTATTTTCAAAATTTTCTAAATTAGTTATGTAAAATTCAGGTCATTCTATCTTTGATCATGACCCAATTCAACTTTTGTATGACATAATCAAATGTTACTGCTGATTGATTCCAACAACATGCAATGGCTATTCTAGAGGCCAGGATTATATAGGAAATTAAAGAGGTTGTAAACCTCCGAATAAACAAACAAACAAAAAAACAAACAAACCCGCAAGACAAAGGCATAATGAGCTAGTATTGCATACTAGCTCATTATGAAATACTTACCTTAGAACGATGCCCTGCAGTGCCCCCTGCACTCCGCTCCCACGGCCGACATTATTCACTGGAGTTACTTCTGGCGCTGTGATTGGCCGGAGACCTGATGACATCACTCCCGCGCACGAGCGTGAGAGCCGCCGGTCACGGCACGTGTCCTGAAAAAATGGCACCAGCAGACTGTTTCTTCAGTGCGTATGCGCTGATGACGTCGGCAGCAGCCTCTATAGTGAGTATCTCCTAAACTGTGCAAGTTTAGGAGATATTTACAGTACCTACAGGTAAGCCTCAGTATAGGCTTACCTGTAGGTACAAGTGGTGTAGCAAAGTTTACAACCACTTTAAGTGTTTAGTATGTTTAGGGAAACTCTCAAATTTGTGAGCAATTTCTGGGGATCTAATAGGATTTACATTTGTAATTTAATGTGTAAAGTCAAATATTTTGATTCAAAATTTACATATTTTGGGACTTTGCCACCAAATGTTTGCCATAGAACCTTTTTGACCACAATTTCTAAAACATTTAGAAGAGATTTGTTTATTCATTTTAGCTATGCTCGATGTGACTATGTACCATCGCAATGGTGTTTTATAATTAGATTCCACTAAAGTCATATTGATCGAAATCTTAGAGAGAATATTGATTATTCTGTGCCATTCTGGAAGTTCCCAAGAAAAGTTAAGATCCCTTTCCTAGTGTTTGTCAGGGGAGATTTGAAGCAAGATTGGGTGATATCACTACCTTGCTGTTCTCTGTTCTCCTTGCTGGAGGAAAAAGCCTTGGCCTGAGGCCCTTCTGCTTCATTCATGATGTTGTTTGTTGTGCTATCTGCCCCTCTCCTTTTGCTTCTGGATTATCACACTGCCAGTCATCAGATCACCATTATTCAGGAGGTTAGCTCAGATATGAGGAAACAACTCACGTTTCTACCAAGATGGCTACTTGCACACATAGAGACACAGTGCAGTACAGGCCAGTAATGGAGAAAAGATCAGCTGCCAAAACCACAGGCAATACTGGTAAATAGTAATTTCTAATATTCATTGGGCACATGCCAGGGTGCTATTCAGAACAAACATGAGCATGTGCTGAAAAGGAGACAGCAGGAAAAAAATGTTTGTGTGTGCTGAAGACCTGGCCATGCTCGTTTGTGTAGGAATGTGCGCAGGTGCACATGTATTATGCCAATGCTCATGCCTGTAAGTGTTAGGGTGGGCGTGCGCACTGGCGCAGGATCACATACATTTGCTGCCAGAACTGGCGCCAAACGTCCTATATAAGGACAGTCGCTGAACTCAGACTTTATTGGATGATCTTCAGCTACCAGTACTTCTGTGTTTTCCGCATCCTTTGGACTACCTATTACTGATCCAGCTTTCCTCTGCACCTACCTGCTTCCTGATCCCTCGTTTTTACCCCAGCTTGCTCTAAGGACTCCTCTTCTCTTGTTCTTCTGTGCATGACTCTGGCTTGCTCCCCTGGATCCTTGTGTATGACCTCGGCTCTGTTCTTGACCATGCTCCTGCCTTCTCTCTGGCTTTCCTTCCTGTGTATGACATCAGCATCCATCCTGACTACATTTTTTCAGTCCAGTCCTTCCAGTCTCATCTTGCCACTTCCTCAGGTGCCACCTCACCTGTGGTCACGGCCCTGATCCTGCCACATCTCCAGGGGCAATGATGATATGATATGATAGATTAATTTAGTGATAATTGTATTTTTCTTTCTTCTTTTTTGGTGTGTACCATATATATTTAAAATTTTACCTTTACTTCACTGTTAATAATTTCTGTAAAGTAATGAAACTAATGAAGGGCTTTTGTAACTCCCAGGAGGTATTTTAAGCCCACTTGTACCTTCCACATTGACTCAATGTGTATTTTGCCAAAAATTGTGAAATGTCACGCAAATTTCCAAATTTTTGCCAAAATTTGTAGCAATACAAACTCTCAATTTCTCTCAGTGGCAGCAGTATCTTGACAGCTGATGAGGAAAAGAGATGATCTTTGTCTCATACTGCTGGCTTCAGTTGCCTAATAAATGCCAACCTTGAAATTCCCTACCAGGTTGCGCAATAGTCACAGCTTGGGGCCATTTATCTATACTGGCCTGCACCTACAATTACATACCTTTGCCATGCCATTCCTAAAAATGATCTGTATATGTACAGTGGGGACGGAAAGTATTCAGACCCCCTTAAATGTTTCACTCTCTGTTATATTGCAGCCATTTGCTAAAATCATTTAAGTTCATTTTTTTCCTCATTAATGTACACACAGCACCCCATATTGACAGAAAAACACAGAATTGTTGACATTTTTGCAGATTTATTAAAAAAGAAAAACTGAAATATTACATGGTCCTAAGTATTCAGACACTTTGTTCAGTATTTAGTAGAAGCACCCTTTAGATCTAATACAGCCATGAGTCTTTTTGGGAAAGATGCAACAAGTTTTTCACACCTGGATTTGGGGATCCTCTGCCATTCCTCCTTGCAGATCCTCTCCAGTTCTGTCAGGTTGGATGGTAAACGTTGGTGGACAGCCATTTTTAGGTCTCTCCAGAGATGCTCAATTGGGTTTAAGTCAGGGCTCTGGCTGGGCCATTCAAGGACAGTCACGGAGTTGTTGTGAAGCCAATCCTTCGTTATTATAGCTGTGTGCTTAGGGTCATAGTCTTGTAGGAAGGTAAACCTTTGTCCCAGTCTGAGGTCCTGAGCACTCTGGAGAAGGTTTTCGTCCAGGATATCCCTGTATTCGGCCGCATTCATCTTTCCCTGGATTGTAACCAGTCGTCCTGTCCCTGCAGCTGAAAAACACCCCCACAGCATGATGCTGCCACCACCATGCTTCACTGTTGGGACTGTATTGGACAGGTGATAAGCAGTGCCTGGTTTTCTCCACACATACCGCTTAGAATAAAGGCCAAAAAGTTCTAGACCAGAGAATCTTATTTCTCACCATCTTGGAGTCCTTCAGGTGTTTTTTTAGCAAACTCCATGCGGGCTTTCATGTGTCTTGCACTGAGGAGAGGTTTCCGTCGGGCCACTCTGCCATAAAGCCCCGACTGGTGGAGGGCTGCAGTGATGGTTGACTTTCTACAACTTTCTCCTATCTCCCGACTGCATCTCTGAAGCTCAGCCAGCTCTAAGAAGGGTTCTGGTCCTCCAAAACGTCTTCCATTTAAGGATTATGGAGGCCATTGTGCTCTTAGGAACCTTAAGTGCAGCAGAAAATTTTTGTAACCTTGGCCAGATCTGTGCTTTGCCACAATTCTGTCTCTGAGCTCTTCAGGCAGTTCCTTTGACCTCATGATTCTCATTTGCTTTGACATGCACTATGAGCTGTAAGGTCTTATATAGACAGGTGTGTGGCATTCCTAATCAAGTCCAATCAGTATAATCAAACACAGCTGGACTCAAATGAAGGTGTAGAACCATCTCAAGGATGATCAGAAGAAATGGACAGCACCTGAGTTAAATATATGAGTGTCACAGCAAAGGGTCTGAATACTTAGTACCATGTGATATTTCAGTTTTTCTGTTTTAATAAATCTGCAAAAATGTCAACAATTCTGTCAATATGGAGTGCTGTGTGTACATTAATGAGAAAAAAAATGAACTTAAATGATTTTAGCAAATGGCTGTAATATAACTAAGGGTGAAAAATTTAAGGGGGTCTGAATACTTTCCGTCCCCACTGTAGATAGGCATAGGCCAGTGTTATAATACAGAACATTTGCACTGAGTTATTTACTTTTATTAAGCTGCTGCTTCAACCTGTTTTCGGGATGTGTTAACCGGCTGTCAGAGCAATTCACAGCTCGGCCCCCAAAGCCATACATTTGCAAAAAAATTAGCAAATTAATAAGCCTGCTAATTTCTCCCAGACCTTCCCTGACCCACTCAGCAATGGTGGAAAGTATTAGCTCTTGAAAAAAGGATGAGCTGCGTGATTTGTCTAAGCCAACATTTCGCTGATGGGGGAACTCTCAATTTTACTTCTTGTGCTGTTTAAGTGCATATACAAGTGTAGCGCTGTGGATTAAAAAGCTAGTAAAATAATAAAAATAAAGGAAAAACGTCTATGTCAAACAACCGTAGTTGCAAATTATGTTAATCTTCACAGATAAAGAAAATAGACAAAAATAAACAAAATAAAGTCTCTGATGTTTCTTCAGATGTTTTTAAAGGTTTGAAGAGAACTGGTGTTAGTCCAAAGGTATGTATAGTTCCTTATTCACCACGTGGATAATACATGCAAACGAGTGATGAACCCTCCACATAAGGAAAAATGAAGGCTTACCAGAAGGATTGAACTCATAAGAACATACGTTCAATGAGTCAATCAAGCTTGTAACCCCAACGGGTAATCAAAGAGAAGAGCCTTGCGATTGGATGGTGGTAAGGCTTCAGTATATGTCCACACTTCTGATGGAACTCAAGGTAAATGGCAAACCTTCCCACGGGTCATCTCAGATGGATAATCCATATATGAATAAAGAAGGGGAGCCACATAGCATAATACCGTTTGGAAAAACAGATTTATTAAAATAAGTAAACAACTTACATTTCGGTAGTAAGAAAAGCGCTTCAAATTAAAATTATGGCAGGCAGTGGAGTCTCCCGACGCGTTTCGTCTCAAAAGACTTCTTCTTTTCTTCAGAAGTCTTTTGAGACGAAACGCGTCGGGAGACTCCACTGCCTGCCATAATTTTAATTTGAAGCGCTTTTCTTACTACCGAAATGTAAGTTGTTGTTTACTTATTTTAATAAATCTGTTTTTCCAAACGGTATTATGCTATGTGGCTCCCCTTCTTTATTCATATATGGATTATCCATCTGAGATGACCCGTGGGAAGGTTTGCCATTTACCTTGAGTTCCGTCAGAAGTGTGGACATATACTGAAGCCTTACCACCATCCAATCGCAAGGCTCTTCTCTTTGATTACCCGTTGGGGTTACAAGCTTGATTGACTCATTGAACGTATGTTCTTATGAGTTCAATCCTTCTGGTAAGCCTTCATTTTTCCTTATGTGGAGGGTTCATCACTCGTTTGCATGTATTATCCACGTGGTGAATAAGGCATACCTTTGGACTAACACCAGTTCTCTTCAAACCTTTAAAAACATCTGAAGAAACATCAGAGACTTTATTTTGTTTATTTTTGTCTTTTTTCTTTATCTGTGAAGATTAACATAATTTGCAACTACGGTTGTTTGACATAGACGTTTTTCCTTTATTTTTATTATTTTACTAGCTTTTTAATCCACAGCGCTACACTTGTATATGCATTTGTAATTTGACAAAATCCTTATTTGTTGTGTGAGCTGCTTCCTTTGTTTGGTAAGCGCAGGGTTACATTTTTATCTTTTCTTGTGCTGTTTAAGTGACATTAAAAAAAAACAAAAAAGATCTACTTGTATAGTTTTCTTTTCAGTGTGATTTTGGGCATATATTTTTGTGTAGTTTAGCTTTTTTTTTCCTTTTTGTGTATTTGTTAATTATGCAATGTTGTTTTCAATTTTTACATTTCTTTCTGTTTTTGTTTTACAAAAAAGGGAGTTTCTGTAATCCTTAGTAGCTATTTCAAGCCAATCACACCCTTAAAAACCAACAAAAAACACCTTAAGTTTACCTTCTCCAATCAATCCAATGCATTTCACTAAAAAGGTGACATTTCTCCACACACTACTGTTTTCACCAAAATTTCAGGGAAAGAGAAACTCTCAATTCACTCATCCCTAGTACTGAGAATCTGAAAGGAAATTGAAAGGAAAAGACAGAAAAATTTGTTTCATTGAATTTTCCCTCCATCTCTGTTCTTTAGCTCCTCAGAACAAAGCATAAAATAGCTGAAGAGTATATAAGCCTAAGGACTAAGTCATAGTATATTGAAGCTTATCAGTCCTGAGATTTGGTGGCTTCATTCATTTTCTTTTTTCACCTGGTGATCCTGCCATTAGCACACTTCCTGCGCAAGGGTACAACGCTTACTCATTGTACTGCTTCTATTGAGAAGCAGTGTTGTCACCCTAGGACAGGATTATAGAATACTTCCCTACCACCTCTTCTCTGTAACATGGGGGAAGTGATCTGTGGTCCACAGAGAGAGTCGGGAAAAACACTAACGGATAACAGTGCAGCACACAGAGAGCACGGGTTTTAGTGGATTGCTGGTAGGATCAACAGGTACTTTTGCCCTATTGAAGAGATATAACAAAGCACTTTTCTATGATATAAGTCACAGACCAAAAGGAAGAGAATAAGAGAAGTTCAGTGTCAACTTTATACTTTTTACTCTCTTTGGTAGCCCTCCTTAATATTATTAGTATTATATAATGCCAATATGTTGAACAGTCCCTGTCTGTACCTTTCTTAGCAGCACATACATCTCCTGAGGTCCTGATTTATTACTTCACTCTTGTATGATTTTTTTTTTAATATAAATGTTTATTGTAGACCAAATCAGCATTACAATGTCATGATCAATAGAAGTACATCCATACACACACAAAGAAGAGGAGGAAGTCTGTATCAATCCAGGGATCTAATCCCCAATCCGGTGTATTACATTCTAGAATTTTACAGAATTATTCCTAACCTCAACCAGGGTTCTCCACCAGCATCGTCTTCCCACATCCTATTCCCTTACATATAGCCTACATAACTGAGAGGTGTGATATTGTCGGGGGGGTGGAAGAAAGGAGGGTGAGCAAGAATGAGAGACGAGATGAGACTATCTCTCCCACATTTTCTCCTTAAGGTCCGCCACAACTATTTTAGTCATTAGTGTCTATCCACCCCGACAGACCTTATCGAATTTCCCTGGGCACTGCCTGCTGTGATATGTGAGCCTGTAGAGGGGCAGTACTGAGTTTACTGAAAGGCGCCAAAAGTCACACATATGTGGCTCCGCTGACTTCCATCTTAGGAGTATTTCCCTTCTAGCATAGAACAGGTAGAATGTCATACAAAGCTTAGCATACCTGTCTTGCTGCACCTCATCCAAATGACTCAGTAAGAGAGTTAGGGGGTTCAGTGGAATCTGCGTCCCAATTACTGCACTTAAGGTATCAGTGACTGCCTCCCAATAAGGTCGGAGTTTGGGGCAGGATCAGACCATATGCGAAAATGAGCACACCTCCTGCCTACACCTGGGGCACAACGGGTCTCGCTGAGGATATATTCGGGCTAGTCTCTGTGGGGTGTAGTAGGCGCTGTGTCGGAACTTGAGTTGAATAAATCTGTCTTTTGCAGCTATCATAGAGGGGATAAAAGTGGACACTCATTCCTCCCATTCCTCGTCACCAAGAGTCTGCATGTCTGCTCTCCACTTGTCCAAAGACAGGGTCGGTTTGATGTTGTGGGCTACTGTCAAGTAAAGGTATAGAGAGGAGAGGGGTTTCCCCATCGTACTAGAGATTAATAGACACTCTATGGAATCCGACTCCAAAATTATTGTCTCCGAGAACTGGGCCCCAAAAGCATGTCGTAGTTGCCAATATCTAAATTCCCATGAGCTGGGTATCGAGTAAAGGGTTTTCAATTCCTGAAATGTCATGAGTTTTCTGTCTTTGGTGATATGTTTCAAAGTTGTTATCCCTTTCCTTGCCCACAGTGAGGGGTCCGGTAAGGTATTTAGATGGGATAACACTGGATAACCCAATAAGGGCATGTGAGGGAATACGTGAAAGGGTTTTCTATACACTACTCTAGCATCCTGCCAGGCCCTTATCGTGGTCTTCATAAGGGCAGTTAAGGAGGGATCAGCCTGCACCCCCCAAAACGCCAGCTTGCTCAAAGCTGCATATAAACCCAGAATAGCCACTTCTAATGAAACTGCTGGGTTTTGTCTGGGCTGGGAGAACCACCGGGGAACAGTAACAAGGACGGTTACTGTTCAATAATAAATGTGGGAATTTGGGAGCACCGGACCCCCTCCCGAGAGGGGTAGGTATAATATTTGCTTTGCCACCCTAGGGGGCTTTCCAGCCCAGACAAAGGACACCAGCAGCCCCTCAACCAATTGAAGAAGCCTTTGGGAATATGCGGCGGAGTATTCCTAAAGAAATATAGAAATGTAGGTAAATACACCATTTTCAGTAGGTTTACCCCGCCTACAGGTGTCAAGGGGATAGAGCGACATGCTGCAAATTTGGTGGTGACCTTCGACATAAGGGGGTTTTATGTTTCTCCCAATGTAGTCTCCTATCTCACTGGTAACTTTAACCTAAATACGTGAACTCTTTTACCCAATTAATCTGTGTCTGGGTGTCAGGTCGAGCGGGTGACGGATGAAGTGAGAAAAGTACAGACTTATCCCAGTTGATGCATATGCCTGAGTAGCCACTGAATTGATCAAATAGGAACAGCATGGTGCGGAGAGATGTGGATGCGTCAGCTAGATACAGCAGAGCATTATCCGCATAGAGAGACAGTTTTTCTTCAATTGGCCCAACCTGTATACCCCGCACTTCCCTGTCAGCTCGGATCAGGATGGCCAGAGGTTCTAATGCCAGAGCAAACAGTTCTAGGTATAGGGGGCACCCCTGCTTCGTTCCACGGCACAACGGAAATGGCTCCGACAGACAACCATTCATTTGGACTTAGCTTGCGGATTGGCATACAACATCTTTAACCATGACTTAAATTTAGGGCCAAAGCCAAATCTGGAGAGAACTTCCCACAGATATCTCCATTCAATGAAGTCAAAGGCCTTCTCCACGTCCAGAGAGGCCACTACCCCCCGCGCTATCCTGACTTGCTCTAGCAATGTGGGTGAAGAGTCTCCTAATGTTGATATCTGTGCCTCTGCCCGGCATAAATCCTGTTTGGTCGGGTGGACAAGGGCTGTTATGACTGTGTCAGTCAGTCTGTTGGCTGATATTTTGGCTAGTATTTTTGCGTATACATTTAATAGGGAGATAGGGTGATAGGAGGAGCACAGGGAGCGGTCCTTCCCCGCCTTAGGGATCACTACAATGACCACCACTTCCATAGATTTGGGAAGGGTCTCCCCTTCCGCCAAAGTAACCATCATGGTGTGGAATCTGACTGCGAGGACATCTGCATATTGTTTGTAGAGCTCCACTGCAATACCATCAGGGCCAGGGGTCCTGCCTGATTGCAGTGTTTTGAGAGCCTTGAGTATTTCCTCTACCGTGATAGACCCGTCTAGTCTGTTCTTATAAGTGGCAGTCAGAACTGGAATGTCTATGACCTCTAAGTAGGACGTCAACTCGTCTTCCCTATAAGTCACACGGGATCTATAGATTGATTGGTAATATGAGAAAAAGCATCGGTTAATCTCTTCAGGGACATAGTGGAAGTCACCATTAGGGCCAAGAATGTGGGGTATTCTAATCCTGCCTGACTACTCTTTAGAGAGCCAGGCCATAAATTTCCCCGATCTCTCTCTCTGCTCAAATATGCGTTAGGATTGTGCCAGTAGCTTCTTCTGAGTGAGGAAGACACAGAGGTAGAGGACCTCTCTAGTCAGAGACTGTAGTCGGGCATAGTGGTGGGGTTCTCGAGATCTAACATAGAGCGCTTCCTGAGTGCCAGCTTCAGATTCAGCCTTAATCAAAGCAGCCCTTCTCTCTTTCCTAACCTTAGCAATGATGGTCTGGTACTGCTCTCTCGTAAATGCCTTAAAGGCATCCCACACCACCAAGGCATCCGCTGAACCCAGGTTGACCACCCAATAGCCCTCCAACTCTTTCCTGAATTGTGTGTCTACCTCCGGGTCCGAGACCCAGAACCTAGAGAGCCTCCAGAGCTTGTCTGTGGGGGGCGTCCGAGGTGCATAAGCTCAAGAATAGGGGTGCGTGGTCCGATATACCTCTGGGCAGTATTTTGACTTCCTGCACCTTAGGCAGGACAGACCTCCCAGCGAATATTAGATCAATGCGGGAAAAAGACATGTGGGACGGGGAGTGACAGGTAAAGGCTCAAGACTGAGGGTGTCACCATCTCCATACATCCGTCAGGTCATAGGTCTCCACCTATGTCGCCAGTCCAGAGTAGTGGGATCAGCCAGTCTGTCCATGCCTGGGTCAGGAGCCATATTAAAATCACCCAGCATCACCACATCTGAAGCAAACTCTGCTATCTTGGTGGTTATTTCGTTTAATAGTTGTAGCGATGCTGGTGGAGGCAAATATAGACCCACAATAGACCATGTCAGGGAAAGAATTCTAGCATATATAATAACATATCTGCCATCCGGGTCCAGAGCCAAGTCCAAAAGTCAGAAGGGGAGCGTCTTATGTACCAGAACGCTAACACCCCGTGCGAAATTGGAGTAGGTGGAATGATAGTGGTGGCCCACCCACGTTTTTTTAAGGGCAAGAGTCCTGCTACCTACTAAATGAGTTTCCTGGAGTATGCAGATGTGAGGGCTATATGATTTAATAAATTGGAACACCAGTGACTGTTTTACTGGGAAGTTCAGTCCCCTGGTGTTTCAAGACAGAATGTTAAGGGCGGACATAAGTGCTGGGGCATACAGGAGAGTAAGGATTATGTGGTTGAGACCATGCCAGACTCAGCAGTTGGACCCGAATGGAGCAATCACAATGCCTATGCAATGCTGAGGTATTCAATATAAAAGGTGATAAACGAACGATCATCATAAACATCTTAAGCTGTGACGATAAAAAACAAAAAGAAACAGCCCTTAGTGGACAACAATCCCCCCCCACCCCGCCCATTCCCTCAAAACTGGGAAGGGCTTCCAATCCCAACTCAGCACGCTGGCTGCAAAGGGGGGACCCATGCAAGAAGTGACCTGCACACCTCCAGATCTCATTGTAGTGGGGGGAGAAGCGGGCATCAGGAAGTAGAGTGCACAGCATGTCCTCCACAAAGCCCGTCGGGTTTTCCCTCTCAGCTCCTTCAGGCAGGCCAATTATACAAAGGTTGTTTCTTCTGTTCCTGTTCTTTGTGTCCTTTGCCCTGTACTCAAGGGCCTTCACTTTAGTCTGGAAAGTGCAGAGGGCAGCTGATTGTTCCGGGACATCATCCTCCGTTTGACCGATCCGCTGCTCGGTCTCTGTCACTCTGGAGAGGAGCTTATCCATGTCTTGAAGTATGAGGCCTACATCCATCTGTACTGCCTCAATCTTGGCGGTAAGGGTGGATTGAAAAGTAGCGATGGCCACCATCACATCCGCAAGCCACAGTGGCCTAGAGTCAGCCAACTCCATGGGGCTTGTCTGCAAAACCACGTGGGAGCAGCACCTGGATCGTGTCTCCACGTGAGCACAGGGAGACGGCGGTGGATTTTCTGCTATTGGAGGGAAACTAATCCTCTTTCCCTTACCGGACTGCGCGCCCGATGATCTGCACCTGATCCAGGTGTTGTCGGGGCAGAAATTAGGGGATTTTAGCCCATGGATTTGGAGATTTGCCAGAAAGCCAGCAGAGCTTGTGGAGAAAGCAGCCGTTCACATCACCATCTTGGACACGCCCCTCTTGTACGATTTTTAATCTCCTTTGACAAAAAGGAATTAACATCACTTAGCATGTGATGCAGATCAGAGGACTGTAATATGAAAATCATTATTATAATAGATTATATTATAAGAAGAACTTCAAAACTACTCAAGAACTGTCTATACATATTTGCCCTTCAGAGATAGGCAAGGAATAATGTTTAAAGCTAAACTTCATACAAACAACCAAATATACAGATGAAATACATACAACTTTTTTTGTAGTTTATTTGCTGGTATAACTTGGGTAGGGTGTGGGTAAACCTTGGGATACTCCAAACTAGCAGAAATACAATAATGGAGGACACTTCTAACAGTGCTGTCTCTTCAGGGTGCAGCCACGCTCTTGTATTCAGTATCTGGTGAATTGGAACTCAGGGGACTCCTGAGTCAGCAAACTGGAATGAGCTCTCAAAGGTGACTAGGATAGTTTCTAGGATCTTTAAGGCTTGTACTCACTTTGCCCTTTGCTCTGTACAGAATGCCTCCAGCTCGGATCCTCTGTGGAGTTCCTGCACTGATTTCAGGGGCTCTGGACGTGGGTCCCCTAGCTCTAGCTGGAGTTGAGACCCAGATAGCCTTTTCCAAACTGCAGTTATGAGCCCAGAGGGCCTCAACCTTCAGGCTGGGTCTTTTCCCTTAGGAATAAAGTCCCTGCTGTTCCAGGCTCCAGCAATTTATACACACATCAGCCCCCTACTGGCCATTCTTCCTGCAGGGATTGGCTGAAGCTACATGAATATGGAGGTGAGGGCCTGCTTCCTTCACACACTAAATCCTTGAACCTACCAGAATCAAGAGGAAAGTAGCAGAGCCTGCAACCAGCAAAACCCAGAACAGCCAAGAGCAATTGAACACTGCTCCTCTGCTACAGGTGAGCCAAAAACTAAATCTTCCTCACTGTTAGCAACCTAGCTAGGAGGGTGCTACAACTGGACAATTAAGGGGGAGCTTTACCCTCCAAAATTATTTTCTTGCCCCACTTACCTTTGGTTCTCATTGTCTGCTGTAATCACATGCTTAGAAGCCTAAGGCCTCATACACACTGGGCAAACTAAAACCTACTCCCATGCAAGGACCGTGTTTACCTACATAGGAATGCAGAGGGGTTTCGTGCATCCCTCTGCAGAAGTCCCAATGTTGTTTATTGGGACATAGTGGCTATGTGGACGATTGGAGAGGCTTGAAAATAGGTAAGTATATTCATCTTTCTTACGCAGGTTAGTTAGCATAGGTGTTGAGGGGGGAGAGAGGAGAGTTTTAAGACTAGCTAGGTGTAAGCTGGATTCCACTTTAAAGCTCAACTCTGAGTCTCCCACTGACTATCCCCCAACCCTCCAACTTTCACACAAAAGAAAACAATTCTAAATGCCCACCTGACATGCCAGGTCCTACATCTTCTCCCTGCTTGGAGAAGGGTCCTTCAGGTGCTCTTATGTCATCCTAGGTGATGTGGACACTTCTGATTGCTGACCATTATCGGGGTCCACTGAAGACTTTAGCAGCTGATGACATCAGGAATGGACAACCAATCAACTGTGCACTTGATTGACTGATTGTGGTTCCTGAAAGAGTAACCGTAAGATATTCAGTGGCGGATTAGGTAATAAAGAGCTTTTCAAGGTAATAAAGAGCTTTTCAAGGTATTTATTTAAAACAAAAGCTGAACAGGACAAAGATAGAAAATAAAATCTTACTGGGTTTTAACCATTCTCCACATTATCTGAAATGAAATAAAAAAAAGTTTTGCTTTAAGCTGAACTGCAGGTAAACACACAGAAAAATACATATTAGGGAGCTGTATTACATGGCAACAAATTTGTATTTCTGTCCATCCATTTTTGAGATTTACACAGGTCTGCCCCACTTTACAGCCCTGTGTGGCAGGGGAGGCAACAACATTCTTTCTCTGCTGCAATTCAGTAACACTTACAGGTCTTGTCCCTCCTCCAGCCTGTGACTGGACAATGAAAGGACAAGCAGCTGACTGATTGGCCCCTGTACTGCTTCACTCTTCTCCTCTCTGAGTTCTGCTGTACTGGGATTGCAAGAGACTAATACCAAGTCAAGTTGAGGTACTTAAACTACTTCCATTTATAAAAACACATTTAATAGCATATTTATGAATGAAAAAGCTAAACTAATTTATGTTTTTAGATTTACCTGTAATTCAACTTCAGCTATAACATTATGACCAATGACAGGTAAGATTAAAAAAATTCTATTTTTATATATTTATTTATTTTTAATTTTCTATTTTTTTTTTTCAATTTGTTTCTATTTTTTTTTATTTCTCTCTTTTTCATAATTTATTTTAGTTATAAGTGTAACCAGAAGGTAGCATATTCAAACAGCAGCTAAGCCATAATATAATATCTACCCATGACACAGGCAATAGTCTTGTTATTCACTGACAGGTAAGGCCTAATGCACACTGGACGTTTTGCTATCTCTCTTAGATTCCTTTCCTCCTGGCGGTGGTGGTGTTTTGGCAAAAAAAACCTAGTAAATGCTAGTAGCGCATTTGGTGCATCAACTGTTTTGGTGTTAAATCATATAATTGTCCAGAATAATAATTTATTCTGGCCATTGGAATAAATTAACCCAGAAATGTTAACATACGTTTACACACACTTCCATGCCTCAAGCGTTTTTTTCTTCCAAACTGTCACTTTGCCTGGGTACACTGGCAGTGGGGTTTTTTTCTGCTTCTAAACACTCCTACCTTTGAACTCTTGTAAAGGCCTGTGTGTGCATGGACACATAGGCTGACATGCAGGGACATTTAGAGACAGAATACAAAACACCAGACGCCCTTAAGAGCACCATAAAAAACGTCCAGTCCGCATGAGCCCTAAAGTGATTAACTTCTCCTTAGAATGACAATGAAAGTAGGTGGGATATATTAGGCAGCAAGTAAACATGTTCTTCTTGAAGTTGATGTCTTGAAAGCAGAAAAATGGGCAAGTGTAAGGATTTGAGCGACTCTGAAAAGGGCCAAATTGTGATGGCTAGAGGATTGGGTCAGAGCAACTCCAAAACCTCACCTCTTGTGGGATGTTCCCAATCTGCAGTGGTCAGGACCTACCAAAAGTGGTCCAAGGAAGTAAAACCAGTAAACCGGTGACAGGGTCATTGCTGGTCAAGGCTCACTGATGCACATGGGGAATAAAGGCTGGCCCATATAGTCTGATCAAACAGAGGAGCTACTGTAGCTCAAATTGCTGAAAAAGTTATTGCTGATTCAGATAGAAAGGTGTCAGAGCACACAGTGCATAGCAGTTTGTTGTGTATGGGGCTGTATAGCTACAGACTGGTCTGGGCTACCATGCTGACCTGTGTCCAGGGCCAGAAGTGCCTACAATGGGCATGGGAGCAGAGAAATGGAAGAAAGTGGCCTGGTCTGATGAATTCAAGAATCATTTGAGGAACACAACAATGTGTTTGAAGTGTTGAAGTAGCCTCCAACTTCATATATGTTGTGTATGGGGCTTCATAGCTTCAGACAGTGTCTATAATGGGCACATGAGCATCAGAACTGAACCACAGAGCAATGGAAGAAGGTGGCCTGGTTTGATGAATTCAAGAATCGGTTGAGGAACACAACAATGTGTTTGAAGTGTTGACTTAGCCACCATATTCTCTCGATATCACTCCAATTGAACATCTGTGGGATGTGCTGGAAAATCAAGTCCAATCCATGGAGGCCTCACCTTACAATTTAAAGGATCTGCTACTGATGGCTTGGTGCCAGATACCACAGCAAAACTTCAAAGGTCTAGTGGAGACCTTGCCTTGATGGGTTATGGTGAGTGATCATAATGTTATGGCTAATCAGTGCATAATTTATTGCTTCAAATACCTGTTTTTATATACATGAGGGCAGCTAAACTTCTTTACTGCCATTTTCAGACTCAAAGCTGTCATTCAATGAGGATGCTGACTGCATTGTCTGACAAATTGCTAACCACTATAGGAAAAAGCCACAAAGGTGTATATAAAATACCAATAAGACAGCAATAAAGTAAAACAGGAACACCATACAACACCATGAACAATTACATTGAAAATTACATTTAAGTAAACTTCAGAATTATAACCCTAAACGTGCGCTTATTGGAAATACACTATATTTTCTTTAATGGGCCTTTAATGAAAATAAGGTGGCATACCGTTCCGGAACAAGACCACGGAAAATACTGCCTATGTCCTTCAAAGGCTTTGCAATTTAAATTGATTTCACATTTCTTCGAGACATTAGTCTTCCAGACAACAATTGTACAACTCAGCCCATGAGACCTGTAACCTGATGTCTTTAATTAGCAGGCAATCAATTGATTAGCTTTGTTATGTGTATGTGCCAAACAGCCTTAGAGCTGTGTTTTGCATAATTTCTTCATCTGCAAAAATTGCAAATTGCAATTATACTCATGCCGAGATGTCCTAAAAATATATTAATTTGTCACAGACGCTAAAAGTGTAGAGTGCTGCCAAAAATTCAACAAAGGCTATCTGATTTCTGTAATCTACATTAGCCTGTCTAAGCAGCCATTTTGTGAGCATAAGTCAGAATCCTAAAGGCCAACCCTAATCAAAATTAAAATGTTACATTTGACTAGAATTTCTACTCACATTATGGGCTCTACTATTATTAGCCAGGTGTCCTACTGGTTTGATGTCCCAACTAGGATCCCCATTTCCTTCTACCTGCATGGTCCACAGCCACAATATGGTGCCACTCGTGCCAATGAACACACCATCAACTAAATCATGTCAATATCTGGGGAGTCCAGCTATGAAGAAGTGATGGCGTCTTCATGGACAAGCGGGTGAATTCAATTCACACTGTAGGGGGGGTCCATCTTAAGGGTGTCCATTAAAAAACAAATATATTTTTGTTAGTCTTGCCTTTATATGTTCCTATGGGTCTGTATATATCTAAAGCATTACCAAACCCAAGAACGTCACCGACTGGTGTGGGCTGGGTCCTCACCAACCGAGGCATGCTGGGTCGATGACGTCACAAGGGGAAGGGGTCACTTGCTGACACCATCGAGTGACTCTGCCCCTTAACTATTTAAAAAATGTCAGATGGCGCAGCAGGCAGTCAGCGGAAGCATTCAAAGAGGCCAGAGTTTTTTCCTTCTTTCCGGAGGTGGCGGCAGGCATCATGATTGACGATGGATCTTCATTTTTTAATTTTTTTTATTTAATAAAAGAATTGTCAAAAGCTGTGTGTGTTTTATTCATTTTTTACACTTTGTTGGTGAATGAGTAGGAGTACTTTGTACCCCTACTCATTCACATGGGGGGATGGGATTTGGGCCCCTTTGCTAAAGGGGGCTTCCAGATTCCGATAAGCCCCCCACCCGCAGACACACACAACCACTGCCCACGGTTGTGGGAAAGAGGCCCTTGTCCCCATCAATATGGCATCCCCCCCACCCCAAAGCACTTCCTATATTGAGGGCATGTGGTCTGGTATGGTTCATGGGGGGGGTTCGCTCACTCATCCCCTCCCCCCTTTCATTTCCTGCGGGGCTGCATGCTCAGATAAGGGTCTGGTATGGATTTTTTGACCGACGAGAATTTGAATCGTTCTGAAAATTTGAAATGCGTTAAAAAAATAATAAACAAAATGAAATTGAATGAAACAAAATTAAACAAATCTAAACTAAACGAATTTCGAATCAACAGAATGAAATTAGTAACATAGCAAATCTATCCAAAACAAATTTTTCCATTCTGCACATGATTATAAAAAAGTAATATTGTAGTCCTTAGATGAAATGGCTGCCTTACTTTTCTTTTTCCAGACTTTTTTACTTTATTTCCATCTGGCGATCCTGCCAGTAACACACATCAAATCCTAGGGTGAGAACACTTACTCTACTGCATTTGTGGATGAGCAGCATTGTTATCCTGAACAGAGAGTATGTTCAGAATACCTTCCCCTCTGCTCTTCTCCATAACATAGATGGAGGGGTTTATAGGCCACAGAGATAGCTGGAACCAATTAAACTTATAGGAATGCAACCAAGGCAAAGAGCACACAGAATTAGGATGCCACTGGATTTTTTTTTGGATCAAAAGGTTGTTTTTTTTGCACTGAAGTGCAAAGCAGTGGCAGTGCGTCCATCAGGGTGCACGGGTGCCACCCCCTCTCTCCAGCCACCCCCTCTAGCACCAATAGATAGATTCTTGATTGCATGAAACTATCTATGGCTGCCACTGCCACCCCTATTCAGGCGCTTGGCCCCTTTTCAGGTGCCAGGCGCCTGAATTACAGTGGCAGGGGTGTGTTTTTGAAGCACCTGGTTAGAGCCATAGGCTCTAATAGACCTCAAAAAAGGTGACCTGCGAGCACCATGCTGGGCGCTCTCAGGTCACTCAGCTGTGTTAGAAAAGTGAATGAATATTCGCTTTCCAAACACTAAACCGCCTCTCCGCCAATCATATCATAGCAGAGGATGGTAAGAAAGGACGGGAGAAGACATCAAGGAGCATCAAGGAGCTGTCCCGCCGAGACAGGGTAAATGCAGACGGCCTGCGGGGGGCACACTGGCAGCATTTGATATGGCACAATGGCAGCATTTGATGGGGCACAGTGGCAGCATTTGATGGCACAGTGGGAGCATTTGATATGGCACAGTGGCTGCATTTGATGGGCACAGTGGCTGCATTTGATATGGCACAGTGGCTGCGTTTGATGGGCACAGTGGCTGCGTTTGATGGGCACAGTGGCTGCATTTGATGGCACAGTGGTGGCAATTGATGGGCACAGTGGCTGCGTTTGATGGCACAGTGGCTGCGTTTGATGGGCACAATGGCTGCTTTTTATGGTAGAGTGGCAGCAATTGATGGGCACAGTGGCTGCGTTTGATGGCACAGTGGCAGCAATTGATGGGCACAGTGTCTGCGTTTGATGGTACAGTGGCGGCAATTGATGGGCACAGTGGATGCGTTTGATGGCACAGTGGCTGCGATTGATGGTACAGTGAGGCTGCAATTGATGGATTTTTTTTTCAAAAATGTTCAGCTTGTTTGCGCCCCCCCAAAAATTTGGAGCACCAGTCGCCACTGGTGCAAAGATGAGCTGGTTTTAATATTTTTGTAACTGCTGATCTCCAGACGCTTTCACACACAGCAGTCTCTAGGAAATTGTTTAGAATGGTGAAAAAAAAATCCAGTGACTGGTAGTTCTGTGGAGAAAATGCCTTGTTGGTGGGAGAGGTCAGATTGTAAGGGCCAGACTGGTTCAAGCTGACAGAAAGACTTTGGTAACTTAGATAACCAATCTCTACACAACCATAGTGCACATAAAAACATCTCAGGATGCACAATACTTCAGGCATGTATGAAGTTTCTCTTTAATGTTCACATCAAATACCATAGGATAAATGGGAAAACATTTTAACTCAATGATTTTGACAACAGCATGATTGTTGGTACCAGAAGAGCTACTTTGAGTTTTCTGTAACCAATAACCTCCTGGGATTTCCACACACAACCATCTCTAGTAATTTACTCAGAATGGTCCAAAACAAATCCAATAAGCAGCAATTATGTGGATCAAATTGCCTTTTTGATGAGAAAGGTCAGAGGAGAATGGCCAGACTGGTTCAAGTTGACAAAAAAAAAAAATGGTAACGTAGATACCAAATCTTTACAACTGTGGTGAGCTGAAAAGCATTTCAGAATGCACAACGTGTCAAACCTGTAGGTAGATGGCCTTTAACAGCAGAAGACCACATCAGGTTTCACTCCTGTCAGCCAAAAACAAAATTACTGAACATGTAGTGGGCATAGGTTCACCATAATGCACAAATGAATAAAGGAAAAGGGCATCCTGGCCTTGTGAATCTTCATTTTTGCTGAGTCACACAGATGGTAGGCCAGTCAACGAAAGCCCTTGAAATGTGATAGAATGGGAGATTCACTGATATATCACTGACGTATCTTTGGAAATTTCATGATACAATCATGTCAACTTGGATCAGAATCCCAAGAGGAATGTCTGTGAAAAGTAGGATCCTTTCCATGAAGAACGGAAGCTGTTTTGAGGCCCTACCTAGTTAGTGTTCCTAATAAATTGTGCAGAAAGTGTATTTGTTTCAGCTTTGTGCTCAAACTATCTCTGTAAACCCCCCAATCCTCCACCTGCCAAAAAACTAATTTTGATGTTTAACTACCAACAAACATGCAAGTGTGAACATTTAATTAAAGTGCCTGACTATTAATTTGAGAAAAAGATCTGCAATGGCGTAATCAATTTTAAAACAGAACCCTTCAATGCAATTCTTTTAAATGCTTTTAAAAAATGTCCTTTATTAGACCTAGTTCAGAACATTTTGAAGCCGCCTTCAATCAAAGTACAGCTTCTCATTAAAACAGAATGATTATTAAAAGGCTCGTATGGCTTCCTCTCGTGAATTATTTGCATTCAGAAATGTGTGCTGTATTAGTTTAAGAGTAAATGCAAATATATCAGCGGGGTCTCTGAGACAGGCTTTATTTTATTATTAGCCACATTTTTTGCATTGAGATTATTACATCCTCACCATTTTTTACATTATATTAAAATGTTACCATTCTCAAAATAATAATATATTTTTTTTCTTTCTTTTTTTCCCAATGGTCTGACTTTTGCATCTTGCTGTAGCTCCCACTTGTAGCAACGCTATATATAATTCTGAATAGTGTATAAAAAATTGCGTCTTAGCATGGAGGAAAGGAAAGTTTATCCGTGGAGCCATCACCTGCAGAGAACGTGATTATAACGTGGAGGGAGGTGCGGTGATTGGTGAACCCAGGTTAAAAAAGTATTTTTTCTTCTTGTTTGTGATTTTTTTATCCTTTGGAAAACATGAAAGTGTTTTAATAAGAGGTCTATACACATTTTCTTCCTTCTGTATTATTGCTTGAATATATTCAACAGAAACAAACCATTAGCAAGATGGGAATAGCCGACCGCTGAATATACCATTAAGCTTGGAATTTGAACATTCATATTGCTTGTTTTCTACCAAAGAATTAATGGACCTTAGTGCTTGCAGTTTATTCTTAATGATATTTTTAAACTCATTCGAATACAGGTACTTTTTTTTCTCCTTCTGCAATCTGTGGACTGCAGTCGCTCTCTCTCCCTGTATAGAGTATTTACAAGCACATACACAACTAAATATATCCGTTTGTTGTATATGTATACTTTTTTAAGAAAAATATTCTGATTCTTATATATCTATTGTGACAGTGGACCGACCGTATATATGTATAAATGTATATAAAAAAAAACTATTAGATAAGCACCTGAACGACCGAAACATACAGAGATATACAATGTAATACTGACATAAAATCACACACATAGGTTGGACTTGATGGACTTGTGTCTTTTTTCAACCTCACCTACTATGTAACTATGTTTCACCTTGGTTTCTCACTTACACATGGTGAGGGACTCCAGGATTTATGACAGGTATGGAGAAAACAAACTTTTAATTTCTCAGAATCTTAATTAGTCCTGTACTCGTTTCTGGAGCATGGAGGCTTTGTAGAGCCTTGGATGGGAAAAAATCCTCCATTTCTAGATATACCTCGTTACCTAGTAGCCAGACCTCATCATTAGTCTCAGCTCATGGCTATCACTCTCTATGCTATGGAAGCCTGCAGCTGAGTGAAAAGGCTGACTGCTGACAAAAAGCTAAATAGGTACATGTGCTGCTTAGGGGCTCATGTACACTACAGCTTTTAAACTTGAGTTTAGGAGCTTTTGGCATTGTTTTGCTAAAGTTCCTAAACTAAACGCCATAAAAGCCTATGTGTCCATACACACATAGGGTTTTACAAGAGTTTAGAAGCTGCTGCGGTTAGGGGAGGTTCAACCACCCTCAACCTCCCTCTCCTGAACGTGGAAGAATCGCATTCAGGATAGGAACGTTTTGACCGTCGGAGGCTAAACACTGCAAAATTGCAGTAAAATCATGGCACGATTTTGCAGCGTTTGTCGTTTTCCCGCGGATGTCGGTCAACCTAGTCTGTGTGTACATGAGCCCTAATTGTTTTGGGAACCTATAGAATTGGATTTTAGGCTTATGTCAAGAGGGCCATCGACAGGATCACTCGAAAGAGTGCTGTCTTGCCTCTCCAGCCATTGAGGGAGCAACACAGGCAAGCAGGTGAATGTTTTTACTCCCCTCTGTGTCCCCCAAAGCGATCATTTCCCCCCAATCACAGGAATGCCAGTGTGACATAACCCTTAATCAGTGTAAGATGTCTAATCCACTGCAGCTAGAATTCGGAGAGACCCTCCTGACTCTCTTTGCATCTTGAATCACTAATCTCGATCTCATTGGTAAATATTGAATTGGTGGAAATGTCTTAGCGCGCCTAACAAAAAGCACACATTCTACCTTTTTGAGATGGAAAAGACGGTCACCCTTTAGAATAGAAGTATGTAAGCAAAGGGCATGCCCTGGCAGAGCAAAGTGCATTGGGGCAGTGGCCTGGCCGGAGTCCAGGCTGAGGTTGCTGCTTACCACTACATCTGGGATGACATGGATGTGCAGTCATAGGGATACCTTCCTTAATACAAAGGATATGCCCTGCCATACCTCAAGTTACATGGTTCGTGAAGATGAAGAACTATCAATCAAAGAATGGGCTAGCACATGGGTCCTCAAACTACGGCCCTCCAGTTGTTCAGGAACTACAATTCCCATCATGCCTAGTCATGTCTGTGAATGTCAGAGCTTTACAATGCCTCATGGGATGTGTAGTTCTGCAACAGCTGGAGGGCCATAGTTTGAAGATCCTTGGGCTAGCATGTGCATATTATCATCTATTTTTCCATGATACTGGCTTTTCAAAAAAAGAAATACAATAATAAAAAAAATTGTGTTGAAGGTTTTGCGTACTTTAACCCCAATCACAACAGTCATATGATGCGGAAGCTGCCCCTGGCCTCTCCAATAGTACAGCCACTTAAAGGGTGGCAAGCCTTCTGTTTCTTCTGATTGGCTCTCACAGTAGTCACACGATTGGGGGCTGGTTCCACTAACTTGTGCTTAGAAGCCTTGACTGGTAGCTGTCGATGATAGCTTGGTCTGTGTGCTGGGAGCACGCTCTCAGCACACAACCTCATGCAGTCTTGGTGGCTGGGCTTTAAAACCCACCTTTTTTGCTTCTGCATATATGAGTTATATGGTTGTCAAGAGGTTATATAGCCCATATCTATTTGACCAAAAAAAGAGAAAACTGAGCAATACCTGAATGAAAAAGTAAAAGTCTCAGTGGGTAGGCTGTGCTCCTGGTATTCTTCTCAGGGTTTAGCTTTAAGCTTTTGCTGGAGTGTATCTTTAGGACCACAAAATGCAACTCTGCACGTTCCAAAATAGTTGGCCAGAGAAAAAGTTTCTACACTGCTTAGTTTAGAACACATTTTACTTCTTAAATGTGCTTTTGCTTTGTAATATTAGATATTCATACAGACTCAGCATGGAGTTTCGTTTAATGATTTTTCCACACCTGATAATGATCCTGGAGAAAGCAATACTGTGATCACACATTGTATCAAATGCTAATAGCTAAAGAACAATTTAAGCTAAATCAGCTCTGCAGAGGAGCAGACGAGACATTATTCCACATTTCATGTGTCCTGTTTGCCAGTAGAACTAAGTTGTTTATCAGGAACGCAATTTGCCAAGATAATTCTGGAGAAAATCATGTATGCCATCAATCACAGGGCCGATGCATTACAAAAACTGCAGGGAAGTGTCTGTGGAGTCCATAGTAGCCAATCAGATTCCTCTTTTTTAAAATAACTTCTGGGCCGGAGATTCAAGCAGTATATACACGCACACGTTGGCATTTATCTCATAATTTGTCAAATGTACATGAAAAAGTATCATAATGCAGAAACATTGATCATGCATTCATATTGTGCTCTGTAACGTTGTCTTTGAATGCCTTTTCTTGTGTTTCATCAACTGTAAATTGCAGTTTTATGTGCTTTTGATAAGTTCTCCCTGGTTCAAAGCACAAGAAAAATATATATAAAATAGTTCAAACACTGTATAAATGTGTGACTTCAAAAGCATTTATTGTTCACTTACTTCCTTCCTGGCATTCAGATACAAAGAATTCAGAGTTTGTCTTTAAAGAGAGTGTATAGTCTATTCAATGAAATATAGTCAATTTAATTAAATTTCCTAGCTGTACATGTGAAAAAAAAAAAAAAGCTTGATGTAAATACCGTATTTATCGGCGTATAACACGCACCCCAAGTTTAGGAGGGCATTTTAGGGAAAAAACTTACATTTAAATGCCCATCAATGCAGCCTCATCAGTGTTCATCTGCAGCCTTGTCCATCATTGCAGAATGAACAGTGTCCATTTGCAGCCTTGCCCATTGTCATATGCAGCCTTGCCCGGTGCAGCCTTGCCCAGTGCAGCCTTGCCCAGTGCAGCCTTGCCTAGTGCAGCCTTGCTCAGTGCAGCCTTGCCCAGTGCAGCCTTGCTCAGTGCAGCCTTGCCCGGGGCAGCCTTGCCCAGTGCAGCCTTGCCCAGTGCAGCCTTGCCTAGTGTCGTGTGTTGTTTGCAACATTTGTTTAAATTTGCCGGTGAGCCTGTGTACTCGGGTTGTCACGTCGCTCTGCCTCCCTGCTGTTTCAGAGAGGATGAGAGGAGCGAGCGCTGCCGAAAAAGACCGAGCCGAGTGTACTGTGTACTTGGCTCGGCTCAGCTCCGCTCGCAGTCCTGCCATTGGACCTGTGTTATGTCCATCATAGGAGCTGGGCGGGACTGCGAGCGGAGCCGAGCGGAGTACACAGTACACTCGGCTCGGTCTTTCTCGGCAGCACTCGCTCCTCTCATCCTCTCTGAAACAGCAGGAAGGAGGGGCGGCGTGACTGCGAGCGAAGCCGAGCACTCGGCTCAGTCTTTTTCGGCGGCGCTCGCTGTTTTTCGGCGGCGCTCGCTCTTTTTTGGCTCAGACAGTGGGGATCGGCATATAACACGCACCCACGATTTTCCCCTGATTTTAAGGTGAAAAAAGTGCGTGTTATACGCCAATAAATACGGTCGTTTTTATCAGTTTGTGTAAAACCTCATGTAAACTAGGCATGTAGCCCGGATGTATGAGGCCATAGCTTTAAATTTGGGGTGGATGACACAAGTGCACCGTCCAGCCCCGTTGCAGGCAACTTACACCGGCCATTTAACGAGCGGCACAAATTTTTGGGGCTGGGCGGTGCATCGAGTGGTACGAACACTGTTTAGGACAGTATGCACCTAGGCATGAGTGCTCGGAAAGCAGACTGTTTGCATTCCGGGCAATTGTCTCTTGGCACAAACTACCCTAAAGCCTCATGTACACAGACATTTTACACCCACTTTTAGGAGCGTTTTTCAAAGCTTAAAAACGCTTCTCCATGTTAGCCTATGGCCTCATGCTCACCAAGACGTTTAGGAGCTGTAAGTGGCATAGGTGTTTTTGAGCTCCAAAAAAAAACAGGACCAGAGCATTTTGAGGCTCCAGCGCTAGAGCTATAAAAACGCTAGACGCCGGTAAAGGGTGTTAAATGCGATTTAACAAGGCTTAACACTTTATACACAGTGTTAAGCCTCGTCAGGCGTTTCTCTGTCTCTATTCAAAATCAGTGGTTCGCTATGGGAGCCCATTGATTTGAATAGAAGTCGTACCAGAAGTCGGATCAAGATGATCCAACTTGTGGTGTGACTTGTGTGCTGAGAATCTTGAAAAGGAACCCTGCTAAAATGTAAAAAAAAAATGTTGCGTGAGGTTCCTTCCCCAAGACGATACCAGACCCTTCGGTCTGGCATGGATCTTAAGGGGAACCCCCCACGCCAAAAAAATGGCATGGGGGCCCCCCAAGATCCATACCAGACCTTTATCCAAGCACGTAGCCCGGAAGGTCAGGAAAGCGGGGGACTAGCGAGCGCCCCCCCCTCCGTCCTGGACTATACCAGGCCACATGTCCTCAAAATAGGGGACGGGTGCTTCGGGGCAGGGGGGCCCTGGGCCCCCCCACCCCAAAGCACCTTGTTCCCATGTTGATGAGGACAAGGGCTTCTTCCCGACAACCCTTGCCCGATGGTTGTCAGGGTCTGCGGGCGGGGACTTATCGTAATCTGGAAGCCCCCTTTAACAAGGGGACCCCCAGATCCTGGCCCCCACCCTAGGTTAATGAGTATGGGGTACATGGTACCCCTACCCATTCACCTAAAAAAAAGTGTCAACAATAAACACACTACACAGGTTTTTAATGTATTTTATTAAGGCAGCTCCGGCTTTTCTCCCTCTTCTGGCGACATCTTCTCCCTCTGCCGGTCCTTCTTCCCTCTCCAGTTCTTCTCCTCTCTGCGCTGTCCTCTCTCTCCGCTATCTTCTTGCTCTTTTTTTTTCTTGGCCTTCTCCCTCTGTTCTTCTTCCGATGTTGACTCAACGCGATCTCCCGGTGTAATGCTGTGTCCGCCGTGTGCAATGACTTATATTGGCATTGGGCGGGGCCACCCGATGATGTAATTTGGAGGCCACGCCCCTTGTGACGTCATCGCTCCATCATGCCCCCCCCTTTCCTGACCTTCCGGGCTGCGTGCTCCGATAAGTGTCTGGTATGGATCTTGGGGGGAACATCACACAAAATTTTTGGTGGGGTTTCCCTTCAAGATTCTTAAGATTCTCAGCACACAAGTCGCACCGCAAGTCAGATCATCTTGATCTGACTTCTGGTGCGACTTCTATTCAAATCAATGGGCTCCCATAGGGAACCATTGATTTTGAATAGAGACAGAGAAATGCGGCTGAAAGCTAGCGTGGCTAAACACGCACTGACGCCAATGCAAAACACATATAAAATATAGTTTTTTAACACTGCTTTTTTCCTGGCGTCGGTACTAGCTTTATAGCTCCTTTTTTTAAAGTCCCGTGGGCATGAGGCCTAAATGTACTGCTAGGTGCACCATCCAGTTCTGGCCTAGCAGAATGTTTACTCTTCTTGAGGTTTACTTCCCTTCTGCAGTGCTGGACTGGAAAGTGTCCCCAGTACAGTGAGAGTGGCGAAGGGGATTGTCCTCCAGGCAGAGGGGGGAAAACCTATGCTTATGGATGGCTGGAGCTGCCTGAGCTTTGCAGAAGGACAGTTTGTGCTGAGGGGTAGGAATGAGCCCGATGTTCGAGTCGAACGTGGGTTCGACTCGAACATCGGGTGTTCGCCTGTTCGCCGAACAGCGAACAATATGCTATATTTGCAGCAAATTCGAAAGCTGCCAGAACACCGTTAAAGTCTATGGGACACTAACATGAAAATTCAAAAGTGCTAATTTTAAAGGCTTATATGCAAGTTATTGTCATAAAAAGTGTTTGGGGACCTGTGTCCTGCCCCAGGGGACATGGATCAATGCAAACATTTTTTTTTAAAAAGGGCAGTTTTTCTGCGAGCAGTGATTTTTTTAATGTTTAAAGTGAAACAATAAAAGTGAAATATTCCTTTAAATATTGTGCCTGGGGGGTGTCTATAGTATGCCTGTAAAGTGGCGCATTTTTCCCCTGTTTAGAACAGTGCCACAGCAAAATGGCATTTCTAAAGGAAAAATTGTCATTTAAAACTGATCGCGGCTGTAATGAATTGTCGGGTCTCGGCAATATAGATACAGATAATTGAAAAAAAGAGCATGGGACACCCCCCCCCGTCCATTACCAGGCCCTTTGGGTCTGGTATGAATATTAAGGGGAACCCGAATCAAAATTTTTTTTTTAATTGTGCGGGGGTCCCCCTAAAATCCATACCAGGCCCCTTCGGGTTTGATATGGAAATGAAGGGAAACCCTGCACCAAATTTTTTTTTAAAAATGGTGTAGGGGTCCCCCCAAAATCCATACCAGACCTGAGGTCTGGTATGGATTTCAGGTCTAGTATGGATTTTAACGGGAACCCTGCGCCAAAATTTTTTAAAAAATGGCGTAGGGGTCCCCCCAAAATCTATACCAGACTCTTATCTGAGCATGCGACCTGGCAGGAAAAGATGGGGGACGAGAGAGCATACCAGACCACATGCCCTAAACATGGGGAGGGTGCTTTATGGTAGTTGATGGGGACAAGGGCCTCATCCCCACAACAATTGCCCGGTGGTTGTGGGGGTGTGCGGGAGAGGGGGCTTATCGGAATCTGGAAGCCCCCTTTAACAAGTGGACCCCCAGATCCCGGCCTCCCCCCCTGTGTGAATTGGTAACGGGGTACAAATGTACCTGTACCATTTCACAAAAAAAGTGTCAAAATGGTAAAAAAGACAAGAGAGCTTGGGACAAGTCCTTTATTAAAAAATCAAAAAATCAAAATGTCCCACGGTGTAAGTTCACACCGCCCAACGGACCGAAAAAGAAAAAAAGCCGCAACCAATCCACCTCCATGGGAGGCTCACGCCGTCTGACGCGTCTTCGCTGTGACAGCTCTTATATAACTGAGGGTGTGAACATTTTTATTTTTTTTATTTTTTAATAAAGAACTTGTCCCAAGCTGTCTCTTGTTGAGGGCATGTGGCCTGGTACAGTTCAGGGGGGGTGCTCTCTTGTCCCCCCCTCTTTTCCTGCGGCCTGCCAGGCTGCATGCTCAGATAAGGGTCTGGTATGGATTTTGGGGGGGACCCCTACGCCATTTTTAAAAAAATTTGGCGCAGGGTTCCCCTTAATATTCATACCAGACCCAAAGGGCCTGGTAATGGACGGGGGGGGGGGGTGTCCCATGCTCTTTTTTTCAATTATCTGTATCTATATTGGCGAGACCCGACAATTCATTACAGCCGTAATCAGTTTTAAATTTTGCTGTGGTACTGTTCTAAACATGGGAAACATGTGCCAGTTTACAGTCATACTATAGACATCCCCCAGGCACAATATTATATTTAAAGGAATGTTTCATTCTTATTGTTTCACTTTAAGCGTTAAAAAAAATCACTACTCCTGAAAAAACGTCTGTTTTAAAAAAAACATTTTGCATTTTTACATGTCCCCTGGGGCAGGACCCGGGTCCCCAAACACTTTTTATGACAATAACTTGCATATAAGCCTTTCAAATTAGCACTTTTGATTATTCATGTTCATGTCACATAGACTTTAACGGTGTTGGTGTGTTCTGCCAAATTTTTTTGCCTGTTCTCATGTTCTGCTGCGAACCGAACAGGAGGGTGTTTAGCTCATCCCTACTGAGGGGTGCTGCTGTACTGTGCTGGCTGAAAGGACTGTACTCTGCAGTTCCAGAGTTCTGATGTAACAGAGACCAGCTGTTCCAAAAGATCTGCTGTTCCACAGATCTGCTGTTCAACCTGCAAGCGATTTCAATGATCTGCTGTTCCAGAGGTGTGCTATTCAAGAGACCTGCTGTTCACCCTGTTGTTCCAAAGATCTATTGCTCCAGAGATGTACTGTACCAGAGACCTGCTGTTCCAAAGATCTGCTGTTACAGCGATGTGCTGTTCCAGAGACCTGCTGTTCCAAATATCTGCTGTTTACCCTGTTGTTCGAAGAACTACTGTTCCAGAGATGTGCTGTACCAGAGACCTGTTGTTCCAAAGATCTACTGTTCCAGAGAGATGCTGTTCCAGAGATCTGCTGTTCCAAAGATCTGCTGTTCCAGAAACCTGCTGTTCCACAGATCTGCTGTTCCAGAGACCTGCTGTTCCAAAGATCTGCTGTTCCAGAGATTTTCTCTTCCCAATACTTGCTGTTCCACAGATCTGCTGTTCCAGAAATCTGATGTTGCAGGAGTGCTGCTGCAAGGCTATGCTTTTGGCAACTGTGAGTACAAGAATTACAGTCATCTGAAACTTTGTGTGGATTTAGTGTTGCTATTAAAGAGGCTGCCATTTACACTGGCAAGCAGTTATATTAATTTAAAGGAGATTCTACATTGAGTTACAGCAGTTGCAGTGTGGTATAACAGAAAGACTGCCTCCAAGGATGCTGCTGTAATATTTAAAATTGTGAGGGGCCTCTGAACATTTTTTACGATCTTCATTGTTAACCCTTGGGGTTAAAAGTTATTCAAGTTTGGAGTGAGTGCTCCAAACAAAAGTACAAGGCCCAAACTGGTTCAGAATCCTCTGGCCAGTGGCTTATGCCGTGTACACACGGGCGGACTTTTTGACCGGACTGGTCTGACGGGACGAATCCGTCAGACAATCTGACCGTGTGTGGGCTTCATCGGACCTGCAGCGGACTTTTTCGGTCGAAAATCAGACGGACTTTAGATTTGGAACATGTTTCAAATCTTTCCGACGGACTCGAGTCCGGTTGAAAAATCTGCTCGTCTGTATGCTAGTCCGAATGACGAAACCCAACGCTAGGGTAGCTATTGGCTACTGGCTATCAACTTCCTTATTTTAGTCCGGTCGTAAGTCATCACGTACAAATCTTTGGTGTGATCGTGTGTGTGCAAGTCCATTCGTTCGGAAGTCCGTCGAAAGTCCGTCGAAAGTCCGTCGGAAAGACTGTTGGACCTTTCATGCCGAAAAGTCCACCACGACATTAGAGAGGGATTTCTTGATATTAGTTATCCCTCTCAGCAGTAGAAGGGAGTTTAAAGTGAAGTCCTTCATGCTACTAATTACGTGAATAAACAATAAAAACTAATAATGTGAAGTCCTTGAAATCGCTGCAAGATCTGAAGTGTACACTAAGCACAAAAAACAGTAAATAATATTGAAAGTGATCCACGCAGACTTCTAAGACATTAATATTATAGAAAAATAATCCTAAATAGTGTGAAAAAGTGAACGCAATAGCTGAAATCCAAAATAAAATGTGTATACATCAAAATAAAATGTGTATACATCAAAAATCACTTATCATATATATCACTTTGCTGGACTTTTTTGATGTATACACATTTTTAATTTGGATTTCAGCTATTGCGTTCACTTTTTCACACTATTTGGGATTATTTTTCTATAATATTAATGTCTTAGAAGTCTGCGCGGATCACTTTCAGTAGAAGGGAGTAGCGCTACAAACGTTTGTGGAAACTATTCCAAATTATTGATTCTTGGTGTTTCCAGTAAAGTGTACCGTTAATGCTTCACCAAAGTTATTTCAGCTAATTGTGTACTTCTACATTGTAGGAGCTGTTTAGGGAAGGTTCAATTCTGTTCCAACATGACTGTGCCTCTGTGCATTAAGCCAACTCCATAAAGACATGGTTTGAGGAATTTAGTGTGGAGTGACCTGGACAGAGCTCTGCCCTCAATCCTATAGAACACCTTTGGGATTAATAGGATTGTTGTTTATGAGCTAGGTATTCGTTTCCTTCAATATTCGCACCTACTGTATTCTCACAAATGCTTTTTGCTGAATGGGCAGAAATTTCCACAGACACACTCCAGAATCCTGTGAAAAGCCTTCCCACAAAAGTGGAGTGACTGTTATAGTCAAAAAGTGGGGGCCAGATCCACATTATTAACATCAATGTTCCCATCACACACTTTTCTGGATAAGGCTTTAGGAGTAACAGGTGCTGCAACAACAACCAACTGGGACTGGATACATCACATATCAAATAGTGTAACAATATTTAAAGTGCTCTTCACCAATCAAAAAACAGAAAGAAGTGACGTCAGTAGGTAGGGAGGCCAACATGATGAGGCCAGCACAGAAGAAACTATGTGGGAGTACAAGTCCCAGGTTTGCTGGGAGAAGGGAAGAAGACTGGACTCATGTGCTGCTCAACACACAGTCTCATGTGAAGAGCCAATGAGAGAGATACTGCTGAATCTTATTATGCTGGTGTAAAGCAGCATGCAGGTGTTGCGTGTTTTGCTGCAGGGAGTCTGAGCTGATACACCTGTCCAGAGACTGTGACTACTGGAGGGATCACTGACTGTGCATAGGGGGCGTGTTCTGGAGAAAATGGAACCTCAAAGCTGTGGGTGTAGGACTTTATGCCACAGTTGCTCAGACAGGACTTTGCTGATTTTGCAGCTTCCATTTCTATGTTGCCATAAGACTGAAAGGCCCAGCGTGCGGTGAGAAAGGACCTCTGTACCCAGAAGATCTGCTACTTTGCCAAGGAACACTGCAAAGTTGTTCAGGACTGCCACCATCAACCTTTAAAAGTGCAAGGCGTGGCCTGATCATGTATCCATTGCTCCAGATGCCTACGAAAGGGACAAGAATTCATGATGGACTTCTGGACATGACTGCTGTTTAAAGAGGCAGCACTGCCCCTTTCTGGGATTCCCAGAGATTTGTTCTGAAGAGCGTTTCCTTTCTCGTGGGAATTACAAAACTCTGTTCAGATCACTCCAATATAGACATTGGGTCCCAACACTGGCCACTGACTGACATTTCCCACTGGCCAGTGGCAGAGGAAATTAGTAGGGGCTGTGTTATTTTAGCCCCTGTATGTATATTTCCTATATTTAGGGCACTTCCTTAATCAGGGTGCCCTTGAACCAAGTTTGGGGGTACCATTCATAGCTGGTTTTGATAATCGCTTTTATTGCCTCTGTTTACCTTTGTTAATATTCTTGTTATTATTTGCTCTACTGGTTATGTTGCCCAAATAGACCCCCTTTCTACAGCCTTGGTGTGTGAGAGAGTGTGTTATTGCCTAGAGCGTCACTGACACCGGGGACAGAGGAACCCAAACAACAGTGGCTCCTTCAATGGTAGCACTGTGTATATACAGTATATCGGTACCAAATGGCAAGGAAACAAGGCAGGAATCTCAACATTCAAGGTGCATCTTTTAAGTTCACCTTGCAGACATGAACAAACATTTGCTGTGTTTCCTATGTTTATTCATAAAAGATATGAAGAAAAATCCTTCTTCTGAGAGTATGCAAACACAGCACAGAAGTTCCAGTCTGGTCAACATTTCCAAACATTTGTTGGTTCACACAATAGTTCATCTTTTTTGCTCTTCTGAGAGTCCCACCTTTTTAGAGGATTGGTGGCTACTTAGCTACGTGCAAAACCTGTACTGGATGTGTACCCAGGGAACGCATCTACTCTCTCCCTGGCCAGACTTTAGAGTCTTGATGAGACATATACATCCATTCCCCTTATTGATCCTCAGCCTTTCATCTGAAAAAAGGCCACAATCTGGGTGGTAGCCCAGGACTAACTTGCTTCTTCTGGGGCCTATTCTTAACATCAATGTTGAATTCAATCTAAAAGATTAAACCTGCTCCCACTTACTTTCAAACACCTATACTAACTACTCTGTAAAAGGCTGATGCATATTCTCAGGCACTCTGGTATGGTCACATGATCACCCTGGCAGCTGGCTTTAAGGGAGAGGAGAGAGTGCCATTAACAGATAGAATGGCTGGATGGTGACATCACCCATAGGCTCACTATAGGGCATCCATTGTCGGCTGTCCCCTGAAGTCGGCTGCTGGGAGCTGATCATGTGACCGGATCAGGGCACCTTGAAAATAGGTAAGTATAAGCATCTTCCTTCTAGGGGACAGTTAATACATATGTTGGACGTGTGGTGGGATCAGTCTTAAGTTTAGTTAGTACTAGCCTGGAATTCTACTTTAACTATGTATTTCCTAAATGCAACAGGTTTCCTTTAAGAAGCACTAACAGCTTGTAAATCTTCCGTAAAAATACAAATGTTATCATAGTGATAAACAAAGCCATCTTTTGAGACAAGATGTTTTTGATGCAATTTACCCTCGTCATACAGGCATACTCAATAACATATTGATTAATGTCCTGCACCCTTCAGCCCTTTTAACACTAATAAATTAATAAGATAGGCATCCTATAGATCAGATGATAATTTTGTTATAAATCACAAACGTTCAAGGCTGAGATGATTACTGTGAAACCTCAGATTTTGTCATTGTTCCACTTGAAAGCATGCAATTATACTGCCTTAATTGGAGGCACTGATGTATTTTCATCAGGGAGCTTTGTTTGTATTCTAAATAATGAGATCTATGCAAAGGGACCTATGCCATTTTAACTTTGCTGCCTTTGCAGACTTTTTTTTTTTTACATTTTCTTTGTATTAATAATCTTGACGGTTTTATGGAAATGTGATTCTGACACGTTTGGTTTTGAAAGAGCTACAGTAGTAAGACAATCACATTTCTGCTTTAAAAGCCACATTCATCTTTTTTTTTCTTTTTTTTTCTACCTCTAACATTGCTGCTTGTCTTTCATTTCTTTACTTATGTTTAATTACCTTTCTTTGCTACTTTACACGCTTCTTCACTTTTGCTGTGTCCTTTCGGCCCTGACCCCCTTTTTTAACTTTTCAGGTTGTTATCTGTCTATGTAGGAGTCCTTCTGTATAGATAAATGGTTGTTTAGAATCAACATTGTTTCCTAGTGCCCGTGCACTGTGGACTGCAATAAAAAATGGCAACAGGGTGCTGGTTTTTGAAGCGTTCTATGATTTCCAGCACAAGGGATAATAATAGCACAATAATGCCAGAATTGTGAAGCAAAGTGATCCCAAAAGTATAGTATAGACTGGGTGAGAGGCAGCAATGCAGGTGCACACAATCAGGTAAATAAATACACTGACCACCAAGATAGAACAGCATTGAATATTACTGCAACTGACCACCAATACATTGTGACGTAATGCGTAGGAAGGAGCCAATGACATCATGCCGCAATACCGGAAGTGAGAGGGCTGACATTTTGCAAGTGACCAGGATGTACAGTTTCCTAATGGGGAAACCTGCTGTTTTTACTGTGGTGCACCAGATTTGTGCACATTTTAATGTGAGTGATATTTTAATAATTTTCATAAAATAAACAGAAACAGAAAGCACTATGATAGTGTATTTATTTTGAGCCTCCGATTAATTTTTTTTCCAAAAGATGGACGAAGATGGATGTGGATGGAAAATCCTAGAAAAGCAGAGTGAGAGACCAATCATGGCTATACCAACGTTGGTTAAAAGGGAAAGTGCATTTTGACCTAAAGTATACTTGGGTCATATACAGTATACAAATTGAGAGCATCTGTATGTTGGTGACGGGGATTGCATAGTGTACAGTATAGTGGTTTTTGAACATGATTGTATTTGAAGATATCACAACAATTTATCAATCGGCCACTGGCAAGCAAGGAACAATAAAGAAACTGCCGCATTAGTGCACTAATTACATTTATTGAAGGACTCACGTTATTATTATTATTTATTTTTAATTTTTTTTCTTTTTTTTCTGTTTTTTATTATATATTTTGGTTCTGAGTATAGCACAAGTGTTTAATAGTATGAATACTGTGCAGCACTGTTAAATTATTATAGTGACCACCAATACATGATGGCATTTAATTGTTTTGCCATGAACCACTAAATCAAAGGGGCATTTTAATGGCATTACCAATAAATGACCACCAATGCAGGGGGACATTTAATAGTACTGCCACTGAATGACCACCCACCAATACAGGGAGGTATTTAATAATATTGCACTGAGCAAACACCAGTGCAGGGGGTCAGGGCATTTAAAAGTAATACCACTGACCACCAATAAAGGGGGAGTTTAATATTACTGCCAATTAAGGGATATTTATTTTTGCTCATGCTGGCACCAATGCTGAGGTTTATTATTGCCTCCGCTGACACTAACGCTGGGAATTATTATTGTGTCTGCTGAAACCAGTGCTGGGGTGTCTGGGTTGGACTCTTTTCTTTCAATGCACAGAGGCTGCTCAGCTGTCAGCTAATTACCAGCCACTTGTTGTTTTCACAGTGACTCACCTGGGTACCATTACTTGCCTCATTAGGCCAGCCTACAGCCAGTCCCTTTTGGCTATTTAAACAGCTTTGTTCATTTTCTCTGTGCCCTTGTGTGGTCTGTGATCTCCAGTGGGTTCCCGTGTATGACTTGGCCTGGCTGACTTCTCTTCCGATACCTGCTCCTGTTTTTGCTCCTTAGTTCCTTATTACTCTGACTTCTGGCTTCCTGAACCTGGCTCATCTGATTACCCACTCTGGCAGTTTTTGACTATGTTCCTGAAATGTGTTATTTTTTGCTATTTTATTAAAGGTAGATATTATTGCATCCACTAAAACAAATGTTGGGGGGAAATTATTGAATCTGCTGACACCAGCGCTGAGGGATATTGTTGCATCTACTGACACCAAAGCTGGGGATTATAATTGCATCCAGTGACACCAACACTAGGCATTGTTATTAAAAATTGGGGCTTATATTACTCTCATTTTTTCTTTGTGTACCTCTAGGCCCTACTTTGTCTAAAACATAGCAAAGCAAAGAGAAATGGCAGCTGCACTGCAATCCAACACCCATATTATTGACCATGCCCATCTTTGGCCATGTCTGCTTCTTTAATCATGTCAAGCAGTTATTATTTTGAAATACAAATGATAGGGATGTTATTGACAAAACTAGTGGTAAAGTGTTTTGCGATTTTAGGTATTGGGTTTACAGCTATTTGAAGCCTTTAGGGCTCTGTCCCTTATTAAGAGTTTTGCTTTTTGGTTTCCTGTATGAATAAGTTTGGAAACATTTCTGAGTGCACATACTAAAGGCCGACTTACACATTTGAATGTATTTATTCTTCATGGTGATGCCAAAATATGAATCTTGGCATAAAAACGTAATAATATTTAAAAAAATAGTCTGTTGTGTCCTTTGCCACACTGTCTCCAGTGCTCAATTAGATTAGTATAGCCTTTCAGCTCTATTGTAAATTAATGCAGTAGATCGAGTAACATAATAGTATTATTTTAATGTATAAACACCACAATATAAACCCTCAGAGCTAAACAATAAGATAATAAGGAAATGCATTTTGACAATATTAGGGGAACATACTGAGAGACAGAAGGACCTGAACCTTACAGTCTGAAAAGGGAAATTTTAAGAGGGATGAAAAGAGTAAGGGTACAGTATGTTGTTTTAATTTATAAAAAGCAATTGAAATGCTATGCCAAACAGATGCATTAGAATGGCACGGTAAAAGTCAGCTTACAGAATCAACAATCAGCTTCAAATATCAGCAACGTAACAAATGTATAATTATTATTTTTCACTACCATTATTTTTGTTGCCAAACAGCTTTTACTTATTATATTAATTTGTTAGTTATTATTAAATTACAAAGTACCCAGACACAGAAGCTCCCTGTGTATGATTCAGAGGGTAGGGCCATTCCTAGCATGGTTTTTTACCCACAGTTCAGTCACTCTCAAGCAAAAGCATGGTTCCTCGTGGAAGACGAAGCAATCAGCCTCAAGCATAAAATTTTAAACATGAAAATGATCAACCACTCCCTTCCCTTGACTTCACTTAGTCCATGTTTCCAGTGCTGTTGAATAAAGCCTCTGATGGAATTAAACATTTCCAACATCCTTAGATTGACTTCTGTTTAGCGGGAATGGCCATAGATGGATTTGCCCAGTCCCTGCTGGCCAACTTAAGAACTTGCAATGCTTGAGTTGTTGGCATCATTAGTGATGGCCAATAAAACATATTGAGGATGAGAAATGATTGCTATGAAAGCATAGCAACCCTATCATTAACACACATGTAGGTGAGGTGCAGCGTGGTGCAGCAGGAATAACACTCAGTAGTCCCAATGCAATGAAAGACCTTGTATTGAAATAATGCAGAGACAGTTTTCAGATATCTCGATGGGAAGGCAGCCCAACCGGGAACACTCACAGTTTCAACAGTCTGTAGACAGCCAAATGCAGCTGAATGGACAGTGCCTGTAGAGAGGGTAAGAATGTGATCTGGCTGTCTTGTGCCCAAACAGGCAGGTGTCCAGAGAAGCTGCCTGAACTATCCCTTCTCGTCAGGAACCTTTCTCTGCCACTAGTTCTGCCCCCATCAGATGGGGTACCGGTCCCTACTCTACTAATTTGCAAATGCACATGAAACCTGCGAGCCAGGGCCTTTTAAATGATCTGCCTGACCCAAGATAGCCGCCGGATTCACATGGGGCGGCAGCATTCAATGGGATAGCTTCCCCAGTGAACTAGGAACTATATTACTCCTGACTTCCCCTCCAACTGCAGTGCTGCTGCAGGAGAGCGCCACCTGCCATGGAAAAAGTAGACAGCACCTGCCTACACACATGTAGCAACGACCCCCTCAGGAGCTGCTGGATTTTGATGGGCTATCCTGTTCTTCCTACTGGTGAACTGCCCTGTAGCTGCAACTAGATACTAACTGACCCATCAATTCTTCATTTCTCTTCTTGCAATTCACCAGCTAATTAGTCTACGGAGAGAGGAGTAGGGGTACAGAATACCCAAAAACAGCAGAAAAAATCCCTCCACACAATAGACTTTTCAGCAAACACTTTAAGCCCTAACAGGCATATTCCAGCATCTTTGTCAAGGGTAATGTGAACTCTGTGGGCCTGGCAACCTTTGGTATCTTTGACCTTTGCCACTGACTAAACCAGGACTCTTCAGACCTCTCTCTCAGGCCAGTTTAGGAAACTGGACCCAGGTGGGTAGCTATGGAACAAACATTCTTTTTGGCTCTGGCTTACTCCTCCAGGCAAAGGGCATGGAAGGCAAAAACAGCATCTACCTGGAGATATACCCTAATCAGGCAGTAGCCCAGGAGGTAAGAAATGGATCCAGCTACACTCACATCCTCACTAGGGATGGGCAAATGGTTCGGCCCAAGCATAAGTTCCAAACTTTCGTTGTTCGTTCATTTGGCAAACTGCCAAACAAACGGGTTGTTCGGCCCCCCGAACTGAACACAATGCATTGCGGCGCAGGACAGTGCATTGCAAGCCCTGATTGGCTGAAGCAGTGAAAGCTTCAGCCAATCAGGGCAAAGAGCACTGTCAAAGTCATGACTGGACACTGTCATCATGACTTTATCCAATCATGGCTCATTCCCACCACACAGTATAAAAGTATTTTTTCAATGGCAGCTAATTTCAGTGTGATTTCGGCATGGAGAGAGATAGAACAGGGCTCTGTCCGGTGCTATTAGTTAGTTAGTCTAGGGATAATGTGAATGTAGTGAGGAGGACCATCATTCAGCTTTGCATAGTGTGCAGCTAGAGTAGGGACAGCTCAGATAGTTTCACTGTAGTGTAGTGAGACCATGTCAGTAATCTTTACATTAGTGTATAGCTAGAGTAGGGACAGTTCAGATAGCGCCAGCATAGTGACAGTTGAACACCATCTATTTGATTGCGTTACTGCCAGTTTAATGTCATTTACTTCTGTGTGCGTTACTGCCAGTTTAACGCCATATAGTTTTGTGCATTACTACCAGTTTAACGCCATTTACTTTTGTGTGCATTACTTCCAGTTTAAGGCCATATGATTTTGCATGCGTTACTGTGAGTTTAACGCCATACAGTTCTATGAGCAATACTGCCAGTTTAACGCCATATAGTTCTGTGTGCGTTACTGCCAGTTTACCGCCATTAACTTCTGTGTGCGTTACTGCCAGATTAACGCCATATCGTTTTGTGTGCGTTATTGCCGGTTTAATGCCATATAGTTTTGTATGCGTTACTGCTAGTTTAACGTCATATAGTTCTGTGTGCATTACTGCCAGTTTAACACCATATAGTTTTGCGTGCGTTACTGCCAGTTTAACACCATATAGTTCTGTGTGCGTTACTGCCAGTTTAACGCCATATAGTTCTGTGTGCGTTACTGCCAGTTTAATGCCATATACTTTTGCGTGCATTACTGCCAGTTTAACACCATATAGTTTTGTTTGCGTTTCCAGTTTAACGTTTGGTGCATTATATTGCAGTATATTATAGTATATCCATGGAGTGTGTCTGTGTAGTGTGAGTACTCAAATTAAAGTGCACCAAACACCTCTTTACGTTGATTGAAGTGCATCTACATACAGATTTCAACTTCTTCTTTACATTTGCTTATAAGCACCGCCCCCTCCCTCAGAATAATATCTGGGAGGACAACAAGGAGAGGTAGACGTTCCCTTGGCACTGTAAGGGGCCCAGCAACAAATGTTTCCGCAAGGTGCTATCCTGCCACAGCATGCAGAGGAGGTGGTGGACTGGCCTACTAAACCCTCCTCATCCTCCTCATCCCCTGTCACGCAAGCAGAGACAAGTGTGCAGTCCCCTGCAGTTGCCAGAGTGCCTGCCTCCTCGTCCACATCTATTCCTGCCATAGCCCCAACATCAGCCATTGAGGAGTCAGCTGAGTTATTTGACCACAGTGTCAGCCACTTGCACCTTGATGATGCCCAGCCATTACTGGATTCAGATGTTGGTTCTGAGGTTGAAGATGACAGGAACATGAGCCTAGAGAGAGGGAGGAACACTGGTAGACAAATTGGCATTCATGTTCCCCAAGCCGCAGCATATTGCCAAGTTGTCTCCAGTGGTAATGATGAAGATGGAGGAGATGAAGATGATGATGAGATCACGGATGCGACTTGGGTGCCAGATAGAGCAGAGGAGGAAACTGAAGGTAAGACGGCACAACCCCAAGGAGGCCAACATTAAGAAAGAGTAGAGAGCAGCCACCCTATTCCATCACATTCTGCAGCTGTTATCCCCCAGCCCATTCCCCAAAGCTCAGCTATCTGGGCCTTTTTCAGCACATCTACAGCAGATCGCACTGTTTCTATCTGCAAACTGTGTCCCAGGCACATCAAACATGGCAAAAACACCAACCATTTGGGTACCACATGCTTAACAAGGCATTTAACGTCCAATCACTCAGCCCGTTGTCAAGAGCACCTAAAAGCAACGCAAAAGGGGCACAAATCTGTCCCTCCTCCGCCTCCTCCACCTTACACACTTTAGTTTGCCCCTGCGATACTGAGTCACTATCTCTCAGCAGCCTTCACTGACAGGGATGACTGTATAGCACAGGGTGTCTGAGGTCCTAGCAGCATATCTGCCAGCAGCACACCACCAGCTGTTGACTGTAGCCAGCAAATTTCTTTGCAACATCTGCTGCAGTGGGAAAAAAATACAGTCCCTGCCAACCACATGCCCAGCGTCTGAATGCAAGCTTGTCAAAGCTGTTGGCTCTCCAACTTCTGCCTTTCAGCCTGGTGGATTCTGCCCCCTTCCGTGAATTTGCACAATGTGCTGTACCACAATGGCAGGTTCCCAGTCGCTACTACTTTTCACGTAAGGCCATTCCATCTCTCTACCATTACGTGGAAGGGAATGTCCTGGCATCGTTGGGCAAGGCAGTCAGCTGTAAAATCCACCTTACTGCTGACACGTGGTCCAGCAAGCATGGGCAGGGATGATATATTTTGTTCACAGCACACTGGGTACCGCTGCTGGCAACTCGAAAGGATGCAGGACAGGGCTCAATGCTGCAGCTTGTTGTACCCTTATGTCTCCATACAGCTGGTGGTGATGTTGCCAGACCCCTCCTCCTCCTCCTCCACCACCTCCTTGCCTTTCTCTGCAGAATTGTCCTATGAACATCAGGTACCCCCTAAGCGTTCAAAGGGCTATTCCTAGAGTCAGGCTAAAAGGTGCCATGCAGTGCTTCAGCTGGTGTGTTTAGGGGACAGGAACCACACCAGAGCAGAGATTCTTGCAGCTCTGCAGGGACAGGCCCAGTGGTGGTTCACATAATGCCAGCTGGAGCCAGGAATGGTGGTGTCTGATAATGGCTCAAACCCCCTGTCAACTCTTAGACAGGAAAAGTTGACACATATGCCATGCCTGGCACATGTCCACAATTTGGTGGTGCAGGGTTTCCTAAGTATGTACTCAGGGTTGCAAGATGTACTAAAGCAGGCCAGAAGAGTCTGTAGCCATTTCAGGCGGTCATACACAGCCAGTGTTTGGTTGGCTGAAATTCAGTGGGAATTCCACCTGCCCATAAACCGCCTGATTTGTGACATGCCCACCAGGTGGGACTCAACTTTGGGAATGCTGCAGCGGCTATACATGCAGCAGAGGGCCGTCAACGAATACCTGTGCCAGTACGGCACGATGACAGGCTCAGGCTGCCTCGGCTTTTTTTTCCCCACGCCAATGGCTGATCATTAAGGATGCATGCACTGTATTGTCACCATTTGAGGAGACCACAAGGATGGTGAGCAGTGACAGTGAATGCATCAGTGACACAATCCCTGTTGTGTTCCTGCTGGAGCAGACTCTGCGTGGCGTTATGGACAGGGCACTGGAGGCAGAGCAGCAGGAAGAAGAGGAGGACTTCCTTTCCTCTCAAGGCCCACTTTATCCAGACACCATCATTCCTATGTCACAAAACACACAGGAGGAGAGCGGGAAGGAGGATGCGGAGGAGGATTCTGGCACTTTCATAGGCTTTGAAGAAGAGGAAGACATGCGTCAATCTGTATGCGATGTCTTTCAACTCCAGGACCCTTGGGAGTAGTACGTGGCTGGGAGTAAGAAGTTCCAGATGCTGTCATCCTGAGTGACCCCGAGGAGTCTGCTTCTCAAGCCTTGGCAAATTTGAGGCGCAGGGGCAACCTCATGTTTCAAAGCCTGCGAAAGGACCCAAGAAAACGTGGCATAAAGGAAAAGGATTATTACTGGTTGGCAACCCTCCTTGACCACCGTTATAAGGGGAAGGTCTCAGAACTCATCCCATCCCCATAGAGAGTGCAGAAGATAAAATATCTTGAGGACACGGTAAAAAGGATTTTATTGAGTGTTTTTTCTGACTCCAGTAGGTTACAGTGTCGTAGAAAACATAGTTTTGAGTCTTCTGTTGGTCAAGAGAGGAGCGTTGCAGAAGGCGTCCGCCTAAGTGAGGCATTTCGGAATTTTTTTAGTCCTTGCTGTCAGCTTCCACATCCCATCGGCAGTGTCTGCATCACATGGTGGACAATTACCTCGGGGGGCCAAAACAGAGATGGAGAGCTTTCCAGCTGACGATCCACTGACTTACTGGGTCATGAGACGAGACCACTGGCTAGAACTTGCCCAGTGTAATATTGAGTTGTTGGGCTGCCCTGTATCCAGCGTGGTTTCAGAATGGGCATTCAGTTCTGCAGGAGGTTTTGTTACTGATCATAGAACGCGTCTGTCCACAGACTCCGCGGACCGTTTGACTTTTATAAAAATTAATCAGTCCTGGATTACCAGCTATGAAGCCCCTGATGCCGATGTCACTGATTAAGTCTTTTTGGGATGTGGAATCTCTGCAGGACTTCGAGGCTGCCTAGCTTTGAGGGTGTTCAATCATTTCATCAAGAATGTTTTTGGTACAGGTTTCATGGGCACAAGTAACACCCAAAGACCAATTTTTCAGCACCTGTTTGACAGGTGCATGTCATTGCAATTTTTTACAGCAAGGCCAATAACACCAGAATGTATCCATAAAATCTCTAATCTTGTTCCCAGTGCACTACATTGTGGCCTCATCATACACACTGACTCCCCAACTGTTTTGCTGAGCAAAATAAAGGCAGCTTGCAGGGAAAATGTCAATTTTCTTTGGCTTTATAAATGCAATTATTGCTGCAGCAGATTCTAGACATGGTACAGATCTGCCACTTTACAGGTAGACTAAGGGGGCCCCCAGACACTATACTGGAAGGAATTTTTCATTTTTATGCTTACAATTTCAAAAATCAAAAAATCACTGCTCATTTAAAAATTATGTTTTTTTCACAAACTTTTTTTTTATTGATACATGTCCCCCAGGGCAGGACCACAACCCCTATAACCATTATATGCTCAATTACTTGCATATAAGCCTTCAAAATGGGCACTTTTGATTTTTGACGTTCAGGTCCCATTGACTTTAATGGGGTTAGTTATTCGGGTCCGAACTTTCGCAGTGTTCGAAAGTTCTGGTGCGAACCGAACAGGAGTCCATCCCTATTCCTCACCAGGCACAGTATGGGAGGCAATGACCTTTTTAGAAGGTCTCCCCAAATATTTTTTTTTGTTTTCCAGCCTACATCTTTTGCATAAATTCCCCAGTGATTGGCCAAGGAAGAATAAATATTCATAACTCAATACATTGGGATGAATTTATTAAACTTGGAGCTACTGTGTATGATGAACAATTAACTTCTATCTTTCGTTTTCAAAGATTAACTGAACAAGCTGAACATGTAAGCTGATTGATTGCCATGTACAGCTGCTCCAGATTCAGTTTTTCCCTAGATTGTTTATTCTCACTCCCCAGTAGCAGGCAGATGCAAACAATGTCCTTGAAAATGGGAGGACCCTAACAAACCCAAATAGCAATGTTCAGGCTGGCTACAGCCTAGCTGCAAACACTAAATGTAGACTAGGGACATTCCAGCTTAAGGTAGGGGCTGTACACATGTTATTAGAAGTAGGCATATGTGGAAAATAAGCAACTAAATGCTAACCTTTCCCACCGGCTGCACTACCAGAATGCCCTCCATTTGTGAAAATTCTTCAAGTGAAGTCTGCAGGGAAACCGTCACTTTTGGAAGTGTCGATCTCCTGAGTCCCTGTCAGGGAACCAACAGCAGGAGAAGGGCTCTAGGACCCAGCATCTCTACCAGCACGTTAGATGGGCCTATATAAGGAAGTCTGCTAGTGTCTGTATTTGCTGGTTGATCTTCGGCTCCTCCAGTGTGTTATCTCCGTGATATTCCTGTTCCTGTGTCTCCTGTAGGGATGAGCCGAACACCCCCCGGTTCGGTTCGCACCAGAACCTGCGAACGGACCGAAAATTCGCACGAACGTTAGAACCCCATTGACGTCTATGGGACTCGAACGTTTGAAATCAAAAGTGCTCATTTTAAAGGCTAATTTGCATGGTATTGTCCTAAAAAGGGTTTGGGGACCCGGGTCCTACCCAAGGGGACATGTATCAATGCAAAAAAAACTTTTAAAAACGGCCGTTTTTTCGAGAGCAGTGATTTTAATGATGCTTAAAGTAAAAAAAAAGTGAAATATTCCTTTAAATATCGTACCTGAGCGGTGTCTATAGTATGCCTGTAAAGTGACGCGTGTTTCCCGTGTTTAGAACAGTCCCTGCACCAAATGTCATTTTTAAAGGAAAAAATCTCATTTAAAACTGCTTGCGGGTTTAATGTAATGTCGGGTCCTGGCAATATGGATGAAAATCAGTGAGACAAACGGCATGGGTACCCCCCAGTCCATTACCAGGCCCTTTGGGTCTTGTATGGATATTAAGGGGAACCCCGCACCCAAATTAAAATAAGGAAAGGTGTGGGGCCACCAGGCCCTATATACTCTGAACAGCAGTATACAGGCTGTAGGTTTGTTGTTAAGTAGAATCTCTTTGTAATTTTGAACGGGTACATTTTTAACGTGTTTAGCTCCAGCCAAAAAATCTTTTTTAAGCTTTTTGGAAAACATAGGGAAGGGTTATCACCCCTGTGACATTTGTTTTGCTGTCTTTCCTCCTCTTCAGAAGATTTCACCTCACTTTTTGTCCCAATGGATTGGAAAGCATCAGTGGAAAGGAGAAATGTTTTTCCCATATTAACTCTTACAGGAGAGAATTTCCCTTCCTAGGGGTAGATTTATTCTCACTTCCTGTTGTCTCCTTCCGTTTGCAAGTAGGAGTCGTTTGTAAGTTAGTTGTTTGAAAGTAGGGTCCTGCCCTATATACTCAGCAGAAATTTGGGCCTTAGGTGTTGCTGTGGCCACAACACTGTAAGCCCTCACAGGGCTCTGCTGTGAAATATTAGATCAAGAATTGTAATTACATGCCCCTGTTGAACAGGAGCTGAAAAATTAGGCCTTAGGCACTGGTGCTGGTGCCACAACACTGCAACCCCTCACAGACACTCTAGTTGGAATGCAGGAACGAGCCCTGCTGCAAAGTATTGCATCAAAAATTGTAATTACACGCCCCTGTTAAACAAGGGCTGAAAAATTGGGCCTTAGGCACTGGTGCTGGTGCTACAACACTGCAACCCCTCACAGACACTCTAGTTGGAATGCAGGAACGAGCCCTGCTGCAAAGTATTACATCAAAAATCGTAATTACACGCCCCTGTTAAACAGGGGCTGAAAAATTGTGCCTTAGGCACTGGTGGTGGCACCCAGAACCAAAAATGTTCTTACAAGCTATCAGCGTGATGATTGAGGAGGAAGAGGATAATTACTCAGGGATAGTCACTCAGCATCAGCATAGGCAGTCTTTGAAGGGATCTGAGATTTCAAAAAAAATTATTCGGTTACATCAGCATCAGGTGCTTGGTAGCTGGTGGTGATCCAAGACTCATTCATTTTTATGAAGGTCAGTCGATCGACCGAGTCAGTGGACAGACGCACCCTGTGATCGGTTACCACGCCTCCAGCAGCACTGAATGTGCGTTCCGAAAGAACGCTGGATGCAGGACAGGCCAGTAGCTCAATTGCATACTGTGCAAGCTCTGGCCAGTGATCCATCCTCAAGACCCAGTAACCCAGAGGATTTTCGGTGGGAAAGGTGTCCAAGTCTGATCTTGCCCCTAGGTATTCCTGCACCATGTAAAACAGACGCTGGCGATGGTTGCTGGAACCCATCATACCTTGGGGCTGCGGACCAAAAAATTGTCTGAACGCATCGGTCAGACGGCCACCTTCTCCACCGCTCCTTCTTTGACTGACCGAAGCCTCAGCAACACGTTGTCCAGAAACAGGAGTTTGTAACCTCCCAGTCTCTGGGAACGCGTTGCACAGACCTTTCTGCAAGGCCTCCCGAAGATGTTTCATCCTCTGCTCCCTCTGCGATGGCAAGATAAGGTCCGCAACCTTACCCTTGTAACGTGGATCAAGGAGGGTTGCCAGCCAGTATTGGTCCTTCTCCTTGATACCACGAATACGAGGATCCTTACGCAAGCTTTGCAGGATCAGGGAGGCCATGCAGCGTAGGTTTGCTGAGGCATTCGGTCCGGAGTCCTCTGGGTCACTAAGGACGACATGGTCCGCAGCCACCTCCTCCCAGCCACGTACAAGTCCATGTATTTCTTGGGACTGATCCCTTAAAGACTGCTGCTGATGCTGAGTGCCAGGCTCCACCTCCATACTGACACAATCTTCCTCCTCCTCCTCCTCCTCCTCTTCCTCCTCGTCCTCTTCCTGTGTGATCGGCGGGCACGCAGGAACACTGTCTGGATAAAGGGGGCCTTGAGAGCTAAGGAAGTCCTCCTCTTCCTGCCTCTGTTCTGCCTCAAGTGCCCTGTCCATTATTCCACGCAGCGTGTGCTCCAACAGGTGGACAAGGGGGACAGTGTCACTGATGCATGCACTGTCACTGCTCACCATCCTCGTGGCCTCCTCAAATGGTGACAGGACAGTGCATGCATCCCTGATCATGGCCCACTGGCGTGGGGAAAAAAAACCAAGCTCCCCTGACCCTGTCCTGGTGCCATAGTCGCACAGGTACTCATTGATGGCCCTCTGCTGCGTGTGCAGCCGCTGCAGCATGGCCAACGTTGAGTTCCACCTGGTGGGCATGTCACAGATTAGGCGGTTCTTGGGCAGGTTAAACTCCTTTTGGAGGTCCGTCAGCCGAGCACTGGCATTATATGACCGGCGGAAATGCACACAGACTTTCCTGGCCTGCCTCAGGACATCCTGTAAGCCCGGGTACCTGCCCAAGAACCGCTGCACCACCAAGTTAAGGACGTGAGCCAAACAGGGCACATGGGTCATTTGTCCCTGTCGGAGGGCAGAGAGGAGGTTGGTGCCATTGTCGCAAACCACCATTCCTGCCTTAAGTTGGCGTGGCGTCAACCACCTCTGAACCTGCCCCTGCAGAGCTGACAGAACCTCTGCCCCAGTGTGGCTCCTGTCCCCCAAGCACACCAGCTCAAGCACCGCATGGCATCTTTTGGCCTGCGTACTTGCGTACCCCTTGAACGACTACGGAGCACCGCTGGTTCCGAGGAAGAGGCCATGGAGGAAGAAGAAGAGGAGGGGGTGGAGGAGAGAGGTGTGTCACAATAATTAGCATTTTGGAGGCGTGGTGGCGGAACAACCTCCAACACTACTGCACCTTGTCCTGCATCCTTCCCAGCTGCCAGCAGAGTCACCCAATGCGCCGTGAAACTTAGGTAACGTCCCTGTCCATGCCTGCTGGACCATGAGTCAGCGGTAATATGCACCTTACCGCTGACCGCCCTGTCCAGCGAAGCATGGACATTGCCTTCCACATGCTGGTAGAGAGCCGGAATCGCCTTCCGTGAGAAAAAGTGGCGTTTGGGTACCTGCCACTGAGGAACCGCACATTCCACAAACTCACGGAAGGGGGCAGAGTCTACCAACTGAAAAGGCAGCAGTTGAAGTGCTAGCAATTTTGCCAAGCTAGCATTCAACCGTTGGGCATGTGGATGGCTGGGAGCAAACTTCTTTCGGCGGTGCAGCAGCTGGGGCAGGGAAATTTGCCTGGTACAATCTGACGTCGGTGTACCAAAATCAGATTGCCCACAAGTACGTGGCTGTGACACACCTAATTCTACACCTTCATTCCTCTCAGTGCAGGTCTCAGAGAGGACTGAAGGTCTAGTGGGGTTGGAAATCTCAGCTGATGAGGAGCAAGCAGAGGTCCTCTTTGTTCTTTGGTGTGGGTCTTTTAGATACGCTTGCCAACGAACTGCATGGCAGGTCAACATATGTCTGGTCAAGCATGTGGTACCCAAGCGGGAGATGTTTTGGCCACGCGAGATACGCTTGAGACATATGTTGCAAATAGCAGCGGTGCGATCTGATGCACTCGTCTCAAAAAAGGCCCACACCAAAGAACTTTTTGAATAACGCGCAGAGACTGCAGCGCCCTGCACATGTGGAGCTTTGGGGTGTGATGCAGTCAATGTGCTGCCCTTAGGCTGGCCCCTGGAGGGCATCCTGTCTCGTTGGTGATGTGCCGCCTCCTCCTCCTCCTCCTCCTCCTCTCTCCTATCAGGCACCCACGTTGAGTCAGTGACCTCATCATCCCCTCCCTCCTCATCACTGGAGCAAACCTGGCAGTATGCTGCAGCAGGGGGAGCATGACTGCCAGATTGCTGTCCTTCTTGGGCACCCCCTCTGTCCATGCTCGTGTTACTGCCTTCATCTAGCTCAGTATCATCATCAGAGCCTTCCAAACGCTGGGCATCCTCCTGGAGCATGTACCCAACACTGTGGTCAAACAGTTCGAGGGACTCCTCAGGAGGACATGGTGGGGCTAGGGAAGGAGTCACTGATGACATTGAGCCGAGGGAAGAGGCCGCTGCTTTGCCAGACAAAGTACCCTGGGCATGGGTGAGAGAGGATGAGGAGGATGAGGACGGCTTGGTCATCCACTCGACCAAGTCTTCCGCATGTTGCGGCTCAACATGGCCAGCTGCCGAAAAAAAGGCCAAGCGTGCCCCATGGCCACGTGCTGATGAGGATGCACCGTCTCCACGACCAGCACTAGACACAGAGCCTGCTTGCCCTCTCTTATTGGCTTGTGACTGTCTGCCTCTCCTTCTTGGCCTTCCAGACATACTAATGGCCTGTAGCTGCACTAAGCTGGGATATATATATATATATATATATATATATATATATGTACTGATACTGCAGCTAGCAAAATCAACTGCCTGCCTGTGGTATGAGAACACCACCAACCTTCTACAGGTAGCTTTAGCTGAACACTGTGAGGTGGACGCACTGCACTAACTGTAAATAGTCTAGCTGCCTGACTGTGGTACTAATAGGATCAAAAGAACACCAGCAATTTTCTTCAGGTAGCTGTATTTACTGTAACAAGACAAGCCTGCCTGTCAGTAAGAAGATAACAGAAACGGATCTAGCTGAACACTGTGAGCAGGACGCACCCCACTAGCTTGTAGGTTTAGCTGAACACTGTGAGGTGGACGCACCCCACTAACTTGTAGGTTCAGCTAAACACTGTGAGCAGGACGCACCCCACTAACTTGTAGGTTTAGCAGAACACTGTGAGCAGGACGCACTGCACTAACTGTAAATAGTCTAGCTGTCTGACTGTGGTACTAATAGGATCAAAAGAACATCAGTAATTTTCTTTAAAATACTGTAACAAGACAAGCCTGCCTGTCAGTAAGAAGATAACAGGAACGGATCTAGCTGAACACTGTGAGCAGGACGCACCCCACTAGCTTGTAGGTTTAGCTGAACACTGTGAGGTGGATGCACCCCACTAACTTGTAGGTTTAGCTCAACACTGTGAGCAGGACGCACCCCACTAACTTGTAGGTTTAGCAGAACACTGTGAGCAGGACTCACTGCACTAACTGTAAATAGTCTAGCTGCCTGACTGTGGTACTAATAGGATCAAAAGAACACCAGCAATTTTCTTCAGGTAGCTGTATTTACTGTAACAAGACAAGCCTGCCTGTCAGTAAGAAGATAACAGGAACGGATCTAGCTGAACACTGTGAGCAGGACGCACCCCACTAGCTTGTAGGTTTAGCTGAACACTGTGAGGTGGATGCACCCCACTAACTTGTAGGTTTAGCTGAACACTGTGAGCAGGACGCACCCCACTAACTTGTAGGTTTAGCAGAACACTGTGAGCAGGACGCACTGCACTAACTGTAAATAGTCTAGCTGTCTGACTGTGGTACTAATAGGATCAAAAGAACATCAGTAATTTTCTTTAAAATACTGTAACAAGACAAGCCTGCCTGTCAGTAAGAAGATAACAGGAACGGATCTAGCTGAACACTGTGAGCAGGACGCACCCCACTAGCTTGTAGGTTTAGCTGAACACTGTGAGGTGGACGCACCCCACTAACTTGTAGGTTTAGCTGAACACTGTGAGCAGGACGCACCCCACTAACTTGTAGGTTTAGCAGAACACTGTGAGCAGGACGCACTGCACTAACTGTAAATAGTCTAGCTGCCTGACTGTGGTACTAATAGGATCAAAAGAACACCAGCAATTTTCTTCAGGTAGCTGTATTTACTGTAACAAGACAAGCCTGCCTGTCAGTAAGAAGATAACAGGAACGGATCTAGCTGAACACTGTGAGCAGGACGCACCCCACTAGCTTGTAGGTTTAGCTGAACACTGTGAGGTGGACGCACCCCACTAACTTGTAGGTTTAGCTGAACACTGTGAGCAGGACGCACCCCACTAACTTGTAGGTTTAGCAGAACACTGTGAGCAGGACGCACTGCACTAACTGTAAATAGTCTAGCTGCCTGACTGTGGTACTAATAGGAACAAAAGAACACCAGCAATTTTCTTCAGGTAGCTGTATTTACTGTAACAAGACAAGCCTGCCTGTCAGTAAGAAGATAACAGAAACGGATCTAGCTGAACACTGTGAGCAGGACGCACCCCACTAGCTTGTAGGTTTAGCTGAACACTGTGAGGTGGACGCACCCCACTAACTTGTAGGTTTAGCTGAACACTGTGAGCAGGACGCACCCCACTTACTTGTAGGTTTAGCAGAACACTGTGGGCAGGACGCACTGCACTAACTGTAAATAGTCTAGCTGCCTGACTGTGGTACTAATAGGATCAAAAGAACACCAGTAATTTTCTTCAAAATACTGTAACAAGACAAGCCTGCCTGTCAGTAGGAATATAACAGGAACGGATCTAGCTGAACACTGAGCAGGACGCACTGCACTAAATGTAAATAGTCTAGAAGATAACAGGAACGGATCTAGCTAAACTGAATACAGTGTATATATATATATATATATATATATATGCAACACCTGGGATGCATATATATATACACAATACACTTTAAGTGCAGCTAACTGACTGACTGTCCTGCCTAATCTAGCTAACTCAAATGAAATGACACTGTCTCTCTCTCTCTCTAAGCACACCGGAACACACTGCACAGGGCCGCCGTGCAGGCGGCCTTATATAGTGTGGGGCGTGTACTAAATCCCCTGAGCCATAATTGGCCAAAGCCTCCTTGGCTTTGGCCAATTATGGCTCTCTGTTAAGGCGGCGCTGTGATTGGCCAAGCATGCAGGTCATAGTGCATGCTTGGCCAATCATCAGCAAGCAATGCATTGCAATTATGCAGTGAATTATGGGCCGTGAAGCGCCACACGAATTTGGCGCGAACGGTCCATATCGTTCGCAATTCGGCGAACGATCGAACAGCCGATGTTCGAGTCGAACATGGGTTCGACTCGAACACGAAGCTCATCCCTAGTCTCCTGTTACCGATCCGGCTTGTCCTTGACCTGTCTCCTGTTTGCTTCCTGTTTGCTTCCTGTGTTCGACCTTGGCTATCCACCTGACCACGTCTGCTCTGATACCAACCCGGCTCATGACCTAGGCTTCCTGCTGACCACACTCCAGTCGCAGCATTATCGAAGAACCCTGCAACACCTCACGGGCGCCACCTGTCTGCTGATTCTATGCCAGCACACCAGATGTACTCTGGAACCTCCTGCATACAATCCAGCAGGCGACCCGTGCTAAAAAGAAAAACAAAATACTATCACGTACCTGGTGCTGGAGGCCAATGGAAAGAGAGGGCTTCCCTTGCGGCTAAGCTCCAGACCCCCCCGAGAGTGAAAAGAGGAGAGGTCAGACCCAAAGTAGCATGGGTCACCTGATGGGTCATTCTTTGTTTCTAGTGCAAAAAATAAAAAACACAGAGGTGATCAAATACCACAAAAAGAAAGCTCTATTTGTGGGAAAAAATTACATAAATTTTATTTGGGTACAGTGTTGCACGACTGCGCAATTGTCACTTAAAGCAACTCAGTGCTGTATCGCAAAAAATGGCCTGGTCAGGAAGGGGGGTAATTCTTTCTGGAGGTGAAGTGGTAAAGCATCCTGATTTTTTGTTTGTTACAATTTTATTAACTATTAATATTAAAACCTTTTTTGTTTTGCTTTGTTTGTAAATATGTATACATATTTAACATATAAAACACAAAAGGGTGCAACGCTAAATATTAAAAAATACTTAAAAGAAAGTTCATAATAAAAATACTTAATAGAAAGTTCATAATAAGAGGAGTCCAGGTGATATAATGTCCAAGTGGTGAATAAGAAGTCTTGTGAGGAAACCTTCACCCACAGGTATGCACACACTGCCTCTTACAGTGAACTGTGGACCACTCAATAGAGTGGTCACTTGAGCTTATTACAAATCAGATCGCTCTGATTGCCAAATGCCAAAGCCTTCTTCCACATCAGCTAGACTCCATATAACGGGGATTTCACCAGGTGTTAAATGCCAAAAAAGCAGATAAACATCTCATGATGCAGTATGTTCAAATAGGGGGGTTTATTAAAGATAATTCCAAAATACACACCATATGCAAGTGAAAAACTCACATGTATCAATGATAAAAACAAGGATGTTTCCAACCCACAAATACTGTATATTTATACATTTCCCATTTTAAAAAATTGCAAAATTAAAAAAAAACAACAACTTTTTTTCATTGGTAAATAAGTTTGTAATGCACCAGAATCATAATTCATTTTAACCACTTGCTTACTGGGCACTTAAACCCCCTCCTGCCCAGACCAATTTTCAGCTTTTAGCGCTGTCACTCTTTGAATGACAGTTGTGTGGTCATGCAACACTGTACTCAAATGAAATTGTTATATATTTTTTTTTCACACAAATAGAGCTTTCTTTTGGGGGAATTTAACCACTGCTGGGTTTTTTATTTTTTTGCTAAAAAAACTAAAAAAAACCCAAAATTTTGAAAAGACAAAACAGTTTCATAGTTTGTTATACAATTTTGAAAACAGGTAATTTTTCTCTTTCTTTGATGTGCATGGATGAAGCGGTACTGATGGGCACTGATTGGCTGCACTAATGGGCACTGATTGCCTGCACAGATAGGCACTGATAAGGCGGCACTGATGAGGTGGCACTGGTAGGCACTGATAGGTGGCACTGAGAGGTGGCACTGATGGGTGGCACTGATGGGCACTGATAGGTGGCACTGAAGGGCACTGATGGGTGGCACTAAAGGGCATTGATAAGTGGCACTGATAGGTGGCACTGATGGGCACTGGTAGGTCAAAACTGATAGGCAGCACTAATAGGTGGCACTGATGATGAGGCACTGATGGGCAATTGATGGGCACTGATAGGTGGCACTGGTGGGCATTGATAGGTGGCACTGGTGGGCACTGGTAGACAGGACCGATATGCACCTGTAGGTGGCACTGGCAGGTGGCACTGGAGGGCACTGCGTAACAGCAGTGCCTCCCCCTGTTCGGGACTGATGTCCCTCTGTCAGAAGTCGGTGATCGGCCAATTACCGATCTTCTGTTTTAGCTGATCATGTGGTCTCCGATCTGCGATCAGCCGAGTCTCATTGACTCGGTATTCACAGAGCGCGCCGCGGGCGTCCTCCCGCAATTATGGCCTGCGCTGTAACTGTCATTCGGCTATAGCACACGCGGGAGGTGGTTAAACAGGACAAATGTCAGAATAAAACATGCACATTTTATGTGTAGTAACACAATTAATTTTTAAACTAATACTATTAGAAAAATAAAGAGAAAGTGTGTTTTCTTTAATTTTGTTGTGTTTTATTGTGTAAGGATTCATATCGTTGCAAGAGAATATCATGAAAAAAAAGCCTTGTTTATCCTTAACCACTTCAATACCAGGCATTTAGACACCTTCCCGCCCAGCCCAATTTTCACCTTTCAGCGCTGTTGCAATTTGAATGACAATTGCGCGGTCATGCTACACTGTACCCAAACAAATTTTTTATCATTTTGTTCCCACAAATAGAGCTTTCTTTTGGTGGTATTTGATCACCTCTGCGGTTTTTATTTTTTGCGCAACAAATAAAAAAAGACCGAAAATTTCGAAAAAAAACAAGTTTTTCTTTGTTTCTGTTAAATTTTTTTGTAAATAAGTACGCTTTCTCCTTCAATAATGGGCACTGATATGGCTGCACTGTCGGGCACTGATACGGCGGCACTGATGGGCACCGATGAGGTGGCACCAATGAGGTGGCACTGATGAGGTGGCACTAACGGGCACTGATGATGGGCACTGATAGGCGGCACTGATGGGCACTGATAGGTGGCACTGATGGGCACTGATAGGTGGCACTGGTATGTGGCACTGATGGGCACTCATAGGTGGCACCGATGGGCACACATAGGCGGCACTGACAGGCACTCGTAGGTGGCATTGATTGGTATATATGGGTGGCACTGATGGGTACTTATGTGTGGCACTGATGTGTGGCACTGATGGGCACTGATAGGTGGGCACTGATGGGCACAGATGGGCACAGATGGGCACTGACAGGTGGCACCGATGGGCAATGACAGTTGGCACAGATGGGCAATGACAGGTGGCACTGAAAAAAGCATTGCTGGGCAGATCTGGGCATTGCTGGGCAGATCATGGACATAATAGTGCCAATCAGTGCCCATTTGTGGGCACTGATTGGCACAGATTGGGCACATGTGGATGGCCATGGGGTACATACCTGGCCATCCACGTTGCCCCTTCCCTGGTGGTCCTAGTGGCATCCCTGGTAGTCCAGTGGGGTGATCTGAGGGGGGGCTGCGCTGATAAACAATCAGCGCAGACACCCCCTGCCAGGAGAGCCGCCGATCGGCTCTCCTCTACTTGCGTCTGTCAGACGCGAGTGAGGAAGAGCCGATCAACGGCTCTTCCTATTGACAGCGCGATCAGCCGTGATTGGACACAGCTGATCACGTGGTAAAGAGCCTCCGCCGGAGGCTTTTTACCAAGATCAGTGTAGCGGTGTGTCAGACTGACACACCGCTCCACCGATCGCCGCGATGCGCGCCCCAGGGGGCGCGCTGCGGCATGTTATACTGCTGGACGTCATATGACGTCCAGTCAGGATAACAGAACCACTTCCCGGACGTCAATCCGCTATAGGGCAGGCGGGAAGTGGTTAAAAATACAATATATGCATTACATTGTGATCTTTAGTAATGACAAAGTTATTGCTGAATAAACAGGTCCATAGAAGAAATGTAAAAATTGCTTTGGTCCATAGTGGGTAAACAGGTGTTAGACAGGTGTAAGTATTAGAATTTCCTTTCAAATTTGGCTGTTAGTGAACGTAATGAATACTAATTAATCCGAAGTTACAAATTATCCGAAATAACGAATGCCGCATCTAAACAAATGGAACAGAAAAAAATAAATAATAAATATTTATTATTATTATTGTTATTTATTATTATTAATTTGTTATGTTCCATTAGTTTAGATACGGCATTCGTTATTACGAATAATTCGTAACTTTGCATAAATTCGTATTTGTTGCGTTCACTAGCAGCCAAATTTGAAATCAAATTCCAATACCTATAATTTAATAGTTAGTATTAGTTAAGTTATTATTAGTTTGTTATTATTTCAGATTTTTGAATTTTCGGGTTTTCGGATTTTTGAATTTCCGAATTTTCCAATTTTCCAATTTCCGAATTTTCGAATATTTGAATTTCCAAATATTCGTAAAAATTTGTTAAATGGGTTTTAGTTAATTTGGATATTTCTGAATTAAGAAATTTGACGAAATTCATTAAAAAAACGAATTAGGAACTAAACGAATTGCACAATTACTAGCATCTACAGCTGCAGGTCTTTTTTGGGGATGTCTCTACCAGCTTTCACATCTAGAGAGTGACTTTTTTTACCCATGCTCACCAGCTCAAGCTCTGTCAGATTAGATAGAGAGCGTCTGTGAACAGCAATTTTCAAGTCTTGCCACAGATTCTCAATTGGATTTAGGTCTGGACTTTGACTGGGCCATTCTAACACATGAATATGCTTTGATCTAAACCATTCCATTGTAGCTCTGGCTGTATGTTTAGGGTCGTTGTTCTGCTGGAATGTGAGCCTCCGCCCCAGTCTCAAGTCTTTTGCAGACTCATATGCCGTGTACACACAAGCGGACTTTTCAGCAGCAAAGATCCGACGGTCTTTCCGACGGACTTTCGATGGAGTTACGACAGACTTTCCAACGACCGAACTTGAACACACACAAACAGACTAAAATCCATTCGAAAGTCCGTTCTTTTGAACGTGATGACGTACAACGGGACTAGAATAAGGAAATTCATAGCCAGTAGCCAATAGCTGCTCTTGTGTCCTTTTTTGTCCGTCGGACTAGCATACAGACGAACAAATTTTTCGACCGGGCTCGAGTCCGTCGGAAAGATTTGAAACATGTTCCAAACATAAAGTCCATCTGATTTTCAACAGAAAAGGTCCGCTGAAGGTCCGATGAAGCCCACACATGGTCAGATTTTCCGATGGATTTGTTCCGTGTGTACACGGCATAACAGATTTTCTTCTAAGATTGCCCTGTATTTGACTCCATCCATCTTTCCATCAACTCTGACCAGCTTCCCTGTCCATGCTGAAGAAAAGCAACCGCAACATGATGCTACCACCACCACTATGTTTCACGGTGAGGATGGTGTGTCCAGGGTGATGTGCAGTGTTAGTTTTCCACCACACATAGTGTTTTGCTTTTAGGCCAAAAAGTTCAATTTAGGTCTCATCTGACCAGAGCACCTTCTTCCACATGTTTGCTGTGTCTCCACATGGCTTCTCGCAAACTGCAAACGGGACTTCTTATGGCTTTCTTTTAACAATGGCTTTCTTTTTGCCACTCTTCCATAAAGGCCAGATTTGTAGAGTGCACAACTAATACTTGTCCTTAGGAAAGATTCTCCCACCTGAGCTGTGGATCTCTACAGCTCCTCCAGAGTTACCATGGGTAACGTTCTCTGATTAATGCTCTTCTTGCCCGGCCTGTCAGTTTAGGTGGACGGCCATGTCTTGGTAGGTTTGCAGTTGTGCCATACTCTTTTCATTTTTGGACAATAGATTGAACAGTGCTCTGTGAGACGTTCAAAGCTTGGGATATTTTTTTATAATCTAACCCTGCTTTAAACTCTTCCTGACAGCCTCACGCAGATATACTGCGGCAGAAGGGCATGTACAGGCAGATTAATGTACCTGTACGTTGTCTTTTAAGAGGCAGCTTGCGGGCACGCGCGCCCGCCGGTAGCTCCGTGACTCGATGTCCGCGGGGATACCCGTGATCGTCTCACGGTGAGGAAGAACGGGAAGATGCTAATGTAAACAAGCATCTCCTTGTTCTGCCTAATGACACTCTCACTGATCACAGTTCCCTGTAATCGGGAGCGGTGATCAGTGTCATGTCACACACAGCCCCTCCCCCCCACAGTTAGAATCACTCCCTAGGACACACTTAACCCCTACAGCACCACCTAGTGGTTAACCCCTTCACTGCCAGTCACATTTACACAGTAATCAATGCATTCTTAATTGCACTGATCGCTGTATAAATGTGAATGGTCCCAAAATCATGCCAAATTGTCCGACGTGTCCGCCATAATGTCGCAGTCATGATAAAAATCGCTGATCGCCGACATTACTAGTAAAAAAAAAAAAAAAAGATCAATAAAAATACCATAAAACTATCCCCTATTTTGTAGACGCCATAACTTTTGCGCAAACCAATCAATAAACGCTTATTGCGATTTTTTAACCAAAAATATGTAGAAGAATATGTATCGGCCTAAACTGAGGAAAAAAAATTTTTTATATATATTTTTGCGGATATTTATTATAGAAAAAAAGTAAAAAATAATGCTTTTTTTTTCAACATTGACGCTATTTTTTTGTTTATAGAGCAAAAAATAAAAAATGCAGAGGTGATCAAATACCACCAAAAGAAAGCTCTATCTGTGGGGAAAAAAAGGATGTCAATTGTTTTAGCGAGATAAGTCGCATGACCCCACAATTTTTAGTTAAAGCAACGCAGTGCCGTATCGCAAAAAGTGCTCTAGTCTTTGGCCAGCCAAATGGTCCGGGGCTTAAGTGGTTAAACTTCTCCACAACTTTATCCCTGACCTGTCTGGTGTGTTCCTTGGCCTTCATGATGCTGTTTGTTCACTAAGGTTCTCTAACAAACCTCTGAGGGCTTCAAAGAACAGCTGTATTTATACTGAGATTAAATTACACACAGGTGGACTCTATTTACTAATAAGGTGACTTCTGAAGGCAATTGGTTCCACTAGATTTTAGTTAGGGGTATCAGAGTAAAGGGGGCTGAATACGAAAGCACACCACACTTTTCAGATATTTATTTTGAAAACCATTTATCATTTTCCTTCCACTTCACAATTATGTGGCACTTTGTGTTGGTCTATCACATAAAATCCCAATAAAATACATTTACGTTTTTGGTTGTAACATGACAAAATGTTGAAATTGTCAAGGGGTATGAATACTTTTCCAAGGCACTATATGTTCAGTTGATTGCTTGGAGATCGGCTTAGAATACAGGTAGGCTTTAGTCAATAAAATAAAAGTAGCAACAACACTGAATCCGATATTTAAAATTACTGGTATTATTTCTTTCTTTTTTAACTTAGTAGGGGTAAAGGAAGGCAGTGCACCTTCTCTGACATCCAGTAAGGATACAATGAAATGAAATAGTGAGCACAAATGCTTTACTAGTAATCAATAGCTTGAAAGATCATTTGCTTGCAGAGCTTGCAATCTAATTTCAATTAAAAAGGCTTCATTGTACACATGTCTCTTGTTCCATAGGGACAATCTCTTTCATATAATGTCTGTCTGGAAGAATGTACTTCACATATTGGGATTAACCTTCCATATTTTGCCTGGTAAGAGTGAAACTGAGACGGTACTCGGGGGGATTAAGCGAAGTGATTTTAAGCTCACAGTCACTCATTGATGGAGATTCCTGGCAAGTGGCCATCAGTTACCAGGAAACACTTCAAATCAAGCTGTGTCAGCAATTTCTTCTCCAGTGTCCATCTACTGCAGCCCTAGGATGGGAATTACGGGAGTCCGATGAGTACATAGAGCCAGAATGATCCTATCTAAATATAAAGGGACAGGCAATACAAATAAATGAGATCTAGCTTCAGAGCCAGTTCATGAAATAAGTTCAATCAAGCGTACTACACACGCTATACAGAGAAGAGCGCAAAGCGAGCTGATTCAGTTTTGTATATTCCATTTCAGTCGGATTCAGCAGGCTTTGCTGTGTGCTTCTGGGGAAGGACGGTTACTTTTTGGACACATCCTTTTGTACTGTTCAGCCTTTCTTTTTTAAAACTACAAGGGGTGGAAGCAGTGAACACTTGCCTTGGATTGGATTTCCATATGCTCAGACCCAGGGCTATCACGAAGAAATGTATAATGGGATTTGCAGGGATTAGCAGGTAGGTTTTGTCCCATGAGTGGAAGTGCTCAGCAAAGGGGTTACTGTTTTAGCTCCAAAAAAGAGAGTAAAAAACACTAGTTCTCCATATACCTGGACCTCACTATAAAGCTGAAGCTTACTTTTCTTATATTTTTTCTTTCTGGTCCCCCCCCCCTTTTTCTACATCAACATGTACATAGCAGGGGCGGACTGATAACTCATGGGGCCCCCGGGCAATAGGAGATTATGGGGCCCCCGGGCAATCAGAGATTATGGGGCCACACAGTATACAATCACACAGTATACACATACATGTACAGACAGTATACACAGACAGATGTAAAAAAAACACAGATTTATACATACTGTCCCTGGTTTTACTGAGGCTGGCAACTCTGATAGGGCCCCCAAGTGGCCGGGGCCCTCGGGCAGTGCCCGAGTCGCTCAATGGTCAGTCCGCCCCTGGTACATAGATACATAGCCAGTAAGGTTGAATAAAGACACTAGTCTTTGAAGACTAGAATTGGACTTTGACCATTTTTCCAGAAGTGCATTTGTGAGGTCAGGCGCTGATGTTGGACGAGAAGGCCTGGCTCACAGTCTCTGCTCTAATTCATTCCAAAGGTGTTCTATCGGGTTGAGGTGAGGGCAGTCAGCTCGTCCATGTCTTTATGGACTGTGCTTTGTGCACTGGTCCAAATCATTTGGTAGAGGGGGGGAATTATGGTGTGAGGTTGTCTTTCAAGGGAACTCTTAAGATGTCAGCATATCAAAACATTTTGGACAATGTCACACTCCCAATATTGTGGGAACAGTTTGGGGATGACCCCTTTCTGTTACAACATGACTGCACACCAGTGCACAAAGTAAGGTCCATGAAGATATGGATGAGCGCGTTTGTGGTGGAGGAACTTGACCGGCCTGGAGTCCTGACCTCAACCTTATAGAACACCTTTGGGATTAATTAGAGTGGAGACTGTGAGCCAGGCCTTCTCGTCCAATATCAGTGCCTGACCCCACAAATGCGCTTCTATGGTCAAACATTCCCATAGACACACTCCTAAACCTTGTGGATAGCTTTCCCAGAAGAGTTGAAGCTGTTATAGCTGCAAAGGGTGGGCCAACTCAATATTGAACCCTACAGACTAAGACTGGGATGCCACTAACCACTTGCCACCCGCCCACCATCAAATGACGGCTGGGTGGTGTGGCTCTTGTTCTGGGTGGACGTCATATGCTGGCCTCCCAGAACGACCGCTCTCGCGCTCCCCGGGGGCATGCAGCATGGCAATCGCGATCGCGCGGTGTTGCTAGGACAAGGCGCGACCCCGGTCTCTGTAAAGAGCCGCGGCTCTTTAACCATGTGATCGGCTGTGTCCAATCACAGCCGGTCACATTTAAACACGGAGATGCCGGTAATCGGCGCATCATCGCCTTACACTGACAGAGTGCAAGGAGAGGAGAGCCGATCAGCGGCATCTCCTCAAAGAGAACATTTAGGGATGTAATCAGGGTACTGATCATCAGTGCCCTGATTACAATTAAGTGCCCACCAGTGCCAGCAATGTGTGCCCATCACTGCCAGCAATCAGTGCCCACCTTTGCCCACAAGTGCTAACAATCAGTGCACACAAGTTCCAGAAATCAGTGCCCACAAGTGCCAGCAATCAGTGGCCATTACTGATGCTAGTCAGTGCTGTCCATCAATGCCCATCACTGCTGCCCATCAATGCCACCCATCAGTGCCACCCATCAGTGCTGCCTATCTGTGCCACTTATCTGTGCCCACCAGTGCCGCCTATCTGTGGCCACCAGTGCCACCTATCAGTGCTCATCAGTGCCACATATCAGTACAACCTATCAGTGCCCATAAGTTCTGCACATTCGTGCCACCTCATCAGTGCCCATAAGTGCCGCCTCATCAGTGCCCATGAGTGCCACCTCATCAGTGCCCATCAGTGCTGCCTCATCAGCGCCTATCAGTGAAGGAGTAAAATTACTTATTTACAAAATTTACTGACAGAATCTAAGAAAAACTTTTTTTTTTTCAAAATTTTCGGTCTTTTTTTTTTAGGAAAAAATAAAAAACCCAGAAGTGATTAAATACCACCAAAAGAAAGCTCTATTTGTGTGAAGAAAATTATAAAAATATCACATGGTACAGTGTAGCATGACCGCGCAATTGTCATTCAAAGTGTAACAGCACTGAAAGCTAAAAAATGGCCTGGGCAGCAAGGGGTAAAGTGCCTGGTATTTTGGATTTGTTTAACCACTTGCCTACCTGCTCACGCAGATATACTGCGGCAGGTCGGCTCAATATCGCAGTCCTGCTAAAAATCGCAGATCGCCACCATTACCAGTAAAAACAATAAAAAAAAATAAAAGTCCCTAAATCTATCCCGTAGATTGTAGACGCGATAACTTTTGTGCAAACCAATCAATATATGCGATTTTTTTTTATCGGCCTAAACTGATGAATACATTTGTTTTTTGATATATTTTTTTGGATATGTATTATAGCAGAATGTAAAAAAAAAATATTTGTTTTCAAAATTGTCGGTCTTTTTTTGTTTAGAGCGCAAAAAATAAAAACCGCAGAGGTGATCAAATACCACCAAAAGAAAGCTCTATTTGTGGGGGAAAAAAAGGAAATTTTGTTTGGGTACAGCGTCGCACTACCGCGCAATTGTCAGTTAAAGAGACACAGTGCCGTATCGCAAAAAATGCTCTGGTCATTAAGGGGGCAAATCCTTCTGGGGCTGAAGTGGTTAAATTCGATAATAATGTAATTCAGAAATTCGGATACAATCCGAATTTCTGAATAACGAAAAATTTGTCAGAATTTCAATTCAGAACCAAATGAACAGCACATGTCTACCTGGAGTTCAGCTTTAAAAGCATCTATTAGAGGGGGGGTGGGAGCATTTGGAAAAGACACTTTAAAACTCTGCAGCATGCACAAAACGGTTTTATTTCTTCCTAAAACTAGGTAACCTTCTTTTATCTTCTATTCTATCCCTTTATTTTCTATTCTATTTTTCTTTATTCTTTTATTTTCTAATCTGTTCTGTTTTACTCTATTATATTCTATTCTGTTCTTTTCTATTGTATTCTATTCTTTTCTATTCTGTTCCTTTATTTTCTATTCTATTTTATTCTCTTTGGAAATTTGATAATCGATTTGAAAACGATTTAAATTCTAAAATGATTCAAATTTGAAAACTATTCTAATTTAGTCTGAAATTCTGTTTCATTATTTTGGATTTGTTTAAATTCGATAATATTGTAATTCAGAAATTCGGATACACCCTAATTTCTATAACTAAAAATTAGTCAGAATTTCAATTCGGAACCAAACTAACTGCATATGTCTACCTGGAGTTCAGCTTTAAAAACATCTCCTCCCATACTTGCCTCCAGGACTTCTCCTGAGCCTCTCCCATCCTCTGGAATTACCTACCCCAAGGCTGTCTCCACATTTATCCACTTTTAGGCGATCCCTGAAAACTTTTCTCTTCAGAGAAGCCTATCCTGCCTCCAAGTAACAACTGTACAGTAAAACCTTGGTTTGAGAGTAACTTGGTTTAAGAGCGTTTTGCAAGAGAAGCAAACTTTTTAAATAATATTTAGACTTGATATACAATCGATGTCTTGATCGTATAAAAGAGAAAAGAGGCGCCTCTAAGTGTAGCAATACAGTTACATTTAATGAACGTACAACATTTAGAAACTCACATGGTTGATGATTAAAATAGGCACATCTAAGTATGCAGGCATCTGGGGGAAAGATGTCCACATAGACCATCCTCCTCACTGCCACTGATGCCGTCCCTTCCACGCTGCGCTCCACGAACGTTTCAAGCCCTGTTTCAGATCGCTGTACTTCAGGGTAGTCTTCCCGGTCACGATTGCAGACACCTTTACCCTGGATGCCTGCATACTTATGCCTCGTTTCCACTGAGCGGATCGGTTCGGTTCGGTACGCTATTTTGGGTGTTTCCATTATGAAAGCGGCCAATACAACCAAACCGTACCGCTCCATTCAGGGTCCTGCTTCAGATGTGGGGCCATAGAAAATGGAACGGTTCGGTTAGGGCGGAGCTACGATACATTCCACTGATTGGCTGACAGAAAACTCTCTGCTGTGCTATGTTGAGGCATTTTTTCTAAACCCTGCATGGCCCCTTGTGGTCCCACTTCAGTGGAAACGCTCACCAGAATAGACCGGACCATTCTAGGCCATTCAAACTGTACCGAACCAAACCGATCTGCTCAGTGGAAACGAGGCATTAGATGTGCCTCTTTTAATCATCAACCTTGTGAGTTGCTAAATGTTGTATCTTCATTAAATGTAACCATATTACTACACTTAGAGGCGCCTCTCTTGTCTTTTATGCTCTGTAGCTCCTGCTGGATTTTGCTTCTAATCCCCTTGTGGAGGCTTCCATTTGCGGATGGACATTTTATGGTTACACAACCTATCACATTGCTATAATCTTTTTATATGGACTATAAACTGAAGGACTTATGAATAAATGGTTGTGGAACGAATTATTTGCGTTTCCATTATTTTGCTTTGATATACAAGTGCTTTGGATTACAAGCATGTTTCTGGAATGAATTATGCTCCCAATCGAAGGTTTTACTGTACTTTCATTTTCTTCATTAGATCATCCCCCACAGTTCTTACCTTGTATCACTTGACCCTCCCTCCTAGATTGTAAGCTTTAACCAGCAGGACCCTCTGATCCCCCCCGTATTAAATTGTATTGTAATTGTACTGTCTGCTCTAACATTGTAAAGCGCGGCGCAAACTGTTGGCACTATATAAATCCTGTATAATAATAAAAATAATAATTAGAGGGGGGTGGAAGCTTCTTTTTGGGTGGACAGAACCTTTAAACCTCTGCCGCACACGGAAAATGGTTTTATTTCTTCCTAAAACTAGGTAACCTTCTGGAACACTGTATTATGACATTGCTCAGATGTTCTCCAGTGCTCTGTGCCTCTCTGTGAAACATGTTGCAATGTTTTGGTCAAAGTTCTGAAATGTTCAAATGGAATCCCCAAAGAAGCAGAGCGTGTTGTAAGTGTTACAAGAATAGCCTGAGGGAAGAGTCTCTGCCACAGCAAATTCAGCTCCTCAGGAGAGGAAGACAGTGCGCTTTGTCTTATACTTGTTGAAATGAACTTACTTTCCTCTAATAGAAAATTACATTCTTCATCTTACAAGTTAGTGGAAGTGATGAGACTGACTCGGAGCTCGGAATTCTGGATCTAGGCTAATTGTTAGGTCTAAAACGTACTTATGCAAATGGATTCCAAAATTTTAAACCAATTAATATGCCATAAACCTGGGGATAAGACTTTATTTTTTTTTTATTAAACTGTATGATTTGTTTTTTTGACAGGTGAAATGAATAAAGAAATAGAAATCGTTTTTAACACTGAACACCAGGCAGATATACCGTGCATCCAGAAAGTATTCACAGCGCTTCACTTTTTCCAAATTTTTTTATGTTACAGCCTTATTCCAAAATTGATTAAATGAAATATTTTCCTAAAAATTCTATAAACAATACCCCATACTGACAACGGGAGAATAGTTTGTTTGAAATATTTGCAAATTTATTAAAAAAAAAAAAAAAATCACATATACAAAAGTATTCACAGCCTTTGTCATGACACTCAAAATTGAGCTCAGGTGCATCCTGTTTCCACTGATCATCCTTCTACAACTTGATTGGAGTCCACCTGTGGTAAATTCAGTTGATTCAACATGTTTTGGAAAGGCGCACACCTGCCTATATAAGGTCACACAGTTAACAGTGCATGTCAAAGCACAAACCAAGCCATGAAGTCCAAGGAATTGGCCGTAGACCTCAGAGACAGGATTGTATCGAGGCACAGATCTGTTGAAGGGTACAGAAAAATTTCTGCAGCATTGAAGGTCACAATAAGTACAGTGGCCTCCATCATCCATAAATGAAAGAAGTTTGGAACAACCAGGACTCTTCCTAGAGCTGGCTGCCCGGCCAAACTGAGTGATCGGGGGAGAAGGGCCTTAGTCAGTGAGGCAACCAAGAACCTGATGGTCACTCTGACAGAGCTCCAGCGTTTCTCTGTGGAGAGAGGAGAATCTTCCAGAAGAACAACCATTTCTGCAGCGCTCCACCAATCAGGCATGTATGGTAGAGTGGCCAGATGTAAGGGACTCCTCAGTAAAAGGCACATGACAGCCCGCCTGGAGTTTGCCAAAAGGCACTTGAAGGACTCTCAGACTATGAGAAACAAAATTCTTTGGTCTGATGAAACAAAGATTGAACTCTTTGGCCTGAATGGCAAGCGTCATATCTGGAGGAAACCAGGGACTCCTCATCATCTGGCCAATACCATCCGGACAGTGAAGTATGGTGGTGACAGCATCATGCTGTGGAGATGTTTTTCAGCAGCAGGAACTGGGCGACTAGTCAGGATCAAGGGAAAGATGAATGCAGCAATGTACAGAGACGTGCTTGATGAAAACCTGCTCCAGAGCGCTCTGGACCTCAGACTGGGGTGAAGGTTCATCTTCCAACAGGACAATGGCCCTAAGCACACAGCCAAGATAACAAAGGAGTGGCTACGGGACAACTCTGTGAATGTCCTTGAGTGGCCCAGTCAGAGCCTGGACTTGAACCGGATTGAACATCTCTGGAGAGATCTGAAAATAAATTTAATCCATTTTGAAATAAGGCTGTAACATAACAAAATGTGGAAAATGTAAAGCGCTGTGAATACTTTCGGGATTCACTGTACATATACGCCAATTAATACAATTTAGTTTTGAAAACATCATGACATTTTATTTATTTTTTTAGTTTCAATATAACTTTATTTTGATTTAACAAGAAAAAGTACAAGAATGCTCAATATGCTGTTATACACAAGTCTCATTAGTGTATACAAGTAGTAGATTTGTGCACAACGGGGAATTTCGTTTAGTTTCGGTTCGTTGTCATTCGTAAAATACATAATTCGTTATGTTACATTAATTAGTTTTTGGATGATTTGTTATTATTCGTAGAGTGTCGATATTCGTTATACTGAATCTCGAATCATGTCGAATTCATTCATTATATCCGCTATAATTTCTTTCGTATTGGTTGAAATTCAATATTTATGTATGTATATATATTCGTGATAATGATTCGTAGTTTGGAAAGTCTTTTGTTTATTGAATCTTTTAACACACACAATGACAATATCTCTTCTCCTCTGCTCAAATACAGTACAAAACCCTTCTCACTCAGTTCTAAGGAATGCACTTTGCCAGTAATCCAACCTCCAGCACAAAATTAATCAGCTGATTGGACTGTAAGATTTACTTTGAGTTGACCTTTTGTTTCATTAGATCTTTAACAAATTACCGAATGAATTCGCTATATTCGCTATAATTTCTTTCGTATTAATTGAAATTCATTATTTTTTTATTCGGACATTCGGATGCATAAAGGGGAGCATTAGATAGGTAGCTCGGTAGGTGGGAAAGATAGGGGGTGGAGGGATGACACCGTTGAGTTGAATAAGCAGATGGGCACATATTAACAATACATGTATGTAGAATAATTAGGTAGTTTAGAGTCCAGACTGTCTGTAGTGGGTCAGAAGAGTCTAGAGTTGAAGTAGCTTACAAGAAGGGTGAGAGGTCCATTGAGACCATAGAAAGGTAAATTTATCATAAAGAAGGTGTGCTTTGGCAAACATAAACTCGAGTAGTGCATGTTCGTTAAAGATTTGAGTAGTAATGGTCATGTCAGGGGGTGTTGCTTGCTTCCAACTCCTGGTTATTGTAAGTTTGGCTGCTATGAATATAGGAGCTATGGTGACTTGGAGCTTTGGAGGCCAGAAGTCTAGTCCTATTCTGATCAGGGCCAAATTCGGGTCTGGAGCAGGGGCGGACAGATCATTGAGCCACTCGGGCACTGCCCGAGGGCCCTGGGCCACTAGGGGGCCCCATCAGGGTTACCAGCCTCAGTAAAACCAGGGACATTGTATGGACCAGGGACAGCCAATAGACAGTATGGACCAGGGACAGCCAATAGAAACAGGTCTGTGTATACTGTGTACATGTATGTGTATACTCTGTGTGTGTATACTATGTGGCCCCATAATCTCTGATTACCTGGGGGCCCCATAATCTCCTATTGCCCGGGGGCCCCATGAGTTGTCAGTCCGCCCCTGGTCTGGAGTAAGTAGAAGTGTAGTGATGGAGGAGGCTAAGGTGAAAATTGAAGTCCAGAAAGCTATAACTGTTGGGCAAAACCACCAGATGTGTGGAGGCAAGCCAGTATGTCCACAGTTCCGTCAACGTTGCAGGGAATGGTTGGGGTAGATAGATGCTAATTTAGTTCTTCAAGTTTTTGGGAGGATTCCCAGTGGGAGAGGCATTTCAAGTATTTAAGAGAAAAACGTGAGGTTGTGTGCTATTGGTTGAGGTCAGCTGAAAACTGGAATACTCGTTCCCAGTAAGTCACTGAGGGAAGTTTTTTCATGTAGATTTCGGAGGTGAGTAAGGTGTAAAATGGAAAAACTCCCAGTCAGAGATTTGAAGGGGTGTCCATCAGAGAGAGGAATTTTCCCAAGAAATCCACCGATGAACATGGAGTGACCTTTTGAAGTGCGTGTTGAACTTGGAGATACTTGAAGAAGGTGGAAGGTTTCAAGGAGTATTTTGCGCTAAGCTCCTAGAAGGAGAGTAAGTCATTGTAGAGTTGTGAAATGTTGTGGATTTCAGCTTGGTCCCAGTCTGCCAGAGAAGTCCCTGGAATCAGTGGTTATGAAATGTATTTTTAAATGAAGTTAGTGTAAGTACTTTATTGGTTTTGACTTCCTATCAGCCTCATACACAGCAGCACTCCGACGGTGGTGCAGCACTAGAAGCCAATCAGATGTGCTATGTGCCAATGTGCTGATAAGGAACTTGCTGACAAGTGGAGAGAGCAGAGGGGTAACTCTTCGTGCTGCTCCCACACTCTCCATTGATAGGTTGTTGGAAGGCTGGTGAGCAGGCTGCATTACTTAAAAAATATGATACCCCAACATTTCATATTCCTGATATGTGCCTGCTGTATCAAGTGCTTGTTTTAAAAAAGCATCCTGCTCTCTTTGCATTTTTTCCTTTGTGTAAAATACCTAGTTATCCTGTCAGTCTCCTTGCTTTTATATTGCAAACTGACCACACTAGGCTATAGAGCACATCCTTTCCAGTGTGGTCAGTTGTCTGGCTGTGCTAGGAGCATATCCTGCCTGTTCTCCAATGGACAAGACGCATAGTTTCTTTTACAATTAGATTGTTAGATTAATCATTTTGTTTTGTCATATTCGTTATGTTAGAATGATTCATTTTTGGAATTTGTTTTGTATATTCGGATTCGTTTAGTATATCTGTTATTTTCAAATTGATTTGAAATTTGAAAATATATTCGCTATTTTTTTTCTATTCTATTCAACTCTATTCTTTTCTATTCTATTCTACTCTATTCTATTCTTTTATTTTCTATTCTATTCTATTCTTTTATGTTCTATTATATTCATTTTCTATTCTTTTATGTTCTATTTTATTCTATTCCTTTATTTGATATTCTATTCTATTCCTTTATTTTCTATTCTATTCTATTCTATTCCTTTATTTTCTATTCTATTTTAATCTATTCTAGTTTGTTGTATTCTATTCTATCCCATTCTATTTTGTTCTATTCTATTCAGCAGCCTATGTAGGAATCATCATCTTATTTCACTTTTATACCTTACTGTATTTATTGTAATATGTTTCCATTTAGAATTCAAATTCATTTTCAAATTCATAAAATTTGTTTTGTTATAATTTATTCAAGATTAGTTGAAATACGTTACTATTGTGATTTGGAAATTTGAATATTTGGAAATTGAATATAATCTCCGAATAATGAAAATTTTGTCACAAGTTTGATTCCTAATGAAACAAATTGCACAAGTCTAATTGGTGTACTATTTTGTCCTTGTCTCCTGCTGACATGCTCCCTGCAGTCTCCAACCCAGCTCCCTAAGCCCCTTATGCAGCTGAGAACAGAGGTCATGTAATCACTAATAAAAAAATAAAAAAGGTATTTGTATATTTTTAATACCTACCCTGCATTTCTATTTTAAACTGAATGGGTTTTTTTACAAGGTAAGGGTTCACATATATTTTAACTACAACAGAAAAAAGTGTCCAACTTGACCATACTTTCTGACAAGGCTGTATAAATCTCAGGACTGTAATGGTAAAATTACAAATTCTTTGGCAGGTTAAACGTCTTCTTTGTGTATTTAGCTGCTCACTCAGAGTTTAGCTTTAAACATGAACTATGTTTAGCTACCTATTACAGCAACTTACTGTAAATCTGCATCGGGAAGGAAAAAATGGAACTGAAGTAAACTGCCAATTTCGCAAGAAAAACCCTACAAGCGATGCCGTAACTCCCAGAATGTCCTATACAAATATCAGCTTTTGAAACCCAGTATTTGCCCAAGCTTAGTTATACTTATCTTTGGAGAGGTAGCTCTGTAGTTAGAAGTATCTCCAAACTCGAGATGTCTTGGATCCATAATACTAAATCCTATGTCCCTTATGGGTTGAACGTTGACGAAGATGTCAATGCCTTTATTAATAATTCATAATTGCCATTATCCATATGGTTCTTATGACACTGTGTTAATTGTCTATTTGATTTAGTCTTGGGTAGTTTACTAATGCCCCGTACACACGGTCGGACTTTGTTCGGACATTCCGACAACAAAATCCTAGGATTTTTTCCGATGGATGTTGGCTCAAACTTGTCTTGCATACACACGGTCACACAAAGTTGTCGGAAAATCCGATCGTTCTGAACGCGGTGACGTAAAACACGTATGCCGGGACTATAAACGGGGCAGTGGCCAATAGCTTTCATCTCTTTATTTATTCTGAGCATGCGTGGCACTTTGTCCATCGGATTTGTGTACACGCGATCAGAATTTCCGACAACGGATTTTGTTGTCGGAAAATTTTATCTCCTGCTCTCCAACTTTGTGTGTCGGAAAATCCGATGGAAAATGTCCGATGGAGCCCACACACGGTCGGAATTTCCGACAACACGCTCCGATCGGACATTTTCCATCGGAAAATCCGACTGTGTGTACGGGGCATAACTGTGATAATTCTTAAATATATCATCATGGTTTTTATGATACTGTGTTGATTGTGAACTTGATCTGAGCCTTGGGTAGTCATTCCATCTTTGGTTGGCCATACAATTGGTGATTTCATATCTCATCACCAATGGGGGTCATATGTCCACTGATCCATTGGCATTTGTCTCTATGTCCAATAGTGTGGTATATAACTTTTTAATTTGTTGGTACACCTAATTTTTGTGGTTATTTTCCACTAGGTTGGCTTTAGATCTCGCCATATTTTCCTTGTTTTTTTTGTTCTTACATGGGATAGTATTCCCTATTATTAGATATTAGTTAAGAGATATATTTATTTTTTATCTTATTTTTTATATATATTTTCTAGTTATATTGGTGTCTACTACAGATATCATACTGTCACGTACCTGGTGGCGGAGCCCAGAGTGCAGGGAGTGGCCTCTCGTGAGCCTCTGGCTCAAGAACCCCTGATAGAGGAAACAGGGACTCGAGAGCGCAGGGGGCCACAAATGCCTGGCAGGTGGCAGGTGTCTCTGTAGTTCAACTGGAGCACTGGAACAGCGGACTGTAAGAAGATGCACTGGATCACTGTCAGTAACACTGGAACCACTGGCTGTGAGGAGAAGCACTGTAGCAGGCAGGAACTCCGGAACAGCAGGCAGCAGGGAGGTGTTCTGTAGTTCAGCTGGAGCAGTGGAACAGCAGGCTGTAAGAGGGTGCACTGGAACTCTGGCAGGAACACTGGAACCACTGGCTGTAAGAAGAAGCACTGTAGCAGGCAGGAACTCTGGAATAGCAGGCAGCAGGGAGGTGTTCTGTAGTTCAGCTGGAGCACTGGAACAGCAGGCTGTAAGAGGGTGCACTGGAACTCTGGCAGGCACACTGGAACCACTGGCTGTGAGAAGAAGCACTGTAGCAGGCAGGAACTCCGGAACAGCAGGCAGCAGGGAGGTGTTCTGTAGTTCAGCTGGAGCACAAGCAGAATCAGACAGGCCGGGTGAACACTGGCGGGCAAGCAGGTACCAAACGGAGGCAGAAGAGTAGTCAGGATACAGTCCGGGTTGGCAACAGGCAGGTATCGGATAACCGTAGGAAGAGGCAGGAGAATAGTCAAACGAGCCGGGGTCAGGGACTGGCAGCAAACAGGAGTAGTCAGGAGCAGGCCATGTAAACAGGAAGCAGGTAGGCAGGTATTCAGGTAGCTTAGGGTCACAGGGAACGCTGTAGCCCAGACAGCAAGAAAGCATGCTGACAGGCTCCTTTAAATAGGCCTAATGGCGCCAAACGCTGTCACACTGCACGTCTGCGTGCATCCGATCGTACATGCCCGTTCGTACCATCGTGCACCCGCGTACACCCGTTCGTACTAGCGCGCACTCGCATGTGTCTGTTCGCGCCAACGCACCTCCACACGCGTCCTCTGGCTCTAACAACAGTGGTTCTGTTAACCGATCTTCCGCCGATGGCTGTGCTAACAGGATGCCTTTCATGACATATACTTATGGTAGTGAAACATGACAGTGTTTTAATATGGGGTTAGGTTGATGTTTGAGTTTCATGTTATCCTAAGGATTTCGTGTTTAATTAAGGGCAACGGTCCCATAGTCAAAATGGCGGCTGCTGTATTAACTATTCGATACTAGATCCTCTATAATATATGGGAAATTCTGGTTCTAATTTCTGGGTAATTTTCCCACAGTTAAAATGGCACTCGTTGTGTCAGCTGCCCCAGGCTCAGACCAAGGTGTGGTTGCTTGCTTTTAATATATATAGTGGTGCTTCAGTACGCCCAGGACAACGTCAGACTTGTAACGAAACGTGTTGGGAGGAGCGACATGCTGACGTCACCGCGCTGTTACAGTCCAGATAGGTACTTACCTACATGTAAGTGATACTGTTTTTATACAATAAAAATCATTTGGTTTTTCCTATGGCAATTCTCTCCTCCCTTTTCTTTGGGCTGGTTTGATCATCATTTCTGAATGAGAATTTGGATTGCTGTTGTCTCTGACCATCTACAAGATCATCAGTCTGAAAATGGTGTATGGAGGCTGTCTGTGGTTCCATCTGCCATTCTTTTTGGTTCTTGGAGGAAAAGGCCCTGGCTGGGTGTTAGCCACAAGCTTTAAAGCTTGTGCATCTGGTAAGCATGCACTCTTCATGTTGGTGGATTCACTATTGTCAGTCATTACTAAGTACAGTCACATGAGGAAGTTACAGCACTGTGTGTTTTGGTTTATTCCCCTTCCTTCTACCTTGGAGGTTTTCTACGTTTTTTTTTTTTATCCATAACTCAGAGGACTCACCTGCTTTTTGTCACATGGATCACATATGGGACTTGTTGATATTCACTTCATGAGTGATATTTTTTATTGTGTTATAAGTTAGTTATTTAGAGCACAGCTCCTGTTATTTACTTAGTTATACTTAACCAGACAATTCTCAAGCCTGCCAATATACTGCTCAGGTAACAAGCACTACGTTGTTGGACAGAAGAATGTTGGGTTGTCTCTCCTGAAGCACTGGAAATCCTGGCATTATGGGGACTTCAGTGTCACTGGGGCCTAGGATTTACATAGATACAATCACACACCTTATGGCACAGGTGTCAAACTGGCGGCCCTCCAGCTGTTGAGGAACTACAAATCCCATGAGGCATTGCAAGGCTGACAATTGCAAGCATGACTCCCACAGGCAGAGGCATGATAGGACTTGTAGTTCCGCAACAGCTGGAGGGCCGCCAGTTTGACACCCCTGCTAAGGTGACTTTTACCCATCATCTTTTTTATTTTCTCCCTAATACAGGTTTACTTTAGCTAGTGAAGGGATAGCTTCCAAAGCATTCTAGCCATATCAAATCAATTCAAGTCCCTTGGGGACCAACATCATTGGGGCCCAGTACTGTTTACCGATATGATAAAGATGAATCCAGGTCACATTATTATGCATCAAATATTTTTGGATGCGATTGAAAATGAACTCCGTCAAAACATCTTCCAAATTATTGAGATTTCAGTAAAGGGTAGTGCTAATTTTACAACGTGCAAAGAACGATTGTATTCTCCCAACCTTGTGACAATAGGAAGACCCTTGTCTGTTCAACTTTGACCGTGTCCCAGTCAACAAAGCCAGGTCCATAAGGACTTCGTTTGGTGAGTTTGATGTGGAAGAATTTGAGTGGTCTGTGCAGAATCCTGACCTCAACACTATTGAGCACCTTTGGGATGAAATGGGAGACCAAATTAAAGCCATGTCTTCTCATTTAACATCAGTACCTGACCTCACGAATGCTGTTAAAAATACATTTTAATCCTGAACAGCTCTTTAATAGAAACAAGTGTCAAAGTCCTATTGAGGCGTAAATTGGTTCCTATTCGTCTTGCAAATAACTTCAGAGGACTGCTTCAGGGATGTGCCTATGCGGGGTACTATGCTCCACATATTGTGGAAATGCCCACGCATTGGGAGTTATTGGAAGCGAGTCTTCGTAGAATTTCAGGGATAGCAATAGCTCAATGTCCTTCTATAGCTCTGTTGAATGATCTTTCAGTAAAAGTGCCACGTCCTATGAAGAGGCTGATTTATTTTATGCTGCTGGTGGCTAAAACTACCTTAGCAGGAGCATGGAAGTCACCCTCTGTCTTTATATGCAGCATGCTGCATTAGATATCTTGGACCATGCTACATGAGAGGGTAGCTACTAGCTAGCATAATAAATGACATACAGAACCTCTGTTAGGGTCTCTACTAAAACTCTTCTATCCTCCTTCATACCTTTTCTCCCTATCTTTGATTCTTTACTAAGGCTCGTCTATAAGCTATAACTTTTTATTTTATATGGAATTATATTATAAGCCTTGCCAATTCCTTACATTTTTGGGGCTCCTCTAAAAAAAAGACATTTAGACAATTGTATGATTCCAACCTTGTGGCAATAGGGAAAGACCCTATTTTGTTCCACTTTCACTGTGTCTCAACAAACAAAGCCAGGTCAATAAGGACATCTTTTGTGAGTTTGATGTGGAAGAATTTGAGTGGTCTTCATAGGATCCTGACCTCAACCCTACTGAACACCATTGGGATGAAATAGGACACCAAATGCAAGCCAGGTCTTCTCATTCAACATCATTACCTGACCTCATGAATGCTGTTGTCTGAATAAGCACAAATTCCCACTGACACATTGCAAATTCTTGCAAAAAGCCTTCCTAGAAGAGTGGAAACTGTTAAGAAGGAGGGGGGGGGGGGCATAGCGCTGGCTACCAAAGAGGAGAGAATACACACAGAGGCCAAGTAGTGCAGAAAGTATATTGATGTGAGAGCTCCTACAACGTCTGTATACAAGGTCACACTGGTCTGTTGACACTTACAGATAGCTATGCAGAGGATACTGGTACACATTTAGTCCTTTTAGTCCCCTTGCAGTTTGATTGTGGTGTGAAAGTTATGCCCTGCTTGCTGTGTTCCTAATATGCCCTCCTAATTGATTAATTGCCAGATTCCATCCACACCCAACACAGTATATAACAAAGCTTTCTTTACGGGGGAACATACAGGGGGCTGCACATACAGGGGGTTCTTCCAAAGAAGTGGGGTTCTTTAAATAAGTGGCACTTCTGCTCTTGCACTTCAGCGATTTGCACAAAGCAAACTATAACAGACTGCAGGTGACCTAATTTTCATATTATCTCACCTTCTCTGAAACATGCACTCTTTACCTCTCCTCCTCTTCACAATTGCAACTCCTCAAGCTCTCTTTTCTACATCCCTCTGCGTCCTGATTCACTCCCTGGTTATCTCTCGCCTTGACTACTGCAACTCCCTCCTCATTGGCTTACCTTTAAATAGACTATCCCCCCTTCAGTCCATCATGAATGCTGCTGCCAGACTCATCCACCTTACAAACTGCTCAGTGTCTGCTACCCCTCTCTGCCAATCCCTCCATTGGCTACCACTCGCCCAACGAATTAAATTCAAAATACTAACAATAAGTTACAAAGCCATCCACAACTCTGCCCCCAGCTACATCACTAACCTAGTCTCAAAATACCAACCTAATCGCCATCTCCGTTCCTCCCAAGACCTCCTGCTCTCTAGCTCCCTCATCACCTCCTCCCATATCCGCCTCCAGGACTTCTCCCGAGCCTCGCCCATCCTCTGGAATTCCCTACCCCAATCTGTCAGACTGTCTCCAAATTTATCCACTTTTAGGCGATCCCTGAAAACTTTCCTCTTCAGAGAAGCCTATCCTGCCTCCATCTAACAACTGCACTATTTTCTCCATTAGCTCATCCCCCACAGCTATTACCCTTTTGTATAACTTGACCCTCCCTCCTAGATTGTAAGCTCTAACGAGCAGGGCCCTCTGATTCCTCCTGTATTGAATTGTATTGTACTTGTAATGTCTGCCCTAATGTTGTAAAGCGCTGCGTAAACTGTCGGCGCTATATAAATCCTGTATAATAATAATACTAATAATAACATTGCTGATACCCAACAGCATCTAGAGGTGGCTGGAAGGCGGACTGCAACGAGGCACTTGGATGAGAAAGGACTCCTGCCAGGGACACATGCGACAGACCCTTTTCTGCCCTTCCTACACTGGAACCTCTCCCTATGCTAGACACTCTATAACTGTCCTAGCCACTCTGCAAAATGCACGCCAACTAAAGGGGGACAGTTCTATTTATTAACAGTGCCCACACCAATGATGGCCACAGAGGTCAACCAGGGTAGCATTGTTCAATTGGACAGCTGCTCTCCTGATGACTTCTACAGAGGCTTCAGGGGAACATGGCTTCTTCTTGCCCTCCATTCACTCACTGCATGGCAGCTGCCAAACAATGCTACCCATACAGGGAGGCCAAACTGCACATACCTATAAGTGGGAGTCAGGTGTCAGCAAATATTGTTTGTATAGTCTAGTTTGCAGACAGAAATTTTGAGAATTCCCATCCCTCTGCTCTGTATCTGCCTCACTCCCCCTCTCCGCACTCTTTTTCAGAATATTCAGCAAGTATAGTGTAGTGACGTATCTCTAAATCTACAAAAAGAATGAGGTAAGATAAGGTTAGCAATAAGGTTTGCTAAAGTCCTTGAGATGCATATAGATATAAATGTTTTTTTACCACAAAACCAGAATTATACTTTAATTTCAAGTGGCTTATGTGTGCTGTAAACTTGAAATTCAGGATAGCTGGAAGGTCACTGACCCGCTGTCTTAGATCTCTAGAGGTGCAGATATTTTTTTGCATAAAATGCTTGTAACTTGGAAATGGTGTGGTCACATAGCAAGAAAAAAAAAAAGAAGCGTTCTTTGATTTTGTAAGAACTAGCTCGTTATGTCTGAGGCATTTTACACTGGCTTAGAGAGGAGAAAAAAAAATCACCTGTTACAATACTTGCTCTTGCTGCCTCAAGAATTTCAGTTAATAAAGAGAGCGCACAGGGGACTCCAGTATAAAAAACACTACTGAGAGTACAAATGCTCAAAGAGATGTATAAAAAGAGCAAAATAAATAAATTCAATGGACCAGAAATGAGGATGAAAGGAGCGATAGCACAATGGGGGAATAGGAAGCGGGGAAGTAGATTAAATTGACTAAGGTCCATTTCAGCAAAACCGTGTAGACATGTAAATGGAGAATCATAGGCATAAACGCTGAAATTAGCTATATAGGCGTGCTTTGTGGGCAGGAAATTAGTCTATTTTTTCAGGGTTATTTATATTCAAGTCTTCAGTGGCAAGCTGTGATTCCGCGGAGATTGCTGAACTCAAAGTTTTAAGGTAAACCTTACAGGCTCCACAAACTTATCTGAAGGCACAGTGGGTCCATGTATGATCGAAGCATTCAAACATGTGATAGTTCCTATAAAACAACAATTGCCAAATAGTGATAAATGTATATAAAACATATATATTGTAAGTGACAATGATCAGTCCGTAAAGGTGTCCATACAGGAATTAATGTGATGAAGTCGTTGCAAACGTGTCCAAAAATGATGGACAACCATACACCCAAGTGCGCCTTCCACCGTGATAATACAAGATTTGCCCTTACTGGATATCTAGACTCCACATTATGGGAGCCTAGTCATACATGGATTCATATATCATGAAGGATCCATCCACTGGGTATGAAGGATGATAACGTCACGGCCGGCTGTGCTGGTTTTCCACTCTCGGGCAGATGAAAATATGACAGCGTGCTTCTTCCAGAACCATTTACCTTTAGAAGCCCTCTCAGCATCCTTGATGTCCCAATTTCAGAGGTGCTGTAATGCATGTGATAGTTCCTACATGTGCCACATCAGTATGTACAGCTGGGGAAGGCTACTGCAACCTCTGCAACACAGAAAAGGGCACACTGTAATACTAAATACTGTACGCAGCGGCATTAACCTCTTGCCAACCAGCCGCAGAATGAGGCAGAATGGCACGGCTGGGTGAAACGACGTTATGTTACGCTGCTTCGCCCTGTGGCCACTAGGGGTGCACGTGCTGCTCGCCCCCAGAGCCCATGCGAGTGCTCGGCGGGCGCGATGAATGCCGGGCTCGTGACACGCCGAGAACCGGGATCCCGGTTCTCTGAGGGGAGAAGAGACTGATCGTGTGTTCATACAGAGTATGAACAGCGATCTGTCATCTCCCCTAGACAGTCCCCTCCCCCCTTCAGTTAGAACACAGAGAGGGAACACAATTAACCCCTTGATCACCCCCTAGTGTTAACCCCTTCCCTGCCAGTGATATTTTTACAGTAATCAGTGCATTTTTATAGTACTTATCGCTGTATAAATGCCAGTGGTCACAAAAATGTGTCCAAAGTGCCTGATGTGTCCGCCATAATATCGCAGTCCTGATAAAAATTGCAGATCGCCGCCATTACTAGTAAAAAAAAAAAAAAAAATAGTAATAAAAATGCCATAAATTTATCCCCTATTTTGTAGACGCTATAACTTTTGCACAAACCAATCAATATACACTTATTGCGATTTTTATTACCAAAAATATGTAGAAAAATACATATCGGCCTAAACTGAGAAAATATTAGCTTTTTTTAAAAAAAAAATGGGGTATTTATTATAGCAAAAAGTACAAAATATTGTGTTTTTTTCAAAATTCTCGCTATATTTTTGTTTATAGCACAAAAAATAATAAACCGCAGAAATGATCAAATACCACCAAAAGAAAGCTCTATTTGTGGGAAAAAAAGGACGTCAGTTTTGTTTGGGTACAACATCGCACAACCACGCAATTGTCAGTTCAAGCGACACAGTGCCGTATTGCAAAAAAATGGCCCGGTCATTCAGCAGCCAAATCTTCCGGGGCTGAAGCAGTTAAAGTGGAAGAAAAGACTAACTCTAACCATTCCTAAAGATGCACCCCCCCACCTCCCACCTATCCTACAACTGTATAAAAAAAGAACTGTGTACTTACCTATTTTTATTCCACTCTAGTGCAATCACGTGATCCATCAGTTCAATGACTGGCTGCTGCAGGGGAGAGGAAGGAGCAATGAAAATGGCTGGCCCATGGGAGCCTAGAGGTGACATTGCAGTTCCTGAAATTCATAGCCATTGTTCAGCACTTCCTTACACAGGGGAGCTGGAGCTACAGCATCACATGACCAAACCAGACGCAATTAAAAAATGTAAGTTTACTGTCTTTTTTTTAATACAGAGTTTCCAGGATAGGTAGGGGGAGGGGGGGAGGGAACATTTTTAAGAATAGTTAGTGTTGGTGGCAGGAGGCGGAGCCTAGCAGAGCAGACATGCATTGTTAGAGCTCCACACCGCTGAGGAGAGAAGAGAAGGACAAAGCGGAGCCTGCAGGCTCAAAAGGTATCCATTTGAACCTTTTTGCCCCAGGGAACAAACTGTGAAAGTTTGGGTAGGAAATATGGTACTGGGAGGAAACCGTGGCAGAAATAAAAATCACCTCACAAAGAGCTCACAGGCACTCACTGCAGCTGAAGCAGCTCCAGTCACCTCACAAGATACAGCATCAGGGCGCTCTCACAGACAGAAAATGTCACAGCAAGACTCTCCATTTGAGTCAGATACAGAACAAATCCTCTCACAAACTTCTCCACAAGCCTCCTCAGTATCCCCAGTAATATTATTACAATTTGAAAAGATGCTTCATAAGGCTTTAAAACAAACCTCAGACCAAATAACAAAAAGCCTAACCAAAGAAATAAGAGAGCTGGGAAACCGCACCGCAGCCTTAGAAATAAAAATGGATGAAATTGAAATTACAACCCAAGAAAATATAACAGAATTGGAACAATTAAAAAAAGAGAATTTAATACTTCAAACTAAGCTCGAAGATTACGAAAATAGAGCCAGACATTCAAACTTGCGCATAAGGGGAATACCTGAAACTGTGACAGACCTGCAATCTACTATTACTGCTCTATTACAAGAACTAAAGCCAGATATCCCTATTGAACGTTTAGAACTGGACAGAGTACACAGAGCCCTCACAGCCAAAAAGAAAGATGGACCCCCACGTGATATAATCACAAAATTTCATTATTACAGAACGAAAGAACAAATACTAATTGCTGCAAGAGAAAAAAAGGAACTTAATTTTCAAGGACACAATTATCAAATTTTTGCTGACCTATCCCAACTTACTATTACTAAAAGACGATCCATGAAACCCCAACTAATGGAACTGCAACGCCACAACATTATGTATCAATGGGGCTTCCCCTTTTCAGTCAGATTTAACTACCAAGGTACAATTTACAGAAGCAGATCAGCAGATGAACTACAACAAACCCTTTTAAAATTAAATCTGACAGAACCCACAAGCAGCAACACTCCCACACGCAGAAGAATGGCGTCATCTTCACCTTCAGGCAGCACCCAGAAAATTTCAGAACAAAATGGGAATCATCATTCTCACAAAAGAGGCCGTTATGCCACATCATCCATGGACCAAGAAGATTCAATGGACTGACATCCTAATTCCTGATATCTCTTCATTTATTATACTAAGAGATGGTTCTCTATAAAAAACCTGTATTTATAACTGAATGTAACTGCATTCTGATAGTCACACACTGTGTGGGATCATGTTACATTCCAGTTATATTTCTTATTACTTATTCATATAGCCTTAGAATATATAAGTGAAATAAGGAAATTCTTGTTCAGTTATATATTATCAGGTAATAACAATAGATTTATTACTTTTTAGGACAAATATGTTCAATAATCCAGAAGTAATGGAAGCTTTTTCTTTCTTTTCTTAAAACAAATATATTACCTAACTAGTTCCTAGAATTATGTTTTTGTTTATTCTAATCTGAAGCAATACAACCTCAATTTTATAAGTTAACATATCTAAACAGTTACATATGAATAAAATATGTAATTGTTTACTCTAAAAGGGTTAAAATCCCAAAATAATTCAAACTATCTTCATCAATACCAAAGTTATTAACAGTACCTTTCTAACTGAATTATTTAGCCTAGGGCAAGACTAACCATATACAACCACCCTGGAATAAATAATTTCAACAAAAACTATATTCTGCACTCCAATTAATGAAACATCATTTTGATGTCTTTTGACATAGCACTTCTCTCCTGTAAGCGGAAGATCCGTGTACCCCCATTAGCCCTCCTCATTCTCCCAACCATATTATGTGGGAGTGTGACGAAGGCACTTATTCCCCTGAGAGAGATATTTATTCTCTTTCACGGGTAAATTGTGATTACTTGCAAAAAATAATTTATACAATGTATCATCTAATCTAATATGTTTTTTGTTTACTCTTTACTCCAGAATTCACTGGTTTCTTTTCTATCTATTCATCTCTTCAGTCCACACAGGTTGACCTGCGCAGCCAGCTCTGCATAACAAAAAGTAAGTCAAAACTATTTGATCTATTGCCATGGCACCACTGAATATACTTTCCCTGAATGTTCAGGGAATAAATGTCCCTCAAAAAAGGACCAAAGCCTTCCGTACTTTCCATAACAAGAAGGCTCACATAGTATGCCTCCAAGAAACACACTTCACCAAAGATTCTACTCCAAAATATATTTCTCATTTTTATCAACAAATTTACACGGCTTCTGCCTGTACCAAGCAAAGGGGAACTCTAATTGCATTTCACCGATCCACACCATTCACCTTATCATCAGAAATTAAAGACCCAGAAGGTAGATACCTGATACTCATGGGTTATATAATGGATACAGCAATCACGGTGATTTCCTACTACGCTCCTAACAAACAACCTACACCATTCCTCTCACATATATTACAAGTGATTAATACACACAAAATAGGAACAGTGATAATGTGTGGGGATTCGAACCAGGTCCTCCTCCCATTTCTAGATAAATCACCTTTTACACCATCCAAAATAACCTCTAGATTACCTTTTTCTCAACTTCTTTCCAAATACAATCTGGTAGATTCATGGAGAGAAAGTAACCCAATGAAAAAGAAATTCACTTATTTCTCGCACCCTCATCAAACCTTCACCAGAATAGATCATATTTTTCTAACAATAGGAATGATACCAGAAATTATTGCATCAGATATAATTCCGATTCCGTGGTCTGACCATAATGCAGTATACACTACTATAGCCTCAGCCATACCAAAAGCGCATGACCCAACGTGGTACTTACCGGACATAATGCTCAAACACCCACTACATCAGATGGCCATTGAACAAGCTTTAAAGGAATACATATCAATTAATAATACAACAGACATCTCCCCAATAACACTGTGGGAAGCTCATAAGCCTGTCTTGCGTGGTACAATACAAAGACAAATGGCACTATTTAAACGGGAACGCAAAAATCTAGCAAAAAAACTAGAACTCAATTTTAATGCAGCCTACATATCATTTCAAGATAATCCATCTCAGAGTACAAAATCTCATCTGGAAAAATCTAGATTGGAATACGATCTATTTCTCACTGAGTCAGTTGATAAATCCCTCAAACGCTCCAAACACAATTTCTACATGAATACAAACAAACCAGGTACATATTTGGCTCGGGCATTAAATTCAACTAACAAATCTTTCAAACCAATACGTTTGAAATTATCAAAAAATGTTTACACTTGTAATCCAGTTAAAATAGTCCATAAATTTCACTCACATCTCGCAACTTTATACAAGACAAACAATGAATTTAATCCTACAGAAGCTGAATCCTTCTTCTCAAAAATAACCTTACCTGAGTTATCTCAGAATCAAAAAAGCAGTCTGGATGAGCCTATAACTATAGATGAAGTTGCTAACGCCATAAAAGACCTAAAACTTAACAAAAGACCAGGCCCAGACGGCTACTCGGCTTTATACTATAAAACATTCTCAGAAATACTCTCTCCTATTCTCACTGAAACTTTTAACAAACTTCTAGATGGACATTCTTTTCGGCAAGAAACACTAATGGCAATTGTTTGTATGATCCCAAAACCCCTTTCTGATGATACTTCCTGTGTGAATTATCGGCCTATCTCTCTGTTAAACCTCGATATTAAATTATTAGCAAAAATAATAGCAAAACGCCTCAATAGCATTATAGGAAAATTAATACATAGAGATCAAGTAGGCTTCATGCCAAATAGACAGGCAGGCGATAATATACGCAGGGCAGTGTTATTGGCACATATTGCTAAAAAACGGAAAATCCCTTTATGTTTTCTATCTCTCGATATTAAGAGGGCATTTGACACAGTATCCTGGCAATATATGCAATATTCATTACAAAAATGGGGTTTTGGACCCCACTTTTTAACATGGATCAAAGCATTATATAATAAACCCAAAGCCTATATAAAATATGCTGGATACAAATCTGAAGCCTTTAATATCGAAAGAGGTACCCGACAGGGTTGCCCATTATCTCCCTTATTATTTGCCCTTATACTCGAACCCATGGCCCAATACATCAGAACAAACCAAACTATAACTGGCATTGAAGTAGGAGGTATTACACACAAATTATGTATATTTGCAGACGATATATTACTTTTTCTATCATCACCACAGGTCTCTGGTCCTAACTTAATACCAGCTCTTGATGGATTTGCAGCCCTATCCGGCCTTATGATTAATCCTAAGAAATGCCTAGTGCTTAATATTTCACTCACAAACATGGAATTGATCCCGGCTAGGGCTGCACTCCCATTCACATGGGCAGAAAAATCAATCCCATATCTTGGAATTCATTTAACAGCATCTCATTCTGACTTATTCTCAACCAATTATCCTCCTGTATTAAGACAGATCACAAATCTAATAAAACAATGGTCGCAACTTCCTTTATCCTGGATAGGGAAGATTAATGCAATCAAAATGACTATTCTACCCAAATTGCTTTATCTATTCAGAGTCCTCCCTATTCCAATTCCTTCCTATTTTTTGAGAATAGTACAAAAAAGAGCAACTTCGTTTATATGGGGCTCTTCTAAACCACGTATACCTATACACACACTACATCTTCCCAAAAATAAAGGAGGCCTGGGATACCCTAATTTTACTAACTACTACAGAGCAGCACATTTGGCCAGTCTGTCCAAATACCATGCAAAACAGGAAATCCCATTATGGGTATTTATAGAGGCTTCAGAAAATGACCCTCTATTAATATCAAATTTATTATGGCTTGATCCTAAAGACCGCTTTAAAATTCATAATCCCATAACTAAACACTTCTTATCTCTCTGGGATAAACTAAAAACCAAATATCAGTTACAATCTCCACACAATCCTCTCCTTTCTTTTATCAGAAATCCGGCCTTTTATCCGGCATGGATCTACCCAAATTCTTTTAAAGCTTGGACAACATCAGGCATTCAGACACTAAATGACTTCATAGCATCTAAATCATTCCTTTCATTCCCATCGCTTAAAGAAAAATATGATCTACCAAACTCTGAGATATTTAGATATCTCCAAATCAAAAATTTCTATACACCATTCCTAAAGGGGGATACACCATTATCCCAATTATCCATTTTTGAATCAATCTGTACAAAAGATCCATTTGCTAAAGGTACAATTTCATCACTTTATAATCAATTATATGGAGTAGCAAATCTTAATAGACCCTCTTACGTTCAGAGGTGGGAGGAGGACCTGGGACGAACTTTAGAAGACACGGACTGGTCTAATATATGGCTCACATCTAAGTCATCTTCACCCAACATCTTAGCACTGGAGACAAATTATAAAGTCCTAACTCGCTGGTACCTTGTACCTGCTAGAGTGGCAAAATATTCACCTAATACCTCAACTCTTTGTTTTCGAGGATGCCCAGAAATAGGCACATATTTACACATATGGTGGACGTGCCCAGTAATCCAAACCTTCTGGAAGGAAGTCTTCGTGATTGCATCTAAAATATTTAAAAAACTAATACAACCAGATCCATATTTAACTTTACTTAATCTAAAACCGGAATGGTTAACACTCTCTCAATTCAAACTTATGATCCAACTAATAACGGCTGCAAAACAAACAGTGGCCAAGGCATGGAAATCTCCTACATTGGTACTAGCAGAAACAATTCACAGAATGAATAATACAATGTCCCATGCTAAGATGGTAGCCATCGATCAAAATCAAATTCCAAAATTTGAAAAACTTTGGCATCCTTGGATAAAACAACAGTTCCTGTCAAATTTCAATGACTCTGTCCTGTTGCCATGGTAACAGATTAAATGACTTACAGACACACCCATTCTAAGGCTTCAAAGAGAACTAAAAAGAATAATAAACTGACGAGCGGGACAACCTTGTGGACCATACCTCTACCTTTCAACCCTTTTTCTTCTTTCTCTTTCTTTTTCTCCACCTTACGATTAAAGCTCATTATCAGAATTTATTTGACCTATATACACTCTACTTGTAAACAATATGTATAGTAGGTATAAATCATTTAAATACCTACAAAAGTAACTAAGGAAATGATATATATCTTTAATTTAGGTTTACGTGAACCCAATGTTTAATATTTGAAATTTCATGATATTTACCTATATAAACCCTACTGTAAAACAATGAGCTTACTTTATAGATCCTTGTAAACTTACTTTATGTATCTTTATGTATCTTTATAACATTGTATACTCAATAAACTTCTTTTGGCAAGGAAGAATAGTTAGTGTTAGGCTTTACTACCACTCTAAAGTATATCCACAGTATTTTTTTTTCAGTTGTCTGTGCACCTCAGGGGAAATTTTCCAACACTTCCTGTCCCAGAGACATAACTGGAAGTGAGAGGACATTTCTCCACAGTGGGAAAAATTCCTTTTTATACAACTGTCACTGGAACAGATGTTGCTGATTCAAGATTTTTCCTCAACTCTTGCCCTGGTGGCAACTCAATATTTTGGGTTTCCCATTATTTGGTCTTCCTAGGAGTGACCCAGATGGCAAGGAAAAGCTTAAAGGAATTTTTAACCATCCCGTTTTACTCTCCATGCAAAGTAAAAAAACAAAAATAAATAATGTTGACTGTGGGTATAGAGTTCAACTTGCACTGTCATAATGGATCAGCTTACTGTTGTAGGGTAGCAGTTCAGGAAAGCCACCACATGTGGCTGACAATATTTGATATATGTTTGTTTGACTTTTGTTGTGGCACTTCTTTCCTTGTTTTCATTTTTTAAAGCGTAACTTTACCTATAACAACTTGATGAAAATAATGTTCTTTAACAAAGGAACAAACTTTTCACATCAATAATTATGCTACCAAAATTATTGTGTGCTGTAAATTGCCTCCAGGATTGCTCCTGTTTCTTCTTGCTGCCGCCATATTGCTGAAGCCCAGAGCCCCTGAGCAGCAGTAAATCTTTAGGTCATCAGCAGATCAGCTTTTAGTGGCTCTGATTTTCAGCACAGTGAAGAAAAAGTTTTGAGCAGCTGAGTATGTGCAGAGCAGGTTGAAACACAGGCATTTAAGCAGTATAGACACTTATTTTTAATGTTTTACATAGCTATACATGCAAAAGGGGCCTGAAGTGATCTAGCAGGGCTTAGTTTTCTGAATAAAGTTCCACTTTAATGAAGCCCCCCTTCATTAAAGTGGAACTTTAGTCAGAAAATAATTTAGTCCCCCACTAAGTTATGTTTTTCTATGAGTTTCTTGTATTTACTGCTTGAGTCTTGACAATGGGCAATTAATAATAATTAATATTAATATTTATGGCTGATTAATAAAGTATGATTATTTAACGTTTAATCATAATTTAAACCAATAAAAGTGGTAATTTTAGTCCAAAGAATTTGGTGTTAATTGTCTAAGCCTGCAATCCCATGATTCAATCCCATGTTAAGAAACCAGAAAAGCAAGATGTGTTTAACCACTTCAATACTGGGGACTTTCCCCCCTTCCTGCCCAGGCCATTTTTCAGCTTTCAGCGCTGTCACACTTTGAATGACAATTGCACAGTCATGCTACACTGTACCCAAACAAAAATTTTAGGATTTTGCTAAGCAAATAAAAAAAAGACTGAAAATTTTGAAAAAAAAAAGTTTTTCTTTGTATTTGTTTTAAAATTTTGTAAATAAGTAATTTTTCTCCTTCACTGATGGGCACTGATAAGGTGGCACTGGTGAGGTGGCACTGATGGGCAATGATGATGAGGCACTGATATTCAGCGCCCAACAAGAGTATCTGTGAGGGGTTACAGTGTTGTGGCACCACCACCCAAGGCCCAATTTTTCTGACCCTGTTTAACAGGGGCATGTAATTACAATTCTTGATATAATATTTCACAGCAGGGCCCGTTCCTGCACTCAACAAGAGTAACTGTGAGGGCTTACAGTGTTCTGGTACCACCAACACCTAAGGTCCAATTTTCTGCAGAGTATATAGGGCAGGCCGTATAGTATATATACTGCTGTTCAGAGTATATAGTGCCTGGGGGACCCCACGCCATTAAAAAAAAAAAATGGGTGCGAGGTTCCCCTTAATACCCATACCAGACCTGAAGGGCCTGGTATGGATTTTGGGGGGGACATCCACGCCATATTTTTGGGATATTTTTATCTATATTGCCGGGATCCGACAATACATTACAGCAGTTTTAAATGACATTTTTTCCTTTAGAAATGTAATTTTGCTGTGGTACTGTTAAAAACATGAGAAAGATGTGCTACTTTACAGGCATAATAAAGACACCCTCCAGGCACGATATTTAAAGGATAAATTTAATTTTTATTGTTTCACTTTAAGCATTATTAAAATCACTGCTCCGTTTTTAAAACTTTTTTTTGCATTAGTACATGTCCCCTGGGGCAGGACCCAGGCCCCCAAACACTTTTTATGGCAATAACTTGCATATAAGCCTTTAAAATGAACACTTTTGATTTTTCACATTCGTGTCCAATAGACTTTAACGGTGTTCACATGTTCTGCTGTGAACCGAACCGGGGAGTTCATCCCTTATAGGCACTGATAGATGGCTCTGATAGGCAGCACTGATGAGGAGGCACTGGCAGGTTTTATTGCTGGGCACTGACTGGCATCTACAATGGGCACTGATTTGGCAACCCTAGTGTCATGGGTGGTCATACCTGGTGGTCCTGGGTGGCATCCCTGGTGGTCTTATGTGGGCATCCTAAATCAGCACAGACCCCCCCTGTCAGAAGAGCTGCCGATCGGCTTTCCTTTACTCTGGACTGTCAAGCGCGAGTGAGCAAAAGCCAATACACGGCTTTTCCTGTTTATACCATGATCAGCTGTGATTGGACACAACTGATCATGTGGTAAAGAGCCTCCGTCAGAGACTATTTACCCAGATCAGAGATGCATTGTGTCAGACTGGGGGGCGTGCGATTGCGGGTTATCCTGATCAATGTCATATGACGTCCGATCAGGATAACACAATCACTTTGCCGATGTCATATTCTTATATGGTGGGTGGGAAGTGGTTAAGGTCACCATCAAAGTATATCAAAGGTATCAAAGTTTATAATTGTATAACAAGGGTTTGATAAACTAGAACTTTAGAGTGCTAAATCTGAAACCAATCAGCTTTCAGTTTTTTTTCAAAGCTTAATTGAACCAGCTGAAGTTAGAAGCTGATTGGCCACCATGCACAGCTCCACTAGATTTTGCACTCTCCAGTTTTAGTAATTTAACCCTCAAATATCAAAGTAAGAATATGTGCCTTTATTGATGCTCTTCTTATACAAATCCATGAAAATGCAAAACCCACTTGAAGCAGGTCAAAAACAGATCTGGACGGAGCCAAGTGCAGATCAAATGCCCATGAATTCTGATTCATCTTAGAAGCATCTCAAACTGATGCCATCAACACAAGCACAAACCCATAGACACAGGCCTTAAGGAGGATAACTATCGGAATACCTTCTGCTATGGACAATAGTCAATGGATTGATTATTCCTGAAAGTGATAACCTGGGAAAAATTTGATCATTTATTGTAGCGTGTAGGGCCACCATTAAACAGAGTTAAAAAAATAGGGACACCGGCTGTACGCTTATATGTGGCAGCTCGGCGTTAAAGCCCTCAGCCATCCTACCACAGTGTAAAGGGACTAAAGGTACAGCAACGCTCCAGGAGTCAAACATTGCTCAAGCTAGCTAAAGATCTCCACACCTGAAGTGATTGTAAAGCTCCCCATTTTTTTTTTTTTTTTAATTAAAATAATAAACATGTCATGCTTACCTGCACTTGAGCAGTGGTTACTAATTTAGGAATACCCTACAATATCATACAAACACGAGTGAACTAAAGTGATCCTTCTGGCTCCTGTTGATAGTGTGACCATATTGCTGTTCCGTTATGAATAGGTTTTTTTTTTTTTTTTGCTAGCATTGTTCTGTGCAGGAAAAAACAGAGTGTTTTTTCATAGTGACATTACAGCGGCTGAGATATTTTCTCCTCGGTGTACGAAGAAAACACAGCACACATTATCGTGTCTACACATCTTGTTACTGTTAATAACACATTAGTCGTCACAGCAACGAAAAAACTCAGTTTTACCGTTTACTGCGCGTCAGTCCCGAGGTGAGAAAGCTTAGTGGGCTTTCTGCATCCATCTATTTATACCCCTGACTAAACTATCATGTGTAACTGTACTTCAGACAGAAATTCCAAGAAGGGCAACTGTGGAGAGGAAAATTGTGCAGACGGAGAGAATAGGCTTCTGATTTCTCAAATCAACCTGTTGGGTTTCCAATAAAGTGTGCAAAAATTAAAGAGAAATGCTGATTGGTTTTTATGGGTTACAAAACATGCCCTTTGCTAACCCTGGAGGTTGAGAGTGTGGGGTAACATACTGTATGTAAACATCTATGCCCCCACTACAAACAAATTGCCACTGCCCCCACCTACAACTGGCCATTGCAGCAAGGAGCACATGGAAGGGCGACGCAAGCCAAACAAAACCAAAGAAAATTACCAGCTCAACTTACCGACCAGTGGCGGCTGGTGCTGTATATTTTGGGTCGGTGAGTTGGTTGGTCTGTTGCTCAGTCTATCCACCCCCCGTCACTAGCTCGTCCCCCCACCAGCTCCGCACTTACCCCATCTAAGTCACGGGCAGCTTCGGCACCTTCCTGCGTCTCCTCCTCCTCGGCGTCAGGTTCCTCCCTGCGTCTCCGGCTTCACGGCAGCTTCCGTCTCGGCGGCTTCCCTCCTCCTTCCCTCAGCAGCCAATACGATCGCTTCTCCTCTTGGCCAAATCGGGTCTTAAGGCCTGCTTTCTGATTGGCTGGGAGGAGAATCATGAAGACAATAGTGAATATTAATTTGCTATTGTCACACAACTGGGTGGGCTCAGGGTGCAGTTCTCTGCTCCCCGGGCCCACCCTTTTTTGAAGCCAATTAGAGGCTCAGGCTCTAATCATGTGCTTTAAAAGAAAAAAAAAACATTGAAATCCATGCATCCGGAACCCTGCATGTATATTAGAGGCCGGGTTGCATGGATTAGTGGGGCGGCGCCCCTGCGCTCCTTATGGACAGGCCGCCACTGTTACCGATCAGCCTGCAACCAACTGATTTATCCCGTCTAACAGTAGGCATTAAAAACAGGGGTTAATTTGCACAAATTTGCAAATACATGCATAAGCTGCAGAGCCACTTCACGGCACCCCAGTATTATCTGCAGTCCTAACTCTAAATTTTGAGAGCCTCCGTAGTAGAAGCACATGCATTATAATAGATAGGCAGAGGGCAGGTGAGTCTGGAGGCAGGGAACCCCTCCTTAAAAGCACAGGGGTGCACTGGACACCCAGCATATACTGTAGCACAATGGCAGCAAAGGTGTTCAGTGCACCTCCTCACCAGTATTCCAACAGTACAAACAAATGGTCACTGCCTCCACCTATAACTGGCCTTTACAGCAAAGAGCACATGGAAGGGCCACGCATTTCAAACAAAACCAAAGATAATTCCCAGCTCAACTTACCAACCAGTCTGCAAACAACTGAATTATCCTGTCTAACAGTATGCGTTAAAAACAGTGTTTATCTATGCCCCCACAATCCATAATTGGTTTCAAATCAATAATGCAGTTTTAGGGTCTATTGACATGTGTTGGTGTGTGCGTTATGCCCTGTATAATGTGAGCAATGGTGTGTGTTGTGAAGGGGGCTGAGATGCATTGTTTCAACACATTGCTTTGTTTACTTTTTACTACTTTTTACTTTATCAAAGTGACACCAAACAATTCGTTCAACTTTATGCACTGCGGTGCAGTAAGTTGCGTTGCTTAAAAAATGCATACTTTTTTCCATTTTAAATGCCACTTTATGCAACAACATATCTCCATCTGCTCAGACAGTATGGTCAACTGCTGACTTGGCAACATCCACAGAGAGCTTAACTCTTTCACAAGACACAAGTTGAATCCAACGCATTGGATTTACTGCTACAAGGTGGCCGTTCTGTGCAGAATCATGTATATATACGTGATTCTGCACTTCTGGGTAGGGGGGTGTACACTTCTGCTGATCATCGAGGAGAGAGGCTGGACGAAGCTCTGCCTATGTAAATATGGCAGAGCTCCATCCTGACAGGGGGGGAGTGATGGATTTTTATTCCCTGCAAAGTAGGGGAAAAAAATCCATCACATCCCTTAGTAAAAGCACCTCACACAGTACCACACAAACACAGTTAACCCTTTGATCGCACTAGATGTTTAACCCCTTCCCAATCAGTGTCATTAGGACAGTGACAGTGCATATTTTTAGCACTGATCACTGTAATAATGTCACTGGTTCCCACAAAGTGTCAAAAGTGTCAGTTAGTGTCACAATGTTTGCCGCAATATCACAGTACCACAATAAGTCGCTGATCCCCGCCATTACGATTTTTGAAAATTTTTTTATTGGATGTGTTTTATAGCAGAAAGTAAAAAATATTGTTTTTGTTTTTCTAAATTGTTGGTTTTTCTTGTTTATAGTGCAAAAAAATAAAGAATGCAGTGATGATCAAATACCATAAAAAAAAGCTCTATTTGTGGTTAAGAATGCTATTCTGATCATCACTATATGGGGAGCATTTTCCTACTGACCATTAGTGTATGGAGAATTCATTGGTTTTTTAAAGAGTTTCACCCGAGACCTGAAAATTATTTTAGGGGCTCCTCTTGGGTAAAAAGGTTAAGGGAATCTATTTTAATGTAACTTAATTGTTCAGAATATATCAAAGTTTAAATGAATGCTACAATGTACTAAAAAAATCCAAATGCTGGATGCTGCCATTATGGATAACAAACATATAAGTAAACCCATTCATTTATAAGCTTTAGGCCCGGTTCACACTGATGCATTTTGAATTTAGCGCGATTTTGACCTGATTGCGTTGCGAATCTTCTTGCGAATTCATTACGTGTTTGTTGCGAATTTACTGCGATTCTACGGGAATGAGTCATTTTGGGAGGTGACTGCGATTTCTGTCTGGCCAATGGAACCCAAACTTCCTGTTCTCTTCCTCGTTTTTGTGGAGTGTGTGGAGGAGAAGCTGGAGGTACCGAATTCGCACATATGTGAATCATCAATGCGATTCAAAAACGATTTACATTGATGTCTATGGAGACTAAATTCGCAACGCAGTAAACTCGCACCACGAATGTGATGCAATTTTTTATCGCATCACATTTGTAGAAGAATCGCAACGCATGTATGTGAACGACCGTCATTGAAAACAATGACTTTAGAGATGACATGCGAATTTAAAGTGTTTTTGATGCATCGCATTTGTTATGAACTCGCATCAATGTGAACTGGGCGATCAGTAATTTTTATCAGGACCATGACATTATGGCGGACACGTTGGATAATTTTGACACTTTTTGGGACCATTGGCATTTATACAGTGATCATTGCTATTAAAATGCATTGATTACTGTAAAAATGTCACTGGCAGTGAAGGGGTTAACACTAGGGGGTGATCAAGGGGTTAATTGTGTTCCCTATTGTGTGTTCTAACTGAAGGGGGGAGCGCTGTTCATACTCTGTGTGAACAGACGATCTGTCTCTTCTCCATTCAGAGAACTGGAAACTGCATGTTTACACACACAGATCCCGGTTCTTGTTGTGCCCTGAGCGATCGCAGGAGCCCGGCGGTGATCGCGACCACGAGGCACTCGCATCGGCTCCGCGGGCGAGCAGGGCGCGCGCGCGCCCCTAGTGGCCAAAAAAGGAAGCGACATAACATGATGGCAATTCGCGCAGCCGAGCCATGTTGCCGCAGTACAACTGCGGCGGCTGGTCAGCAAGCAGTTAATGTAGGTGCAGGGCAATTTTAAGACTTCTATATATATTGCCTTGTGTTTTTTTTAGTAATAAAACGTTACTTTTTAATTTGTAATACCTTCAACTCCTTTTCTGTTTTACTCTCTGAAGAGTATTCAGGGCTTTGGAATATTTTCTACTTCTAAGTGCATGACATTGTATCACATTGCTCGATGTGAGAGATTTTTCAAGGAACTGTCTACACTCTTCAATCAGCGACACCTTTATGACATTCAAAACACAACTCAACTCTGTTTCAGTCACTCATATACTTTGACACATGATGACATTGTTCAAGGCTGGCCCGCAGTCAAGAAACTGCCTATCACTTCTTCTTGAAGGGGGGCTTTGGGATTATTATTTTTTTCATATTTTTCAAAAATAATTGAATTTCTTTAAGCCCCTGGCATTGGATTAGTAAGATACTACATTTTACCAAGTATTACAAGAACATAAAAAGCAACTCTAGTGCAAAAATCAATACCTCTTTTCACACCGTTATTATGATGACTGTCTAACTGTATTTTGTTTTCTTCCTCTGTATTTTGTTTTTTTTTTCAGAGTTTCCATACTATATATCATGTCTCTATGGAATATACTGTATGGGTTTTCATCTAAATACAGCATTGAGTATTTCAGTATAATGTCACAAAATATAATATACTGTGTGTGACAACTGACATGTATAACGCTTAGGTGTGAGCGTATCATTCTGTGCTAGCTGCCATTTGTCCCCTACCAGCATCCTGCAGAGAAGGATCCTTAAACTTGGATAAATAAAACAATTGCAATAGATAGATCGATAGGCATGCACACGGGGTGTGCAGGTGTGTCTGGGTACACTCTAATCACCCTGTGTGATGCAGATTCCCCCAGCTGAATGCCCCCCCCCCCCCATGGCAGCTGATGCTACAGAGAGGGACTGGGTGAGGAATCTCTGTGCTCAGTTCCTTTCTCCTTTCTCTTTCTCTACCCAATGGGGCTCCTAACAAATTGTAACAAAATAATAAAAAAAATTTTTTTTTTTAAATAACAGAATAAAATAATAATAAAAAAAAACTACTGACACCAATCTCTGCCCTACTGACACCGCTCACTGCTCTACTGACTGACACCATCTACTGTCCTACTGACACCAGCCTCAGCCCTACTGACACTTCCACTGTTCTGCTGACACCGTCCACTGATCTACTGCACATGTGTGTTTGAGCTTTGGGGTGCACACCCTAATGCAATAGGCTGAGCACACCTATGGATAAACCTTTTAAGCCGGACATAGACGGTTCAAATTCTGAACCTGCTGATTCAATTCGAAATATGTATGGGCAGGCTGATTACACCCAAGGCAATCGATTGATCAACTTGGGTACAACCAGCATGTCAGATTTTTCATGAGATTATTAGTCATAGTCATAGTCGCTAGCAGGAGGGATTTCCCTATCAACGCTGCCTGGTGGAATTGAGTCATTTTCTTTCCTGCAGGAAAAAGAAAATCGCTCCATCTATGTCCAGCTTTAGGTCTATCTGTTGATATTGTTCTACATTGTTTTGTCCTTTAACCCACCCTGATGAAGGAGGAGTTGTTACATACATAGATACATAGTTGGTAAGGTTGAAAAAGACGCATGTCCATCAAGTCCAACCTGTGTGTGTGCTTTTATGTTAATATTACATTGTATATCCCTCTATGTTGTGGTCATTTAGGTGCTTATCTAATAGTTTTTTAGGAAATTATCGATGCTCCCCGCTGAAGTTGTGAGTCACCGAAATGTGACAGATCTACTTATTGATCTTTTATCAAGATCAGTGATCTCCAAACTGTGGCCCATTGCTTGCTTTTATCTGGCCCTTGGGACACTACTTCACCAATCAACACCAATGATGGGGCACCATTCCCCAAAATGACACCATCATTGGTTTCCTATTTTTTTCATTGATACCAATAATGGGGCACTGTTCCTCCCATTAAAACAAATGTTGGGCCACTGATGTCGGGGCATTTTCTACTCCTACTGGCCACAGTCCGACCCACCTCATGTCTAAAAGGACTGTAAATTGGCCCTTTGCTTAGAAAGTTTGGAGACCCTGATCAAGATTAGGGATGAGCCGAACACCCCCCGGTTCGGTTCGCACCAGAACCCGCGAACGGACCGAAAGTTCGCACGAACGTTAGAACCCCATTGACGTCTATGGGACTCGAACGTTCGAAATCAAAAGTGCTCATTTTAAAGGCTAATTTGCATGGTATTGTCCTAAAAAGGGTTTGGGGACCCGGGTCCTACCCCAGGGGACATGTATCAATGCAAAAAAAACTTTTAAAAACGGCCGTTTTTTCGGGAGCAGTGATTTTAATGATGCTTAAAGTAAAAAAAAAAAAGTGAAATATTCCTTTAAATATCGTACCTGGGGGGTGTCTATAGTATGCCTGTAAAGTGGCGCGTGTTTCCCATGTTTAGAACAGTCCCTGCACCAAATGTCATTTTTAAAGGAAAAAATCTCATTTAAAACTGCTTGCGGGTTTAATGTCATGTCGGGTCATGGCAATATGGATGAAAATCAGTGAGACAAACGGCATGGGTACCCCCCAGTCCATTACCAGTCCCTTTGGGTCTTGTATGGATATTAAGGGGAACCCCGCACCCAAATTAAAATAAGGAAAGGTGTGGGGCCACCAGGCCCTATATACTCTGAACAGCAGTATACAGGCGGTGCAAACAAGACAGGGACTGTAGGTTTGTTGTTAAGTAGAATCTGTTTGTAATTTTGAACATTTTTAACGTGTTTAGCTCCAGCCAAAAAATCTTTTCTAAGCTTTTTGGAAAACATAGGGAAGGGTTATCACCCCTGTGACATTTGTTTTGCTGTCTTTCCTCCTCTTCAGAAGATTTCACCTCACTTTTTTGTCCCAATGAAAAATGTTTTTTGAAAATTTGGGTTTTTTTGTGGAACAAGGATTGGAAAGCATCAGTGGAAAGGAGAACTTGTTTTCCCATATTAACTCTTACAGGAGAGAATTTCCCTTCCTAGGGGTAGATTTCATCTCACTTCCTGTTGTCTCCTTCCGTTTGCAAGTAGGAGTCGTTTGTAAGTTAGATGTTTGAAAGTAGGGTCCTGCCCTATATACTCAGCAGAAATTTGGGCCTTAGGTGTTGCTGTGGCCACAACACTGTAAGCCCTCACAGGGCCCTGCTGTGAAATATTAGATCAAGAATTGTAATTACATGCCCCTGTTGAACAGGAGCTGAAAAATTAGGCCTTAGGCACTGGTGCTGGTGCCACAACACTGCAACCCCTCACAGACACTCTAGTTGGAACGCAGGAACGAGCCCTGCTGCAAATTATTGCTTCAAAAATTGTAATTACACGCCCCTGTTAGACAGGGGCAGAAAAATTGGGCCTTAGGCACTGGTGCTGGTGCCACAACACTGCAACCCCTCACAGACACTCTAGTTGGAACGCAGGAACGAGCCCTGCTGCAAAGTATTGCATCAAAAATTGTAATTACACGCCCCTGTTAGACAGGGGCAGAAAAATTGGGCCTTAGGCACTGGTGCTGGTGCCACAACACTGCAACCCCTCACAGACACTCTAGTTGGAACGCAGGAACGAGCCCTGCTGCAAAGTATTGCATCAAAAATTGTAATTACACGCCCCTGTTAGACAGGGGCAGAAAAATTGGGCCCTAGGCACTGGTGCTGGTGCCACAACACTGCAACCCCTCACAGACACTCTAGTTGGAATGCAGGAACGAGCCCTGCTGCAAAGTATTACATCAAAAATTGTAATTACACGCCCCTGTTAAACAGGGGCTGAAAAATTGTGCCTTAGGCACTGGTGGTGGCGCCCAGAACCAAAAATGTTCTTACAAGCTATCAGCGTGATGATTGAGGAGGAAGAGGATAATTACTCAGGGATAGTCACTCAGCATCAGCATAGGCAGTCTTTGAAGGGATCTGAGATTTCAAAAAAAATTATTCGGTTACATCAGCATCAGGTGCTTGGTAGCTGGTGGTGATCCAAGACTCATTCATTTTTATGAAGGTCAGCCGATCGACCGAGTCGGTGGACAGACGCACCCTGTGATCGGTTACCACGCCTCCAGCAGCACTGAATGTGCGTTCCGAAAGAACGCTGGATGCAGGACAGGCCAGTAGCTCAATTGCATACTGTGCAAGCTCTGGCCAGTGATCCATCCTCAAGACCCAGTAACCCAGAGGATTTTCGGTGGGAAAGGTGTCCAAGTCTGATCTTGCCCCTAGGTATTCCTGCACCATGTAAAACAGACGCTGGCGATGGTTGCTGGAACCGATCATACCTTGGGGCTGCGGACCAAAAAATTGTCTGAACGCATCGGTCAGACGGCCACCTTCTCCACCGCTCCTTCTTTGACTGACCGAAGCCTCAGCAACACGTTGTCCAGAAACAGGAGTTTGTAACCTCCCAGTCTCTGGGAACGCGTTGCACAGACCTTTCTGCAAGGCCTCCCGAAGATGTTTCATCCTCTGCTCCCTCTGCGATGGCAAGATAAGGTCCGCAACCTTACCCTTGTAACGTGGATCAAGGAGGGTTGCCAGCCAGTATTGGTCCTTCTCCTTGATACCACGAATACGAGGATCCTTACGCAGGCTTTGCAGGATCAGGGAGGCCATGCAGCGTAGGTTTGCTGAGGCATTCGGTCCGGAGTCCTCTGGGTCACTAAGAACGACATGGTCCGCAGCCACCTCCTCCCAGCCACGTACAAGTCCATGTGTTTCTTGGGACTGATCCCTTAAAGACTGCTGCTGATGCTGAGTGCCAGGCTCCACCTCCATACTGACACAATCTTCCTCCTCCTCCTCTTCCTCCTCGTCCTCTTCCTGTGTGATCGGCGGGCACGCAGGAACACTGTCTGGATAAAGGGGGCCTTGAGAGCTAAGGAAGTCCTCCTCTTCCTGCCTCTGTTCTGCCTCAAGTGCCCTGTCCATTATTCCACGCAGCGTGTGCTCCAACAGGTGGACAAGGGGGACAGTGTCACTGATGCATGCACTGTCACTGCTCACCATCCTCGTGGCCTCCTCGAATGGTGACAGGACAGTGCATGCATCCCTGATCATGGCCCACTGGCGTGGGGAAAAAAAACCAAGCTCCCCTGACCCTGTCCTGGTGCCATAGTCGCACAGGTACTCATTGATGGCCCTCTGCTGCGTGTGCAGCCGCTGCAGCATGGCCAACGTTGAGTTCCACCTGGTGGGCATGTCACAGATTAGGCGGTTCTTGGGCAGGTTAAACTCCTTTTGGAGGTCCGTCAGCCGAGCACTGGCATTATATGACCGGCGGAAATGCACACAGACTTTCCTGGCCTGCCTCAGGACATCCTGTAAGCCCGGGTACCTGCCCAAGAACCGCTGCACCACCAAGTTAAGGACGTGAGCCAAACAGGGCACATGGGTCATTTGTCCCTGTCGGAGGGCAGAGAGGAGGTTGGTGCCATTGTCGCAAACCACCATTCCTGCCTTAAGTTGGCGTGGCGTCAACCACCTCTGAACCTGCCCCTGCAGAGCTGACAGAACCTCTGCCCCAGTGTGGCTCCTGTCCCCCAAGCACACCAGCTCAAGCACCGCATGGCATCTTTTGGCCTGCGTACTTGCGTAGCCCCTTGAACGCCTACGGAGCACCGCTGGTTCCGAGGAAGAGGCCATGGAGGAAGAAGAAGAGGAGGGGGTGGAGGAGAGAGGTGTGTCACAATCAGCATTTTGGAGGCGTGGTGGCGGAACAACCTCCAACACTACTGCACCTTGTCCTGCATCCTTCCCAGCTGCCAGCAGAGTCACCCAATGCGCCGTGAAACTTAGGTAACGTCCCTGTCCATGCCTGCTGGACCATGAGTCAGCGGTAATATGCACCTTACCGCTGACCGCCCTGTCCAGCGAGGCATGGACATTGCCTTCCACATGCCGGTAGAGAGCCGGAATCGCCTTCCGTGAGAAAAAGTGGCGTTTGGGTACCTGCCACTGAGGAACCGCACATTCCACAAACTCACGGAAGGGGGCAGAGTCTACCAACTGAAAAGGCAGCAGTTGAAGTGCTAGCAATTTTGCCAAGCTAGCATTCAACCGCTGGGCATGTGGATGGCTGGGAGCAAACTTCTTTCGGCGGTGCAGCAGCTGGGGCAGGGAAATTTGCCTGGTACAATCTGACGTCGGTGTACCAAAAGCAGATTGCCCACAAGTACTTGGCTGTGACACACCTAATTCTACACCTTCATTCCTCTCACTGCAGGTCTCAGAGAGGACTGAAGGTCTAGTGGGGTTGGAAATCTCAGCTGATGAGGAGCAAGGAGAGATCCTCTTTGTTCTTTGGTGTGGGTCTTTTAGATACGCTTGCCAACGAACTGCATGGCAGGTCAACATATGTCTGGTCAAGCATGTGGTACCCAAGCGGGAGATATTTTGGCCACGCGAGATACGCTTGAGACATATGTTGCAAATAGCAGCGGTGCGATCTGATGCACTCGTCTCAAAAAAGGCCCACACCAAAGAACTTTTTGAATAACGCGCAGAGACTGCAGCGCCCTGCACATGTGGAGCTTTGGGGTGTGATGCAGTCAATGTGCTGCCCTTAGGCTGGCCCCTGGAGGGCATCCTGCCTCGTTGGTGATGTGCTGCCGCCTCCTCCTCCTCCTCCTCCTCCTCCTCCTCCTCCTCCTCTCTCCTATCAGGCACCCACGTTGAGTCAGTGACCTCATCATCCCCTCCCTCCTCATCACTGGAGCAAACCTGGCAGTATGCTGCAGCAGGGGGAGCATGACTGCCAGATTGCTGTCCTTCTTGGGCACCCCCTCTGTCCGCGCTCATGTTACTGCCTTCATCGAGCTCAGTATCGTCATCAGAGCCTTCCAAACGCTGGGCATCCTCCTGGAGCATGTACCCAACACTGTGGTCAAACAGTTCGAGGGAATCCTCATGAGGACATGGTGGAGCTAGGGAAGGAGTCACTGATGACATTGAGCTGAGGGAAGAGGCCGCTGCTTTGCCAGACAAAGCACCCTGGGCATGGGTGAGAGAGGATGAGGAGGATGAGGACGGCTTGGTCATCCACTCGACCAAGTCTTCCGCATGTTGCGGCTCAACATGGCCAGCTGCCGAAAAAAAGGCCAAGCGTGTCCCATGGCCACGTGCTGATGAGGATGCACCGTCTCCACGACCAGCACTAGACACAGAGCCTGCTTGCCCTCTCTTATTGGCTTGTGACTGTCTGCCTCTCCTTCTTGGCCTTCCAGACATACTAATGGCCTGTAGCTGCACTAAGCTGGGATAGAACACCTGTAATTTTCTTCAAGTAGCTTTATATACTGTAACCAGACAAGCCTGCCTGTCAGTAGGAAGATAACAGGAACGGATCTAGCTGAACACTGTGAGCAGGACGCACTGTACTAAATGTAAATAGTCTAGCTGCCTGACCGTGGTACTAATAGGATCAAATAGAACACCTGTAATTTTCTTCAGGTAGCTTTATATACTGTAACCAGACAAGCCTGCCTGTCAGTAGGAAGATAACAGGAACGGATCTAGCTGTACACTGTGAGCAGGACGCACTGTACTAAATGTAAATAGTCTAGCTGCCTGACCGTGGTACTAATAGGATCAAATAGAACACCTGTAATTTTCTTCAGGTAGCTTTATATACTGTAACCAGACAAGCCTGCCTGTCAGTAGGAAGATAACAGGAACGGATCTAGCTGAACACTGTGAGCAGGACACACTGTACTAAATGTAAATAGTCTAGCTGCCTGACCGTGGTACTAATAGGATCAAATAGAACACCTGTAATTTTCTTCAGGTAGCTTTATATACTGTAACCAGACAAGCCTGCCGGTCAGTAGGAATTTAACAGGAACGGATCTAGCTGAACACTGTGAGCAGGACGCACTGCACTAAATGTAAATAGCAGGAACGGATCTAGCTGAACACTGTGAGCAGGACGCACTGCACTAAATGTAAATAGTCTAGAAGATAACAGGAACGGATCTAGCTGAACACTGTGAGCAGGACGCACTGCATTAAATGTAAATAGTCTAGATAGAAGATAACAGGAACGGATCTAGCTAAACTGAATACAGTGTATATATATATATGCAACACCTGGGATGCATATATATACACAATACACTGTAAGTGCAGCTAACTGACTGACTGTTCTGCCTAATCTATCTAACTCAAATCAAATGACACTGTCTCTCTCTCTCTCTATCTCTCAGCACACCGGAACACACACTACACAGGGCCGCCGTGCAGGCGGCCTTATATAGTGTGGGGTGTGTACTAAATGCCCTGAGCCGTAATTGGCCAAAGCCACCCTGGCTTTGGCCAATTACAGCTCTCTCTACTGACAGCGCTGTGATTGGCCAAGCATGCGGGTCATAGTGCATGCTTGGCCAATCATCAGCCAGCAATGCACTGCGATGCCGCAGTGAATTATGGGCCGTGACGCGCCACACGAATTTAGCGCGAACGGCCCATAACGTTCGCAATTCGGCGAACGATCGAACAGCCGATGTTCGAGTCGAACATGGGTTCGACTCGAACACGAAGCTCATCCCTAATCAAGATGAATAAATATTTAGTGGACTTTTCATAAACTTGTGTTGCACTCATCCTTCATACTTTCTTTGGACTGCTCCAGGAACCCACAAGAGTTCCCCCGTATGGTAGAGATCTGCACCCCAGGTTACATTTGCCTTTGGACCCAGCACTCCAACAAAACCCATTTCATCTGAAACAAGGGGTGGAGTTTGTACAAAAAAGTGTGTTATTATTCAAGTGTGCTCAGGGCAGCTTAGTGGATATGTGGGGTCTGGAAACGCAGGGGTGTAGGCTTTAAAAAAATGCTGCCCTGTGTATGCCACTTTGGCAAAAATTGTTATGTCTTTTTCAATTACTTTTAATAAAAGTTGCATTGTGTCCCAATTTCTGAATTTTAGAACTTGAAAATATAGTGGTAAAGAAAAACCTAAAGTGTGAATTCATACTTTTATGTCCAGTTGTGGTGTGTTAAAGAATATGTAAACCCAGCTCTTCATATTCCTGATATGTACCTGCTGTACCATGTACTTTTATGAAAAAGTATTCTATTCTCTTTGTATTGCTTCCTTTGTGTGAAGTCCTTGAAGAGCAAACCAGATTGCAGTTCAGAGACCAAAGCACATCTGAACAAGCCCTTAGTGATTGTGTTTCCCTTCATTTTTATTTTATTACAAGTAATTATATATCTCCATCAATTTATGCAGCGCTTAACATATTTATTAAACATTTTCATCAGTCCCTGCCCTCAAGGAGCTTACAATCTAAGGTCCCTAACCCACATTTATACATATACATATTAGGGTCAATTTAGATAGGAGCCAATTCACCTACCAGCATGTCTCTCTGTGTGGTTGGAAACCCACGCAGGTTCAGGGAGGAGATGCAAACTCTGTATAGGTAGAATGAGACCCGTAGGAGAAAATGGACGGAGGGGCTGCATGACTAGGGGAGGAACAGGGTCAGGGAGCGGTCAGCTAGGTCAGTGGTGGGGGCAGGGGTGTAGACCTTACCTGATTGGAGGCAGAAGTTAGAATGGGCAGGGTCCAGAGGAGAGGGTCTTGCGTAGGGGGCGTATTCTTCAACATTCCAAGGAGTTAGGAGAAGTGACAACTTCCCATCCTCCCGCCCTGGTGTTAGGAGTTATCGCACTGGACAGGTAGTGGGCGTATTGGTGTCTCTAGTGTTGAGTGAGTTTGTTTTGTTTTTTGATGTTTTTGTTTTTCAAAAAAAAAAAATTGCAATAAAATAAGACAAAAGAGAAAACTGAAAAAAAAAAACCATTGTATATGGGTAAAATTTACTGACTGGTGTATATTGCTCAATTTTGTCACAGCAGTCTGCGGTTCAAAGGGCCTTTGGGGGGTCAGTGAGGAATTACATTGTTACAGGATTAGTGGGGCCCATCTAAGGTATGGCGCTTCCACTTGGTTAACAGTTGTTCTCCCAGGAGCTAGGTCCCCTGGGGGAGGGGAATATGGAAGTATGTGTGATGTTGGAGCGTCTTCGAGCAGGTTGGGGCATGGCTGAGGGCATAGACCATTCCAGTTATAAATTGTGACTTAAAAGACACCTACAGACCTTTTGTTGTTGGGCATTACTTTGTTGAAATTTGTACTTACGGGTATGTTTTACGTGATGTTATTTTATTCTTTGGTTAATAAAATTTGGCTGCTGTGGCCATATAAAGCCCATGTCACGCAGTCTGTGTCTTTAATTTAGTGGTAAGGACCAAGGTTGATGAATCCTTTAGTCATGTTGTGGTTGGGATTTGAACCAACAACCCTAGTATTGCCAGGTGGAAGTGCTAACCACTACGTCACTGTGCTGCCCCCAGCTTGCTCTGGCTTTACCTGCCACATGCTATTTCTAGGTAAGTGACTCAAAGAGTATTAAAACCAAGAAGAGTTAGGCAACTATTTTTTTCAAAAGGAGGACCACAGTGACAACCTACCCTCATGATAGGTTTTCTTTAAAATATTTTTTGGTAACCTTGATATTTACAGTCAGCACTGGAGTGAATCAGAATGGTTAAAAATTCTCTACAAGCACTGCAGAATACATCAGAACTATATGAATAAAATAAAAATACAACTCTTTATTTTTTAGCATTTCCTCTCTTCTAGCTAACCTAGCCTTATGTTTCTGCCCAAAGCTTGCGATATAAATACAACACGTTTTTTTTCTTCTTGAACTATTCGCATGTATTTTTATGGGAATATAATAATGAGCACAAGTAAATAGATGGCAGGAACTTTCTGTTCCTTTGTGCCTCTCGCATACGAAAGAGTGACAAGGGAAGGTCAAACTCCTGTGATTTACAAGGAACTAACCAAACTGAAATTGATTTATATATCCTGTACTTCCAGTCACTGTCTTCTGTGTACAGCTAGACCGAAAATAGTGAAAACTAAATGAAAAGATTAAAGTCTACCTGTCATTCATACTCCGTTGAGGTGGCCATCTTGTGTGCCTAATCAATAATCAGCTTATTAAACTAGAAGCAACATTGTGCTTCACACAATTAGTGTTTAGATTGATATTAAAATGTATTTTTATTATTATTTTTACACAGGCTGTATATCTTTCCAAATATTTCGTACAATTTGCTCATGACAACTTGCATTCTAATGCTTTTATTTTCTTGCTGTCGTAAGTAGTCGTTACAACGCTGGGGCCTACAGAAGTACAGGGATGTCCAAGGGCCTTCTGCTTTAGTCTATAACTTCCACACAACTCATGCATACTTGAGATGTCTGCTCACCCATGTATAGATGATGAGCTAGAAACCTTCCACTACACCATCCCCCTGGTCCCATGGCAGCACCAACCTGTAAGTGACTGGGAGTGCCATTCTTCCATGGTTCCCAGTCAGGGCACCTACAGTTCAGCTGAACATCTGGGGCCATTTAGCTCAGTGATCCAAGTCACCTGGTGTGTATTCCACAGAAGGGTCTGCTTCTCACCGCCAAGAGGGTGGCCTCTTCCCCACCACCACTGCCGACCCAACCCTGTTTACACTATATACCTGGTGTTCAGGATCTTATCCACCAGCACTAGTGTAGTATGTTAGGAGTTGCACCTGTCCAGCTGCCTAACACACATGCAGCTGGGTCACCACCTCAACATACAGGTTGCAGGGGATTCCAGGTTGCTCAGCCCACCCCATACCCACCTGGTCTACAGGTAAAACAATAAAATAAATGATCATATAGCACCCTCCTAGCATAGGATGCTAGATAGATTTCGCTTTTGGCTTTATCTGCAATCAAGGGGGCAGTGATCGTTTGTCCTAGTCTGTTCAAAGTTTCACGGGCTGGGAGTTTGCTTGCTTTCCCCTGCCTCTGGAAAAAGCTTCCAGAGCTTAGAGAGGGGGATGCACATTAACCAGACAATCCCTGGAGAGCAGTGGTCAGAAGGGCGCTGGAAAGGTGATGGAAAGGTGATAAATAGTCTGAAGCCATCCAAGAGTGAGTCCAAGAATGATACATGCAGGCTTCATCAGAGGGTTCATTATTTCTGCATCCCCTGATCCCGCAATGTGGTGGAGAGCAAGTATCACATATCACATGACTGTGGTCAGTGGTGGCTGGTGCTCAAAAATTTTGAGGGGTGCAAATGAACTGGAAAAAATACTAAAACAAAATCATCAAATGCAGCCACTGTGCCATCATATGCAGCCACTGTGTCCATCATATGCAGCCAACTGTGCCCATCATATGCAGCCACTGTGCCCATCATATGCAGCCACTGTGCCCACCAAATGCAGCCAACTGTGGCCATAATATGCAACCAACTGTGCCCAAGCTATGTAGCCAACTGTGCCCATCATATAAAGCCTCTGTGCCCATCAAATGCAGCCAACAGTGCCCCATCAATTGCAGCCCCTGTGCCCATAATATGCAGTCACTGTGCCCAGCATATGCAGCCACTGTGCCCATCAATAGCAGCCTTGTTGCCCATAATATGCAGTCACTATGCCCAGCAAAAGCAGCTAACTGTGCCCCATCAATAGCAGCCTCTGTACCAATATTATGCAGCCACTGTGCCCCCAGCCAGCTCACTCGCCCGCTGTCTGCCCGGCACTTACCCCATCATGGTGGTGGAGAGCTGTGGGATAGGTAGCGTGGCGATGGTTCCTGTCCTCCATGAGCGTCTTCTTCCTGTTCTGCTAGGTGGCCATTGGGACCAGGTGACCGGTATTACATCCTGATTGGCTGAGAGGCGGTTCTGTGTTAGCAAAGCAAATATTAATTTGCTTTGCTAACACACCTGGATGGACTGCGAGCGCAATGGTTTGCGCTTGCAGTTCACTTTTTTTTAAACCTATTAGAGCCTATGGCTCTAATCAGGTGCTTCAAAAACACCCCCTGACAATGTAATTCAGGTGAATAGGGGGTGGTCACAGCGCCCATGGATAGATTCATGCAATGTTTGCAAAAAATATGAAGCTTTAGTACCATTTTAATGAATTTATGACCTCAAACACTAAAATAGACCTGACTCATATTTAGTCAAGAAATGTCCGCTGAATATGAATCCATAATTTGACTTTTCATGTAAAAGTCTTTCTCATTCACACTCCCTGCTACATCCTGCGCATCTCAATTGGTCAGTGTGGTTGCCTATCACATTTCAGAACCAATAGGTATTCAGAGGAGACTGGAAAAGTAAAAAAGAGCTGTCTACAGCTTTGAGTCTACTGACCTCATTTTCCACTGAAGATAGCCTTTGTTGTAAAATGTATTTTTTTTTTGTATGCTCACCAATAAAAGCTTGGGTTTGTGCCAGGTTGTGTTCTTTAATATATGAAGGAGTTTTAAATCTCCATGAACTATTAATGAGCCAATTAAATTTGGAGGGAGGGTATATTTTGGAAGCGGTGATGGAGGATCACATTATCCATTCTAAAAGTCAGTTAAGAAATCACATGACCATGCATTTCTACTTTACTCCTCCAACTGTTGCGGGCCACCAGTTGATAATGGGGCTTAGTGCAAGACTGTTCTGGCAAATGAGTATGTTTAATCTGGCAAAACACGTCTAAAAACGAAAATGTATTGTATTACTGAGGACCAAAATATCATTTTCATTGTCGTTTGGAAACTCATTGTCTTTATTTTTTTAACGAGACATTTGAGATGGCAATTATGGCGTTTGCAATGAAAATATGTCAGTCAAATGCTATGACGAAGAGTATTTGTGTTATATTAAGCATTTTATTAATTTCCAATTGGAAGTGTTGTTTCAAATTTGTCCTCTCCTCCCCTAAAGTCTGCATTCTTCTATCATGAGATAAAGGGTGGGATTTAGAGAAAGCAAAACTCTTATGTGTCTCCAGAGGAACATCGGAGACTCCAACCCATAATGCTGCTGGGCAAACCATTCTATATCATAATTCTCTGTCTTTGCTTTCCAGGATTACAAAGAAACCTGTAAAAAGTAGGGTTATGTTATCTTTATAAATACTTTCTTTTTCTAAAAAGTGACTGGTGTTTTTTGTGTATCTGTGCCAGAAAGTTAGCACACATTTTCAGCACAAATAACTTTAAAGTACTGTATGTATTATATCTTTATCAAAGCAGAAAAAAATCCTGTAGTCCTAAAGCCTCTTTTTTCAGAAAAATATTGATACACATATGTAGCACCCTCCTACATAGGTGCTAGGATTTGATAGATAGATTTAGTGTTGGCTCACTGTGTTCAGTGGAGCTGTCTGGTTGCTTCACTGTAACCAGTGCAGCTGCAATTGATTAGTTAGGCCTGGTCAATGTTCTCAGCTGCTGCCAGTCTGATAGCTCCCTCTTTCCAGTAAATTGTAGGACACTCTGGATCATAGGTGTGGAGCTATGCAGATGGCAGTATGAATATTTACACTATCTCACAAAAGTGAGTACACCCCTCACATTTCTGTAAATATTTTATTATATCTTTTCATGCAACAAGACTGAAGAAATTACACTTTGCCATGAGGTGCCATGTTGAACTTTCAGTGACCAGTATGAGAGAGTGAGAGCCACCAAATTTAACACACCTGCTCTCCATTTACACCTGAGACCTTGTAATACTAATGAGTCACATGACACCAGTGAGGAAAAATGGCTAATTGGGCCCGATTTGGACATTTTCACTTAGGGGTGTACTCACTTTTGTTGCCAGCGGTTTAGACATCAATGGCTGTCTGTTGAGTTATTTTGAGGAGACAGCAAATTTACACTGTTATACAAGCTGTACACTCACTACTTTACATTGTAGCAAAGTGTCATTTCTTCAGTGTTGTCACGTGAAAATATATAATAAAATATTTACAAAAATGTGAGGGGTGTACTCACTTTTGTGAAATACTGTATATAGCCCTGGCCAATTCCAGGGAGCAGGCCCTTGAAGGCTGCTGGGAGTCCGTATATATTCTTGGGGACACTGAGCTCTGGGTCATTTCCTGTAGAGGATCAGTCCAGCCTGGAGAGTTGCTGCCCTCCAGGGCAGTGCTGTCAGTACTGCCATGTGCTTGCTGTTTGTGATGCCTCAGGTAGGCGACCTGAGGGCCTGGATGTTGAAGCTGCAGAGAGCTGACTGAGGGGATGTCTGCTGAAGATCTAGTCTGGTGTCACTGGAGAAAGGTGTCACTTGGAAGTTGGAAGGAGCCAACACAATGCCCCTGGACATTTTGTGAGTACAGACTGCCGTGAGATATCTTAGAGACTGTTGGGCTGCTGCCACCCCTCTGTGCTAGAGAGTCAGCTGTGTGTTTGCTAAAGGGGACATCTGCTGTTGTCCTGAAGAGCTTAGTCTATCTAGTTCTCTATGAAGGGACTCAAAGCCAAGTCCACAGTTTGCTACAAGCAAGGACTTCTGCCTCAGCTTTTCAGAAAGTTCACTGTCCTCAATGTGCACATAGTTTCTGTTTTTGGAGTATCCCACTCAATTCCCTCAACCCTATACAAATATTCCGAAAATAAAAACAACAAACCACGCCCCTGGTTATTGAGAAAAATTGTGGCTGAGATCATGTGCCTGGCTGCGGGGCAATCCACTGGGGAAGAACCTGTGCAAGTTTCCAGCGGCTTCTTCGGGAGTGACCTCTACACATATATGTAGCATAAGACAATAACTGAATGCTTTCAAAAGGTCCACAAACACTTACACTTTGATTCCTTTCTTTTAGAAAGCCCCCCCCAGAGTCTGTGTTGTTAAGCCAGTTTGTGGATCTACAGGGGTCTCTTGTTCAGCAGTTTGGCAGGGATGGTGAACCAAACAACCACCTTGCCCCCCCCCCCCCCCCCCCAGTTCCAAGTGCAGTCACTTATCAGTTCTTTTTGATGATAGAAGTACTTTACACTTTGACAGAAAAGCCTCATTTACTATGGTGGTCCATATTTACCTACCAGGCAGTTACCCACACAGCTGAGGCCAATGTGACACAGTTGCCTAGGTGTTCTATCAGGCCTTCTTTTTAGTACTTAAAAAAAGGTCCAGAACCACTTACAATGCAATTATGTTGTTAGGAGGACCCCCTAGAGCAGCCATTCTCAACTACGGTTTCTCTAGATGTTTCTAGGGCTTTCTTGAGCTGTTCCTTGAGGTGTGATTCCTTAGCAGAGGCAGCCAATTATCTTTTTATCTGTCTGTAAGTTTTCCAATTCTAGCCACCTCTGTACAGGGGAATTCGTCCCACTGATCTCTGATGAATGTAATTGAGTTGGGGTTCCCTGAGACGTAAGTTGTTGAGCCAGGTACTGGACCTACAGGGGGCCTCTTGTTCAGAAGCTTTGAAAGATAGATAGATAGATAGATAGATAGATAGATAGATAGATAGATAGATAGATAGATAGATAGATAGATAGATAGATGCTAGATTTTGAAATTCAAGGACCCTGTCCCCAACTTAAAGCATTGCAGAACATTTAAGCATTGTAAAATATTTGAAATCACCATATAATCTTATGGGAAAGATTTGGCTGCAATAAATCATCTGGCGATAAAGTCTCTTTAGCTGTGGAATTCATTGTTCTTATACCAATGGATATTATAAGAAAACAAAAAATAGATTAGGCATGCACTACTAAACAATGTTTTGTGAATGCATTAGTATATTTGTAGTTTGTTTTTACATTATACAACCAGTTACTGTATTTAAGATTTACCTAATTTTAAGAAAACATCTGTGGTAATCGCAAGTGTTTAATTAATTTCTGTTATGTTTTATTGTGCTAATTCTATATTATTAAAAAATAAATAAAAACGTGTTCAGTACTTGTAATTACAGGAAACCTTCACATGCTCCCTAGTCCCTAATCAACTAATCCTAGTCTACAGCTTGGCAGATTTATATGTTCGTGTGTTAGGATCAATGAGTGTATTTCATGCGAGATCAATGGAATTAGTAATGGCATTGTGTACTAGTATATGTCCAGCACAACAACAGTTATATGCATAAACCTCCATATCACTATTCTAATGAAAATCCTAATTATCATATATATATATATATATATATATATATATATATATATATATGTATATTATATGTATATATATATATATATATATATATACTGTCTATATATATATATATATATATATATATATATATATATACCGTATATATGTATATGTATATATACTGTATATATATCTATATATATGTATACAGGGCTTTTTTTCTCAGAGAATAGGTGCAGGAACTCCTGCCTTCTGAGTCAGCCATCGTTTCTGCCCCCTACCCACCTCTGAGCAATGTTTCCGCCTTATACATACCTCCCAGTACCGCCCCTTTTAGAGAATACAGAACCAAGTATTATTTTGTTCTACTAAGTTATTTTTTAATGATAACAAGACAGTAAAATAGAATCCCTGCTGTGAGCAACAATAGACCCCACCCCAGCAACAGCAGACCCCCCGAAACAATAGACCTCCCCCCAGAAACAATAGACATCCCTCAGCAACAATAGATCCCATACACAACAATAGACTGTCTCCCCCCCAGCAACAATGCTCCCCCACACCAAAAAGACACCTCAGTAACAATAGACCCCCCAGCAGCAACAACAGATCTCCCAGCAGCCAACATCAATAGACCTCTCCCTCAACAGTAGATCCCTTCCAGTAACAATTGACCCCCCACCAGCAAGAATAGACCCCCCCATGCAAAAATAGATCCTTACTAGCGACAATAGATTCCCCAAGCCGCCAGCATCAATAGACCCTCCAGCACACCCCAGGACTCCTTTCCATTACATACATTCATTCATTGCTGGAGGTGCCAGAACTGCGTTCCCCCGCGTTCCCGCTGAAAAAAAGCCCTGTATATATATATATATATATATATATATATATATATATATATATACAATAAAACCTTGTATTGCGAGCATAATTATATTTCGAATAATTCCGGAAGCATTGTGATCCAAAGCACTCTTATATCAAAGCGATTTTCCCCATAAGAAATAATGGGAACTCAAATGATTTGTTCCACAACCATTTATTCATAAGTCCTTTAGTTTATAGTCCATATAAAAAGATGATAGCAATGTGATAGGTTGTGCAACCATAAAATTTCCATCCACAAATGGAAGCCTCCACAAGGGGATTAGAAGCAAAATCCAACAGAAGCTATAGGAGTATAAAAGAGAAGAGAGGCACCTCTAAGTGTAGCAATATGGTTACATTTAATGAAGGTACATTAAGCAACTCACAAAGTTGATGATTAAAAGAGGCATATCTAAGTATGCAGGCCTCCGGGGTAAAGCTGTTCACATAGATCATCCCCCGCACTGCCGACTCTCACCGCTGTCAGTCTTCTATTGTGACCGGGAAGACTACCCTGCAGAAGAGCGATCTGAAAGCGAGGCTTGAACCGCTCATGGTGTGCAGCGTGGAAGGAAGGTCTATGTGGACAGCTTTATACCGGATGCCTGCATTTTTTTGGCAATCACAAATAGCAAACCAAGGGAGTCAGGCATGATTGATCTTGTGAAATAATTTGAACTTTCAGCACTAATTAGTTTCAACTGTGCAAGCTTACATATGATTGGGGTGCCTTTAGTTCATTATTTAGCTCTAGGCTTAAAATGGTTCTAAAGGCAGCCATTTTTTTTATCTTAAAGGTGTTGTAAACCCTCGCCGTTTTTTCACCTTAATGCATTCTATGCATTAAGGTGAAAAACATTTTTTAATGCAGCAGCGCCCCCGTCCCCCTTATACTTACCTGAGCCCCGAAATTTGCGCGACGGGAGTGCACACACTAGCTCCGGCCAGTGTCTTGTGTCCTGATTGGATAGATTGATAGCAGCACAGCCATTGGCTCCCACTGCTGTCAATCAAATCCAATGATGCGGGTGCCAGGGGGTGGGGCCAAGTCATACATTCGGCGGCTATGGACGCCGAATGCTGGACTCGGGAGCGCGCCCGCAAGGTAAGCGCTACTCCTAGGGGGTTATCGGATTACCAAAAATATGTAGCAGAATACATATTGGCCTAAATTTATAAAGAAATTTGTTTTTTTTACATGTTTTTATTGGATTTGTCTTATAGCAGAAGGCAAAAAAATATTGTTTGTTTTTTTCAAAATTGTCGGTCTTTTTAAAAAAAAAAAACTGCAGATGTGATAAAATACCACAAAAAGAAAGCTCTGTTTGTGGGAGAAAAAGGCCATCAGTTTTATTTGGGTACAGTGTGGCACGACCGCGCAATTGTCGGTTAAAGTAACGCAGTGCTGTATCGCAAAAAATGGTCTGGTCATTAAGTGGGTAAAACCTCTCCGGGGCTGAAGTAGTTAAGACGGCCATAGACGGATCCTGCTGAACTGGATGAATATCAATCCATGTATGGGCAGGCTGGTTGTACTGAAGTCAGTCTATCGATCAACTTCAGAACAACCAGCCTGTCATTTTTTTTTTGACCACTGCCGGCGACTATAGCTGCCGGCAGTGATCATTGTATTTTGATGGCTGGAAAACCTCCCGCTGTCAGAATACAACAGCTCTGCCAGAGGGATTCCCCTATCAACACTGTGTTGATGGGGGAATCTAGCAATTTTCCACCCTTTTAACCTGGTGTTGAAGGAAAGAAAATTCCATATTGTTTGGCCTGCTTTAGTTTACAGTTGCGGTTGGGGGTGGTAAAAACATGTAGTTGAGCTCCCCCCGATGCTGCCCTGGCAGTTGTACAGAGGTATACACATTTTCCACTTTCAGGAAGTTGAGGGAGATATTCCTGAAACTGGCAGCAGAGGAGCAGTGACGCAACGCGTTCGGAGGAGCCGGGTGACGTCACTTAAAATACTTCCATTTTTAGCGTCTTGCTGATGTGTGACAACACTCTGCTGTGGTTACCAGCATATCTTCAATTTTAAAGGAGAGTCTACCTTTTGTTTTAAATAAACTATTGTTTCATACTATACGAGGAGATGTTTTCTTATTGCATGTGCGATGACCATTGGTGGATGATATTATATGGATTTTGATGCGCATAATCCTTGAATTTGAGGTGAGCGGCCATTGCACATGGTGGCGGATTTGTGCCCTGTTTGGGATTCAGCACTAATTTATGATCGTTGACACTGGGATCCATTTATTAACCATTCACTATTTATCCTGGAAGAGGGACTGCACTTTATTGCCACTTGAATTTAACAATATTGTTTGCACTCAGCGTTTACTTTAGAAGGACATGCACTTTATTTTTATTTGATTTTTTTTTTTTTATTTGTGCACTGGACTTTTAAATTGATTTATTTTCCATATAATATTGTACATTTTTAAAACATTTTTGTCTCTACATATGTTTCTTGAGTTTTTACACTTATATTGGTGTATTTAGATTTAGTGCTGCTCCAACATATAGGCTTTATTAACATTATTGGTGTTAGTGACACCAAAGAAGTTTTGCAGCTTTATCACCATTTTGTTGCAAGTTGCAAAAGTTAATTTCCATTTGTTCACATAATCATTTCTTGACACTATGCTTCCCATCATAAAAAGGATCCAAGATCTCTGAAGATTATTGGCATATTTTTCCCCGCACTGGCGAGGTAGCAACTGCAGGAGAAAAATGTCTCATCTTGAAACTTGCTGGATTTATGAGCTTCAAACATATAGCCCATTTGGAATGAACATGGAGTAAGATCTAATTTGCTTTATTAATATTATTTAATATGCTGAGTCATATATATACATTTAGTTTTATGACATGGTATTTAATATTGGTATCTTGGTGTAGATCTTCTGAATGGATTTGATTTGTATTTTTAAGTAGGAAGAGTGCTGATTGAGTTGATCATTTTCATTATATATTAATGTGATGGAGATGTTGCTGGCCAGCTCCAGTCCCTGATGCTGTCCTGGCAGCGACGAAACACGTTGGATCATCAACTGTCCAGAGATGCAGTGATACAAGCTCAGTCTTTATTTTTACATTTAGCAGTATTACATGATGTGGTCTGCCTTTGTCCCCCCTCATGTCCTCTGAGGTTACCAGTGACCCTTTTTGTGAGTAGTGAGCTGTAGGAGCTGCGCTATTGACATCCATACCTGCTGTATTGGCATACAACTCAACCACAGTGCAACCGCCTGTTTTTACCACCCTTTGATCGCCCATGTGAAAGAGGTCTTACTTAATCTACGCAAATCTAAAAAAGAAGAAAGTTTTGGCTGGAATTGTAAACTAAGCCTTAATCCCCCTCTTTTTTCCACCCCTGTATTACGTGATTGGAAAATTTTCCTTTATCCTCTAACTAGCCAACTTTTTAGGCCCCTCACCTGTTCTATGCTTTTTATTTAGAGAATTCCGCGCAATCTCCCTTGTCCACCACAGGGGGAACTTATCTGGGTGGCTTGATACCGCACATGATCACCTATCTATAGGGTAAGCTAGTTCATTATTTTTGTTTATTTCTTTTTTCTTACACGCTGTATTATGACTATTGAACCTATTACATTTGTGTTTTATTATATTATTTGTTTCATAGATTGATCCTCCTGAGGAAGCTGTAATACCACAAAACTAGTCGAGACCCAGACCATTCTATATCTTGTAATAACAGATATTCCTTGGGGAAATCCGGAGTTTCTGTTTTTTCAATTTTAATAAGTATTCTATGTATTTTTCTATATGTAATAAATCCTTTTTTACATAATTTGTATGTTGTTGTCAATCAGTACCGAGATAGTCCAGCTATTCATAGGGTGGGAATGTTATGGGGTCAACATCAGCCACTGTCCCCTTGTCCCCACGCCCTCCTGTTTCTATAAGCCTTAATCCTATTGTACTGATTTTGAAAGATAGAAGGCTTATTACATTTTACATCTTACAAACAATTTAAAATATGCGAATACCGGGTCATCTTAAAACAGGGTATGTATCAATACATTGTATGTTTTGTTCTTTATATTCTAGGGTGCAAAGAGAAAATTTTACTTCAAAGTCATCGTATGCCAAAAATTTGACTAATTGATAGTATTTCCTTCTTCTGTGATGACGATGGACCCCATTTTTGGAACCACATTGTAGAGAAGAGCCATCTAGTAAACAGACGACTGTCTGTGTCACGTCTTCTATGTGCCATAGAGAGAAAATTAATTGAAGGACCTAGACAGAATTAACACACCACACAATACACTATTTATTTCTTCAGTGAGTTTCCAGCCTCCAGCCACTCAAGCCATCAATAGTTTATTATTATCCTCCAGACAAGGGATGTGAAAAGATCCTTTATGATAAAGATAGCAAACAAAGAGATGCTGAAAATACATAAGTGTATGCCTAAAATGTGACTCCACCTTTTCAGCAAAAACACATACTTAGAGTCACAACCGACATAAATAATTCATCAAGCCAAGCATGCTAACTTCCCATTTTCTTGAGTGTTTGTGGGCCGTTATAGGTCACATTTCCTGCCAGCTGAAAACCAGAATAAAAAGAGGGGCTTTGAAATGCATTGGAAAAAGATTATTAACAATACCTACCTGAGATCCTAATGGAGGTTTTTCTTCTTGTGTATGTTATGCCCGTCATACACCTAACCATGTTTTCAAATGAACTGTTGAGCAAGTGATAGTTTAACACAACATAGAAAAAGCCACACTTGATCAAATTTTTTCTTCAGAACTGATCATTACTTTTCAATGAGAATATCCGTTTACTGAGTTGCTTTTTACTGTATGGCCAATAGTCAATCCAATCATTCAAAAAAATTATAATTTTGATATATTGCTTGAATCTTCTCAGCATTTATTATTTTTGAGGTTGGATTAATTGTTGAGTATTGGGTGCATATTAATGTTAAGTGTTAGCCTAGGAAGGATACTTATGTTTACATTTATTATTACTTCTACCCTGTACTGAAAGCCCTGATCCAAAAACGAATGGTGATGGTCACCAGGCACCAAAAATTAGGAGGCTTGGGCTCCCACTTCCAAAGAACTAGCAGCATTAGAATCCCACTGAGAAGAAAAGTGCAACACCCAGACAGATTCCCCATGGAAGTGGACTGTCGGTGCTCCTGCTCAGAGTGTCTTCCCAACACTAATGCAATATGGAGGTATAAGTTGAAGAGCCGGCAACTTGCCTTTCCGCAAAAATTCACTTTATTACATCGAGCGGAGTGTACAAAGTACAGTGAGTTACGCGTTTCAGCAATAAGCCTTACGTCCCTTTCACACATGCAGACCGTTTATCCGTTTCCCATCCAATCCACTGACAGATGAAAAACAGACATCAATGCATCTCTATGGAAAAAAGGATGTAAATGGATGATCACCACCTAATGTGGTGTTGAGGTCACATGATCCAGAATTGGAGATTTGAAGGATTCCTTTGTTCTATTGTTCAGACAATTTTATGCTACATAAAAATTCAACTCAACTGATGCCTACCGATGAGATGGGTGCAGCATGATGTGGCATCCAACACAATACAAATAGGCTCTGTGGGTAAGCATGACCACCCAGAGCCATTTACAAACTGTAACAGCCATCTGCAGACTTAAAAAGATACTGACAGCATCTGCCACGAGGAGTGGAATGTGACCTAGCCGGGTCACACCCAAGCAGGAGGCTTCCTGAAGCAAGGTAGGTGTAGTCCCTGCACTGTCCCTACTGCTGTCCTGGAACCTGTCCCAATGCTAGCTACTCGCAGAAAGTGCGCCAAGACCGGGAGCCGGAGTCTTAAATAGACTTTACCTGACCCAGGATAGTTGCTGAAGTCACAAGAGGCACCAGCGTCCAGTCAGACAGCTGTCTCCTCGTGACCACAGGAAGTCATAGAGGAACCAAGTTTCAGCCCCGGACGATTTGGCTGGCCAAAGACCAGAGCACTTTTTGCAATATGGCACTGCGTCGCTTTAACTGACAATCGCACGGTTGTGCGACGTTGTACCCAAACAAAATTTATGTCTTTTTTCCACACAAATAAAGCTTTCTTTTGGTAGTATTTGATCACCTCTGCGGTTTTTATTTTTTGCGCTATAAACAAAAAAAGAGTGACAATTTTGAAAAAAAAAAAAACACAATATTTTGTACTTTTTTGCTATAATAAATATCCAAAAAAAAAGTATTCATCAGTTTAGGCTGATATGTAACCTTCTACATATTTTTGGGAAAAAAAAAATCGCAATAATGCCACGTACACACGATCCGAATTTCCGTCATTAAAAACTTGGATGGTTTTCCTGACGGAATTCCGCTCAAGCTTGCCTTGCATACACACGGTCACACAAAAGTTCTCTGAACTTTCGACCGTCAAGAACGCGGTGATGTACAACACTACGACAAGCCAAGAAAATGAAGTTCAATGCTTCCGAGCCTGCGTCAAATTGTTTCCGAGCATGCGTGATTTTTTGTGTGTCCGAATTGCATACAGACGAACGCATTTTCGGATAGGAACTTTTCCAGACTGAAAAATAGAGAACATGCTCTCAATCTTTTGCTGGCTGGAATTCCGCCAGCAAAAGACCGATGAAGCATACACACGGTCGCATTTTCCGACAAAAAGCTCTCATCTGAGTTTTGCCGGCGGCATATCGTGTGTACGTGGATTAGTGTATATTGATTGGTTTGCGCAAAAGTTATAGCGTCTACAAAATAGGGATAGATTTATGGCATTTTTATTTATTTATTTATTTATTTTTACTAGTGGTGGTGATCTGCAATTTTGACACTATTTTGGGACCAGTGACATTTATACAGCTATCAGAGCTAAAAATAGCCACTGAATACTGTATAAATGTCACTGGCAGGGAAGGGGTTAAATGTGTTCCCTAGATGTGTTCTAACTGTGGGGGGAATGTGGCTGACTAGAGGAAGAGAGAGATCGTTGTGCCTACTTAGTAGGAACACACGATCTGTCTCCTTTCCGATGGCAGAACCGGGATTTGTGTGTTTACACACACAGATCCCATTTCTCGCTCTGTCACGAGTGATCGCGGGTGCCCGGCGGTCATGGCGCCTGTCAGGCACGCAAGTCAGCTCCGGGGACACGCTGCGGGCGTGCGCGTGCCTGCTACAGCATCTTAAAGAGCCGATGTACAGCTACGACGGCTCACGCAGGGAGCCATCCTGCCGCAGTGTAACTGCGGCAGCTGGTAGGGAAGGGGTTGAAGTGGAACTTCAGGGGGAAGAAAATGATGAACAAACAGGATTTTTAGCGCAGAAGAGACATACTATGTCTCTTCTGCTTTAAAGATTCTTACCTGCCTGTCTGCCCTGTACATATCTGCACATGCACATCTCAGTATACAATTTCATCAATGCAGAGATGAATGAAATCCCAAGCATGTGCACGAGTGATGTCATCTCAGCCCAGCCAATAAAAATGACCGAAGATCAGTTCCCGGAAGCAGACCAGCCAGAGATGTCAGTGGGGAACTCCGGGACGTTACAGTGCTGCAGTGAAGGTGAAAATAGTTCCACTTTAAAGCTGAACTCTTAAATAACATAAATCAATGCAGTCATGTACTAAAGAAAAACAGTCTTTAAAAACATATTTTAAATTCAATTTATATTTTTAATTCATGTTATGTAAATACATAACCTTGACTTGGTATAAGCCTTTTTTGTAATACTCTGTACAATAAAACTTAGAATGGAAAAGAGGGGGTTTGTTATAGGGGCCACACAGGTCTGCTGCATTAACATGAGCAGACAAGGAAGGAGAGAGCAGATTATTATTATTTAAGGCACTTATATAACGCCGTCAATTTATGCAGCGCTTTAAATATACATTATACATTCACATCAGTCCCTACCCTCAAGGAGCTTACAATCTAAGGTCCCACATTCATAAATTCATATACTAGGGCCAATTAACCTACCAGCATGTCTTTGGAGTGTGGGAGGAAACCGGAGTACCCAGAGGAAACCCACGCAGGCACAGGGAGAACATGCAAACTCCAGGCAGGTATTGTCATGGTTGGGATTTTAACCAGCGACCCTTTTTACTGCTAAGCAAGAGTGCTACCCACTACACCACTACACCAGATGACAAGCTCACCAGGTAGTCTGAGTCTGAGGGCACTCTTCACCTTGTCACTACTCCTTATGGCAGTCCCTTTAATAATGGCTCAGAAAAATGGACACTGAGCATCAGAAATATCCCAGGCCAGGCAAACACTAGTACTGATACAAATGGGATAGCAGCAGCAGTGACAAGGATCCAACATTCAGGTCACAGAGCCCCTGAATACTTGGATATCTCCTTCCAATATCAGACAGACATTCCTCCAGTGAATTATCCAGACTGGATTCTCAGTGAAATCCCAGTGAAATCCCTTGATTAGTTCCAGAGACTTTGAGCAAACAGGCTCCCCCCCAACTTTATTATAGCTGGGACCATCATGAGCATGAGTAGATTTCCAGCTGGACTGCCTAGAAGGGCATAGAAGGGCATCAGCCCTTCAGGCTAGTAACTTATCCTCCCGGGCAAGAACCAAACTACTCCAAATCCCAGACTATTTATGCACTCTCCCAGCCACCATCTGGTCACCCCCTCCCTAGGGATTGGCTAAGACAGCATAAATATTCAGGTTGCTGATTTGCCTTTCCAGACCACTACATTCTAGAATCCTCCAGAAGACAGGGGGAAAAAATCAAGCTTGCAACCAGTAGAGCACAGAACATCCCAAAGCAATCACAAGCTGCTCCACTAATTATAGGGGAGCCAAAAACTAAATGTACCTAACAGCCTCACTGAGAGGGTGCTACATCTGTATTTAGCAGTTTAGCTGCTTTAGAATGCCTGTGGTTATTTTATTGTTTTATAAATGTTTTTTTCACTATAATGTATAATATGCATATTTCAAGTAACTGCCACTCAAAAAATTACCAATCCCACCAAATGTTCAAAATTGTAGGGTAAAAATGGAGGGTATTAAAAGGCAAGTTTTAAAATTCCCAAACACCATTCTTAACACGCTACTAATCTTAATGAAATGTTTTGGTATTATTTCACACAAGTTCATAATGCATTTAGCATATGTTTTTTTTCTTCTTAAGCAATTATCATAACGACCCATTCTAAATTATATAAAAACTATGTTGATGACACATATACTTTGATTTATGAAGTACGCTACAGTCATGCTTTTGGGCATCAATCATTAAACTATTAAATATATTTTTAATGATGTAGATGCCATTATGGTTGATACATACATGTTACATGATTGAGTGACTTTATTACATTTGTCTATAGTCTATGCGTTTGCTGAAATGAACATTCAGCAATTAAATGTATATGTACTGTGTATGTGTTTGGGCTGACAAAATTAATTTTAAATGGGTTTTAAAAGCAAAACAGGTTCTAAACCTAAACTTCAAGTTGGTCCACAGACAAAATAATTTCAGCAAATTCTAAAATAAATACTGAAAGTAGATATAAACCCTAATGACATTTACTTTTGCTAAAGCATTGTGTATTCTAAACAAGTGTCATTTCATAAAAAAAAAAAACTTAAAATACGTGTTTCCACCCTTTGTTGAATATCAGTGCTACTGACCTCTTGCAGTCTCTTTTCTGTATTAAAACAGCCATTTGTAGTCTTCATCCCAAGTGACATGGCCACAACACAGGAGTACATTTGGGAGATAGGGAGAGAATAGAATAACAATAAAACTAATAGCATAAAACTAACAAAAAAATCAGAAAACAAATGAACTACTTGAAATCCCCTGGGTTTAGTTACAAACCGGAGAGGGTTCTTCTAATGAGCTGACTATGAACTGACATTTATTTATTTTTGTTGATCAACTAGTTCAGCGATCATTATCTTGTAATAGTTTTGTTATGTTTCTGTACCTAGTAGGTAGACCCTACTGATAAACAATCATTTCCATTTGATACTAAAGAGACAATGCTATTTTATTTTTTATTTTATTTTTTTTCACAAATACAGTACCTGCTGTCTGTTAAAAATCCGGTACTTACTAGTGTCTGGGGTCCCAGCACCACCAACTGGGGATAAGGGAGCTGGCTGTGACTTCCTGAGAAACCACATCCGGCTCCCCACTGCACATGGATGAGCTTGTACAGCACTTTGTGAGTGGTCCTCTCTCTCCTGGGACATGTGGCGTGTCCCAGGGGGCTAAGGGGGGGAGGGGGCGGGGCAAGTTACATCATCATTGCCTAGGTGAGGATGCAGAAGTGGGAGGGGGGACCAATAAAAATCCGTATTTGCTCCCCCCAAAAGAAAACTGTAACTCAATTACAGGCTGGGGGAGGAAGTGAAACCGTGGAACTTTATTTATTGAGTGAAGTTCCACTTTTAAGCGTGTATAAACGCAAAACAAAATGTGATATATTGCAACTTACCAGTCTTTAGCTGTTGTGGATGCATTATTTTTCTTTTTTTGTCAGGCCTATTTTTCTATTTTTTTTCCCAGGTGATCCGGCCAGTAACCAATAAAAATACAAATGAAACCGCACTTGTGAAAAAAAAAAAAAAAATATGCAGGAAAAGAAGCTTGCACTATATTAGATATTAAAATATAATAGACTCAGATCTTAAAGTGTTACTAAACCCAGGACCCTGCATTCACTATATCTGGTCTCCTACAGTACACAGAACATGGAAATGCAATAATTTTAGTAAATATAAATGGCTAAATACCTTTTCTCATCAGCAGTATATAGCAGTCTTGTGACTTCTATCAGTGCCTTGTAAAGCTTGTAGGAGGAGTTTTCACACTGCACTGGCTATCCTATCAGGATCCAGGACCCCTGACCCTCTGTCTGGACAGTACTGATTGGCTCTGTGCTGATCACATGCACTCTCCCAAAAAAAAAAAAAAAAAAAACCTCTCTAGCAACACACACCAAACTGAGCATGTGCAGCCTGACTCCGGTAACTCTGTCTTATCTGGACATGTTTTGGAGTCAGTGGAAGAAGGGGAGGATCAGAGAAGACAGGATCAAACAGCCTTTTTACACAATGCAGAGGATTAACCCCTTAGGTTCCACGGTGAGTATAAAAAGCATGCTTTACTGCATATACAGACTGATTTTACTGTTGTGGGTTTAGTAACACTTTAAAACTGGTGGTGCGCTAATCTAAATATAGTAACAGTGCAAATATTTAAAACAGTCGATAAATATATATGAATGTGAAAAACGAATCAGTGAAAAAAGTGTTGATCCATAGAAGACAAAATGTGAATAAGCCCTATTCTTCAAATAGTGTAACGTGACATCAGGGACTGAAAGTGGTTGTATAGGCAGAAGGCTTTTACCATAACGCATTCTCTACATTAGGGAAAAGAACCTTCCGTATGCAGCTCCTACCGAGCCCTCGCTTATTCATACATAAGCCCAATCTCGATCCAGCGATGTGCACGAGAGCAGTGGCTCTCTCGACTCTCTCCCTCCTCATTGGCTCAGAGACTTTAGCTCCCGATGCTGTCCATCACAGCATGTGAGGAAGGAGCAGGAGGTGGGGCACACAGAGTGGCTTGCGAGTGAGCCCGAACGGGTGTCAGCAAGCAGCTTGATATGGAAGCACTCGGTGGTGGGGGGGAACCTCAGCGGGGACCCCAAAAGAGGAGGACTGGGGCTGCTCTGTGCAAAACCATTGCAGAGAGCAGGAAAGTATGACCTGTTTGTTATTTTTAAAAAAATGAGAGTTTACAGTCACTTTAAACTTTCACTTTGTGCTCCTCCCCAAACTCCAGTTCCACCATCATGCTCAAAATGGAGGCTTAGAACAGAGATCTGACCCCCTGTACAAGTGTGGTCACATTGCGTATAATCATCATAAATGCCAGAGGTCCAATGATGTTACCAGAATCCACTACTTCTTACCAAGATTCCCTCCAAAGATCACATACATGGAAAGGGGAAAAAGGTGCTAAGGGCTCGAAATTGTGTAAATCTGGTGTAACTGTTATTAAAAATAGAGGTCTAGGGTCCTGATGTCATCAAGACCAAAGGATGGTCCATAGCTCCGAACTGGATGAGTTGACACTGAGGGACAGAGGGGGATCACCATCTGCCAGGGGAGCAGAGGATCAGTAAGTAAAACTGTTTCTCCTCTCCCCTGGACAAAACAAGCAATTGTCCCTTGCAATGAAGGTGTAGCCCCACTGCAAAGTATAATTTAAAGTTTTCCCCGAGTTGGGTTTTTAAGAAAGTGTCTCCTTACCGTTATATTCCACCTGCAGCTCAAATTCCATCTCATAACAATTACTTGTTGTTTCTGCCTTTTTGGAAACTGCAGCAATATTTTAATAGTTGTCATTTTCACAACAATTTACGCGTTAATTGATAGCAACCACATCCTCCAATTCCATTTAAACCATGTCAGAAAACATTTGTATCAACTCGTCCAGTTAGTTGTTTGCTAAAACTTCACATATCAAACCAAACTTTTTAAAAAAAAGTCACGAATATTTGACTATTTTACCTTTTTTTTTTTTGTTTTTCTTTTTATTTCTCATATAATATATTATTTGTAGCTTATCTGAATTTCGTAAACAGGAAAAAAAAAAAGTTTGTTTTTCTGTAAACAAGTTTTCAGTCTTGGTGAAACTTTATCTTGTTTAACATTTTTATAAAAAAAAAAAATCTTTTATCAGCCAAAAAAATATGAGCCAAACTTTTACAAGAAATATGCGAAAGTAAATAGTTTTATAAAGTTTTTTTTTTTCTTTTCTATTTGAATGCGAAATATAAAGTTACATAGTCTGCTATCTTACTGTCCAAATGTTCAGATAGGTTGATTGGTGGCTCACTGTGGATGATTAAATTACCCCTCTCACAAGGGCCTCCCTGGCTCGCCTAGTTAAATGTCCGCGCTGATTACATCATTTTTTATGATTTTTACTCCTGGAATTTATTGCCGTATTAAAGACTGGATGAATCCAACATTTTATCAGTGAGTCACATTACAGCCTGCTACATATATAGGGTACCTTTTATCTGACTGTTGCTAGGATATCCGTGGATAAAATGTTTTGATTAGTTGATAATGATAACCATTTTTTAAATAATATTTTTGTTGGTGGCATTTATAGATGCCATGAAAGCCTTCCCAGAGCATGCTGTTCATAAGAGTTATACACGTTCTTGCTTAGACTTGTTCAGAGAATATTCCTGTAGACACAGATTGGGTATCATGTCTATAGATCCCCATGGCAACCAGCAGCGTTTTAATATATACTGTTACTTTTAAAAGGAGGACATCAAGAACCTGTGTTGGAATAAGGGGGGGAAAGATAATTAATAATCTTACCTCATCTATTTTCTTCTTTTCTGCAAGGTTCCTCTCCTCTCCTTCCCTCTACTTCTCTCCTCTCCTCCTCTTTTGTCCTCTCCTCCTTTTCTCTCCTCTCCTCCTATCCTCTTTTCCTTTCCTTCCTCTTCTCTCCTCTCCTCTTTTCTCCTTCCCTCCTCTTTTCTACTCCCCTTTCCTTACTTCCCACTTTTCTTCCCCTTTTCTGCTCTCTTCTTCCATCCTCTTTTCTGCTCTCTCCTCTATTCCATGCATCTTGGTTCTTTTCTCTTTCCATACCCTCTGCTTTCTTGCCTTCTCTTCCTTCTCCTTTTTTCTATTCCCTCTTTAACATGATCATCCTCTGCTCTGCTCTTCTCTTCCACTCTTGCTTCCCTTTCCTATCTTCTCTGCTCTCTGCCTCCCTTGCCTCTCGACTTCTCCAATACCCTTTCCGTTCGGGCCTCTCCTCCTCTATTAACCTCTCTCCTCTCTATAACTTCCTCTCTTCATCTCTCACCTTCTCCCATTTCTTTTGTCTTCTTCCCTGTCCTCCCCTCTCCTCCTCTAAATTCCACCGATTTCTTTACTCATCTCTCCTCTCCCCTTCTCCCCTTTCTCTCCTTATCTCTTCTCCCCCTTCTCCCCTTCCCTGTTCTTTACCCATCTTCCTCTTCTCCCAACCCCTCCCATCCTCTTTTCTTTCCTCTTTTCACCTTTCCTCTCCTACTATACCTTGTATGCTCTTCTCTCTTTTTGCTTTACCCACTCTTCTCCTTTGCTCCCCTCTCCATTCCTTCCCTCTCATCCAAACCCTTACCGTCTCCTTTTTTCCTTCCTTCGTTTTTTTTTTTTTTTACATTTCTCTTCTCCTTCCATCCTCTTTTCTGCGCTCGCCTCTATTCCACTCCTCTTGCCTCTTTTATCCTTCCATACCCTCTGCTTTTTCTACCTTCTCCTTTTTTATATTCCCTCTTTACTGTGATCATCCTCTACTCTACTCTTTTCTTCCACTCTTGCTTCCCTTTCCTATTGTCTCTGCTCTCTACCTCCCTTTCCTTTTATTCCTCTCCTCTTGCCTCTCCACCCCTCCAATACCCTCTCCTTTCCGGCCTCTCCTCAACTTACCTCTCTCCTCTCTATTTCTTCCTCTCTTCTTCTCTCACTTTCTATTCTTTCTTTTGTCTTCATCCCTGTCCTCCCCTCTTCTCCTCTATTTAGCTCTCTCCTCTCTATAACTTCCTCTCTTCATCTCTCACCTTTTTTCCATTTCTTTTGTCTTCTTCCCTGTCCTCCCCTCTCTTCCTCTAAATTCCACCTACTTCTTTACTCATCTCTCCTCTCCCCTTCTCCCCTTTCTCTCTTTATCTCTTCTCCCCCTTCTCCCCTTGCCTGTTCTTTACCCATCTTCCTCTTCTCCCATCCCCTCCCATCCTCTTTCCCCTTTTCACCTTTCCTCTCCTACTGTACCTCGTATGTACCTCGTATGCTCTTCTCTCTTTTTGCTTTACATACTTTTCTCCTCTGTTCCCTACTCCATTCCCCTCCTCTCCTCCAAACTCTTATCTTCTCCTTTTTTCCTTCTTTCAGTTTTTTTTCTTTACATTTTTCTTCTCCTTCCATCCTCTTTTCTGCTTTCTCCTCTATTCCACTCCTCTTGGTTCTTTTCTCTTACCATACACTCTGCTTTCCTGCCTTCTCTTCCTTCTTTTTTTCTATTCCCTCTTTACTGTGATCATCTTCTGCTCTTCTCTTCCACTCTTGCTTACTTTTCCTATCTTCTCTGCTCTCTAACCCCCTTCTATTCCACTCCTCTTGCCTCTCCACCTCTCCAATACCCTCTCCTCCTCTACTTACCTCTCTCCTCTCTATAACTTCCTCTCTTCATCCTTCATCTCTCACCCTCTCTTTTTTCGTTTCTTTTGTCTTCTTCCCTGTCCTCCCCTCTCCTCCTCTAAATTCCACCCAATTCTTCCTCTCCTATCCCCTTCTCCCCTTTCCTTACCTCTTCTCCCCCATTGCCTCTTCCATGTTCTTTACCCATCTTCCTCTTCTCCCATCCTCTTTCCTTTCCTCTTTTCACATTTCCTCTCCTACTGTACCTCGTATGCTCTTCTCTCTGTTTGCTTTACCCACTCTTCTACTCTGTTCCCTACTCCATTCCCTCTCCTCCAAACCCTTATCTTCTTCTTTTTTTTCCTTCCTTCAGTTTTTTTTTTACATTTCTCTTCTGCTTTCTTGCCTTCTCTTTCTTCTCCTTTTTTTCTATTCCCTCTTTACTGTGATCATCCTCTGCTCTGCTCTTCTCTTTCACTCTTGCTTCTCTTTTCTATATTCTCTGCTCTCTACCTCCCTTTCCTTCTATTCCCCTACTCTTGCCTCTCTAACTCTTCAATACCCTTTCCGTTCTGGCCTCTCCTCCTCTATTTACCTCTCTCCTCTCTATAACTTCCTCTCTTCATCTCTCACCTTCTCCCCTTTCTTTGGTCTTCTTCCCTGTCCTTTTTTCACTCCCATCCTCTTTCCTTTCCTCTTTTCGCCTTTCCTTTCCTACTGTACCTCGTATGCTCTTCTCTATTTTTTTTTTTACCCACTCTTCTCCTCTCCTTAGACTTGTTCAGAGAAAATTCCTGTAGACACAGGTTGGGTACCGTGTCTATAGATCCCCGTGGCAAGCAGCTGTGTTTTAATATATCCTGTTACTTTTAAAGGAGGACATCAAGATCCTGTGCTGGAATAAGGGAGGAGTAAATAATTAATACTCTTACCTTATCTATTTTCTTCTTTTATGCAAGGTTCCTGATCCTCTGCTCTGCTCTTCTCTTGCACTCTTGCTTCCCTTTCCTATGTTCTCTGCTCTCTACCTGCCTTTTCTTCTATTCCCCTCCTCTAGCCTCTCCACCTTTCCATTACCCTCTATTTTCTGGCCTCTCCTCCTCTACTTACCTCTCTCCTCTCTATAACTTACCTCTCTTCATCTCTCACACTATACCCTTTATTTTCTTTTGTCTTCTTCCCTGTTCTCCCCTCTCCTCCTCTAAATTCCACCCACTTCTTTCCTCATCTCTCCTCTCCCCTTCTCCCCTTACCTCTTCTCCCCATTCTCCCCTTTCCTGTTCTTTACCCTTCTCCTTCTCCCATTCCTACCCATCCTCGTTCCTTTCCTCCCTCGTATGCTTTTCTCTCTTTTTGCTTTACCCACTCTTCTCCTCTTCTCCCCTCTAAATTCCCTTCCTCTCCCCCAAACACTTACCTTCTCCTTTTTTTCCTTCCTTCAGTTTTTTTTTTTTACATTTCTCTTTTATTTACATGCTTTCAAAAATAGCTTGTCATTATTTTCTACACTTAGCCTTGACCTTGTTTTAGAGCAATAAATTCATGTTCTTAGGAAACAATTACGATTCAAACCCGGCTATTCAGCTGTCAAAGAAATATTTATGTGCAGTGTTGAGGTTTAAGATCATGCTAATCCCACGGCAATGAGTAGATGGAAAGGTTAGCAATAGAGCTGCATGCAAATGTAAACAACACAAAGGCAGAGCTGGACAAAATCAACACCAGCAGAAGGCGTGGGGAATGCTATGCTGGGTGTCTGGCTTGGCTGATCACAGTGAATGGATCCAGGTGAGGCTATGTTACCTAGAGGCATTTTCTCAAGTCATGCAAGTAAGAAGATTAACAGGAGCTGACACAATAACATTTGTTGTATCTGCTGAACCTTATCTGCAGTATGTCAATCATCACCTAATCAGTATTAGGCCTTTAAGCTGGACACATGTGGTAAAATTAGCCCTCCTGTTCATTGCTGAACCAATCATGGAAGTGCCCTCTTCTAATAATGACATTTATATAGAGATGACTCACTCTACTGAGCTTAACAAATCACATATAGTCTTTCACATCAGTCTATGTCTGTGTGAGAGCTTACAGTTAATGTCCAAATGAATGCACACATTAACGCACAAACAGTAACGCATCATGACAATCTGAATCTGCCCTAACTCTAATTTTTCTGATAAAAAAACAATCCTCGTGTGGTCAGCCATAGAAAGAATTTTGTGCAAACATTATTGTGTGCAAATACAAGAATATAAAAAAGAGAAACTGAGGTATAAGGGTATAGGTAACTGCTAACACTGCAATTGACATAAATTGTGCAAAAATAAAATACATAAAACATAGTGCAGCGCTAAAGAGCAACAATATAGACATACATACACATTATAGATTAGTTAAAATCAGTAAATAAACAACAGTGAATATTAGACATGTGCATTAGTTTTCGTCCGAATGTATTTTCGTCCAAATTTCGGGTATTTTTCGCTATCGTTTTTACAAACGATAATGAACGTGCAGAATCCGAAAAACGAAAGATCCAACATAAACAAATGCTTTATTTTCGTTTTCATTGCGACAACAGTTCGATATAGATAGGAGATTCGACATGACGCTGACAATAGCGATCTGTATCCATCGAACCTGTGGTCGAATGTGCCTAACCTTAGCTCTGTTAGTCCAAAATTATTCTACATAGAGAGAAACGATTCGACATAGAGAGAAAAGATTCGACATAGAGAGAAAAGATTCGACATTATAGAGACAATAGCAAAAAAGGTTGAATGTGCCTAACCTAACTCTATTAGTCCAAGATTATTCGACGTAGAGAGAAAAGATTCGACATGAACATTCGACGAAGCGAGCGGACATTTATGGTCAAATGCTCCGCCCATAGACTATAGAAGAATACTAATGTTGGTTGACTAGTAATAATAATTAATAAATATAATTATTACTAGTGTCATACAACATTAGAATTCTACTATAGCTTGTAGGCGGAACATTCGACCGGAAATGTACGATTGCGGTGTCTTATGCCCCGTACACACGGTCGGATTTTCCAACGGAAAATGTGTGATAGGACCTTGTCAGAAATTCCGACCATGTGTAGGCTCCATCACACATTTTCCATCGGATTTTCCGACACACAAAGTTTGAGAGCAGAATATAAAATTTTCCGACAACAAAATTCGTTGTCGGAAATTCCGATAGTGTGTACACATATCCGACGGACAAAGTGCCACGCATGCTCAGAATAAATAAAGAGATGAAAGCTATTGGCCACTGCCCTGTTTATAGTCCCGACGTACGTGTTTTACGTCACCGCGTTCAGAACGATCGGATTTTCCGACAACTTTGTGGGACCGTGTGTATGCAAGACAAGTTTGAGCCAACATCCGTCTGAAAAAATCCTAGGATTTTGTTGTCGGAATGTCCGATCAAAGTCCGACCGTGTGTACGGGGCATTACGGTTTACAGTAGCTGCTCCGTCGAATCTTCTTAGAACATTCAACAGACACAATAAGCCTTCAATGACAGATTCAACCTTAATTATTTCGGATTTTCGGATGAATGCATTTTTTAACAAAACGAAATAAATAAAAACGAATTTCGGGAGTAACTAAATAAATTTATTTTTCGGACGATAACGAAATTCCGAAACAAAATATTTCAGTGTGCACATGTCTAATATTATATAGAAATAAGATTAAAAAAAAAATCAAAGTGAATAAACACCTCTATAAATATAAAATAAAAGTCCAAAGTGTCAAATTGCAAGTACAATGGTCATGTGAGTCAACATGACACACTACCATAAACAGTAAGTTCAAAAAAAGATGATAAGTGAATCTCTACATGAATAGATGATAAATCCATAGCTCCAAAGCCAATCGGTGATCCTCCACAAAATGTATAGCAAGCACACTTATCTGAGGGACACCGCAGATGATGTTAATTATGACGAAACGCGTTGGAAGAGCTTGTGTTTGTGTGCATGGATCCAGGCTTTTCTCCCTACTACTTTTGGGATGGATGTTTTTATACAGCGGTATACAAAACAGCAATGCCCAAGAGACTTTGAGAGACACATGAAGTAGATAAAAATCTACAATTTTATTCCAAAAAACATTAAACATAATTTTTTTTGGATTTGTTTTTTGGAATAAAATTGTAATTTTTTATCTACTTCATGTGTCTCTCAAAGTCTCTTGGGCATTCCTGTTTTGTATACTATTATACCAATAGGGACGGAGACACTTAATGCCAACACACATCAGCTACTGTATGTGGTTTTTATACAGCGCTGTGTTTCATCAGACTTTTATAAGTGTTTAGTGTATATTTTAATAACATTTTAGTGATGGTTTTACACTATGTGCAGATGCTTGGTGTTTCTTTGCATATATCCTTGAGATGGGAGGTTGACCTGTGAATGCAATGACCATCTACATTATCCCTATCCTGGAGTGCTTGGAGATCTGCAAATAGTCCTTATGGTTGGATTAAGCCTTTCTAGGAGTAATTGGAAATCACATCAGTTCAGTTGGCTTAATACCTATGCTACATGGTTCCATTAGCTCTGGTAAGCGTGCATTTGGTGGTTGAAGCTGGATTGGCTTTGGAGCTATGGATTTATCATCTATACACATAGAAATTCACTTATAATCTTTTCCTGGACTCACTGTTTATGGTGATGTGTCATGTTGACTCACATGACCATTGTACTTGCAACTTAACACTTTGGACTTTTCTTTTATATTTATAGAGGTGTCTATTCACTTTGATTTTTTATTCCTAATCTAATACACTCTTAATCTAATTTCTACATATTATTCACTGTTGTTTATTTACTGATTACTCTATTATGTGTAAGTATTTATATATTGTTGCTCTTTAGCGCTGCACTATGTTTCATGTATTTTATTTTTGTGCAAATACAAGGATGCTGTTTTTTTTTTTTTCAAATCTCAAACATGGGCTACCTGCCTGTAGATTGTATGTTCTCCCTGTGCCTGTGTGGGTTTCCTCCCACTGGTAGATTCAGGGCTGCTGAAACCACAGGACCCCATACAGATGACCTGACATGGGGCCCTATATAGCCAATGCTTCAGTTATGAATGAACACAGCAAGTAATCGGTACAGATCACTCATTGTGTTCATTCTGGAAATGAAGGGGCTGGTAAATATGTCATATTTATCTAACCCTTCCCCTACTCTCAATCTTGAAAGATTCTACTTTGAGCTTGCAGCTGCTGGTCAGAAGAAGAGGGAAGCCAACAGTGCTGCAGAGGTAGGAGGGGCACACAATTGTATGGTGTACAGGGAAGGTGATCGGTGTGGTGGGGGGGGGGCAGTTACTGGAACCAATCCTTTATATGGCTCTCTCTGAAGCAGCTGAAAGCCAATGGGAGGGATAGGAGAAGAAGCCAGCTTTCAGCTGCTGCAAAAAGAGCCATCCAGTGGATTGGTTCCAGTAAGTGCCCCCTGTTGCACCGATCAACCTCCCTGCCCACATCCCATTCATCCTGCTGCCAGGAGCCCCCTGCTGGCTCGGGCCCCGTACAGGAGGACAGGTGAATCCCCCTTATCTATGGCCCTGGGTAGGTAATTGGCCCCTGCCAAAATTGGCCCGAGTATGTATACTGTATGTATGAATGTGAGTTAGTTTTTCTTAACGTGCTTCATTATGGGAGCCTTTATTTTATCCACATTCTGCTGAACTATTGTGATCCGGGAGTCGATTGTGCACATAGTCGCGATGCCTGTTTCTTGCTACCTATGACCTGGAGCTTGCATATACAGCCCATATATTCTAATGAGAGTCGTTTTACCTGATGTCCAGCCCCTTTGGTAAAGAGACTTGTTGAAACCACTAGACATGTGTGGTTTGTTTTTTTCCGAATTGAAACTCAGACAAATTTTTTGTTATTCAGAAATTCAAATGTATCCGAGATTCTGAATTACAATAGTAATGGATTTAAATGAATCCCACATAATGAAACAAAATTTCGGACGAAATTCGAATCATTTTCAAAGCAAAAACGTTTTCGAATTGAATTTAAATAGTTTTCAAGTTCTAATAGTTTTAAATTTTGAATCGTTTATAAAATAGAGGAATAGAAAAGAAAAGAATATAATATAATAGAAAAGAATAGAATAGAAAATAAAGGAATAAAATAGAAAATAAAACAATAGAATATTATAGAATAGAATCGAAGGAATAAAACCATTTCACAAAATTCAAATAGAATAGAATAGATTAGAATAGAAAAGAAAAAATAGAATAGACTAAAATAGAAAATAATAGAATAAAATAGGAAAAAAAAAACCATAAGAATAGAAAGAATATAACCATCTTCCGAAATTCCAATTTCAAATAGAATAAATTTGAATTTGAAGTTGGAATGGAATTTAAATGAAATTATATCCAAACTTGAATGCAATTAGAGTAAACTAACCAAATTATGAAAACGAAATAAAAAAATAATTTAACAACACTAATTTATGTAAATACCGAATCGAAACAAAACTATTTTTTTCATTCTGCGCATGTCTAAGAACTAATGCGATGTTGTGTATATCATCGATCACACTGAAGCTGGTGCGGGGCTTTCATCTGTCTCTCAAATTCAGCTATATGGACTTTACATGTTTTATGCATTATCAAATAAGTGCTGCATATTATTATTTTAAATAATGACCTGAACCCTGAAACTAGGGAGGTCCTATCTTAAGGGCAGTACTGAAAGCTAAAGGTCCTTCAGTCTCTCCAAACCCCTCCCACTGGCCAGAGTATTTTAATTGTTGGGCCCAAAGTTCCTGCGATGGAGTGTTCAAATAGAATTGAATCATAGTGCAGGTGTAAGTACCCACATTATAATCCCAAGTTGGGGTAGCACTGCCCCTTTATAAAGTGGACAGAGAAGCTGTGGCAAGTGGTTTGTCACCACCATGTAGTCTAAGATTATGACTCCTCCTGCTCTCTAGCATCCGGAACCAATGATGTTGGCTATGACTTTGGACCCAGCAATGGTGATCACTCATGGAACTGGTGATATCAGCGGTAACTCTGGACCTGGCAATGGCATTCTCTCACAGAACCAGTGATGCTCTCTGGCAGCTGTGACCTTTTTGCAGAGGTGGCAGCCCAGTCTCTTGCTCTCTGACACCATGGCAAACAGTACAGCAGGCAGCTCTCCAACACAGCAGCCCACTCTGATGGTCACCTCTCACATTGTCCATGAATCTGCCCCAAGCCCTGGCTTCTCTCTTTCTTTTTCCTCCTCCTGCAGCTCTCTGTGGGTATTCTTTGTGTTCTAAGAAGAAAAAACTCAACAGAAGACATGTTTGGAAGGACCCTATTTTCTGAGTTTAGACTTTGCTGCCAGTTGAAAGCTCATTGACCATAGGCTGCCTCTTCATCTTCTATCAGTAGGTGCTCTTACCATTTCTGAATGTCTTTAAATATTTTTACTTTTAAAACATTGGCTTCTGGTAAGGATGGTTGCCCTACTCTATGTATCCACATGCCAATCCACCTCTGTATTGGGAGATTTTTTTTGTAACTTGGCAGTAAAATCTATGTGTCACGGTCTGGGGTCAGGCTCAGAGACCAGTAGCTATAGCAGTAGGGGGACTCCCACTGACCAGCAGAATTGGTATACAAGCAGGTCACCCTAGCAAATAACGCAGGCTCACCTGAGGTGCGGAGACTAACCGGTGTTCACCAGAGCTCCTGATGGTGGAGTTGGGTTTAGCTGTATGCTAGTACCAGGTCACAGTCCTCAGGATCGCCCCACCAGGAGGTGAGCAGGCCGGGGTCCAGTAGCAGATATAGCAGGTAAGGGTCAAACAGGAGTGTAGTCAGAAAACAAGTCAAAGGTTGGTAACAAATAGTTGTAGGTTGGGATCAAGCTGAAACATAGTCGAGGAACGAGCCAAGGGTCAGTAACGAGTGGTAGCAAAGATATGGATGGCAGCTGGAAAGACAAAGGGTAGATACTGGCTGGAGAGAGCAGACTAATCTGGTAAATAGGAAGTGCAAAGACATGGCTTAAATCAGGAAGTTCATGGGAGGAGCAAAGAGTTTAAGGTTCAAGACAAATAAGGTTCAAGGCAGAATCATTCAAGGAATTGTCCAGGGAACTGTCCAGCATCCCAGGTGGCTCAAAAAGAAGAGACATTGCCTGACACAGCATGTTCAAATCCAGACCCTGACACTATGCCTTTTTCATTTTTGGTTGAGTATTTTTGGCTGGGGTATTTAAATATCCTGCATCAAATGGACTTTCAAGGCTTAATACTATTTCCAGACGTTCACTATTAGCGGAACCATTTGCAGTTAACATATTGAAGAATATTTGATGGTTTAAGCTGCTTGGCGCTTTTCCCCTTTTTTCCAGAAGCCCCAACATATTGGGAAACTCCATAGTGACATTTGTGTTCCAACAGTCTTAACAGTGGGGGGTGTCCTTTTTGGAAACATGATGATTATAGCGATTTATGGTCTTATTTAACCACTGTAATATACTGTATCTCCCTGGTGAAGATTTGTGTCAAGAATTGAAGCGCGTCAGTGTTTTCACATACATTATCTATGTATAGATCTTTCATGATTGTTAATATATATATGGCTATAGACCAATTTACACTTTGTTTTTTGACAAAATGCACAGTGTTTTTAAGAGATGTAATAAAGATTGAAGTTTTTATATCATTATTATTATTTTTTTCAAACTGTTTTTGTTCTTAAAAAATCCCAATATATGCACCTTTTTCTTCAATTGATTAAAATGTTTTTGTTCCTTTTAATTCATGTTTAGCTTTATCACTGACTTTAATCAGTGCTCTCTGGATTCAAATAACATTCTGTCAAAAAGCAGAAAGATCATCTAATAAGTTGAAGGTTTATATTAGTTACTCCTGTGCAATTCACAGAAAGGTCAGAAACACCTCCTGGGTTGATAAGATATATTTGGCTTAGCCATTATTGGCCTGTGTGACAGACCCAACGAGGACAAGGGCTTTTGGAGGGGACTGAAGGGTAGCCTCTTGCCTACTGACTATGGACCCTGGCTTTTGAGGGGGCTCTATTCTTGGGAGGTGTATACCTGGGGGCCCTCGGAGTGGTCTTGCTTCGGATTTGGGTCCATGCCTTGCTGAAACACACAGACTCTGGAAATCTAGAACTGGGATACAGATTTGGGGCCTTTGTGCCCAAACCAGCAATGACTGCTTTAGACTGTGAGACTCAGAGTAGATATTAATATAATCAGTTTAAAACAACCTGATGCTGGTGTCTCCTGCTATAATCTGTTTAAGGTGTTATGTGTTAAGTGTCTTTGCCACATTGTGTGCTTCCTATGTGTGAGTTCTCATTGTTAATTGAGTCACCTATTGTTTCTGTCTGTCTGCTCATCTCTTGGAGATATGATTAATATTGTGACTACTTTACCTTGTTATCAAACCATTGTAGAATGTTTATGTATTTATGCTTATGATAAAGTGTAATGTACTTTGTGTATCCAGGGTTGTGGGCTTGTTGCCGGATTGTCTGGGCACCCCCTGACTAATCAAGGCTTGTTGTTAATTAGTGTACTGTGTATGTTTATGCTGGCTGTTCCTTAGATGTGCTAATGAGACTACTGTTTACAGTTTGCATTGTTAGGGTGATGTGATCAGGCTCTTACCTGATCTTGTGTGCTGCATATTCTGTGTGAGTATATAATAAAGATGTCAGGTCACCTGAGCCCAGGTGACAGATGCTTGGGGTCTGGAGTGCACCGCAAGGTAGTGGACCCTACGGCTGATTGCTGCGGATGGAGCTCTAGGATATACAGGAGAGCAGGTACTCTGTAGTACCTACACGGATGACACTGGGAGCTAGAGCATGAGATTTCCCAGGGTGCGGAGTCTAAGAGCCAGCAGGTGTTCACCAGAAGCCCCTAGTGGTGGGGATGGATTTAGCTGCAATCTGGCTCAAGGTCGCAACCCCTAGGGCCTCCCAGCTCACGCTCACAGTAAACTACAGGGAGGTAGAGTGGAAGCAGCAGACAGCAACAACAAAGGATAGTCAGGAGATAGCCAAAGGTCAGATCAACAAGCAGGTAAGGATAGTCAGGAGATAGCCAAAGGTCAGGGTAACAAGCAGGTAAGGATAGTCAAGAACAAGCCAAGATCTGTAACTGGAATCAGACGTAGAAGACACACCAAGTCGAACACGAAAGTTAAACACACAATATTGATCAGCAGAGCTGGCTTGCAGTGCACAGGTTAATATAGAATTCCCTGATAGGGGCTGGGGTGGAGCCATGCTTGAGGAGATATTACTTAAGCAGCCAGGTGAGAGTGGCTGGCCTCTTAATCTGAACACATGGAGAGGTAAGCTGACAAACAAACATAACTGCATACAGTCAGGTCCATAAATATTGGGACATCAACACAATTCTAATCTTTTTGGCTGTATACACCACCACAATGGATTTGAAATTAAACGAACAAGATGTGCTTTAACTGCGGACTTTCAGCTTTAATTTGAGGGTATTTACATCCAAATCAGATGAACGGTGTAGGAATTACAACAGTTTGTATATGTGCCTCCCACTTTTTAAGGGATTAAAAGTAATGGGACAGATTAACAATCATCCATCAAACTTTCACTTTTTAATACTTGGTTGCAAATCCTTTGCAGTCAATTACAGCCTGAAGTCTGGAATGCATAGACATCACCAGACGCTGGGTTTCATCCCTGGTGATGCCCTGCCAGGCCTCTACTGCAACTGTCTTCAGTTCCTGCTTGTTCTCGGGGCATTTTCCCTTCAGTTCTGTCTTCAGCAAGTGAAATGCATGCTCAATCGGATTCTTTCCTATAAAAAACTCTTTGGTTGCTTTCGCAGTATGCTTCGGGTCATTGTCCATCTGCACTGTGAAGCGCCGTCCAATGAGTTCTGAAGCATTTTGCTGAATATGAGCAGATAATTTTGCCCGAAACACTTCAAAATTCATCCTGCTGCTTTTTTCAGCAGTCACATCATCAATAAACACAAGAGAACCAGTTCCATTGGCAGCCATACATGCCCACGCCATGACACTACCACCGCCATGCTTCACTGATGAGGTTGTATGCTTTGGATCATGAGCAGTTCCTTTCCTTCTCCATACTCTTCTCTTCCCATCACTCTGGTACAAGTTGATCTTGGTCTCATCCGTCCATAGGATGTTGTTCCAGAACTGTGAAGGCTTTTTTAGATGTTATTTAGCAAACTCTAATCTGACCTTCCTATTTTTGAGGCTCACCAATGGTTTACATCTTGTGGTGAACCCTCTGTATTCACTCTGGTGAAGTCTTCTCTTGATTGTTGACTTTGACACACATACACCTACCTCCTGGAGAGCGTTCTTGATCTGGCCAACTGTTGTAAAGGGTGTTTTCTTCACCAGGGAAAGAATTCTTCGGTCATCCGCCACAGTTGTTTTCCGTGGTCTTCCGGGTCTTTTGGTGTTGCTGAGCTCACCAGTGTGTTCTTTCTTTTTAAGGATGTTCCAAACATTTGATTTGGCCACACCTAATGTTTTTGCTATCTGATGGGTTTGTTTTTTTTTTTTCAGCCTAATGATTGCTTGTTTCATAGTGACAGCTCTTTGGATCTCATATTGAGAGTTGACAGCAACAGATTCCAAATGCTAATAGCACACTTGAAATGAACTCTGGACTTTTTATCTGCTCCTTGTAAATGGGATAATGAGGTAATAACACACACCTGGCCATGGAACACCTGAGCAGCCAATTGTCCCATTACATTTGGTCCCTTAAAAAGTGGGATGCGCATATACAAACTGTTGTAATTCCTACACCGTTCACCTGATTTGGATGTAAATACCCTCAAATTAAAGCTGAAAGTCTGCAGTTAAAGCACATCTTGTTCGTTTCATTTCAAATCCATTGTGGTGGTGTATAGAGCCAAAAAGATTAGAATTGTGTTGCTGTCTCAATATTTATGGACCTGACTGTAACCATGACAAAAGAGAGTTCCAGTTTGCACCGAAGCTAGTGTTGTCTAGTTCGTGGGTGTGATTCTCAGCTATAATACCTGCTTCCAGACTGGAGGAAGCTGTATCTTGACGGAAGCACCCAAGCTGGGTGCTGGACGGTCCGTCACAGCCTGTTCTGTAAAACCTTGCCTTACCCTGTGGTCAGTCATTTGTCCTTTAAGAAGGTTTACTGCAATATTTGCTAATATTTTTTTCCTGTTGGTCCATATAGGTTACTGCCTTTTGCTCTTTACATATAGAGAATAACCATTTTTACCTTTCAGTCCTTAGTCTCACCACTTTAAAAAGAAAGAAAAAATAATTTGGACTTTGTGTTCAGCTTATTTAAAAGGATCCCGCTGCTGGGATATCAAATAAAATATATGACGCTTAATGGTGGGATGTTTAATTTTACATCACCTAAGAAATATAGTGTTTGTGACAAGACAATATAAATTTATAAGGAAACCTCATGTTTTGACATTTGATTTTATTATCATGAAAAATATTGAATTACTGAAAAATGTTCCAAAGTGTTCCAATGCGTTTATTCCATTGATCTCGCAATATCAGCGGCGTTTAAATAACTCTGAGTTATGTGACTGCAGGAGCCGAGAGACAGACTGTACCAAAACCATAGCAAATAAAAAATTTTATCTAGTATATAAAATTTATTTATAAAAAATTAGTATATAACAACTTTAAAAATGTTTTTATATACTCTGGACACATGATAGATAGATAGATCTATCTTTTTCTGGGACAATGCAAACCAGGTCAAGGAATTTTAACATCTGTATTCAGATGACTGAGCTTTACCTAACTCGATCCTACTCTGATCCATAGGCCTCTTATATGCTTCTTGTGGGGAGAATTTTCACTTTGCCGCACAACCATAGCCTTCATTTTCCTGGGAGAGCCCCTTCTTCACTGTTAGCATGGGTTATTAGCTGGTAGGGATGAGCTTCGTGTTCGAGTCGAACCCATGTTCGACTCGAACATCGGCTGTTCGATCGTTCGTCGAATTGCGAACGTTCGCGCCAAATTCGTGTGGCGCGTCACGGCCCATAATTCACTGCGGCATCGCAGTGCATTGCTTGCTGATGATTGGCCAAGCATGCACTATGACCCGCATGCTTGGCCAATCACAGCGCCGCCTTAACAGAGAGCCATAATTGGCCAAAGCCAAGGAGGCTTTGGCCAATTATGGCTCAGGGGATTTAGTACACGCCCCACACTATATAAGGCCGCCTGCACGGCGGCCCTGTGCAGTGTGTTCCGGTGTGCTTAGAGAGAGAGAGAGACAGTGTCATTTCATTTGAGTTAGCTAGATTAGGCAGGACAGTCAGTCAGTTAGCTGCACTTAAAGTGTATTGTGTATATATATGCATCCCAGGTGTTGCATATATATATATATACACTGTATTCAGTTTAGCTAGATCCGTTCCTGTTATCTTCTAGACTATTTACATTTAGTGCAGTGCGTCCTGCTCACAGTGTTCAGCTAGATCCGTTCCTGTTATATTCCTACTGACAGGCAGGCTTGTCTTGTTACAGTATTTTGAAGAAAATTACTGGTGTTCTTTTGATCCTATTAGTGCCACAGTCAGGCAGCTAGACTATTTACATTTAGTGCAGTGCGTCCTGCTCACAGTGTTCAGCTAGATCCGTTCCTGTTATCTTCTTACTGACAGGCAGGCTTGTCTTGTTACAGTATTTTAAAGAAAATTACTGGTGTTCTTTTGATCCTATTAGTACCACAGTCAGGCAGCTAGACTATTTACAGTTAGTGCAGTGCGTCCTGCCCACAGTGTTCTGCTAAACCTACAAGTAAGTGGGGTGCGTCCTGCTCACAGTGTTCAGCTAAACCTACAAGTTAGTGGGGTGCGTCCACCTCACAGTGTTCAGCTAAACCTACAAGCTAGTGGGGTGCGTCCTGCTCACAGTGTTCAGCTAGATCCATTTCTGTTATCTTCTTACTGACAGGCAGGCTTGTCTTGTTACAGTAAATACAGCTACCTGAAGAAAATTGCTGGTGTTCTTTTGATCCTATCAGTACCACAGTCAGGCAGCTAGACTATTTACAGTTAGTGCAGTGCGTCCTGCTCACAGTGTTCTGCTAAACCTACAAGTTAGTGGGGTGCGTGCTGCTCACAGTGTTCAGCAAAACCTACAAGTTAGTGGGGTGCGTCCACCTCACAGTGTTCAGCTAAACCTACAAGCTAGTGGGGTGCGTCCTGCTCACAGTGTTCAGCTAGATCCGTTCCTGTTATCTTCTTACTGACAGGCAGGCTTGTCTTGTTACAGTATTTTAAAGAAAATTGCTGGTGTTCTTTTGATCCTATTAGTACCACAGTCAGGCAGCTAGACTATTTACAGTTAGTGCAGTGCGTCCTGCTCACAGTGTTCTGCTAAACCTACAAGTTAGTGGGGTGCGTCCTGCTCACAGTGTTCAGCTAAACCTACAAGTTAGTGGGGTGCGTCCACCTCACAGTGTTCAGCTAAACCTACAAGCTAGTGGGGTGCGTCCTGCTCACAGTGTTCAGCTAGATCCGTTCCTGTTATCTTCTTACTGACAGGCAGGCTTATCTTGTTACAGTATTTTAAAGAAAATTGCTGGTGTTCTTTTGATCCTATTAGTACCACAGTCAGGCAGCTAGACTATTTACAGTTAGTGCAGTGCGTCCTGCTCACAGTGTTCTGCTAAACCTACAAGTTAGTGGGGTGCGTCCTGCTCACAGTGTTCAGCTAAACCTACAAGTTAGTGGGGTGCGTCCACCTCACAGTGTTCAGCTAAACCTACAAGCTAGTGGGGTGCGTCCTGCTCACAGTGTTCAGCTAGATCCGTTCCTGTTATCTTCTTACTGACAGGCAGGCTTGTCTTGTTACAGTATTTTAAAGAAAATTACTGATGTTCTTTTGATCCTATTAGTACCACAGTCAGGCAGCTAGACTATTTACAGTTAGTGCAGTGCGTCCTGCTCACAGTGTTCTGCTAAACCTACAAGTTAGTGGGGTGCGTCCTGCTCACAGTGTTCAGCTAAACCTACAAGTTAGTGGGGTGCGTCCACCTCACAGTGTTCAGCTAAACCTACAAGCTAGTGGGGTGCGTCCTGCTCACAGTGTTCAGCTAGATCCGTTTCTGTTATCTTCTTACTGACAGGCAGGCTTGTCTTGTTACAGTAAATACAGCTACCTGAAGAAAATTGCTGGTGTTCTTTTGATCCTATTAGTACCACAGTCAGGCAGCTAGACTATTTACAGTTAGTGCAGTGCGTCCTGCTCACAGTGTTCTGCTAAACCTACAAGTTAGTGGGGTGCGTCCTGCTCACAGTGTTCAGCTAAACCTACAAGTTAGTGGGGTGCGTCCACCTCACAGTGTTCAGCTAAACCTACAAGCTAGTGGGGTGCGTCCTGCTCACAGTGTTCAGCTAGATCCGTTCCTGTTATCTTCTTACTGACAGGCAGGCTTGTCTTGTTACAGTATTTTAAAGAAAATTGCTGGTGTTCTTTTGATCCTATTAGTACCACAGTCAGGCAGCTAGACTATTTACAGTTAGTGCAGTGCATCTTGCTCACAGTGTTCTGCTAAACCTACAAGTTAGTGGGGTGCGTCCACCTCACAGTGTTCAGCTAAAGCTACCTGTAGAAGGTTGGTGGTGTTCTCATACTACAGGCAGGCAGTTGATTTTGCTAGCTGCAGTATCAGTACATATATATATATATATATATATATATATATATATATATATATATCCCAGCTTAGTGCAGCTGCAGGCCATTAGTATGTCTGGAAGGCCAAGAAGGAGAGGCAGACAGTCACAAGCCAATAAGAGAGGGCAAGCAGGCTCTGTGTCTAGTGCTGGTCGTGGAGACGGTGCATCCTCATCAGCACGTGGCCATGGGACACGCTTGGCCTTTTTTTCGGCAGCTGGCCATGTTGAGCCGCAACATGCGGAAGACTTGGTCGAGTGGATGACCAAGCCGTCCTCATCCTCCTCATCCTCTCTCACCCATGCCCAGGGTACTTTGTCTGGCAAAGCAGCGGCCTCTTCCCTCGGCTCAATGTCATCAGTGACTCCTTCCCTAGCCCCACCATGTCCTCCCGAGGAGTCCCTCGAACTGTTTGACCACAGTGTTGGGTACATGCTCCAGGAGGATGCCCAGCGTTTGGAAGGCTCTGATGATGATACTGAGCTCGATGAAGGCAGTAACACGAGCACGGACAGAGGGGGTGCCCAAGAAGGACAGCAATCTGGCAGTCATGCTCCCCCTGCTGCAGCATACTGCCAGGTTTGCTCCAGTGATGAGGAGGGAGGGGATGATGAGGTCACTGACTCAATGTGGGTGCCTGATAGGAGAGAGGAGGAGGAGGAGGAGGCGGCACATCACCAACGAGGCAGGATGCCCTCCAGGGGCCAGCCTAAGGGCAGCACATTGACTGCATCACACCCCAAAGCTCCACATGTGCAGGGCGCTGCAGTCTCTGCGCGTTATTCAAAAAGTTCTTTGGTGTGGGCCTTTTTTGAGACGAGTGCATCAGATCGCACCGCTGCTATTTGCAACATATGTCTCAAGCGTATCTCGCGTGGCCAAAACATCTCCCGCTTGGGTACCACATGCTTGACCAGACATATGTTGACCTGCCATGCAGTTCGTTGGCAAGCGTATCTAAAAGACCCACACCAAAGAACAAAGAGGACCTCTGCTTGCTCCTCATCAGCTGAGATTTCCAACCCCACTAGACCTTCAGTCCTCTCTGAGACCTGCACTGAGAGGAATGAAGGTGTAGAATTAGGTGTGTCACAGCCACGTACTTGTGGGCAATCTGATTTTGGTACACCGACGTCAGATTGTACCAGGCAAATTTCCCTGCCCCAGCTGCTGCACCGCCGAAAGAAGTTTGCTCCCAGCCATCCACATGCCCAGCGGTTGAATGCTAGCTTGGCAAAATTGCTAGCACTTCAACTGCTGCCTTTTCAGTTGGTAGACTCTGCCCCCTTCCGTGAGTTTGTGGAATGTGCAGTTCCTCAGTGGCAGGTACCCAAACGCCACTTTTTCTCACGGAAGGCGATTCCGGCTCTCTACCAGCATGTGGAAGGCAATGTCCATGCCTCGCTGGACAGGGCGGTCAGCGGTAAGGTGCATATTACCGCTGACTCATGGTCCAGCAGGCATGGACAGGGACGTTACCTAAGTTTCACGGTGCATTGGGTGACTCTGCTGGCAGCTGGGAAGGATGCAGGACAAGGTGCAGTAGTGTTGGAGGTTGTTCCGCCACCACGCCTCCAAAATGCTAATGATTGTGACACACCTCTCTCCTCCACCACCTCCTCTTCTTCTTCCTCCATGGCCTCTTCCTCGGAACCAGCGGTGCTCTGTAGTCGTTCAAGGGGCTACGCAAGTACGCAGGCCAAAAGATGCCATGAGGTGCTTGAACTGGTGTGCTTGGGGGACAGGAGCCACACTGGGGCAGAGGTTCTGTCAGCTCTGCAGGGGCAGGTTCAGAGGTGGTTGACGCCACGCCAACTTAAGGCAGGAATGGTGGTTTGCGACAATGGCACCAACCTCCTCTCTGCCCTCCGACAGGGACAAATGACCCATGTGCCCTGTTTGGCTCACGTCCTTAACTTGGTGGTGCAGCGGTTCTTGGGCAGGTACCCGGGCTTACAGGATGTCCTGAGGCAGGCCAGGAAAGTCTATGTGCATTTCCGCCGGTCATATAATGCCAGTGCTCGGCTGACGGACCTCCAAAAGGAGTTTAACCTGCCCAAGAACCGCCTAATCTGTGACATGCCCACCAGGTGGAACTCAACGTTGGCCATGCTGCAGCGGCTGCACACGCAGCAGAGGGCCATCAATGAGTACCTGTGCGACTATGGCACCAGGACAGGGTCAGGGGAGCTTGGTTTTTTTTCCCCACGCCAGTGGGCCATGATCAGGGATGCATGCACTGTCCTGTCACCATTTGAGGAGGCCACGAGGATGGTGAGCAGTGACAGTGCATGCATCAGTGACACTGTCCCCCTTGTCCACCTGTTGGAGCACACGCTGTGTGGAATAATGGACAGGGCACTTGAGGCAGAACAGAGACAGGAAGAGGAGGACTTCCTTAGCTCTCAAGGCCCCCTTTATGCAGACAGTGTTCCTGCGTGCCCGCCGATCACACAGGAAGAGGAGGAGGAGGAAGAGGAGGAGGAGGAGGAGGAAGATTGTGTCAGTATGGAGGTGGAGCCTGGCACTCAGCATCAGCAGCAGTCTTTAAGGGATCAGTCCCAAGAAACACATGGACTTGTACGTGGCTGGGAGGAGGTGGCTGCGGACCATGTCGTCCTTAGTGACCCAGAGGACTCCGGACCGAATGCCTCAGCAAACCTACGCTGCATGGCCTCCCTGATCCTGCAAAGCCTGCGTAAGGATCCTCGTATTCGTGGTATCAAGGAGAAGGACCAATACTGGCTGGCAACCCTCCTTGATCCACGTTACAAGGGTAAGGTTGCGGACCTTATCTTGCCATCGCAGAGGGAGCAGAGGATGAAACATCTTCGGGAGGCCTTGCAGAAAGATCTGTGCAACGCGTTCCCAGAGACTGGGAGGTTACAAACTCCTGTTTTTGGACAACGTGTTGCTGAGGCTTCGGTCAGTCAAAGAAGGAGCGGTGGAGAAGGTGGCCGTCTGACCGATGCGTTCAGACAATTTTTTGGTCCGCAGCCCCAAGGTATGATCGGTTCCAGCAACCATCGCCAGCGTCTGTTTTACATGGTGCAGGAATACCTAGGGGCAAGATCAGACTTGGACACCTTTCCCACCGAAAATCCTCTGGGTTACTGGGTCTTGAGGATGGATCACTGGCCAGAGCTTGCACAGTATGCAATTGAGCTACTGGCCTGTCCTGCATCCAGCGTTCTTTCGGAACGCACATTCAGTGCTGCTGGAGGCGTGGTAACCGATCACAGGGTGCGTCTGTCCACTGACTCGGTCGATCGACTGACCTTCATAAAAATGAATGAGTCTTGGATCACCACCAGCTACCAAGCACCTGATGCTGATGTAACTGAATAATTTTTTTTGAAATCTCAGATCCCTTCAAAGACTGCCTATGCTGATGCTGAGTGACTATTCCTGAGTAATTATCCTCTTCCTCCTCAATCATCACGCTGATAGCTTGTAAGAGCATTTTTGGTTCTGGGCGCCACCACCAGTGCCTAAGGCACAATTTTTCAGCCCCTCTTTAACAGGGGCGTGTAATTACGATTTTTGATGTAATACTTTGCAGCAGGGCTCGTTCCTGCATTCCAACTAGAGTGTCTGTGAGGGGTTGCAGTCTTGTGGCACCAGCACCAGTGCCTAAGGCCCAATTTTTCAGCCCTTGTTTAACAGGGGCGTGTAATTACAATTTTTGATGCAATACTTTGCAGCAGGGCTCGTTCCTGCATTCCAACTAGAGTATCTGTGAGGGGTTGCAGTGTTGTGGCACCAGCACCAGTGCCTAAGGCCTAATTTTTCAGCTCCTGTTCAACAGGGGCATGTAATTACAATTCTTGATCTAATATTTCACAGCAGAGCCCTGTGAGGGCTTACAGTGTTGTGGCCACAGCAACACCTAAGGCCCAAATTTCTGCTGAGTATATAGGGAAGGACCCTACTTTCAAACAACTAACTTACAAACGACTCCTACTTGCAAACGGAAGGAGACAACAGGAAGTGAGAATAAATCTACCCCTAGGAAGGGAAATTCTCTCCTGTAAGAGTTAATATGGGAAAAACATTTCTCCTTTCCACTGATGCTTTCCAATCCATTGGGACAAAAAGTGAGGTGAAATCTTCTGAAGAGGAGGAAAGACAGCAAAACAAATGTCACAGGGGTGATAACCCTTCCCTATGTTTTCCAAAAAGCTTAAAAAAGATTTTTTGGCTGGAGCTAAACACGTTAAAAATGTACCCGTTCAAAATTACAAAGAGATTCTACTTAACAACAAACCTACAGCCTGTATACTGCTGTTCAGAGTATATAGGGCCTGGTGGCCCCACACCTTTCCTTATTTTAATTTGGGTGCGGGGTTCCCCTTAATATCCATACAAGACCCAAAGGGCCTGGTAATGGACTGGGGGGTACCCATGCCGTTTGTCTCACTGATTTTCATCCATATTGCCAGGACCCGACATTACATTAAACCCGCAAGCAGTTTTAAATGAGATTTTTTCCTTTAAAAATGACATTTGGTGCAGGGACTGTTCTAAACACGGGAAACACGCGTCACTTTACAGGCATACTATAGACACCCCTCAGGTACGATATTTAAAGGAATATTTCACTTTTTTTTTTTTTACTTTAAGCATCATTAAAATCACTGCTCCCGAAAAAACGGCCGTTTTTAAAAGTTTTTTTTGCATTGATACATGTCCCCTGGGGTAGGACCCGGGTCCCCAAACCCTTTTTAGGACAATACCATGCAAATTAGCCTTTAAAATGAGCACTTTTGATTTCGAACGTTCGAGTCCCATAGACGTCAATGGGGTTCTAACGTTCGTGCGAACTTTCGGTCCGTTCGCAGGTTCTGGTGCGAACCGAACCGGGGGGTGTTCGGCTCATCCCTATTAGCTGGCTTCTGGGTCTCAATGGCAAATAATGGCAAGCCCATCATTCCCACTGTCCAGGCCTCTATTGAGACCAGAAGCACATTTTGGTTAGAGAGAGATCTACACCAGGGACGTGCGGTGGGGTCAGTGGCTGGTGAGGTACTGGCTAGTATCAAAGCCAGATACACACAGGTTACTTACGCCGTGAACATTAGAGCGAGAGCAAAAATTCTAGCACTAGACCTCCTCTGTAACTCTAAACTGGTAACCTGTAAAAAAATGTAAAGTGTCACCTATAGAGATTTTTAAGTAGTGAAGTTTGGCGACATTCCACAACTGTGCGCAATTTTAAAGCATGACATGTTAGGTATTTATCAAGCTAACTTTAGTGGTTTTTTTTTTTTTTTTTTATTCATGAAGCAGTTTCTTTCCAAAAAAAAAAACGCGTTTGAAAAATTGCTGTGAAAATACAGAGTAACATAAAAGTTGCAACGACCATCATTTTATTCCCTAGGGTGTCTGCTAAAACAATATATATAATGTTTGGGGATTCTGAGTAATTTAATAGCAAAAAAATTATGATTTTTGCATGTAGGAGAGAAGTGTCAGAATTGGCCTGGGTAGCAAGGGGTTAATTACCATAAGTAAGTAATATACAAATAACTATTATATATTGTTTTTAAGGTAATTTACTATATTTTCAAAATCTGTACTTAAGTAGGTGGCTTAACAGACAAATTACTGAAGTTTGAAGTTATAACTTCAAACCAGTAATTTAACAGTAAATAGATAAATAATAAATGATTATGTTATAACATATAGCATAATAATATATGATTTAGCTTGATTAAAACAGTATCTTTTCAGCAGTAGAAGATTCTCATTCTCCCTCTTAACTGTGTGAGAAAAACATGGGATTGTGGGTAAATCTTATATCCATGAACCCATATTTTTTCCTTCTAGTTAAAAGGGCTGGGATGGAAGGGAGCATTTGTCTTTTAGACACATGCCCCTTCTATGACACTGCAGTGAGAGGCGTGCCTCCACTGCAGTATTTTTATTGGACAGCTTGGACCAAGGGTACTTTAACATTGGTCCAAGGCTCCAAGCTGTCCATTGAGCTTAGTGCCTCTGACAAGAAGTGAGAGGCACTGTGAGCTCATCCTTTCAGTCTGCTGCAAACAGAGTGTGTCAGCTTGTATTTAAAGTGGCCGCTCTGTATGTAGCTTCTGACAGGCTGCACAAGGAGCCCCGTATCTCCGGAACCATAGGTTCCAGGAGCCCCAAATTTTCACCAGTGGTGGAGTAGTACTTTGGCCAATTTGGGGTCTCTGTGACCCCAGGTCGCCGAGCTATGACCCTCAAAGTGCAATTGTTTTTTTTTTGTTATTTTTATTTTTTTATTTCTTTTAATGTTCAACGCAGGTCAAGCTCTGCCCCACCAGCCTCCCCTGACTGCACGTCTCTGATCTACAGGCTGTGATGCATACCTTCCAAGTGTCCCTGAACTGGAAGGATGGCCTCTCTCTTTGAAGCCAAATCTGTCTGTCCCTCTTTGCCCCTCAAGTATCCCTCTTTTTGATTTGATGTATAGACCTCGATTTAAATTCACTAATTAACTACCTAAAGTATTATATTACACTTTTTATCCAACCTCTAAATTACTGAATTTGTTATTTTGAAAAGCCAGTGTAATAAAAAAATTTGTCATGAAAAAAAAAAAAATTAAATGTTAATACCGTATATACTCGAGTATAAGTCGAATTTTTCAGCACATTTTTTTGTGCTGAAAGTGCCCCCCTCGACTTATACTGGAGTCAAGCACTTTTCTGCAGCAAAAAATTTCATTTTCTGAACCGAGTTTGGGGCCCCGTATCTCAGGGTCACTTAGAGCTAGGAACCCCAAATTTGGTGTGCAAACCCAGTGGAACTGGTACCACAACATATCCAAAGCTGGAGTTACTAGCACCAGGTGGCCCTGAGATACGGGGCCACAAAGTCAGTTCGGAAAATGAATTTTTTTGCTGAAGAAAAGCCACTTGGTGCTGGAAACCCCAGCTTTGGATATTTTATGGTGCTGGTTCCACTGGGTTTGCACACCAAATTTGGGGTTCCTAGCACCAAGTTGCCCCGAGATACGGGGCCCCAAAGTCGGTCAACTGTGTCCATCTGCAGCAATGTCATTTCGGGACCCTTTGGGTTCAGAGACCCCAAATTTTGGCTGCAGCTAGGGGGCATCTAGGAACCCTTAACTACCGAGTTTGAAGTTCGGGGGACCTATGGCTGCAAATGGGCACAGTAAGGCATGCAAATGGGCACAGTGAGGCTGCATATGGGCACAGTGAGGCTGCAAATGGGCACAGTGAGGCATGCAAAGGGGCACAGTGAGGCATGCAAATGGGCACAGTGAGGCTGCAAATGGGCATTGTTGACCCTCTTTTCCACTTACAGTAGCTGTGCATTTCTCACCCTCGTCTTATACTCGGGTCAATAAGTTTTTCCCATTTTTTTGTGGTAAATTAGGGCCTCGACTTATACTCGGAATGACTTATACTCGAGTATATACGGTACATAAATTTTTGTGTCTTAATTTTCTGTGGTCCATATAATTGGGAACTTGGTGATGTGGCAGGGGTTTGTCTTTTGACCTACATACATTATGGTAAAAAGTGTTACTCTTTCTCAACTTGGGAGCTATGTTTGCTAACTGAACCCCTTCCCATACATTTAAATGGGAACTAAACTCACTGAAAGTTTTCATTTTCTCCCTGGCTACTTCTGGGTAGTGGGTCTTTGGCCTCTTGATTGGCTGATTGGGGAATGGTGCCATTCCGAGCATGAGCACAGGATTACGTAATTCCGGCACAGCTCAGCATGCATTCAATAAAAGTCTGCAAGAAGACAGGTAAGTCGTTGCTATTGCAGATGACATAGCATGTCTGTGCTAAAATAAAGAGCTGCCTGCTCCCATTTTTTTAGTTGCCAAGTTTAGTTTCACTTTAACTCCCTTACTTGGCAGTTGTCTTTAACTTCTACCTTCTGCCTCCTAATTGGCCAGAGTTCTTAGGGCAGTCTTTTCTAACCAGAGTTCTGTAGGGTTCATTGAGCAGTGAGCAAAGGTAAATTTACCTCTTGACTAATGGTGCCTGCATAGCTTCAAGGTCAACATTATTTGGCAGAGCCAGTAGAATCAGACCACCATGTCAATTAAGTTTTTAGCTGTCTAATTTTTAGACTATTTTTTATTCTTTCCAAAGACCACCAATATATCAGGGTTTTCTTCTCACTGACCACCAATGTAACTGAGAATGCTTTCCCTTACCTCCAGATGTAGTGGTGCCTTTCTCTGTTGACCATCAATATAAGAGGAACTACAATTCCCAATACCTGTGCACTGGTTATTATTATTATTTGTTTTTATTTCATTTTTTGATCATTAGATTATTACAAAGAAAATATTTTTGTGTTATAGAGAGGAGGGCTAACAAATGATCTGCCCTGATTACCAAATAAGACAGATATGCCACATTATTTTTATTTTTATTTATTATTATATCTAAAACTAAGACTAAATGATCACATTAATGTACCACAAGCTGTAGCTATAGCAGTTTTCAGGAAAAGGTCCCTGAAACCTGAAAATTATTTCAAGGGTTCCTCTAGGTAAAAGGTTTGAGTAGGGATGAAGAGCTTACTTTCATGGTAGATGTTGCCCTCACAGTCAGTCAATTCATAGAACCTGGCAAACTGAAAGGTCACTGAACTAAAGAAAGGGCATTTCCGACAAAACACAGATATTGCCAACAATGTTTTATCAATTTGGCATAGTCTCAAGGCCATCCTAGAATGCATTGCCCAGCTCACTCTAAACAACCAAGGTCATAAGTTTTACACATTTCACTTACTTTACAAGGCAATTTAGTTTAAGACTTTCACAATTCAATTTTTTTTTGTACGCTTTCATTCAGCTTATTAAAATAGCCATTTTGCAACGATACTTCATTTTGAATAGTCCTACTCCAAGTACTGCTAATAAATCACATAAAAGAGTTGATCAATATTTTTAATTTGCATCTTATTCCTGTAAGACTGTAATTGTGAGGGTCACTGGTGAATTGTGGTAATGATCACCTTTAGCTGTCATGGTTAGTTTATTAATTTCTGAGCAAGGTGCATTTTCTAATGGTTTCTAATGTTTCAGGGATCGCCTTGAGTTCAGCTATTATTCCTCCCCTTTGGATAATATGAAACATAGCGGATATTAATTAAGCAGTTTCAGTTCTACTAAAATATATCTGTCACCTCCAACATTTTACACAGTACACTGAGCTGGAGCAATTAGAGTATATGCCAGCAGAACATATAAAAAACCAGGCATACATATGGTCCAAAATCCAAAGTTTCTATCCAATGGCTTCATGCCATTGTGATTCCAATTCCCCAGCCTACTTATAGACATTGATATCAAATGCTGGGTAGTAAATGTGCTTTTAAAGTATGTATAAATGCTATTTCCTCTAACAAGGTTTTTTCAGCTGAACTCCAGGTATCCCATCAAAACACTATTCTAAAAGCTAAAAATACTGACTTGAATCTCCATGTGACACACCATGTCCCACGTCTTCTTTTTCTCCTGTAGAGGAGTAAGATCCTTATTTAGTGACGCAAATCACTGCTTTGGTAATGTGGATAATACCTATTGGTTGTCCAGTGGTAGGGTCTCTTAGGATCCAGGAGACTACAGCTGCTTGATGGTGTTACAAAAAGTAATTTGGGTGGCCTTGTCAAGGGACATGGACAGTGGACTTAGGTGGGCATAAAAGAGGTCTTCAGAAGGTATTTATTATTTTAATAACTGCTGAATGGGTGAGAGTGGGTGGAATAGCTAAATAAACAGATTCAATTCTTACAAACCGGTTTTCCTGCTAAAAGAATTTGTAATTCTTTTAAGTCAGTTTTTGGAATCCAGACACCTCTGCCAATACAGTGAATACAGTCAGAATGCTGACCTTGCATTTTCCAAAATGCATTTGAAAACTACAGATTGATCACCCTCTCCCTCCACCCTGGCCTGCTGATTGGACCAAAAGTAAGCAGCACCATATTGATAAGGTAATCTTTTTGCTATTCCTTTTCTTTTTTTTTGTCAACACCACTGGGTGACAATACCAAACATGACTATCACGTACCTGGTGCTGGAGGCCCATGGACAGAGGGCTTCATTTGCGGCTAAGTTCCAGACTCCCCTGAAGGTGAAACAGGAGGAGTCAGGCTCAAAGTAGCATGGGTCACCTGCTGGAATGCTTGCAGGAAAGTTCTGACTAGGATGCTTGTCAGAGGAACCCAGGAGAACAGATAATTTACTGGAGTGGTGCCCGTGAGATGTAGCAGGTTGCCCAGAGACAGGAGAGTAGTCAGTTGGAAGCTTAGGTCAGGTGCCAGGTGGGATTCAGAGCAAACATGATTAGGTGGATAGCTGGGGTCATACACAGGAGGGCAAGAAGAGACGTTACGTTAATCAAGCCGAGGTCAGGGCAGGAGGCAGGCAGAAGAAGGGCTCAGGACAAGTCAAGTCAGTAACAGGAAATCACAGGAACAACGTACTGAAGGAGCTGAAGATCAACCAGCAACTGCAGATACTGACTGGCTTCCTTATAAAGGCTGTTTGGCACCAAACTAAGCTGGGGGCGAGCGTAACTGTGTGCCAGTGCTCATTCGTGTTCTGGCGTACATCTGTTTGCGCGTGCGCCAATGCGCATCCATGTGTGCCCCTGTGCATTTGTTCTGTGCCAGTGCGAATTCTTGTGTCCATTCAAGGTACTGGTAGGGATGCCAGGTCTTTCAGCACCTCTGTTGCGGATGGTGCCCTGACAATGACTTATTAGCCCTATGTGCTTACTATTCAGTATACTGATTTGTAAGAGCTATACTTTTTAAACAGCCCTTCTTATGTCATTTTCCTTAGCTGAAACCACAAATATACCCAGCCACAGGTCCTCTTTAATGAAATGTCTTAAGCCTCGTACACACAATCAGACTTTCCGCAAACAAAAAAGTGGAATTTTCTCAGAAGGTTGTTGGCTCAAACTTGTCTTGCATACGCACGGTCACAAAAATGTTGGCCAACAATAACAAACGTAGTGACGTACTAAACATACTACGTGGATTTTCAGCTCTTTAGCATCACCCTTTGGGCTCCTTCTGCTAATTTCGTGTTAATAGAAGTTTGGTGAATGTTGATTCGCGCTTTTCATTTCGTCCTTTTCAGTTTGTTTCTGAATGGCTGTTCGTCAACCAGACATGTTGTGGCATGGGAGGAGATAAAGTTTTATTTATTATTGGCCTTGGAGTTATTGCTTTGACATTTTTTTTTTGGTTGAATAATGATTTGATTTGGTATATTTTCTATATTTTTGGATACATAGAATGCACTTTTTGGTTAAGTTCTATTGGCAGATAGCATGTCTAATTTTTTTTGGAGAATAATACTTGGCTATGTGTTTTACTTCAAATGACAGTTTGGGAGTAGGCAACTACATTTTAAAAAATACAATGTAAAATTAACAAGGGACACCAACCTAGTTGTATCTTTGATCTTATAAACTACGAGATAATGGCGTTGTGGTAACTTGCACAAATAAAAAAAAAAAAAAAAACATAATAATATTATTCTTGATATCACTAGAAAAAAAAAAGGCTTTGAACATTTGTTTGCAATAACTCCATCAGTATCACCAGCAAAGCAGCTTCATTATTATCTATTAAAGAAGAAGAGAAATGTGCTCTGCATTTGGAGATTCCATAATTTGCCACGTTCCGACAGTTAATTCTCCTTTACGAATGCTAGTTTACAAGACCGACAACTTCTGGCTCATCCTTGCTTCCGAGCATGCGTGTTTGTACTTTGGACTTTTGTCCGACGGACTTGTGTACACACGATTGTAAAATCCGACAACATACATTTGTTGGCGGAAAATTTGAAAACATGCTAGCCAACATTTGTTGGCAGAAAGTCCGACAACAAATGTCCGATGGAGCGTACACACGGTCGGATTTTCCGCCAACAGCCTGACATCCAACATTTCCCATCGGAGAATCCGATTATGTGTACGGGGCTTTAGTTAGTTTTAGTACAAAAAAAAATGTAGCCTTTGATGTATTCTTTAGCTCAGCCATGTTTATTGATGAATAACTTGAAAGAATTATATTTTCTATGCGTTCTTCTACGTGAAAACCTGTGACTATCCACCCACAGGCATAAAGACAAAGGTTTTGGGACATTAGCTAGGAATTATGGGACGTTGTCTATCAATCCCCTTCCTCCTATTCTACGAGGTAAAGGAGATATAAATATGCAGTGGTAATTATTAGATAACAAAAGGTTTATCACATTAGTCTGGTGAGAGACCAGTGTGTATAATCTGGTATTGCTGCATTAATTGTGTTTGTGTGTTTGGTGTAAGCAAATTAGCATTGATACCTTGAGTGTTACATATTGTTTTAGGGCTGGTGTCATTTATTACACATTAGGCCTTGTATTACTTGTACCACTTCAATAGAAGGTTGTTCCTAAAGCTAGAAGAATCTTTTCCTTAAAGGATTATTCCACCCAAAATATTATTTTTCAATATTTTACAGAATTGTGCAAGATAATGAATGCATATGGGAATGGTTATCAGCAATTTACAGAACATATGGGTGTTGCTTCCCCAATGTCCATGAGAATGAAAAATTAATATTCCAAGTGCATTCATACACAACTTCTTTGAATCGCTTACAACAACGATGAATATGCTTTGAACAAGTGAATGCAAACTCTTAAAGGGGTGACGCCACTTTTGTGGGGAAAAAAAATAGCAAATAAAGAAAAAATAATATAGCGTGCACAATTGTGATACAAGTCATATTGTAATTGAATGTTATTAAAAATGACCTTTCCTTTTCAATCTGTAGCCTCTATAAATTTCTATATATGCAATGCAATATGGCTTCATGGAGTGCGTACTGACCACTCCCCATAAACATCATTTCCTACTTGTGTGATTGGCTCACTAATTTTCCCAGAAGTCTGCCCAAGATACAAGTCAAATTTCAGGCATCCTCTGCAACAAAAGTGTCATTTTTGGTAAGATATTTCCAATAGGAACACGTCTAAAGAGATGCCAGCCCAGCAGCTTCCTCATTAGTGCCCTGCAGCTGCCACAGCTGACTGATAATTATGAAACTGCTCTTATTAGACCCACTCTGCACAGAGGTACAGACAAACACACATGGATTTCTTCAGAACAACAAAATGTGGGAATTTGCAACAAAGGTTGTTATAATCCTTGCAATGTACATAGATCATCCAGGGGGGAATGTTTTTTTCTCAACAAAAGTGGAGTTACGCTTTAAGAGCCAAAGAAGATAGGATAAGAAGAAGGAATACGAGTAGGGAATAGAGAGTGATAAGTGCAAGGAAACTTTGCATCAGGTCAAGGGGGTGAGATGTATCTGATCCACAGGTCCAAGATTACCTCAAATTTGGATTGTGAATGGTTCAAAATGCTTCACAACCTGAAAACATGAAACATGATCCAGTTGAATTTACACTTTTACCTAATTTCAAGGAAATTACAGATTTATGGTAACATCTAACTATAGCAATTCTAGCAGTTAGAAATATATATAAAGGTAATTTGCCCAACTTTAGAATGAATGCTTCCTAGAAATGCATTATCTGGAGATTTTTTCAGATTAAGGCCCCTTTCACATTTATACGACTTCAAAGTCGACTTCAAAGTCCGCTATTTTGCTGCGTTTTGGGAGCAGTACTACTTTGTACGACTTTGCCACAACTTTGGCATTAACCATTCTCAGCTTGTGCTTACAAAGTAGTGCTGAAATCATGTCTATATTATTCAGGTACGATTTGCATGCTACTTGAGGGTTTAACATTGAGGTCTATGGAGTACAACTCGCATGGAAGTTGGACCAAAGTAGTGCAGGGACTACTTTGAAGTTGGCACGACTTAAAGTCGTGCCAATATGAATGGTAGTCATTAAAAATCATGGAGAATGACTTGTCATACGATTTTGCAGTACAAAATTGTGGGACAAGTCGTATAAGTTTGAAAGGGGCCTAAATATGGTCACTGAATATATAAGTTCATAAACTCTGTGAGCACATGGTACCCTCACCTGAACACTCGGACAAAGGTTCTAGCTTTAATTTTTCTATTTTAGTGGGGACCACGTACCACCTAAGCATTAGCTTATAATTTGCTTTTGAGGTTGTATTAAGGTAAACTATGGATACATTAGCCACCAGATTGTGCCACTAGAAAAGCTTAAAAACATTGTTAAAATCAGTTTCCTAAGGGGTCATATAGGGTAGTGTCTGGGTCATTTCATGTAATAGCATATGAAATGTAAATATGTGACATTTTACCTTAAATTCTTGCACAGAGTTTCTTCAAGTGTGGCCATCTGGTGTTGGTGCATCTGCCCAAAATCTGAACGAGTCCATTGTGGGGAATTGGTATTTTGTTCTAAAGTAATTGATGCCATGTACCCCACTGTCAGAAAGAAAATCTCTAGTTTTAATGAATAATTTATTGAAAGGATCATGGGCATATTACAGGTTTAAAGTCTAGATTCCCACAAATCCACCCAAAATATTTTGTTTTTGTTAAATACCATAGGATTAAACCATCTAATAGTTTCCGTTATCTCTCAGGGACTCCAGTGAGTGGTGGTAAGATCTTTACAATTAAAAATGCCATGTTGCAAGACCATTGTTTGCAACAAAAATGTTCCCATAAGATTATATGTGCACTTAACTTATTTTATGTATGTTAAAAGCCTCCCTTTGGTAGACATCCAAAAGCCCTTAGGCTGCTGCTGGGTGCCACCATCTTGGATGTGATGTCAGCGGTCCCAGTAGACTTGAGCTGTCATACAAGTAACACGCTATAGTATTCGCTTTCACTCCTCCCCTGCCTTTTACATAAAAGGTCATGTAGGCAGGTGTGGGAAGGAGATTCTGGGCCAGTATGAACAGTAATTAGACACTCCCAGAAAAGAAGAAGGCTAAGACATACAAGAAGGAAGGGGGGCTGTGCTACAGAATTAACTGTCCTGATGTAGTCAAACTTTCTAGCAAGTTCAAAAGCAAATATCAAGCAAATAAAAAAATTATTTATGAAAAGGCTGGTTGCAAGCTCTCTTCAAAGCGTGTCCAAAGACAAAACCTCTATTTTATTTTGGTATAGAGTGGGGAAATGAAAAAAAACTCTGTTAGGAAGTTATTGCTATGTGTGTCACCCCTGCCCCCTCCCCCGGGTGTACTTTAAGGCTACTTTCAGACTAGGGCATTGGGGGTGTCGGCGGTAAAGTGCCGCTATTTTTAGCGGTGCTTTACCATAGTTTTTGCACAGGTTTTCAACTGCTAGTGGGTCACTTTTAACCCCCGCTAGCGGCCGGAAAAGGGCTAAAACTGCCCGCAAAGGGCCATTTGCTGGCGGTTCGGCAGCGCTGCCCATTGATTTCAATGAGCAGGGGCACTTTAGGAGCGGTGTATACACCGTTCCTACAGTGATGCAAAGATGCAGCTTGCAGGACTTTTTTTACCGTCCTGCCAGCGCACTACTCCAGTGTGAAAGCCCTCAGACTTTCACATTGGAGTGAGAGGAGAGGCTCTTTCAAGGTGCTTTGCAGGCACTATTTTTAGCGTTATAGCATCTGTAAAGCGCCTCAGTGTGATAGTAGCTTAAGTGATTGCCTATTTTTTTTTTAAATAAACATGTTATACCTAGAATTACACAGAATGGTCCCAATTCTCTTCTGGGGTTCCCGCGTCAGCACTCCTGGCTCCTCATCTTCTTTGGTGGCACACTACGGGCTTGATCCCAAGCCTGCATCCATAGACACAGACAGCACAGTTTGGCCACAACCCCACTCTCTCGACACAGGATTTGACTGGCAGCAGTAGGAGCGATGGACTCCTGCTGGCTCAGCATAGCCTGTGAGAGCAGGGAGAGTTGCTACAGACGAGAAGAGTGCTGGATCGAGTGAGAACATTTTTTACCAGGAATGCATTAAGGTAAAAAATGTTTAGGCTTTACAACCACTTTAAAGTTTATCTAAAGTTAAAACTTTTATTTTTATTTTTTGATAGAGTGACTCTGCTACAGTCTTCTAAGTGGTTCAACTGCAATGTCCAATATTAACTCTAAAAGTCATCTTTTGATTCCAAGCCAACATCCAATACTGTCACTAAAAGTCCTGTTTGACTCTTTTCTCTAGGTGTTCCTCACCGAAAATGCACATGACTTCTTTCACTGTCTGCGTTCTAACAGGGGAGATTCATACTTTATATTTAGCCTAGTGTCAATTGTTACCAGAACTTAAAGGATGGAAAATCCAATAAAATGGAGTCACTGGACCAGAAATAGAGGGGAAACCTCTGGTGACAACTATCTAAGGTGGTATCTCCCTCAGGTTGGAGTTATTTCTTCTCACTTCCTGTTGTGGCTACATTACAGAAAAATTATAAAATTAAAGACATTATTTTTAAATTAAAATAAAAAACCTGTTATACTTACCTACACTGTGCAATGGTATTGCAGACAGCAGTCCTGGACTTGCCCTCCTGGAGGCCCCCACTAGCACTCTCCACTCTTTCTTCTGCCGAATGCCCCCTCAGCAAACCATGTATTTAGGGGCACCCATGCAGGTGCACTCCCAAGCTCTGCGTCTGTAGACACACACAGCACAGCTCAGCTACGTGCCAAGCTCCCGCCTCACAGCATTTGACTGACAGCAGCAGGAGCCAATGGTTCCCAATAGTCTCATTGTGTCCGGTGAGAGCAGGAAGAAACAGCAGCACTGTTGCAGATGGGTCAGCGCTGCATCAATGGAAGAGTCAGGACAACGTCATCTTATGATGAAACGCATAGGGAGGAGTGACGAACCGGCATCACAAATACCCTTGAGTCCCAGAAGGATGGACTTTTTGAATGTGTGCAGTCCGACACTCCAAACACAAGGCGATTTCCTTTCTACTTTGCTGTAAGTGTGATTTAATATATGCATAAAGATTTTAAAGGATTTTACACCATGTGGAGCTCTTTTATATTTTGGTGAATGCTGTTACACTTGTATTGGAAGTACACTGAGTGGATACCAAGTGGGGACCTTTAATACATCAAGGGACAGGAAGTCCCCCCCTCCTTGTGTGTAAGCAGCTGCCTTTGGGATTGGGACGCGTGGAAGGAAACTGGCACCCACACGACCGGAGTGACAGGACCAACATCACACGCTCGTACCCCTGCAGGGGTGGAGTGCTCCGGTGAGTGCAACCACATTGGGGGGACTACCAGTTATTACAGCATGGCACTTTACCACCAAAGAAGAACTTTCTGCACAATTGTTATGAACATTTTTGCACCAAACAACATATGGGATTTTTTTCTTTGATACTTAGTTGCGATTTGACACACTACTAATGATTTATTATTGCGAATGGTTATTGCACATTAATGCACTATTGTTTGATAATCACTGCTTCTGGCACTTATCACTTTATATTTATTAATGTGAAGATTTATTTATGTTATATAATGGTGTCGTTTTAATATTTGCGATTTTTTGCACATATAGTAGCATTTTTTTCACTTAATAAGGTGTTTTCACTAAAATAAGGACAGAATTTTTTGTAGAAATTTCTGGATCATACCAAAATATTTTTTCCAATTTTAAATAGTAATTATTTTATGCACTTGAACATTTGTTTAATTTTCAGCCACACTCCTAGTTCTAGCACAGCGCCATTCCCTATACTTTGATTTTCACTTGTATTGGGTAAGGAGTTCGCTAAGGACAGGAGGGCTCCGGGAACCGTTAAAGGCCTTGGCTGGGCTATAGCCACAAGTGTGGATGACAACTTGTAGTGAGAGGTCATTTGGATCTGGTAAGCAGACATTCCTGCCTTTGGTGGTGGCATTGTTGGACAAGATCATTTTCTATACTGTTGGATGGTGGAGATGCACAAGAACAAGAATATCAACACTTGGAAATAAGATTTATCTTCACATCACTTGTGGACACTTTTTCATTATTGTTTTTTTGTTTTTGATTCTTTATTGGTTTTTAATTCAGCACAAGTCTATATTTGTACCAATTTTTTGAACTGTACATATGTCTTGCAGGAGAGTTGATGCTTATAGCGTTTAAGATATTGGTTTAGAGCAGTTTTTACTCCATTTTTAAAGTGTTTAGGGATGGTGGTGGTGGTGGTGGTGGGGGGGGGGGGGGGGCACATCTAGTGAGATGTTTTTTACCTTAATGCAGGAAAAGCATTAATGTGGTTGTAAACTTCAGACCTGAAATATGAATCAAGCATATCCATCTATAGTGTGTATTTGTCTCAATTAAGAGCACTGAGTGTAATTACTGTCTGCTGCTTCCTTCCTCTGCTATCAGCATGAGTCACTTCTGACACGGTTTCCTGACACTAATGCCGCGTACACACGACCAGACTTTCCGACGGAGTTCCAACAGAGTTCCGCTGAAACGGACTTGCCTACACACGATCACACCAAAGTCTGTTAGTTTAGAACGCAATGACGTACGACGGGACTAGAAAAAGGCAGTTCAATAGCCAGTAGCCAATAGCTGCCCTTGCGTCCTTCTTGGTCCGTCGGACTAGCATACAGATGAACGGTTTTCCCGATAGAAATTAAGTCCGTCAGAAAGATTTGAAACATGTTCTATTTCTAGGTCCGCCAGAATTTTAGAAAGAAAAAGTCCGATGAAGCCCACACACGATCGGAATGTCCGACAGAATGATTCCGTCAGACCTTTTCTGCCGGAAAGTCCGGTCGTGTGTACGCGGCATAAGAGAAAAATGGTGACGGGGAGGGACCTGCCAGGAACAGGGTCCGCAGCCAGGCCAGGGGTCAGATCCCAAAAGACAGTTCGAGAGAGGTACAGGAACAAGCCGGGTCATACACAGAGGGCAGAAGATCGGAGAGTAGTCAGCCAAGCCGGGGTCAGAGCGAGGAGATAAACAGGAACACAGGTCAAGCCGAGCAGAGGTCAAGCAGGAGTCTTCAGAGTATACAAAGCACAGGAACACAGGAGCTGTTTGATAATCCAGCAAACTGCAAGTGTCAGTGGCAGGTTTAAATAGGCCGGGGGGGGGTGCCCACAAGATCAGGGCGTGCTCACTAGACTCGCCTGCCATCATGACGGTTACTGGCGGAATTGCCCACAACACGGCCATTTCCCTGACAGTGCCCCCCCCCAAGGGGCAACCTCCGGATGCCCAACCGAGGCCCATCTTTCGGGGTAACGAACTCGGAATCTCTGCGAAAGTCTAGGAGCATGTATATTGGCTGCAGGTTCCCAAGAACTTTCTTCTGCTGGGTAACCCTTCCACTTTATAAGAAATTGAATGATCCTACCCCTCCGGCGGCAGTCCAGGATGGCCTCAACTTCATACTCTGTTTCATCTCCCACAGAAACTGGAGGCGGAGGATCTTCTTTCCTTCCTGAAAAAGGACTAGAGATAACAGCAAGTAAGGACACATGAAATACAGGGTGCACGTTGTAAGAACTCGGGAGTGACAGTTCAAAAGCTAATGGATTAATCGCCTGTCTAATCTTGAATGGGCCAATAAATCTCTGTCCCAATTTCCGGGAGGGACAAGGAAGTTTAAGATTTGCCGAGGAGAGCCAAAACTCATCTCCAACCTTAAAGCTAGGGCTCTCCCCCCTCTTTTTGTCATATTGTTCCTTGTAGTCCTCTTGGGCCTTTTGCATGGTTAACCGGAGAGTTTGAAAGTTAGTCTGAATGGATTTTATCCTGTCTTGAACTGCTGGAACTGAGGTCTCTGGAATGACATTAGGTAGAAATGAAGGATGGAACCCATAGTTGGCCCAAAACGGTGATTGATCGGTGGTTGAGTGTGCTGCGTTATTGTATGCGAACTCCGCACAGGGGATTAACAAGGACCAGTCATCCTGGGAAGTGGAGCAAAAACAGCGTAAATATTGTTCTAAGGTCTGATTAGTTCTTTCAGTCTGACCGTTGTTCTGGGGGTGATAGGCAGAGGATAGGCAAACTTCAATAGACAAAACTTTGCAGAGCTCTTTCCAAAATCGGGAAGTAAATTGGACCCCTCTAACAGACACAATGCTGTCAGGAAGGCCGTGAAGTCTGACTATCTCTCTTATGAAGGCCTTTGCTGTGTCTGCAGCGGAAGGAGTACTTATCATAGGCACGAAGTGTGACATCTTGGACAGACGGTCTACAACAACTAGAATCGTTGTGAATCTTTCAGAGGGTGGCAGCTCTTCTATGAAGTCCATAGATATATTCCTCCATGGTTGTTCTGGTCCCGGCAAAGGACGTAGCAGACCCCAAGACTTAATGTTGGACCCCTTGTTTCGCTGGCAGGTAGTGCAGGAGCTTACATACTTTTTGCAATCAGTTTTCAAGGTAGGCCACCAAAAGCATCGCTGAATAAGATCCATAGTTTTCCGTACACCGAAGTGGCCAGCAAGTTGATGATCATGTAAAGTTTGTAAGACCTGGATTCTGGCTTGTTGTGGGACAAAGATCTTGTCCTGATACCAGAGATACCCCCCCTGGCTTCTTAAAGAGGAAGTCTCTGGTTCCTGGCATTGGAGGGAGGCCTGTTCAAGAGAAGACCTTAGATCAGGTTGAATCAAAAGAAAGTTCTGTGGAGACAAGATCGTACTGGATGTTGTTTCTTCTGGGGTATCAGGAAACATTCGGGATAAAGCATCGGCCTTGCCGTTCTTGGAGCCAGTGTGGTAGGTAATGTGAAAGTTGAATCGTGAAAAGAACAGAGCCCAGCAAGCTTGACGGGGTCTCAGGCGTTTGGCAGTGCGGAGGTACTCGAGGTTTCTGTGATCGGTGAATATCATTATTGGGTGCGTGGCTCCCTCAAGAAGGTATCTCCACTCTTCTAAGGCTTTCTTAATGGCCAGAAGCTCACGATCACCTACATTGTAATTCCTCTCGGGCTGGCTCATTTTCCGGGTGGAGAAGGCCACAGGGTGAAGCAGAGACTTGGGTCCCAGGCGCTGTGAAAGTACTGCTCCTGTAGCTACCTCTGAGGCATCGACCTCTAAAATATAGGGCAGGGCAGGATCAGGGTGTTGAAGAATTGGTGCAGAAGGAAACAAAGACTTCAGTTTCTCAAAGGCAGATTGGGCTTCGGAGGACCACAGGAAGCGAACATGTAGGCGGGTTACTTGGGTTATGGGCGAGATGATGGAAGAAAAGTTCCTTATAAACCTTCTATAGAAGTTTGCAAACCCTACAAACCTTTGTAAACCCTTCTTGTCTGACGGAGTTGGCCAGTCTAGGATTGCCTGCACTTTCTGTGGATCCATAGCTACACCACCGGTAGAGATGATGAGCCCTAGGAATTGCATGGATTTCTTTTCAAAGTCACACTTTTCTGCGTTCGCGTAAAGTCCGTGTTTTCTTAGTGTGAGTAAAACTGTCTTTGCGTGAGTCCGATGGAGCTCCAAGGTGGTTGAGAAGATAAGCATGTCATCCAGATAGATGATGACGAAGTAGTCAAGATATTCCCGGAAGATGTTGTTTACGAAGTGCTGGAAAGTAGCCGGGGCATTACAGAGCCCAAACGGCATCACCAAATACTCAAAGTGCCCGAACCTCATTCTGAATGCCGTCTTCCACTCATCACCCTCACGGATGCGAACGAGGTTGTAGGCCCCCCCGGAGGTCGAGTTTGGTGAACACTTGGGCTGAACGAAGTCTCTGGAAGAGTTCGGGGACCAGTGGGAGTGGATATCGGTTCTTTATGGTGATTTTATTTAATTCCCTATAGTCCACACATGGTCTTAGAGTCTTATCTTTTTTTTCAACAAAGAAAATGCCGGCACCGGCAGGAGAAAAAGAAGGACGGATGAAGCCCTTTGCCAAATTTTCATCTATGTACTGTCGTAGTGTCCCCAATTCCACATCAGAGAGGGGGAATATACGTCCAAATGGAACTTCGGCCCCTGGAAGCAGCTCGATAGGACAATCATATGGCCGATGTGGTGGTAGAATATCGGCCTTTCTCTTATCAAAAACGTCCAGGAATTCATGGTACGCCCGGGGTACATCCTGGTTGGTGGAGGATACCGACTGGACTGTCAGACAACTGGTGGTATCTCTGGATTCAGGGATGAGGCAATGTTGTTGGCAATAGGGGGAAGTGAACAGGACTTCCTTCTTGATCCAATCGTTCTGGGGGTTATGGGCTTGGAGCCAAGGGATACCCAAGATAATTGGAGACATAGGTGAACTCAAAACGTCAAAACGTATGAATTCCCGATAGTCATCGGGAGAGGTAATAAGGAGAGGAGAAGTCTCTTGAGTAACAAGGCCGGAGTTAGGTAGGGTGCCATCTGCTAAATAGACTTCCAGACCCCGTTTCTTGTGGAGGAGGGGCAACCTAAGGTTCCTTGCCAGGTTCAAGTCCATGAAGCAACTGCATGCTCCAGAGTCGATTATAGCCTGGAGCCGGATCTCTTCTTCTCCCAACTGCAGTGAAATGGGAAGAACGAGTTGTGAGGGAGAAGTCCCGGAAACCTGGAAATATGCTGGAGAGTAGGTAGGTGGCTTCTTGAACTTCCTGGGACAGTCGCATAGAAAATGTCCATTTCCTCCACAATAGAGGCAGAGATTGGCTAGGATATGACGACGTCTTTCATCAGGAGTTAGTGCAGAATGTAACAGGCCAATCTGCTTGGGAACTGATCCAAAGGTGGGTGTACTGGCGGGTCTGCAGGTTCGTGATCATTCGGACTGTCTCTCCCGCAAACGTCGATCCAGTTGGATGGATAATTGGATGAGACCCTAGAGTGTAGTGGGAATCTCGATCCTGGCCAACTCATCCTTGAGGGATTCGAAGAGTCCTAGGCGGAACTGGTGTAGTAAAGCTGCCTCATTCCAGGCTGTGTCTGCGGACCACCTCCGGAAATCCAGGGTATAGTCCTCTACTGGTCGCCTACCCTGCTGCAGAGAGCGCAGAGCGGCTTCAGCGGTGGCAGTACGCTGGGGATCCTCGTAAAGTTGTGCCATAGCTGCCAGGAATGCGTCCACCGTGCAAATGACTGGACTCTTTTGTTCCCATAAATTATGGGCCCAGGCCTGAGGTTCATCGGACAGCAAAGAGATGAGGAACCCGACTTTAATAGTCTCTAAAGCAAAAGTCCGGGGTTGCAGGGCTAGGTACAATAGGCAGGCCGTCTTGAAGGATCTGAACTTTTTGCCGGTCTCCAGAGAATCGCTCCGAAACGGGAACTCGGGGTTCTGGAGGTGGGAACATCATCAAGGGAGCCACAGAGGATTGTTCGTGAGCAGATGACTCTGACAGGTGTTGCAACTTATCCGTTAGTTGCAGATAACCTTCCTGTAATTTCTGAACTGCTTGGGTCAGAGTGGTGGCTTGTTGGCACAAAGTCTCTAATGGGGACGCACTTCCGCCGGCCTCAGTCATGGCTGGATTATACTGTCAAGTCTGTAGTGTGAGGCCGGGTTGCTGAGAGGGCGCCCCCTTGCGGCTGAGTGCAGCACGTCCCTGGATTTGGGTACAGGGAATGCGATGCACAGAGGTGCACGGGTTGCCAGGGATACTGCAAGCTGGCTGGTTGGCTGTAAGTAGCTAGAGTGCTTTGTGGCAGTCGTGCGGAGAGAAGTCTTGAATGGTAACAGCAGGGTAAACCAGGAACAGGGTCCGCAGCCAGGCCAGGGGTCAGATACCAAAAGACAGTCAGAGGGAGGTACAGGAACAAGCCGAGTCATACACAGAGGGCAGAAGATCGGAGAGTAGTCAGCCAAGCTGGGGTCAGAGCAAGGAGATAAACAGGAACACAGGTCAAGCCGAGTAGAGGTCAAGCAGGGGTCTTCAGAGTATACAAGGCACAGGAACACAGGAACTGTTTGATAATCCAGCAAACTGCAAGTGTCAGTGGCAGGTTTAAATAGGCCGGGGGGGTGTGCCCACAAGATCAGGGTGTGCTCACTAGACTCGCCTGCCACTATGACGGTTACTGGCGGAATTGCCCACAACACGGCCATTTCCCTGACAGGTAGATTTCATCTCACTTCCTGCTGTCTCCTTCCGTTTGCAAGTAGGAGTCGTTTGTAAGTTGGATGTTTGAAAGTAGGGGCCTGCCCTATATACTCAGCATAAATTTGGGCCTTAGGTGTTGTTGTGGCCACAACACTGTAAGCCCTCACAGGGCCCTGCTGTGAAATATTAGATCAAGAATTGTAATTACATGCCCCTGTTGAACAGGGGCAGAAAAATTGGGCCTTTGGTGGTGGTGGTGGTGGTGGTGCTGGTGCCACAACACTGTAAGTCCTCACAGTTACTCTTGGTGGGCGCAGAAATGGGCCCTGCTGTGAAATATTAGATCAAGAATTCTAATTACATGTCCCTGTTGAACAGGGGCTGAAAATTGGGCCTTAGGTAATGGTGCTGGTGCCACAACACTGCAACTCCTCACAGATACTCTAGTTGGAGCGCAGGAACTAGCCCTGCTGCAAAGAATTGCATCAAAAATTCTAATTACACGCCCCTGTTAAACAGGGGCTGAAAAATTGGGCCTTAGGCACTGGTGATGGTGCCACAACACTGCAACCCCTGACAGATACACTAGTTGGAGTGCAGGAACTAGCCCTGCTGCAAAGAATTGCATCAAAAATTATAATTACACGCCCCTGTTAAACAGGGGCTGAAAAATGGGGCCTTAGGCACTGGTGCTGGTGCCACAACACTGCAACCCCTCACAGATACTCTAGTTGGAGTGGTAGGAACTAGCCCTGCTGCAAAGAATTGCATCAAAAATTGTAATTACACAGGTGCTGAAAAATTGGGCCTTAACCAAAAATGTTCTTACAAGCTATCAGCATGATCATTGAGGAAGAAGAGGATAATTACTCAGCATAACAGGATAGTCACTCAGCATCAGCATAGGCAGTCTTTGAAGGGATCTGACATTTCAAAAAAAATTATTCGGTTACATCAGCATCAGGTGCTTGGTAGCTGGTGGTGATCCAAGACTGATTCATTTTTATGAAGGTCAGTTGATCGACTGAGTCGGTGGACAGACACACCCTGTGATCGGTTACAAAGCCTCCAGCAGCACTGAATGTGCGTTCCCGAAAGAACGCTGGATGCAGGACAGGCCAGTAACTCAATTGCATACTGTGCAAGCTCTGTCCAGTGATCTGTCCTCTAGACCCAGTAACCCAGAGGATTTTCGGTGGGAAAGGTGTCCAAGTCAGATCTTGCCCCTAGGTATTCCTGCACCATGTAAAACAGACGCTGGCGATGGTTGCTGGAACCGATCAAACCTTGGGGCTGCGGACTAAAAAATTGTCTGAACGCATCGGTCAGACGGCCACCTTCTCCACCGCTCCTTCTTTGACTGACCGAAGCCTCAGCAACACGTTGTCCAGAAACAAGAGTTTGTAACCTCCCAGTCTCTGGGAACGCATTGCACAGACCTTTCTGCAAGGCCTCCCGAAGATGTTTCATCCTCTGCTCCCTCTGCGACGGCAAGATAAGGTCCGCAACCTTACCCTTGTAACGTGGATCAAGGAGGTTGTCAGCCAATATTGTTCCTTCTCCTTGATACCACGAATACGAGGATCCTTCCGCAGGCTTTGCAGGATCAGGGAGGCCATGGAGCGTAGGTTTGCTGAGGCATTCGGTCCGGAGTCCTCTGGGTCACTAAGGACGACATGATCCGCAGCCACCTCCTCCCAGCCACGTACAAGTCCATGTGTTTCTTGGGACTGTAAATGATCCCTTAAAGACTGCTGCTGATGCTGAGTGCCAGGCTCCACCTCCATACTGACACAATCCTCCTCCTCCTCCTCTTCCTGTGTGATCGGCAGGCACACAGGAACACTGTCTGGATAAAGGGGGCCTTGAGAGCTAAGGAGGTCCTCCTCTTCCTGCCTCTGTTCTGCCTCAAGTGCCCTGTCGATTATTCCACGCAGCGTGTGCTCTAAAAGGTGGACAAAGGGGACAGTGTCACTGATGCATGCACTGTCACTGCTCACCATCCTCATGGCCTCCTCAAATGGTGACAGGTCAGTGCATGCATCCCTGATCATGGCCCACTGGCGTGGGGAAAAAAACCAAGCTCCCCTGACCCTGTCCTGGTACCATAGTCGCACAGGTACTCATTGATGGCCCTCTGCTGCGTGTGCAGCCGCTGCAGAATGGCCAACGTTGAGTTCCACCTGGTGGGCATGTCACAGATTAGGCGGTTCTTGGGCAGGTTAAATTCCTTTTGGAGGTCTGCCAGCCGAGCACTGGCATTATATGACCGGCGGAAATGACCGGCGGAAATGCACACAGACTTTCCTGGCCTGCCTCGGGACATCCTGTAAGCCCGAGTACCTGCCCAAGAACTGCTGCACCACCAAGTTAAGGACGTGAGCCAAACAGGGAACATGGGTCAGTTGTCCCTGTCGGAGGGCAGAGAGGAGGTTGGTGCCATTGTCGCAAACCACCATTCCTGCCTTAAGTTGGCATGGCGTCAACCACCTCTGAACCTACCTCTGCAGAGCTGACAGAACCTCTGCCCCAGTGTGGCTCCTGTCCCCCAAGCACACCAGCTCAAGCACCACATGGCATCTTTTGGCCTGCGTACTTGCGTAGCCCCTTGAACGCCTACGGAGCACCGCTGGTTCCGAGGACACAGCACAGGAAGAGGCCATGGAGGAAGAAGAAGAGGAGGGGGTGGAGGAGAGAGGTGTGTCAGAATCACTAGTAGTGGCATTTTGGAGGCGTGGTGGTGGAACAACCTCCAACACTACTGCACCTTGTCCTGCATCCTTCCCAGCTGCCAGAAGAATCACCCAATGCGCCGTGAAACTTAGGTAACGTCCCTGTCCATGCCTGCTGGACCATGAGTCAGCGGTAATATGCACCTTACCGCTGACCGCCCTGTCCAGCGAGGCCAAGACATTGCCTTCCACATGCCGGTAGAGAGCCGGAATCGCCTTCCGTGAGAAAAAGTGGCGTTTGGGAACCTGCCACTGAGGAACCGCACATTCCAAAAACTCACGGAAGAGGCAGAGTCTACCAACTGAAAAGGTAGCAGTTGAAGTGCTAGCATTCAACCGCTGGGCATGTGGATGGCTGGGAGCAAACTTCTTTTTGCGGTGCAGCAGCTGGGGCAGGGAAATTTGCCTGGTACAATCTGACGATGGTGTACCAATAGCAGATTGCCCGCAAGTACTTGACTGTGACATCCCTAATTCTACACCTTCATTCCTCTCAGTGCAGGTCTCAGAGAGGACTGAAGGTATAGTGGGGTTGGAGATACCAGCTGATGGGGAGTAAGGAGAGGTCCTCTTTGTTTTTTGGTGTGGGTCTTTTAGGTATGCATGCCAACGAACTGCATGGCAGGTCAACATATGTCTGGTCAAGTATGTGGTGCCCAAGCGGGAGATGTTTTTACCACGCGAGATACGCTTGAGACATATGTTGCAAATAGCAGCGGTGCCATCTGATGCACTCGTCTCAAAAAAGGCCCACACCAAAGAACTTTTGGAATAACGTGCAGAGATAGCAGCGTCCTGCACATGCGGGGCTCTGAGGTGTGATGCAATCAGTGTGCTGCCCTTAGGCTGGCCCCTGGAGGGCATCCTGCCTCGTCGGTGATGTGCCTCCTCCTCCTCATCCTCCTCTCTCCTATCAGGCACCCACGTTGAGTCAGTGACCTCATCATCCCCTCCCTCCTCATCACTGGAGCAAACCTGGCAGTATGATGCAGCAGGGGGAACATGACTGCCAGATTGCTGTCCTTCTTGGGCACCCCCTCTGTCTGTGCTCACGTTACTGCCTTCATCTAGCTCAGTATCATCATCAGAGCCTTCTAAACGCTGAGGATCCTCCTGGAGCATGTACCCAACACTGTGGTCAAACAGTTCGAGGGACTCCTCAGGAGGACATGGTGGGGCTAGGGAAGGAGTCACTGATGCCATTGAGCCGAGGGAAGAGGCCGCGTTGGCAGCTGCTTTGCCAGACAAAGTACCCTGAGCATGGGTGAGAGAGGATAAGGAGGATGATGACGGCTTGGTCATCCACTTGACCAAGTCTTCCGCATGTTGCGGCTCAACACGGCCAAGGCCAAGCGTGTCCCACGTCCACGTGCTGACGAGGATGCACCATGTCCACGACCAGCACTGTTGCCTCTAGACACAGAGCCTGCTTGCCCTCTTTTATTGGCTTGTGACTGTCTGCCTCTCCTTGTTGGCCTTCCAGACATACTAATGGCCTGCAGTGAGATGTAGCTGCACTAAGCTGGGATATATATATATATAAATATATATATATATATATATATATATATATATATATATATATACTGTATATATGAATACTGATACTGCAGATAGCAAAATCAACTGCCTGCCTTTAGTATTATTAGTATGAGAATACCACCAATCTTCTAGATAGCTTTAGCTGAACACTGTGCAGAGGTCGCACTACACTAACTTGTAGCTTTAGCTGAACACTGTGCAGAGAACGCACTACACTAATGTTTAAATAATGTAGCTGCCTGCGGTAGTGATAGGATCAGGAAAACACCACCAACCTTCTACAGGTAGCTTTAGTTGAACACTGTACAGCGGTCACACTACACTAACTTGTAGCTTTAGCTGAACACTGTGCAGAGGTTGCACTACACTAACTTGTAGCTTTAGCTGAACACTGTGCAGAGGTCACACTACACTAACTTGTAGCTTTAGCTGAACACTGTGCAGAGGACGCACTACACTAACGTTTAAATAATGTAGCTGCCTGCGGTAGTGATAGGATCAGGAAAACAACACCAACCTTCTACAGGTAGCTTTAGCTGAACACTGTGCAGAGGTTGCACTACACTAACTTGTAGCTTTAGCTGAACACTGTGCAGAGGTCACACTACACTAACTTGTAGCTTTAGCTGAACACTGTGCAGAGGTCGCACTACACTAACGTGTAAATAATGTAGCTGCCTGCGGTAGTGATAGGATCAGGAAAACACCACCAACCTTCTACAGGTAGCTTTAGCTGAACACTGTGCAGAGGTCGCACTAAACTAACTTTTAGCTTTAGCTGAACACTGTGCAGAGGTCGCACTACACTAACTTGTAGCTTTAGCTGAACACTGTGCAGAGGTCACACTACACTAACTTGGAGCTTTAGCTGAACACTGTGCAGAGGTCGCACTACACTAATTTGGAGCTTTAGCTGAACACTGTGCAGAGGTCGCACTACACTAACTTGGAGCTTTAGCTGAACACTGTGCAGAGGTCGCACTACACTAACTTGTAGCTTTAGCTGAACACTGTGCAGAGGTCGCACTACATTAACTTGTAGCTTTAGCTGAACACTGCGCAGAGGTTGCACTACACTAAAAAATAATGTAGCTGCCTGCGGTAGTGATAGGATCAGAAAAACACCACCAATCTTCTACAGGTAGCTTTAGGTGCATACTGTGCAGAGGACGCACTCCACTCCACATATATACACAACACCTGGGATGCATATATATATACACAATACACTGTAAGTGCAGCTAACTGACTGACTGTCCTGCCTAATCTATCTAACTTAAATCAAATGACACTGTCTCTCTCTCTCTGTCTCTCAACGCCGGAACACACTACACAGGGCCGATGTGCAGGCGGCCTTATATAGTGTGGGGCATGTACTAAATCCCCTGAGCCATAATTGGCCAAAGCCACCCTGGCTTTGGCCAATTACAGCTCTCTGTACAGACGGCGCTGTGAGTGGCCAAGCATGCTGGTCATAGTGCATGCTTGGCCAATCATCAGCCAGCAATGCACTGCAATACCGCAGTGAATTATGGGCCGTGACGCGCCACTCGAATTTGGCGCGAACGACCCATATCGTTCGCAATTCGACGAACGATCGAACAGACAATGTTCGAGTCGAACATGGGTTCGACTCGAACACGAAGCTCATCCCTACTCATAACATGTTTTTACATTCTTTGTTTAACAACTTGCTTAATGGGCGCTTAAACTCCCCTCCTGTCCAGACCAATTTTCAGCTTTCAGCGCTGATGCATTTTGAATGACAATTGCGCGGTCATTCAACACTGTACCCAAATGAAATTTTTATCATTTTTTTCCCACAAATAGAGCTTTCTTTTGGTGGTATTTGATCACCTCTGTGGTTTTTATTTTTTGTTAAAAAAATTTAAAAAGACCAGATTTTTACATTTTTTTAAAAATATTTTGTTATAAAATTTTGCAAACAGGTAATTTTTCTCCTTCATTGATGTACGCTGATGAGGCGGCACTGATGGGCACCGATAGGTGGCAGTGATGGGCACTGATGGGTGGCAGTGATGGGCACTGATGGGTGGCAATAATGGGAACTAATCTGTTACACTGATAGGCAGCACTGCTAGCTGGCACTAATTGGCACCACTGGTGGGCATTGATAGGTGGCACTTGTGGGCATTGATAGGTGGCACTCATGGGCATTGATAGGTGGCACTGGTGGGCACTGTGGGCACCGGCAGGTGGCAATGGCAGGTGGCACTGGCAGGGGGTACTGGTGGGCACAGATGAGGCATAATTGCCTCTTCCTCTTCGGGACCGATGTCCCTTGCAGATAAGCCGGTGATCGGCTTTTTTTCTCCTCACTCTGTCAGCGACGCGCGCGTGCACAGGGGTAGCTGTCGTATGACGTCCTCCCAGAAATTCAGGTCCGCGCTGTGGCCGTCATTCGGCTATAGCGCAGAAGTCAAGTGGTTAACCACTTCAGCCCCAGAAGATTTGGCTGCAGAATGCCATTTTTTGCGATTCGGCACTGCATCGCTTTAACTGACAATTGCGCGGTCATGCGGTGCTGCACCCAAACAAAGTTGACGTCCTTTTTTTCCCACAAATAGAGTTTTCATTTGGTGGTATTTGATCGCCTCTGCAGTTTTTATTTTTTGTGCTATAAACAAAAAAAGAGCGACAATTTTAAAAGAAAAACAATATTTTGTACTTTCTGCTGTAATAAATAATAATAATAAAAGCAAATTTTTCCTCAGTTTAGGCCCATATGTATTCTTCTACATATTTTTGGTAAAAAAAAATCGCAATTAGCGTACATTGATTTTTATTGTTTTTTTTTTACTAGTAATGGTGGCGAGCTGTGATTTTTATCATGACTGCGACATTATGGCGGACACATCAGACAATTTTGACACATTTTTGGGATCATTGGCATTTATACAGCAATCAGTGCTATAAAAATGCATTGATTACTGTAAAAATGTCACTGGCAGCGAAGGGGTTAACACTAGGGGGCGATCAAGGGGTTAACTGTGTTCCCTGGGAGGTGATTCTAACTGAAGGGGGAGGGGACTGACTAGAGGAAGTGACGGATCGTGGTTCCTAGGTAATAAGAACACACGATCTGTCATTCCTCTCAGAACAAAACACGGATTTTCTTTTCTTAAAGTGGTTCTAACATCTAAACATTTTTTTACCCTAACGTGGTTGTAAACCCTCACATATGCCCAGTGAAGTGACTGGCCTCAGGTGATACACATATATGAAACATATCCTCTGACATAAGTTGTACCTGTTTATCTGCAGTCTTCTGTCCATGGCACACTATGGTCTTTAGCTCATAGACGTTTCCCCTATCGTGAAAGGGCCACTTGATTCTGTTTGCCCAAGGGCCAAAAGTTTCCAGTCCTCCCCTAAACATCTGTGTGGGTGGTTACCAATGGGTTCAAAGAGAGAGTGGTTCTTGAACTAGTGAACTCACTAATCTGCGTTTTTGCAGACTCAAGCTTAGATGTATATGGATTTAACATAGAATTAATTTCTTAAAGAGGCCTTTAGACAGCTAGACTGTGTTCTTTGAGTCAACTTAAATGTCAAATTTTTCCAGACTCATTATTACATTTCTACATCCTGAATAAAAAAGGCCAATATATATCTTTGCAGCAAACATTGTCTTTCTCTTTTTCATCAAAATGTGTTGCTGCCAGCATTTTCATACACTGCAAATACACAGGAGTTATACCAGTTGATATTTGTCCATTTACATTAGCCTGTAAGCGAATGTAAAGATGTTAGCTGATATGATGTGCTTGTTGAAATATAAAGGAGGTCGTCTTTCATACTACACAGAGATCTAGAGAAGGATACCATAAATGCATTGGCTAAGGAAATTATTCTTAATATCTTAATTTCCCATGACTGTGATTTGCACCAGCATTTAAATGTTAAGTAACATATGTACCCAACACATTTCATAAGAACATACCAGCAATTCACTAGGGATCGCCAGCAACCTAATAGAATCATTGGATTATATACAGAATGTTTATTTGGCTAACTGTATCATTTCTAGGAATTTGCTAATATTTAACTGGGCAAAAGAATGTCAATAATAGCTAAAGCAGCGCCACTGCTGTGCAATAGGAATGTCTCAAAGGAGAACTGAATACTTTATTAGATACTGCCCTACTTGTGTAAGGGTGTGTTCTACAAGTCTTTATATAAATTGGGTTTAACCCAAGTTAGGTGGCCTGACGGCTCTTTCACACTTATACATCTGAAGTAACATGCGGTTTTGACAGGCGTTACTAAGTATCGCATGTTTATGTGGGGGTTTTTTTTAGCTTTATATGAGTGTTTTTGTAAGAATATATGCCTTTTTTTTGTTACATAAAATGATGAAACATCTAGAAGAGGGACTTTTCCCACGTGTTATGATTTATTTTATTTGGCCTGCAGTAAGTGATTGTAAAGCCCCGATCTTCCTCTTCTGACAAACTCTGGACCAGCTCTCTGGACCCCTCCCTTCCCTGTGTGCCGCTATAGGAAACCACTTCATAAGGGGGGTGCATGTGTGGGCTCAATCCCAAGATGCGCTGTGTGTGTCTACTCAAGTTCGATCCCGCTCCCTTGTCACTGGATTTGATTGACAGCAGCGGGAGCCAATAACTCCTACTGATCTCACTGAGTCCAGTGAGAACCCGGATAGCAAGGATAACTTGCCACAAATTAGTGGCAGTGTTGAATTAGAAGTCTGTTAACTTGCTGCACATTTTCACTGGCAAGTTGTACACTTGCAGAGCACTTGAAGCACAAGTTCTAGTTGACACTTTTCCAATTTGTAGCAAATTTGCGTGGCAAGTCTCTAGCAAGAGCAAAGTTGCAGTGGTGAGTCTACAGCAAGAGCTCTGCAAGCCTACAGCATGAAAATTCAGCCACAGTGACCCCTGTGGTGGGATGACTATTACACAACATAACTGAACCAGAACTTGCAGAAGACTTGCAGAATGTTTGCAAAGAAAGTTGATCTGGAGTCATACAATGCGGACTTGCTGCAATTGTGCTACAAACTTGTGAAGCCTGGCAAGTCTAGCAATAGCTTAGCAAGTCATTTTAAAATTTGCAACACAATTGCTTGCTATCTGGAAAGGGAGAGAGCCCAGTGCCTCTGCTCTCGGCATACAGCGCTGGATCGAGATTTTAGTTGAAATCTTTAGTCTCAGATCCACCCCGCAGTGGTAATATTCTGGTGCTGCAGGGGTTAATACAACCTGAGGGACCAGTAAAATGCACTTGTCAAGAGTGCCAACTATACCCCAGATAGCAAGGATAACTTGCCACTAGAGATGAGCCGAACACCCCCCTGTTCGGTTCGCACCAGAACTTGCGAACAGGTAAAAAATTTGTTCGAACACGCGAACACCGTTAAAGTCTATGGGACACGAACATGAATAATCAAAAGTGCTAATTTTAAAGGCTTATATGCAAGTTATTGTCATAAAAAGTGTTTGGGGACCCGGGTCCTGCCCCAGGGGACAAGGATCAATGCAAAAAAAGTTTTAAAAAAGGCAGTTTTTTCGGGAGCAGTGATTTTAATAATGCTTAAAGTGAAACAATAAAAGTGTAATATCCCTTTAAATTTCGTACCTGGGGGGTGTCTATAGTATGCCTGTAAAGGGGCGCATGTTTCCATGTTTAGAACAGTCTGACAGCAAAATGACATTTCAAAGGAAAAAGTCATTTAAAACTACTCGCAGCTATTAATGAATTGCCGGTCCGACAATACACATAAAAGTTCATTGATAAAAACGGCATGAGAATTCCTCACAGGGGAACCCCGAACCAAAATGTAAAAAAAAAATGACGTGGGGGGTCCCCCTAAATTCCATACCAGGCCCTTCAGGTCTGGTATGGATATTAAGGGGAACCCCGGCCAAAATCTTTTAAAAAATGGCGTGGGGTCCCCCCTTAAAATCTATACCAGACCCTTCAGGTCTGGTATGGATTTTAAGGGGAACCCCGTGCCAAAATTTAAAAAAAAAACGGCGTGAGGTCCCCCCCAAAAATCCATAGCAGACCCTTATCTGAGCATGCAACCTGGCAGGTCGCAGGAAAAGAGGGGGGACGAGAGAGCACCCCCCCTCCTGAACCGTACCAGGCCACATGCCCTCAACATTGGGAGGGTGCTTTTTTGGGTAGCCCCCAAAACACCTTGTCCCCATGTTGATGGGGACAAAGGCCTCATCCCCACAACCCTTGCCTGGTGGTTGTGGGGGTCTGCGGGCGGGGGGCTTATTGGAATCTGGAAGCCCCCTTTAACAAGGGGACCCCCAGATCCCGGCCCTCCCCCCTGTGTGAAATGGTAAGGGGGTACAAAAGTACCCCTGCCATTTCACAAAAACTGTCAAAATGTTAAAAATGACAAGAGACAGTTTTTGACAATTCCTTTATTTAAATGCTTCTTCTTTCTTCTATCTTCTTTCTTCTATCTTCTATCTTCCTTCGGCTTCTTCCTCCATCTTCTTCTTCTTCTGGTTCTTCTGGTTCTTCCTCCGATGTTCTCGTCCGGCATCTCCTCCGCGGCGTCTTCTTATCTTCTTCTCCTCAGGCCGCTCTGCATCCATGATGGCATGGAAGGAGGCTCCCGCTGTGTGACGCTTCTCTCTTCATATTTTTCTTCATCTTTTTCTCTTCATCTTCTTTTCATCTTCTTCTCTTCATCTTCTTGTCTTCATCTTCTTTTCGGGCCGCTCCACATCCATGATGGCATGGAGGGAGGCTCCCGCTGTGTGACGCTTCTACACCCGTTACATAACCCCGCCCCCTTCTGACGTCACTGGGAATGCCACAGGGAAGTCCCCGTCAAGTCCCCGTGCATCAGAGGGAGGCTGGGTCACCGGGTGGCCCCGCCCCCCCATTATTTAAGAACCTTCAGAAGAGGAGAAGCGTCACACAGCGGGAGCCTCCCTTCATGTCATCATGGATGCGTAGCGGCCCGAAAAGAAGATGAAGACAAGAAGATGAAGAGAAGAAGATGAAGAGGAAAAGATGAAGAAAAAGATGAAGAGAGAAGCGTCACACAGCAGGAGCCTCCCTCCATGCCATCATGGATGCGGAGCGGCCTGAGGAGAAGAAGATAAGAAGACGCCGCGGAGGAGATGCTGGACGAGAACACCGGAGTTCCTCTTAATATCCATACCAGACCTGAAGGGCCTGGTATGGAATTTAGGGGGACCCCCACGTCATTTTTTTTATTTTGGTTCGGGGTTCCCCTGTGGGGAATTCCCATGCCGTTTTTATCAATTAACTTTTATGTGTATTGTCGGACCGGCAATTCATTAATAGCCGCAAGTAGTTTTAAATGACTTTTTTTCCTTTGAAATGTAATTTTGCTGTCAGACTGTTCTAACCATGGGAAACATGCGCCCCTTTACATTCATACTATAGACACCCCCCAGGTACAAAATTTAAAGGGATATTATACTTTTATTGTTTCACTTTAAGCATTATTAAAATCACTGCTCCCGAAAAACGGACGTTTTTAAAACTTTTTTTTGCATTGATCCATGTCCCCTGGGGCAGGACCCAGGTCCCCAAACACTTTTTATGACAATACCATGCATATAAGCCTTTAAAATTAGCACTTTTGATTTCTCCCATAGACTTTTAAAGGGTGTTCCGCGGCATTCGAATTTGCCGCGACAAACACCCCAAATTGTTCGCTGTTCGGCGAACTGGCGAACAGCCGATGTTCGAGTTGAACATGAGTTCAACTTGAACTCAAAGCTCATCCCTACTTGCCACACATTTGTGGCAGTGTTGAATTGTAAGTCTTGTGAACTTGCTGCACATCTTCCCTGGCAAGTTGTACACTTGCAGAGCACTTGAAGCACAAGTTCTAGTTGACACTTTTCCAATTTGCAGCAAATTTGCGTGGTAAGTCTCTAGCAAGAGCAAATTTCCAGTGGTAAGTCTCAGCAAGAGCTCTGCAAGTCTACAGCACGAGCCTCTCAAGTCTACAGCACGAGCCTCGCGAGTCTACAGCACGAGCCCTGCAAGTCTATAGCCAGACTTATGCAAGTCTCCATTTTTGGCAAGAAAAAAAAAGCAAGCAGAGCTATAATCCCACAATCTGGTGATAGTGAACCCACTGCTATTAACCTAATCCCTTACTGTACACAAACAAACAAACAAACCAAGTGCAAATCAATGGCGGCTGGTGGTCAAAATGTTTGGGGGGGGCGCAAACTGAAAAATTAAACTGTTAGTAATGCAGGGCTGTAAATAGCCATTTATCCGTTGATTATGTATCATTACTGCTAGGTAAAACTGTGCCCGTCAATTGCAGCCTCACTGTGCCCATTATGAGGGGTTCCCACCATCCCTGTACTGTGTTCTGGGGTTTGTACACCTGCTGTGCTCATTATGAGGGGTTCCCACCATCCCTGTGCCAAATTCCTGGGTCTGTACACCTACTGTGCTCATTATGAGGGGTTTCCACCAACCCTGTGCCGAGTTCCCGGGTCTGTACACCTACTGTGCCCATTATGAGGGGTTCCCATCATTCCTGTGCCGAGTTCCCGGGTCTGTACACCTACTGTGCCCATTATGAGGGTTTCCCATCATCCCTGTACTAAATTTCTCGGTCTGTACATCTTCTGTGCCCATTATGAGGGGTTCTCATCAGTGGCGGCCCATCCACAGGGGACGCCAACTAGGCGCCTCCCCCCCCCCCCTTCAGGCAGTCTCAAAAAAAAATTGTCAAAAAAAAATTTTTTTAAAGCTGGCCCTTTAAAAAAAAATACACAAAAAGGTCCTTAAGTGCACTGTGTTCGGACGCCGGATACAGTGCGACGCCGGGCACAGTGCACTTATGGGAAGCGCCACGTCTATGCAATCACGAGATTGCATAGGTGGCGCTTCATTTGCGGGCGTTTAGCCCGCAATGCGGCGCTTTCTGAGGCGCCGAGTAGCTTCCGCCCAGCCCTAGTATCTATTACTAGGGCCGGGCGGTTTGATTGACATCCGAGTATGATGTCACTTCCTGTTTCTCTCCAATTGTGCCCAGGAGAGAGAATCAGTAAGTATGAGAACAACGGAGCTCTCCAGGAGACACCGCTGGAGAGGACAACACACAGCAAGGTGAGTAACTGGGGGAGGGGGGTTTGATGGTGACACATGCTGCAATCTGGTGACACATGCTGCAATCTGGTGACACATGCTGCAATCTAGTGGCACACGCTGCAATCTGGTGCCACACGCAGCAATCTGGTGACACATGCTGCAATCTGGTGACACATACTGCAATCTGGTGACACATGCTGTAATTTGGTGACACATGCTGCAATCTGGTGACACATGCTGTAATTTGGGGACACATGCGGCAATCTGGTGGCACACGCTGTAATTTGGTGACACACGCTGCAATCTGGTGACACACGCTGTAATTTGGTGACACACCCTGTAATTTGGTGACACATGCTGCAATCTAGTGACACACGCTGCAATCTGGTGACACATGCTGTAATTTGGTGACACATGCTGCAATCTGGTGACACAAGCTGCAATCTGGTGACACATGCTGTAATTTGGTGACACATCCTGCAATCTGGTGACACATGCTGCAATCTGGTGACACATGGTGTAATTTGGTGACACATGCTGCAATCTGGTGACACATGCTGCAATCTGGTGACACACGCTGTAATTTGGTGACACATGCTGCAATCTGGTGACACACGCTGTAATTTGGTGACACATGCTGTAATTTGGTGATACGCTGCAATTTGGTGACACACGCTGCAATCTGGTGACATGCTGCAATCTGGCGACACATGCTGTAATTTGGTGACACATGCTGCAATCTGGTGACACACGCTGCAATTTGGTGACACACGCTGTAATTTGGTGACACATGCTGCAATTTGGTGACACGCGCTGCTGCAATTTGGTGACACGTGCTGCAATTTTGTGACACGCGCTGCAATTTGGTGACACACGCTGCTGCAATTTGGTGACACATGCTGCTGCAATTTGGTGGTGACACACACTGCAATTTGGTGTCACGAGATTGCATAGGTGGCGCTTCATTTGCGGGCGTTTAGCCCGCAATGCGGCGCTTTCTGAGGCGCCGAGTAGCTTCCGCCCGGCCCTAGTATCTATTACATTGATCAAGGAAGATTTTGGGACAGCACAGTTGCTGCATTACAATTTGGCAAATACATATAAAAAATAATGGCGATAAACACGGTATCCCAAGAGCCGGAAGTTATCCTGGTATGCCCCCATTTTGCAGTAACAAGAACTTACTGTATCAAAAGAATGGGAACAAGTTGTAAAGGAACTGGTGGTACAGCAGTCTAACACAAAGGTGGTATTGGATCTGACCCATTCTCATGTGTTGGGTATTCATTTAGCTGTAGAAGAAAAGAGTGGATTGAGCAGATATTTTTCTGTACTGACATGGCATTTGCAAAGTCATTGAGGAGTATTTTAAACCTTATCCTGAGTGTCAGATTAATATACCACAACCACATTTTTCAAGTCCCCTGGTACCCTTGCCTATAATACAGTTTCCTTTTGAGAGGGTTGCTACGGATCTGGTCATGCCACTGCTGAAGTCCACCAACAGGCACCAGCACCTACTGATAGTCCTTGACTATCCAGAAGCAATCCCTAATAGAAACACACCCTCTTGTGTTATAATCCTGTGCAGGTACGTAATACTAAGATATTTTGACAGCTCAAGGAATCCCTTTCATGTGAAAGAGCTGTGTTGGTTGTTGGAAAATATTTACGATATGCCACCCTGACTAAGTTACCACAGTCCTCAGATCTCTGCTGGCATTAAACAGATAGTGGGAGTGCCCACTGATAATACCTTTCTGTGCTTTAAAGTCATTGTAAAGGTTAGTTTTTTATTTCATTAAAATTACAAACATGTCATACTTAAATGCAGAAGGCTTTTTACCTTATTGCATAGACTGACCTGAATTTAGTTAGTGGCTAGCACAGGCAGATGTTTTGTTTATTTTATGCTAAGGATGTGCTGTACAAAGCCCTCCTGCAGACTCGCTTAGCTGTCCCAACTTTCCCAGTCCTGCTAGTAAGCAATCTCTCCAACATGGATTCTTGAGGTTGACACACTGGAAAGCCATAGGTCTCTTTTTCTGGTTGTATTATATGAAACAAAACTTGTTGCTGAAGAAACAATCTTTACTGTAGATCACATATTATTTGGGATTTCTTTGTCTTAGCAGAGTGGCACTATATCCCTGAGGAGAAATTAATCAAAAAAAAATTGAAATGCATCAGATGACCTATTCCATCAAGCAGGCTTCAATTGTGAACATCATAGCTGTTGAATAAGAAATGGTTTTGGGAGCACCACCCAGCATGCTTAAAACACTCACTGGTAAGCCTCTGTGTGTTATTAAATGGACGTTCTTTTCAAATAATTTTGAAAGAATTTTAAATATTTAAAAATTATAGATGCAACTTTTAGATAAAATAGTTTTTTGTTTCTGGTTGGTTGCCTTTAAAAATCCCATAAAGAAAACCTACTGCCTAGAATATAGGGATGGTGGCAACCTCTTGCCCCTAACAGAGTGAATCACATTCTTTTTGATCCAACATGGAGTCTTGTCTCCCAGGTGTATCACCTTCACTGGCTGGAACACCCCTCTATCCTCAAACAAGGGCTCTGTCCCCAAACAAGGCAATATTTCCAAACAGGAACCCTGAGCTACGATCAGGCCTGGCTTATAACTAATTTTCACACCTGTACTCTCACATTTCTTATAGGTCTCCATCAAAACCTGTACACAGGATTGGAGACTTCTTCCCAGCCAAATCTCTTTCAAGTCTCCAAGCCCCAGACCCTGATCCGGGATTACCAAACTCTGAGAAAACTGAAATCCCAGTCTTCTGCATTCAGTAACTATATTCCCAAGCTTGACATTTTGCTATAGTGCAAATCCGATGTCATTCCAATATGTATTTCCTGCACTCATACCGTGGCAGGGCATTGCACTATATATGTAAATATTATAAATATTATACAGTATATATATATATATAAGATTGTGTATGTATGTACTTAATTCCTTATGGGTATCTGTTTGAAATAATAAATGGATTTGTTCAAAATAGGGCCAGTTGTGCTTTCCTATCACATGTTCCAAGCAATTGAAGCTATTAAATTGCTGGGGAATGTAGAGCAACCCCATGATAAAAGAAATGCTTCTCCTGAGTTCAGCCGTAGAATACCTTAATTAGCTTATAGGAAACTCTTATATAAGTCTACACAATGTATTGCTTCTTGCTCTTTGCATGCAAGGCAGAACCATCCTTAATTGCGCTGAAGCTTTGTAGAAGGGGCTTTCTATAATAACAATGAAGAGGACAGAATGGAATTTGTCTCAGGAGACATCAGAAATGATTCCCAGGTATGGAGACCAGTTATGTAACAAAAAATGTTATTTATTTCATAGGTATATTTAGTGAAAGACTATTCAAATTATGTTTAAAGGAATTCTATGGTGACAGCATATACTTTCCTGTTTTAATATCAGCATTGTAATAACAATACAAACAATATTTTTTTTTGACAATCCAATATAAGCTTACTTGAAAAATCTTCTTTTATGTTGTGAGTGCTGCTTGTCTGCTGGCTGTCTCTTTTCTAGACATGTGCATTCGTTATCGTCCGAATGCATTTTAGTCCGAATTTCGGGGATTTCGTGTACGTTTTAACAAAACAAAAACAAACTCACAGAATCCGAAATCTGAAAGATCCAAAATCAAAAAATGCTTTATTTTCGTATCCATTATATTTTTGTATCATTGCGACAACAGTTCGATATAGATAGATGGAAGATTCAACATGACGGTGACAATAGCGATTTGTGTCTATCGAACCTGCGGTCGAATGTACCTAACCTACCTCTATTAGTCCAAGATTATTTGACATTGAGAGAAAAGATTCGACATTATAGACACAAGATTCGACTAAGCAGCTAAAAACATACGACCGCCACGAGCGGCCATTACGGTCGAATAGCTATAGTAGAATTTTTTTTTTCTTTTCCATAAGTTTTTATTAGAGAACACACATATGTAGAGTTTCACAGAAATACATAAAATAAGTCAAATGACAATAGTCAATGTATGTAAATAATGTAACTTAGAGGTTATGAACATCAAAATGTTAAATAACAGTAAATTGAAGAAGAAGAACCCTGTATCTGTGGGGTTAGAAGCTTGCTGGATTCATGATTTTGGCTGGGCTTGTGAGTTTTTTCTAACCTTATGGGTAAGATAGGAGGTATGGAGGAGGTGGAAATATTTTGGTCGTGTTGGGGTGTATCGAGAGGGGTTCTGGTAGAGTGTTGTAGGTTGGGTTTCAGACAAGGGTTTCTGTGTATCTAGGAGGATACTTAGGTATCTGGAGAGAGGTGTGTCAATGGTAAAAAGAAAGGGGCGGAAATTGGTATGTTCAGGGGGTGTTTGTTATCCATCTCTCTTTCCCCCCGTTGGGGGAAGATAGGGGGAGCAGCGGGTTTTGTGGAAACGTGTCCAATAAAGATAGGTGAGTGAATATAAAGGTGTGTTTGAGTCGATTTTGGATTTATGCAGGTGTCGTAGGAGGATGTCCAGTGGGAGGTATATTGGCAGAGGTGAGGTCTTTGTAGTCTGTTTTTGTCTGGAAGTGGTTCCAGCAGGCCCATTTGGAAGAGAATTTACTGGGTGTATCATGAGCGGTACTGATGAGGCGTTCCATTTCAGCTATTTTGGAGATTCTGTTTAGCCATTCTTTTACTGACGGGGTGTCTGGGGTGCCCCAATGTATCGGAATACATTGTTTTGCCACGTTTACCATGTGCATGGCTAAGGATTTGAAGTAGTTGCGACTCGATAAGGTGGTAAAGTGTAAGAGGAATTGTGCTGGAGAGAAGTCCAGCGTGTATGTGGTTACTTTCTTTATAATTTGGTGAATTTCGCCCTAAAAGATCTGGATAGTGGGACAGCTCCAACAAATGTGTAGGAGGGTCCCTTTTTCCTGTTTGCATCTCCAGCAAGTGTCTGGGATGTCCGAGTTAAAATTGTGGATGAGGGAAGGCGTACGGTACCATCGTGATTGGACTTTGTACCCATTCTCCTGTGTGGAGACGTTTACAGATCCTTTGTGGATGTTCAAGTAGACTCGTTCCCAGTCTTCTTGTGACATGGATATGGAGAGATCGTTTTCCTATGTTTTACATGCCTGGCTCGTGCTGGAAGGGATGTTCGTGAATAGAAGAGTATGCATAGTGGAGATCAGGCGGCTTTGGGGGATTGCTTTGTGCACAATGTTTCTTTCAGAAACCATGAATCAGACCGAGACAGAAGTACAGTTTATCACACTTGTTTAATAATAATAAAAAGGTAAACAGAGTAAGCGTAGTCAATACATAGCCAGAGTTCAGTAACCAGATCGGGTAGTCAGCCAATGCCAATGTCAGAGAGCCAGAGAACAACGTAGTAGTACAGCAAGCAGGATCAGGAGCCAGAAGGGACGTCAGCCGAGCAAGTCTTCAACAGGAATGCAGGAGAAGTCTCTGAGATGTAACCAAAGGCGAAGGCAGAGATGAAGTGAGCTGGACGGCTTTAAGTAGCCAGGACTGACGAGCAGATCATCAACAGCTGAGTCACTGTGGAGAGAAAGGAGCTGGCAATTAGCTGAGTGGCCAGCTCAGAGAAGGAAGGGCTGAGCCCAGCCCTGACAGTTTCAAAAGGTGAGAACGGTCTGGAGAGCTTGAATTTTCTATCCAATGACTTTATGTAGTGTACAAGTAATGTGTAATTCCAGGGGGAGATGTAAGTGTCATTGACCTTTGAAGGCAATTCTTCTCGGTGTAATAATTTGCCTTGTGAGAAGAAATGGTGTACTTGGACATCACTATGTGGCCATGTGTCAGTTAGGTAGCTATTGTGGATTCCAGGAGGGAAGTCAGGGTTGAGATGTAAAGAAGTGAGAGGGCCTGGTGTAGAGGATAAGGGGGTTGATTTGCAGATGCTGTGGAAGCATTTGATTGTTGGACCGATTAGAGGGTGTATCTGAGTTTCAGGTGAAATGTGTTTTGGGATGTTCCAGGGTAGTAGGCGGAGGGGGGAGGATGTGAATGAGGCTTTGAGGGAGACCCAGTCTTTGTATTTGTGATGTATGTTCCAATCCAGGATTTTGGAGAGGTGGCAAGCTTTGTAATAGCTTTGGAGGTCAGGGAGCCCAATTCCTCCTTTTTGTTGGTAGAGACAGGTGTTGATAGCTAATTCTTGGTCTGTTGTTCCCCCAGAGGAATTTGGTGCATAAACTTTTATAAGTACTAAAGAAGGAGGTGGGAATATGGATCGGAGCAGTTTGCAGTATAGAGTAGGCACGGCAGAGCATTCATTTTTAATATCTGCCAAACCATGAAAAGATGGGTTTTTTCCAGCCTTTAAGATCGGAGGTAAGGTTTTGTAGGATTGGTAGGTAGTTTTTGGTGTAGAGGTTATTAAGTTGACCGGGTATTTGGATACCTAGGTAGGTTATTGCTTCTTTTTCCCATTGGAAGGGGAAATTTCTTTGGCACTGGTCTACTGTGTGTTTGGGTAGAGAGACGTTCAGGGCACAGGACTTGGAGAAATTTATTTTCAGGTTAGAAATTAATCTAAAATGGCGGAATTCTGCCAGCAGGTTGGGGAGAGAAGTGTGAGGTTCTGTGAGAAAGATGAGTATGTCATCAGCGAAGGCTGCAATTTTGTATTCTTTTTCAGGTGTTTGTATTTCTTTAATGTTTGGGTTGGATTTGAGACTGCATAGGAAGGGTTTGAGGGTAAGTGTAAACAGCAGGGGGGGAAAGGGGACAACCCTGCCTCATGCCGTTACGGATAGGGAAGGCATTTGACAGGAGGCCATTGACTCGGACCCAGGCTATGGGATTGGTGTATAGGACCATTATGAAGCTTAATAGGCGATTAACCAAACCCATGAATCTCACTACTGCTTCCATGTAGTCCCAGGCCACCCTGTCAAATGCCTTCTCTGCATAGAGGGATAGAAAAAATCCAGCTTGGTTGGAGGAAGTCAGGAGGTGGTGTAAGTTGATTGCTTTAATTGTGTTATCCCTAGCTTCCCTTCCAGGGATAAAACCCACTTGATCATGTGAAATAATGGAGGGGAGAAGAGGGAGTAAACGGTTGGCTAGGATTTTGGCGAATATTTTGATGTCTACATCTAGTAGAGAAATTGGCCTATAGCTTGCCGTAAGGGTGGGGTCTTTTCCGTCTGTGGGTATAACTGAGATGTGTGCTTCAAGTAAGCCCGAGGAGAGAGGGGAGTTTGCCGATATAGAGTTGAACGTTTTAAGAAAGCGGATTGACAATACTTCCGAAAATGTTTTATAGTAAACGGCCGATAGGCCATAAGGGGCTGGGCTCTTGCCTGGTTTCAGTTGTTTTAGAGCCTCTTCCCATTCTAATTTGGTGATTGGGTGGTCTAGGTCTGCTGACACATCTGAAGTGAGTGGGCTGGGGCAATGTTTCTCCAGAAATTTCTATATGAGTGTGGATCTAGAAGTAGGGGGGAGGGTTTGTGCATGTCTGGGTTACTTTTTAGTATGTTGCCCATTGAACTCTGTAGCTGGTGTATTGTTGTTTTGGCTTTTTTTCAGGCGTAGTGCTAGCGCCAAAAGGTGGCCGCTTTTGTTGCTGTGTTCATAGAAGAGTTTTTGTGAGAGGGTGTATTTTCTCCTCGTCTGTTGACCTATTTCTTCTAGTAGGAGTTTACAGGTTTCAGTCAATTCTTGGTGGGTGTGTTGGGCTAGGTTGCGTTTGTGTGATCTTTCCAGTGTTTGTATTTTAGCGAGGAGATTGCTGACTAGTTTCTGTTTGTCTCATTTTAGGGCGGAAGCAAGAGAAATTGGTCTTCTCCGTATCACGCATTTATGCGCTTCCCATTGAGTAAAGAGTGATATGCCAGGGGTGTCATTGTCATGGAAATAGTCAGAAATAGTGGTACGGAGGTTAGTGACTCTTTCTTTGTCAGTCAGGAGATTTGAGTCTAGTCTCCAAATTTTGGATGAGTGGGCATGTTCTGGGAAGGTTAGGCATAGGGTAATTGGGTGGTGGTCTGAGCTGAACATCGGTTCTATTGTTGCTTTGGATAAAAATGGTAAGTCCGGTTGGCTAAGGAAAAGGTAGTCAAGGCGTGAGGCATGAATATTTGTTGTGGGGGGGGGCTGAGAAGAATGTGTAGTCCTTGTTGAGGGGGTGTAGGGTTCTCCACGTGTCATGTAGGGAGAGTTCTTGGAGTGAAAGTTTGATTTGGCGTGGGGCGCTGTACGGAAGGTGGGATGTGCCAGTAGAGGTGTCTGTGAGAGGGTCAAGAGAGACATTAAAGTCTCCTCCCATAATCAGAATAACCGTGTGGAAGGAGGACAGTAGGCGGGTAATGGTTCGGAAGAATGGGACTTGTGATGTGTTAGGGCTGTAGATGTTAGCTAGAGTGATAGGTTTATCCCATAGTTTGCCTTTAATGAAAATGTAGCGCCCTTGTTCGTCAGCTAGAATATCTGAGATTTGAAGGGGAGATTTTTTGATACTAAAATGGATGTACCCTTGGATTTGGATGTGGGGGAGGTGGAGTGATATGCGTGGGGAAAGTGGTAATTTGCTATCTTAGGTATTGCTTTGGCTTTGAAGTGGGTCCCTTGTAGAAATATAACATCGACCCTCATAGAGTGCATGTTAGCTAGAATTTGTGACCTCTTCTCCGGTATGCTGAGGCCTTTTGCATTCAAGGATGCTATCTTGAGGGAAAAGGGTGTGGTTGAGTTTCCAGATTAGGCCATTTCCGATTGTGTTGTAAGTGGAAAGGGTAGGGACAAATGTAGATAGCAAGTTAGTTGGGTCAGTGACTGTGGTGTGAGTGTGCGGAGGGGGTACAGGGGGAATGAGAGATGGACAACTGTAGGTGGGGCGGGGGTTAGGTGTGGTTGAGGTAAGGGGGGTGAGGAGAGGGAGTGGGGAGTCATATGGGGTCAAATCCGGGAGGTGAAAATAGACCGGCTAGTTCACCCTTAGGCATAGTAGTGTCAGCAAGAACTACCAGAGTTCGCTGGGTGGGGAGTTGGTAGGCTACGGTCATGAGATGGATGGGGTCTCCGAAACCTATGAGGTCAGAGGTGTTTAAGTCGAGGTTTATATGGGGCAAATTGAAAGTTAATAATTGGAGATTGTGGGGTGTTAACGGTTGGGCAGCAGTTTCTGGGTGCGGGGTGAGTCCATGGATGAGGAGTGGATTTCTGGGCATTTGTTGGTTGGGGACTGAGTGTTGTGTATAGGGGTACTCGGGTGTGTTTGTGAGCTTTGTGTTGATGTTAGTATGGGGGAGATAGATGGGATGAGAGAGGATATCCACTTGAGTGTTGTTGATATGGTGCGAGTTCTGGAATTGTTCTGTGTGGCAGTGGACCAAAGTGTTAATTGAGAATATATGGATGTTTAGATGGGTCACTACTGAGCAGGTTAGCAAGGGGAAGAGAGAGGAAAACAAGTCATAACATGTGTCATTCCTAATTGACATGTATAACAGTAAGAGAAAAACAGTTCAAACAGTGCCTTATATGGCAGTAAAACTACAACAATAGTATTAGGAACTCTAACAGTGTTGCTGCCACCACCATTGCTTCTTGAACATCTTCCCTCAGATCCGAGCTAGTAGCAGACAGTGTGTTTTTAATGTCCGCTGCTATCTCATGCAGATCGTTCAGGCTAGGTGCCGTTGTTCTCCTGTTGTTTGTGGTGCCACTGTGTCTCCCATGTGCTCAGTTAGGGCTTGCGCTGGAGGAGCGTGACCTCCACGAGGAAGCCTGTGAGTCAGACATGGCGCTTCTCTGCAGCTGTGTTCGGAACAGCTCCAGAATATTACCACTTAGCTGAGTTCCTAGGTCTCGTGGTGATCAGGATCTAGTAGCGGAGGCGCTGCAATGTGTTCTCCCAGGCATCCCGTGCATAAAACCTCTGTTTTGGGCCGTTGCTGGACCTCGTGGTGTCAGAGCATAGGATCTAAGCGGCCATCTCGGATCAGGACCAGACCACGCCCCCAGTAGAATTCTAATGTTGTTTGACTAGTAATAATAATTAATAATTATAATTATTACTAGTCAAACAACATTAGAATTCTACTATAGCTTGTGGGCGGAGCATTCAACTGGAAATGTACGATCGCAGCGTTGTACAGTTTAGCTGCTTCGTCGAATCTTCTTAGAACATCCGACAGACACCATAAGCCTTCATGTCAGGTCACCTGAGTCCAGGTGACAGATGCACCCCATTGGGGTCTGTAGGTAGGTAGGTAGAGGTAGTAGGCCCTACAGCTGACTGCTGCAGATGGAACAATGGGTGTTTCAGGAAAGCAGGTCCACTAGAGCAACAACACAGATCCCACTAGGAGCTAGAGCATAAGATTCCCCAGGGCATGGAGTCTAAGAGCCAGCAGGTGTTCACCAGAGCCTCTAGTGGTGAGGATGGACTGCACTGCAACTGGCTCCAATCAGTGGCCCCCAGGGTCTCCCAGCTCACGCTCACAGTAGGCTACAGGAGGACAGAGAGGAAGTAGCAGTCCAGGACAACAAGGCATAGTAAGGAGATAAGCCAAAGGTCAGGGCGACTAGCAGACAGGAATAGACAGAGAACAAGCCAAAAGGTCAGGGTCACAAGCAAGCAGGAATAGTCAAGAACAAGCCAAGATCGGTAAACAGTATCAGACGTAGGACACTATGCTGAGAGAAGATTATTTAAGCAGCCAGGTGAAAGTGGCTGGCCTCTAAAGGTGAACACATGGAGGAGAGGTAAGCTGACAGACAAACATTACTGCATAACCATGACACTTCAATTCACAGATTCGACCTTAATTAATTCGGATTTTCGTACAAATGCATTTTTAACAAAACAAAATAACTAAAAACGAATTTGGGGAGTAACTAAATAAATTTACTTTTCGGATGAAACCGAAATTTCCAAACAAAATATTTCAGTGTACTCTTTTTCACAACTTCCTGGATTCTCAGCATGCTTTGCATCTTCTCCTCTGCTGTTTACTTTCCATTTCTACTGACTACATATCCCATAGTACATTGCTACCTGCAAGCTGTGATTCCTGTACTGACCTCCTGAAACTCCTCCTTACAGCTCCTCTATAGTTCAGAAGGCAGGTTCTATGAAACCTCAGCAATGCCTACTCACAGGACTTAGTATTCCAGGAAGTAAATATGTTGGGCTCCTCAAAAAGTATCTTCTACAAACTTCAAGATTGTTTAGTTTAATGGAGTAGGTTGGAAATAATTGAAATACAATGTGGAAAATAATAAATGATTTTGACCATAGATACACTTTAACCGCTTGCTGACCGCCCAATAGCAGTTTTACTGCTACAGGATGGCAGCTGTGGGCCTGATCACATATATATACAGTGCCCAGCATAAATGAGCATACCCCAACAGATTTGTCAGAAAATCTTTACTTTCCTTTCAGAGTCAACATTTTCTATGGAACACAAAATACTCACACAAATGCGAGCCATTGATTGCAACCTAGATTTGTTAACTTGCACACACAAAAAAAGTATTTTTCCTACGAAATTAATTCAAGACCATGTTGCAAAAATAAATACACCCCAATGAAAGTCTTAGGAGCAAAGCTAAATGTTAGACAACAAAATTCTAATTAACAAGAATTCAACTAAGGGCGTTATTTAACAAAGTGAACCCCTTCCTATTTCATGTTGTCAGAGATGGCACCACATGGAAGAGAAATATAACAAGGCCCGAGAAAGAAAATATTTCCTTTACACAAGAAAGGTGAAGGCTACAAGAAGATTGGCAAAGCTTTACATATCAGTCAGAATACTGTAGCAAAAGTGATGCAAAAATGTAACAAAGATGGAACTGCAACCATCTCACAGAGACGTCCAGGCCGTCCATTGAAGTTAACACCTCAATAGGAGAGTCTTCTGATAAGAAGGGTTAAAGAAGTAGAAAGCCAAACTGGGGTGATTGTTTCCTGTGACACAATAAGGCGTGCACTGCAGAGGAATGACATGCATTGGTGTCATACATGAAGGAAGCCTCTCCTAAAGCCTATGCACAAAAAAGCCCGCCTAGAATTTGCCAGGGCCCATGCTGAAAAAGAAGAAGACTACTGGGCTTCTGTACTCTGGAATTATGAGACTAAGAATAATGTTTTTGAAACCGATGGCTTCAAAACTTTGGAAGTCGCAAAGGTGAGGAGTACAAAGAAAAATGCATGGTGCCTACAGTGAAACATGGTGGTGGCAGGGTCCTTCTGTGGGGCTGCATGAGTGCTGCTGGTGTTGGGGGAGCTCCATTTTATTGATGGTATCATGAATTCATAGATGTACTGCTCTATATTGAAAGAGAAGATGCTACCATACCCTTTGATCACCCCTGATGTTAACCCCTTCCCCAGCCAGTGTCATTAGTACAGTGACAGTACATATTTTTAGCACCGATCACTGTATTAGTGTCACTGGTTCCCAAACAGTGTCAGAAGTGTCAGTTAGTGTCAGAATGTCCACTGCAATATCGCAGTCCTGCTATAAGTCGCTGATCGCTGACGTTTCAAGTATTTATTACTTATTTATCACTGTGTGTGAACACTTTTTCATGTTGGCAGTCACTCACTCTTGATATAATTTTTTGGTTTGCGCATTAGTATTTTTACCATATTTACATGTAGCAGAATACACATTGACCTGAATTTATGAAGACATCTGATTTTTTTGAATTTTTTTTTTGTAAGTAAAAAAAATTGTTATTTTTTTTTCAAAATTGTAGGCATTTTTGTGCTTTTAGCACAAAAAAATAAAAAAAATTAGAGGCGAATAAATATCACAAAAAAAAGCTCTATTTGTGGAGGAAAAAAAAGGACATAAATTTTATTTTGGTACAGTGTCGCACGACCGTGCAATTGTCAGTTAAAGTAACACAGTGCCGTATTGCTAAGAATGGCCTGGTCAGGATGGGGGGGGGGGTATATCTTCTGAAGTGCAAGTGGTAAAGAAGCTCCAGGCAGCAAATCAAATCAACACTTATATAAAGTGATGTGTATAAAACACTTGAGCTATATAGGCTCTGTCTTATTCTTAAACAGAGACTGCTATCGCCCAAAGAAAACAGGCAGGTCCCTGCTATGGTTCCCCCCCTTCTACCCCTTCATCACGACAGGACACAGTATGATGTTGGAGTTGGAAAGATGGAACTTTGCTGCGTGGCAGAGGACACAGACATCTAACAATTCCAAGAGTGTCCAGTGCTAAAAAATCTGACGGAGGTTACAGCACTTGTGAAAATTGGAAACACACACCACAGGATAGCTGAGTGTAATAGCTCTTCTTTTGCAAGTATCTGTTAATAGACATGACGAAAAAATTTGTTTAGTTTTGTTTTAATTTGTTAATCAAGTAATCTAGTTTAGTTAAATTCAGTTGATTCGTTCAATTCGTTTTCGGAATTCTTTTTTGAAATTCGTATTCGGAATTCGTATTCTGAATTTTCAAATTTTCTTCGAATTTACTGATTTTTTCGATTCGAAACTATCAAATCGATAAATTTTCGAATCGGTCAAAACGAAAATGTTATATTGTTTTCAAATCGAATGCAGCAAAGTGAACAAACAAAAGAAAAATCTTCATCAAAGGATTACAATGACTTTAATTCTCCTTTGGCTTAACAAAAACAGCATTATTTTCGAAATGGTACTCTAACAACACACACAGGCTTTGATTTCAGCAATATGTGTAGTGAGAATTCGACTGGAATTCAATGTAAAATTTGATTCAAATTTCAGTCCGAATTTCTGAAATTCTGAATAATTTTGTTATGTTATTCAGAGCATTCGATAAAATTTGTTTATATTGTAATTCAGGTACTCGGATACAGTATATCTGAATCTCCGAATAACAAAAAATTTGTCCGAATATTAATTTGGAACGACACGAACCGCACGTCTATCTGCATGTGAAATGTATTGTTCCAGCAGGTCTCCAGCATGGGACTACAATCTCTTCCCATACACTTGCCTTTATTTCCCCCCCAAAAAAGTTTAGAATATAAGAATACTGACAAGTAAAATGTAGCCCTCTTTTTTTTTTTGGGGGGGGGGTATGACAAATTGCCCTCCCCAAACAGGATAATTTGCTAAACCTGTATGAAGGTAGGTTGAAAAGTGTTAGCTGTGGTGAGTTAGCAACTGGCACAGGCTGGGGGAAAGTGTTAACTGTTGTACATCAGTTCCTGGGCTTTTTGATCCTAGTCAGCCAACATGTGCTAAAAAAAAGAGCAAAAGCTGAGGTCTAGCATCCTTTGGTAGCTAATTTGGTTTGTTCTGTTCCTGATTGCGGCTGGAGGTACTGAGACTGCTATGACTTGCAGTCAGCTGAAAACGCTAAGACTTTCAGAGACATCTAAGCTATGAAGATTACCAAGATGGAATACCACCTCATGCAGATATGCCTGGGCAGCCACAATACAGTAGTTAGTTTAAGGAGAATGTTGTTCATATTGAACTGTTATGCTGCAACTTGTTCAGTAAATTTGCATTACCCATTGTAAGCCTGGTCTGAAGTTATTCATAGGGGTGCATGTTGGTAATGGCTTATCTAAAGAACCTGGGTCTGTAAAGCACTGTGGAGCAGTAATAAGCATGGATTCATGAAGAATTGTTCTTGCCAGACCAATCTATCAACCTTCTTTGAAGAAGTGAGCTGCCATCTAGATAAAAGAAGGGCTGTGGATGTGGTGTATCTGGATTTTGCAAAGGCATTCGATACAGTTCCCCATAAATGTTTACTGTACAAACTAAGGTCTGTCGGCATGGACCATAGGCTGAGTACATGGATAGAAAACTGGCTACAAGGGCGAGTCCAGAGGGTGGTGATAAATGGGGAGTACTCGGAATGGTCTGGTGTGGAAAGTGGGGTCTCCCAGGGTTCTGTCCTAGGACCAATCCTATTTAATCTATTCATAAATGATCTGGAGGATGGGATAAACAGCTCAATCTCAGTATTTGCAGATGATATAAAGCTAAGCAGGGCAATAACTTCTACGCAGGATGTGAAAACCTTGCAAGAAGATCTAAACAAATTAATGGGGTGGGTAACTACATGGAAAAAGGTTTAATGTTGAAAAATGTAAAGTAATGCATTTGGTTGGCAAAAATCTGAATGCAATTTACTCGCTAGGGGGAGAACCTCTGGGGGAATCTACGATGGAAAAGGACCTTGGGGTCTTTGGCATGCATTAAAAAGGGGATTCATCAGGAACGTGATGACGTAGTGCGCATTACGGAGGGAGGGAGGTGAGAGTGCCGGCAGGGGAAGCGGGCTCTCCTAGGATCCCTGATGAGCGCGCTCTCGGACGCCGCTGCATAGAGAACTTACACTTACCTACGAGGGGGAAAGGAAGATCCCCGCACGCCGCAAGGGTAGCCCCAGTGGGGGCCGAAGAGAGAGCTCCATATGCTGCTGCAGAGCGGATTAAGGAAACGAAAGTGGGAGTAAGGAGTGTGGTTGCAAGTGGATCTGACGGCGTGCACGGGAGGTCTGGATGGCGTCCTCCTCCCCCTTTACCCCCCCCCGCACCTCTCTTTGAAATGCTGAGGTATTAAGAGCGAACCCCCCTGATGCCCAGGAGATGGTAATGTAGAAATAGACCGGTTTTTCTTTTGTTTTTGTTTCTCCCTGTGATATCCCGGTATATGGGTTAATTAAATAACCAGGAGGCAAAAAGAGGATCGTAATTAAAGGTACTGGACCACCTGATGTATTAAGCAAAACTGAATGAAAATTGCCTGCTAGCACTTGTAAGGGGGAAACAAGGGAAGTTCATCCACTGTGTAAGGTGTGAGGAGGTATACAGAGGAAGTGAACACAAAGAAGCTATACTCTGGGTCTTGACTAATTAAATAAGGGACTAAAAAACAACTTTCAAACTAAAGGACATGTACAAAAAGATGTAAAGAGGACTGCGATATTATATAAGCTGTGAAGAGCAAATAGAAGAGCCCAAGGTGGGGAGAGTTGGATTGGGATACCCCAGAGGTGCGGGCGTGTGGAGGGATCAGGACTCCTGACACAGAATTGTTACCCCCCCCCCCCCCCCGGTTATCAGTGCTGAAAGAACAAGGCCTTGCTTGGTCTTGCACCCCAGTAAGAAGCTTGTTCCTCAGGGGGAGGGAGAAAGCTACTGGGGAAACCAACAGGAGGGCCAAGAAAGAAGGGAGCAATGAGCAAAGCTGCATCCAAAACAGGAAAAGGGGGAGCACATAAAACCCCTAAGGATAAGGCTGCAGGAAGCACGATAAAACAGTTTATGTCCCAAGGTGCGAGCCCAAGAGGTGGGGAGCAAGGGGCTCAGGGAGGATCTAAGATGGAGGGAAAAGGGGGAACCCCAAATAAAGCTGGGGAAAAAACGGCCCAGTCCAGGGAGAATTCTATAATGGAAAGTGAAGCGGAAATAAGCCGGGTGGAGGAAAGAAGTGGCCAGATGCTTTCAAAAGAAGATCTGAGTGAGATGTTTAAAAAGCTCGAGAACTCAATCAAATTAGAAATAGGCCTGGTGAGAGCAGACCTAGGAAGCCTTTTAGAAAGAGTGGAAATAACGGAAAGGAAAACAGAGGAATCAGAAAGGGAAATAATGAACCTCAAAGAACAAATAAAAAGCGCCAGACAAAATCAAAGCAAAATTCTATATAAGATCGAGGATCAGGAAAATAGAGACAGAAGACAGAATATAAGACTCCGCTTGGTTTCCTTAATACTAGGCCCAATATTAGGGGAAGAGGTAATGGAATTCCCCAAAACAGAAAGGATCCATCGAGTGGGAAGATTATACAATTCAGAGCACCAGAGGCCGAGGGATGTAATAATAAGGTTCAGTTATTATGAAGATAAGGCGACAATTATAGCTAAAATGAGAAGTAAACCCCCGTTAAAATTTGAAGGGTCAGAGATCCAAGTGTATACAGACCTCGCCCCTGAAACTTTGGCAAGGAGACGGCTCCTGAAACCTCTATTAGACCAGATGAGAGATTTAAATATAAAATATAGTTGGGGGTTCCCGGCGTGTATAATAGGCTTCAAAAATGGAAGATCAGCAAGATTGAGGTTCCCTGAAGAACTGAAGGAGTTCTGTGAAAGACTGGAAATGAAAGAGCCAGAATTACCGGGTTGGATAGAAGAATGATTTGGAGCATAGGGAAGATGAGGAGGAGAGAGGGGGAGGGGGGGGTTCTGGGGGGGGGGAGGATGGTGGGGGGGAGACGAGAGAGAGCAGCGGGGAAGGGGGGGAGGAGAGAAGGTGGATACTGGACTACCCCTTTTGTGCTTAAAACATCATGCATGAGGGGGGTAGGGGGAACACTCAGACTTTCACCTCAACACGAGATTCGTCAGTTCCATGGTATCCTTGGCGCCTGGCGAATGGGGAGCCAAGGAATGGCTGGGGGGAGGAATGGAGGGGGGGGGGAGGGAGGGGAGGAGGGGGGGAGGGAGAAGGGGAACTCTGTGCACAAGGAAGAGAAAAGGAAAGAAAAAAGGATAAGGAAAAAAGGGGGGAAGGAAAATCTAGTGTTAGTTCAGTAATGCAGTTCCAACAAAAAATATTGAGGAGATGAGGAAGTTGAATTTTTTCACATATAACGTAAAGGGCCTTAACAATCCTACGAAGAGATACAAGATCTTGGGGGAATTGGAGAGATACAAAGCTGAGGTTGTGTTCCTCCAAGAAACCCACTTAACGTGTTATTCAAAGATTAAGTTATGGTCAAAAGTTTTTCCAAACTGGTTTTATGGGGATTCAATAACAACAAGAGGAAGAGGAGTGGCAATAGGAATAGCAAATGGGGTGAATTTTAAGGTAAATGAGAGATTAGTGGATCCAGGAGGGAGGTATATTTTTCTGAAGGGCTCTCTGGAGGGATGGAAGTGTACCCTGGCCAATGTATATGCGCCAAATATAGAGGCTAGTGGATTCCTGGTTAAAACACTGGAAAGATTAATGGAGTTTAAAGAAGGGGGTCTGATTGTGATGGGAGATTTCAATTTATGTATGGTACCAGAGGTAGATAGTACGTCTCGTGCACTGGGGACAATGAACGAGAGGTTGAGAAAGTTGAAACGAAAGTTACATTCCTGTCAATTGGTGGACATATGGAGGATTATGAATCCAAATAAGAAAGATTTCTTGTTCTACTCCCCAGTGCATGGGACGTACTCTAGGATTGATTATATATGGACTGAACATTCGCTCTTAGACAGAGTGGTGGAATCTAAGATAGAGGCCACTACTTTGTCGGACCATGCCCCTGTTAGGATGGTTATGTATGTCTCAGAAATCCAGAGAATCCCAGTAGGCTGGAGATTAGAGGAAGATCTTTTACAAGACGCAATAAATGTAAAGATAATAGAACAGGAACTTAATCACTATTTTCAAATAAATGATACAGGAGAAATATTGGGGTCCTCCCTTTGGGAGGCCCATAAGGCTTATATTAGGGGGATATTAATGAAAATGGGAGCCAGAAGGAAAAGGGAAACAAAAGAACAAATTAATAAACTAACTGTAGAGACATATAATCTGGAACAGGAGCATAAGAAAGGATTAGGTCAAGATAAGAGAATATACCAAAAATTAGTTCTAAAAAGAGAGGAGCTGAAAGACCGTATGGATATAGAAACAAAAAAGGCATTTTATAAGGTAGCAAGGGAAAGCTATCAAGGAAGAAATAAGAGCAGTAGATTTCTGGCTAAAATCTTGAGAAAGAAAAAAGCCAGAAATTATATAGAAAAAATCCAAAATAGCAAAGGAGCCATGGTCCATACAACGAGAGAAATAGGGGAATCTTTCAGGGAATATTATAAGGACCTATATTCAGTAGGCAAAAATACAAAGCATGACGGGGTACAGGAAAAGAAGATAGTAGAATTTCTAACTAAAGCTAACCTCCCTAAATTAACAGAGAATGATAAAGACAACTTAGAAAGCCTAATAACGGTAGATGAGGTAAATAGAGCATTAGCTGAATCAGCCGTAGGTAAAAGCCCAGGTCCGGACGGATTTACTAATGTTTATTACAAAAAATTTAAAGATATTTTAGTTCCTAGACTTTGTGAATACATGAACGGTTTAGGCATAGATTTTGAGTTAAGCAGAGAGGCCCTTAAAGCAGAGATCACGGTTATCCCAAAAGAGGGAAAAAATGTCACGATCTGTTCGAGCTATAGGCCTATATCACTCATCAATACAGATGTAAAATTGTATGCTAGAGTATTAGCGAATCGGTTGAAAGAGAGAATGAGTGAATGGATTCATCCAGACCAAGCGGGGTTCACCCCTAAGAGAGAAGGGAGGGACAATGGGGTGCGAACGCTCCTTCTGCTGCAACATATCAGGGACAAGGGACCCCCAGGTCTACTCTTGTCTATAGATGCCGAAAAAGCATTTGACAGAGTAGACTGGGGGTTCATGTTCCAAACCCTCAAATACATTGGAGTGGGCCCGAAAATGATAAATAGGATAAGTGCTTTGTATAATCATCCTACGGCCTCAATAAAAATCAATGGCTCCCTTTCAGAGGCATTTGATATGGAAAATGGGACGAGACAGGGGTGTCCCCTGTCCCCTTTGCTCTTCGTCCTTTCCCTGGAGCCTCTACTGTCGGTGATCAGAGGGGATCCGGATATTGGGGGTTTCAGGGTAGGGGACGAGGAGCACAAGGTCGAGGCATTTGCCGACGATATTCTACTCTTTATAACTAAGCCGAGAATTACAATGCCAAACATACTTAAAGTACTGAGAAAGTATGGGGAAGTGTCAAACTTCAAGATAAACTTGGCAAAATCAGAAATTTTAAATATTAATTTGGATAAGGAGGAGGAAAGTAAGTTAAAAAAGGAATTTAATTTTATATGGAAAAAAGAAATAAAATATTTGGGCATAAAGCTAGCAAACTCATTGGGGAAGATATACAAAGCAAACTTCATTCCACTGCTAGAGGAAATAAAAGCTGAAAGTAAAAGGATAATGAATAAACCATTTTCGTGGCTAGGACGCATAAATGCCATAAAGATGGTATTATTACCTAAGATTATATATAAGCTACAGATGCTCCCACTAGATATCCCCCAGTATTATTTTAGAAAACTTAAATCAATTATCATGAAAACAGTTTGGAAGAATAGAAGGGCTAGAGTGGCGTTTGATATCTTAAAACAGGAAAAAAAGAAAGGGGGTCTGGCGATGCCAGATATTCAGGGCTATTATAAAGCGATATTGGTGTCTAGAGCGATTGAATGGAACAGAGAAAATAAACAGAAAAGATGGGTGAATGTAGAAAATAGTTTGAGTAAAGCACATTTAGGACACAGGATTTGGAACCCCCCACATTATAGAGTATTAGATGGCAACACACATGCACTGACAAAAGTGGTTTTAAGAACTTGGGACATAGTATATAAACAAGTAAACAAGGAATATAATTCCCCTTTAATTTCACTGTGGGAAAATGATTATTTCGCACCGGGGAAAAAGGAAATTTGTGGTGGTTGGATAAAAAATGAAAGAGTGTTGTTGAGAGATATAATAAAAGAAGGGAAGAGTGTTGCATTTCATGAATTAGAGCACAACAAAGAAACATGGGTGTTAGACCGTTGGAGATACCTTCAGCTAAGCCATTTTGTCAACCGACTTCCACAGCCAATAAGGTCAGGGGAGGAGTTATCAGAACTGGAAAAGCTATGCATGGTGAATAGCACCAAAGGCATAATATCTAATATTTATAAAATAGGATTGACGATGGGTAGTGGGGAGGTACTGTACCACCATTTATCACAAAATGGGAAAAAGAATTAGGATTGCAGATAGATAGTAATAGGTTAAGGAAAGTAATGGAACTGATCCATGGTTCGTCGATGGACACCAATGTCGCTGAAATAAATTATAAAATTTTATCGGGCTGGTATGTCACCCCAGATAAAGCTTGTAAATATCAAAAGGACAAAACATCGGAATGCTGGAGAGGGTGTAAAGGCATAGGCAATATGGCCCATATATGGTGGGAGTGCCCTGAAATTAAAAATTACTGGGTAAAAATCTTGGGGTATATTAAAGAAATAACAAAGATAGAAGTAAAGGCAGACCCCTGGTTAGTTTTGCATCATGGAATAGGAGGGGAGGTCAAAAAGTATAAAAATTCTCTAGTACCACACCTGCTGAACGCGGCTAAAAAGATCATTCCAAAAAAGTGGCTAAAGGCAGAATGCCCATCAATCTGGGAGTGGGTTGATGCAGTGGAAGGTATTCGATTTATGGAGGAAGGAGGGTATGGAGAAGAGGCTGCAACAGTAGGGGAAAACATCTGGCAAAGTTGGAAGGATTTTAAAAATTCATAGAGTATTACTGAGGGTTTGAAAATCAGATTTGCTTAAAGAGGGTGATATTAGATAGGTGTGCACGGAGGTAGGGGGGGTGGAGGGAGGGGGTGGAGGGGGGGGGAGGAGGATGAGGGAGGGGGGATATTGGGAGAATAAGAGAAAAGATCTGTTTGATGAATTTTGTATTGGTTAAAGAAAATAAATGTTTTGTATACTTGCATAGAAAGCTACAAATGATGTGAAAAAAAGAGACATAAATGACACTGATAAAGTGGAGGAAGTCTCTAATGGAATCACTGAGGTGGCAAAAAAAAAGAAAAAAAAAGAAAAAAAGGGGATTCATTCCAGAGATAAAACGATAATTCTCCCACTCTACAAGACTCTGGTCCGGCCACACCTGGATTATGCCGTCCAGTTCTGGGCACCAGTCCTCAGGAAGGATGTGCTGGAACTGGAGAGAGTCTAGAGAAAGGCAACAAAGCTAATTAAGGCACTGGAGGATCTCAGCTACAGTATGGGGAAAGACTACAAGCATTGAACTTATTCTCTCTGAAGAGGAGACGCTTGAGAGGGGATATGATATCAATGTACAAATACCGTACTGGTGAACCTAGCATAGGGAAAAAACTTTTAATTAAAAGGGAAATTAAAAAGACACGCGGCCATTCACTAAAATTAGAAGTGAAGCGGTTTAACCTTAAACTGCGTAGAGGGTTCTTTACTGTAATGCCCCCTACACACGGCCGGATTTTCCGACAGAAAATGTATGATAGGACCTTGTTGTCGGAAATTCCGACCGTGTGTGGGCTCCATCACACATTTTCCATCGGATTTTCCGACACACAAAGTTTGAGAGCAGGATATAACATTTCAAACTGCCACGCATGCTCAGAATAAATAAACAGATGAAAGCTATTGGCCACTGCCCCGTTTATAGTCCCGACGTATGTGTTTTACGTCACCGCGTTTAGAACGATCGGATTTTCTGACAACTTTGTGTGACCGTGTGTATGCAAGACAAGTTTGAGCCAACATCCGTCGGAAAAAATCCATGGATTTTGTTGTCAGAATGTCCGATCAATGTCCGACCGTGTGTACGGGGCATAAGAGTGGTAAGAATGTGGAATTCTCTTCCACAAGCAGTGGTATCATTGATAATTTCAAAAAACTATTAGTTACCTTAATGACCACAACATACAGGGGTATACAATGTACTATTAACATATAAGCACACATGCAGGTTGGACTGGATGGACTTGTGTCTTTTTTCAACCCCAACCAACTATGTAAGTCTGTAACTATGAGTAAGAAGTAACACTGTTGCCCAAGGGGTTAACTCACCAAGGCAAGGAGAAGGAGTGTAGTTGCTAAGAGTAACCAAGTACAAGTTCAAGACACATAGCAACCAGTCATTAGGCGTAGTACTGTACTTGGTAAGGTGACAGGATCTCCGGTAGTGTGGGAGTCGATGTTCTAGCTCTCTCCATAGTGGTTGGTATCCAATAGCAAGCGGATCTGAACTCCCGTTACGGAGATCTATGGCCTGATCACGAGATATAGGAAGTGGAAGAGTTAATAAGCGTACGCATGAGGTCCACGCTATGTGCACGGTGAGACCCCATTGTGAGGTAACAGAGGTACGCTGGACTGGTGGAGTGGGCACATACTCAGCACATCCCTGCTAATGCAACATACAATTTATGGAGTGTAGTGACATGGGACAACACTTTTCAGAGTCACCCTGAAAAGTCACTCTTTAATTACTGCGCACAGTGGACTCTATGTCGGGGGAACTTCCTAATGTTAGATTTTTCACATGACCGCAGTCTCTGCCTGGTCCAAAACCTTTGTAGAACAGTGGGTTTGATAATAAAGTTGTCAGCACCTCCACCCAGGATGGGGCCTGTGAACAGAGGGGATCCCTGTCCTAGGAAATTAATCAGTAATCTAAACAAAGTAATTGGGTGCAAGGGAACCACTGCAACCAGCATATAAATGTAACCATTAGTGTATAGATGGACACCAGTATAGAAATAACACAAGCTTTATAAAGAGGGGCAAATCTTCCCCGCTGTATATATAGCGTATAGTTACTGTATATCTGAAAATCGATGAATCCTGATGTACCGATGATCTCATTTCTTGAGGTCTGAAAATGCCAGGACAGTACAAATATCCCCCAAATGACCCCTTTTTGGAAAGTAAACAGATATTTAGTAAGAGGCATGGTCAGTTTAATTTTTTTGTCACTATTTTTTTGGAAAATGAAGAAATTCAAAAAGGAATATTTTTTTTAATGACACACTATTTGTTTTTTTTTGTTCAACCTGCAGAAAAAAACTGTCAGCTCCAGTCGGAGCCGCTGTACTAACCATGCAAGGTTAGTTGAGCAATCTCCCCCACTGAGCTGTTGTGTTCTGACAGGAGGACGTGCATGCTGGAAAACCAGCATCCAACCGACTCCCGATCAGCGCTCTCAGCCAATGGCGAAGAAACACTCAATGGCAAAACACTCCGATCAGCGTTCTTCGCCATTGGCTGAGAACGCTGATCGGGAGTCAGTCGGATGCTGGTCTTCCAACATGCACGTCCGACGGTATGTCCGGCTTCTGTCGGACAGACCGACATACACGCAGGCAGAATGTCGGCTGGTCTTTTTTTAACCAGCAAATGTTTTCCAACATTTTGCCAGTGCGTACGGGGCTTAGGAGACTAAGGTCAACAGGACAAATTAAGAGGGGCAAATCTATCCCGCTGGGACACGGACAGCAAAAGAACACTGATTGGGGTTCTAAAGCTACATTTTAAAATAAACCTTTAAGAGATAAAGATGGACATTTCCTCTGGAAACACTGGATGCCTAGTTGTCATGCCGACACTGTTGCTTCAATATTTTGTGTCCCTGTACATGGCCAGAAACATGCATACAACCAATGGAGGTCAGTGTGTTGCATACCAGCCAGACAACAAGCATTTTTAAGAGGAAGATTTGCAGTGGCAGCTCTGTATGCCTTCCATTGCCATAACTTCCTGTTGTCCCCTAAGCACCAATTAAATTTTTAGTATTCACACGCACCGGGTCCTTTTCTAGCAGGTCATATGTGCCATGCATCATTCATTCCTATGGGTGAGCTGTTTTTAGCTGAATGGGTAGAGCCCACTATAAATGCGGCTCACTCCCAGGAATGAATATGGCCATGGCAAAGTACAAAGGTAACCCAGTGGGCATGTTTTCTGAGCATAGGCTGTGTGTCTGCACAGGTAATATTTCTGGAATGGGGGCAAAGGCAATTATTTTACACAACAGATTGTACCCAGGGGTGTGGGGGGGTTAAACGACAACTGTACTTTAACATTGCACTTCCAACAAAGGAACCTCTAGTTCTGTGCACATTGAGCGCACCGACAGAACGGCACACTGAGTGCACCGAGAGAGTGTCATATTGAGTGCACCGAGAGAGCGGCACATTAAGTACACAGAGAGAACGGCACATTGAGTGCACCGAGAGAGCGGCACATTGAGTGCACCGAGAGAACGGCACATTGAGCGCACCGGGAGAGCGGCACATTAAGTACACCGAGAGAACGGCACATTGAGTGCACCGAGAGAACGGCACATTGAGTACACCGAGAGAACGGCACATTGAGTGCACCGAGAGAGCGTCACATTGAGCGCACCGAGAGAGCGGCACATTAAGTACACCAAGAGAACGGCACATTGAGTGCACCAAGAGAGCGGTACACTGAGTGCACCAAGAGAGCGGCACATTAAGTACACCGAGAGAATGGCACATTGTGTGCACCGAGAGAGCGGCACATTGAGTGCACCAAGAGAGGGGCACATTGAGTGCACCAAGAGAGCAGCACATTGAGTGCACTGAGAGAGCATTGAGTACACCGAAAGAACGGCACATTGAGCGCACTGAGAGAGCGGCACATTGAGTGCACTGAGAGAGCGGCACATTGAGTGCACCAAGAGAGCAGCACATTGAGTGCACTGAGAGAGCATTGAGTACACCGAGAGAACGGCACATTGAGCGCACCGAGAGATCGGCACATTGAGTGCACTGAGAGAGCATTGAGTACACCGAGAGAATGGCACATTGAGTGCACCAAGAGAGCAGCACATTGAGTGCACTGAGAGAGCATTGAGTACACCGAGAGAACCGCACATTGAGTGCACCGAGAGATCGGCACATTGAGTGCTCTGAGAGAGCGGCACATTGAGTGCACCGAGAGAGCATTGAGTACACCGAGAGAACGGCACATTGAGTACACCGAGAGAACGGCACATTGAATACACCGAGAGAACGGCACATTGAGTACACCGAGAGAACGGCACATTGAGTACACCGAGAGAACGGCACATTGAGTACACCGAGAGAACGGCACATTGAATACACCGAGAGAACGGCACATTGAGTACACCGAGAGAACGGCACATTGAGTACACCGAGAGATCGGCACATTGAGTACACCGAGAGAACGGCACATTGAGTACACCGAGAGAATGGCACATTGAGCGCACCGAGAGATCGGCACATTGAGTGCACTGAGAGATCGGCACATTGAGTGTACCGAGAGAGCGTCACATTGAGCGCACCGAGAGATCGGCACATTGAGTGCACTGAGAGAGTGGCACAGTGCCATCTGCAGGTCTGGAGAGCTTTTTCTGTAAATAAACATCCAGCCTGCATGTGAATACGATAATTGGCTGTCATGCCAAAAAATAATGTATTTATTTAAAAAAAGATGGAGTTAGCATTTAAATGGATAACATATTCTATACTGCTTTGCACGTTTGAAAGTGAATTATTAACATGCAGTGCCTGATTTATTTATGCACTCTTACAAAGAGCCAGAGTTATTTTCCCACAGCTATCAATCAAATTCAAGGTTTATGCTATATGCTATAACACGTATCACAGTGTGCATTATTTTCAGTCACGTGATTATTTTCCCATTGCTGAACATGGAAATTATTGTGGGGATACTTGCTCGGGCCGCTCTTGGATAGTCCTGACATTTTTTGCAGAATCCAGAACCAAGGCAATTTGCTGCTAGGTGCCTCGACAGTCAGTTCCTGTATTAGCATATGATATTCACTGTTTCAACACTCATCTAAAGCTTTAGAGATCATTTCCATCAAGCATCCATTTACAGATATAGGTGGGCTTGACTTGGCAACGTGACTCATGTTGCCCTTCTTCAGGCACCCCAGCCCATAGGCAGGGCTTTTATTAGGGGTAGCTGCATGGAAGGAGGTTTAAGAAGGTTTGTGTGATACACACAATGGTGGCTGCATCCGGGAGGAAAGTGTGTGGCACTGTGGTGGCTGTGTGTATTGGGGTGTCTGAACTGTGGTGTGAATGGAATGGCACTGGTATGAAGGAAGGAAGAGAAAGGAGACATATGGCTAAAACCTTTTATTATACTCCCACTGGACACTTTATATTATATATATTGCTAATCAGCCAATCACATGGCAGCAACTCAATGCATTTAGGCATCTAGACATGGTGGAGATGACTCGCTGAAGTTCAAACTGAGCATCAAAATGGGGAAGAAAGAGGATTTAAGTGACTTTGAACGTTGCATGGTTGTTGGTATCAGACGTGCAGGCCTGAGTATTTCAAAAACTGGGATTTTCACGCACATTCTTTCTCTAGAGTTTACAGAGAATGGTCCAAAAAAGAGAAATATCCAGTGAGCGGCAGTTGTGGACGAAAATGCCTTGTTGATGTCAGAGGTCACAGGAGAATGGGCAGACTGGTTTGAGATGATAGAACTGCAACATTAACGCAAATAACCACTCATTACAACCAAGGCATGCAGAATACTATCTCTAAATGCACAACACATTGAACCTTGAAGCAGATGGGCTACAGCAGCAGAAGACCACACCCCGGTGCCACTCTTGTTAGCTAAGAACAGGAAACAGAGGCTATAATTCACGCAGGCTCACCAAGATTGGGCAATAGAAGACTGGAAAAATGTTGCCTGGTCTGATGAGTTTCGATTTCAGTTGCGATATTCAGATATAAGGGCGTAAGCAATATGAAAGCATGGATCCATCCTGCCTTGTATCAACGATTCAGGCTGGTGTTGGTGGTGTAATGGTGTGAGGTATATTTTCTTTGCACACTTTGGGCCCCTTAGTACCAACTGAGCATCATTTAAACGCCGCAGCTTACCTGAGTATTGTTACTGACCATGTCCATCTTTTTATGACTACAGCGTCCACATCTAATGATGGCTCCTTCCAGCAGGATAATGCACCATGTCACAAAGCTCAAATCATCTCAAACTGGTTTTCTGAACATGACAATGAGGTCCCTGTACTCCAATGGCCTCCACAGTCACTAGATCTCAATCCAATAGAGCACCTTTGGGGTGTGGTGGAATGGGAGATTGGCATTATGGATGTGCAGCGGACAAACCTGCAGCAACTGAGTGATGCTATCATGTCAATATGGACCAAAATCTCTAAGGTATGTTTCCAATAACCATGTTGAATCTATGCCACAAAGAATTAAGGCAGTTCTGAAGACAAAAGGGGGTACAACACGGTACTATCAAGGTGTACCTAATAAAGTGGCATGTGAGTGTATATAGGGTGTAAATAAGGTTCAGGAGGGTGATGTTTTCAATATGAAGCTAAGATCTAGAATGCATGACCTCAAACTAGCAGGAGGAAATTTCAAAACTAATGTTAGAAAGTACCATTTTTTCAAAAGAGTAATTGATGTTTTAAAAAGACTTCCAGTTGAGTAGACTTCCAGTAGTGGGTCAGTCAACAGTAAGTGGATTGAAACATGCTTGGGACAATGGGAGAATGTTCTGGAAGAGGGACAGGGCCTAGAACTGGAGTGGCAGGCAGCTCATGTGAGGAGCCCTGACCAATCCCCAACTGGAATTGGCAGGGGACAGGCCTCCCATATAAGCTGAGGTAACAGGCCACTGGGAGGAGGTGCAAGCTGGGAGATGTGAAGAATGGAGTACTAGACAGAAGCAGGAGGGCACCCCCATCTGGGGGGGGGGGTGCACGAATCGCAGGAGGAGGCCTGGGAGAGCTGTGAGGGAGCTTCACCCTTACACAGTCATGGGTGAAGTCCTCATCATTACACGGTCATTGATGAGGAGTTCCTGGAGCAGAGGGGCAGGAGAAGCTGTCGAAGCGTATGGTCCGGTTAAGTTTTTCACCATGGAATCGGGGCAGAGAAAGGTCGTTGTGTGTACCACAGTGGAGGGCTAGATGTGGAGACATGCCAGGGAATCTGTGAGGGAACTTCGTTGTTACACGGTCATGGAAGAAGTCCTCATCATTACACGTCATTGATGAGGAGTCCTGGAGCAGAAGAGAGACTGTGGGGAATAGTGCCAAATCCATGCAGCCCGAGGGCGCAGGATTTGCAAGCTGGGCTAGCTGGGAACAGTAGTCCACTGTTCAGCACATGCTAGTAAACTACTAGACCTCCGGGGAAAGGTACTACAGGCCTCTGGCCTAGTAGCAGCAACCAATTAGAGTCAGCATTAGAGACTATTCAGAGTGGGATCTTTTGCCTATAGAAGAGGATGTGACAAGAAACATAATGTGCAACAGAATAAGTTTGTGCAGGAGGGAAGGATTCCTGGGAGCAATAGTCTGCAGGAGTTACGCAGAGGAGGAGCAATAATCTGCATGGTGATGCAGGGAAGAGACTGTAGATGTTATATATGTGCATCATTTCTTCAAGGCTCGATCGAAGTTCTAAATTACAATTATGATGGCAAAGTAATTTGATCTTTGGGCATCCCATATACCCTTTCCCCAACCAAGTTATATCCACCAATAAACGAAAACAAAACAAATCAAATGACTGTTCATGAAGTGATATATGAAGGTCAGGCAGCAGGGTGATTTTGTGGATGTTAGTAACTAGTGGCAACACACAGCTACATATATATATATATAAAACATGGGGTAGACTCAGGGGCGGATCCAGGGGGGGCAACGGGGCAATTGCCCCCTCTGAGAAATTAGTGTGATGAACAGGCCAGTCAGGGCCCAGGGACGAGTGTGCGGGCGGGCCAGTCAGCGGGAGTTGGCAGGTGAGTGAACTCCTAGCGCGGGGGGTGCCGTGGCCCCGGGCGTGACATTTAGGGGGGCGCCAGTATGTGTCACTGGCTGCCTCCTCCTAATTTTATCTTCCTGTGTCCCCGGGCTCCGGCCGCCATGTTCAGTGTCCGGCGCTCTGTGATTGGGCGTATGGGGGTTACGTGAGGTGTAGAGCTGGCCTGTCCGTGATTGCTCCTGAAGTCCCACCTCCGCACATGACCCCCATACACCCAGTCACAGAGCGCTGCGCCGGACACTGAACATGGCAGCTACAGCGCGGGGGAGAGAAGCAATGTGAGCCGCCGCTGTCTTCTCCTCCTCCGGACTGATGCAGGCCAGCCAGACACGAAGGTGAGTGAGACTCCCTCGTGACAGTCATGTTACTGGCCCCAGGGAGGAGGGGAGAGAGAGAGAAAGTCAATTAGTGTAGCATTGTGATCAGTTAGTGTAGTATGGCGGTCAGTTAGTGTAGTATGGTGGTCAGTTACTGTAGTATAATGGTCAGTTAGTGTAGTATGGTGGTCAGTTAGTGTAGTATGGTGGTCAGTTAGTGTAGTATGGCGGTCAGTTAGTGTAGTATGGTGGTCAGTTACTGTAGTATAATGGTCAGTTAGTGTAGTATGGTGGTCAGTTAGTGTAGTATGGTGGTCAGTTACTGTAGTATAATGGTCAGTTAGTGTAGCATGGTGGTCAGTTAGTGTAGTATGGTGGTCAGTTAGTGTAGTATGGTGGTCAGTTAGTGTAGCATGGTGGTCAGTTAGTGTAGCATGGTGGTCAGTTAGTGTAGTATGGGGGTCAGTTAGTGTATTTTCTGCCAGTGCCCCTCCCGAGACTAGGCTCTGGATCCGGCCCTGGGCAGACTCGATGGACCACTTGGTCACTCTTCTATGATGTTATGTATGACACTGACATGAAGTCTCAGCCACATTCTGCCCATGCTCCCTACACTTCCCCTAAACTCTTCAAAGGATACCTCCAATTATTTGGGAATAACAATTGTTATATATTAGGCTAAACCATCAGGACAGCCTTGAATAAGATTGATGGGGAAGTATCTACACATTTCAGTGAAATAAATGGATATACAAAGAGAAAGAAAAACAAAATGATGTCATGGAAAAGACTCATAGGCAGCTCTTCCTCAAGACCTCAATGATCTAAAAGGATTGTGAAGGGAACAAGTTCATAGGTCAGTACTTCTAACACTTCAATCATGAGTCAATTTGTGATGGCTGTCATGTGAGCACACCTGTATAGGAGCAGATAGACCTGCTGTGACAGGATAGCTGAAGAAATGCAGGGAACCCAATGGCCCTTGCATAGTATGGGCTACATAAATGTCAGGAAGTAAAACAAACTGACCCGACCCCCAACAGTAATCCTCTGCCCTGGATTCGGGTTCACTGGCAGATGTGTTTTACTGTCAGTTTAGACAGAATACACACTGGTGGTGATCTGAGTTGTCTTAGTTAAGATAACAACTAGACAGTAAAACATGCAGGATGGGCTGAGACTGTTAAGTGAGGCACAAAATCACTTTGACACACAGCCAGAGGCCAACAAGAAAGGAAAGGTTCTCTTTGACAAATTTCTCACCATTTACTCTCTCTTAATAGATAGATAGATAGATAGATAGATAGATAGATAGATAGATAGATAGATAGATAGATAGATAGATAGATAGATAGATAGATAGATAGATAGATAGATAGATAGATAGATAGATAGATAGATAGATAATATATTAAATGTATTAAATTAAATATAAGCTTTTTTTAAAAAATATATATATATTTTGTAATGTGACACAAGAAAAACGTCTAAAAAAAATATATATATATATATACAAAATGCATGAAAACAAAATATATAGACACAATATGTACAGTATCTCACAAAAGTGAGTACACCCCTCACATTTTTGTAAATATTTTATTCTATTTTTTCATGTGACAACACTGAAGAAATGACACTTTGCTACAATGTAAAGTAGTGAGTGTACAGCTTGTATAACAGTGTAAATTTGATGTCCCCTCAAAATAACTCAACACACAGCCATTGATGTCTAAACCGCTGGCAACAAAAGTGAGAACACCCCTAAGTGAAAATGTCCAAATTTGGCCCAAAGTGTCATTATTTTGTGTGGCCACCAAAAAATAACTAAGTGGGGGGGTCTATTTTAGGTTGCCCTCCTATTTATTTCATTTGTGAGCTAAGTTGCAACCTTTGAACTCAGTTTAGGTGAACTAAGTTACTTATCTCTAATTGACATTACATTCTCCCATACATTTAAAGGGTCTGTTAATGTTTTCAAACAAGATTCACACAACATTTACCCAAGAATAACACAATTGTAATTGTATTCAAATTGAAAAAATATGCTAATCCTGGGCAAACGTTGTGTGATGTTTAAAAACATTTATAAATAGACCCCTTAAAGGGATTGTAAAAGGAAAACTTAAAAAAAAAAAAAAATATTTTGTAACTGAATTGCCCCGAACCTCCTCTTCTCGGGTCCCCCCATCGGCACTCCTGGCTCCTCCTCTCTGTCCAGTGCCACTATGGGAAGTGGCTTCCCATGGGGGCACAGAACAGAGAGCAGGAGCCAGGTGTGTGTGTGCTCGCTCCCAAGCCCCGCTGCTGCGTCCATTTACACAGGCAGCGGGACTCGTGCCTGCTCCGTCGTCACTGGCTTTGATTGACAGCACTGGGAGCCAATTGTGGCAGCCAATTGCTGCTTCTGGCCAATGGCTCCCAGTGCCCCAGCAAAGCCAGTGAGACCCAGAAGTGAGGGGAGAAAAAAAGCTGCAGATGTGCACAGTGCTGGATCAAATGAGGGCAAAGGTAGGTGGGGGGGGCACAATTCAATGGCATAAATAACGGTTGTTTCTCTTTGTTTTTTACAGCTTGAACAGTTGCCAGCGGCTATCATTCTGCAACAGCATTATTTAATGCAGGATTCTATTTAAAAACCTTGGTTGCTCATTTCCTGATATGTGTCGTTTAAAAGTATAAGGTAACTAATGACTCCCCCTTACTACTATAATAGCTCACTCTCCTACTCGTGGTAGAGTTTTTGGAATATAAAGGGGGACTTGGGAGAGTCATTGGCGTGGCAGATTAGCTTTTGGTATTATATTTTTTGTTTTTTTCTCTTCCTTCTTTTTTATCTTCTATACAGCTACATGTCTGTGATGTACCAAAACTTTTATTGGAAGGACCCGTTTATCTGATCATATCCCACTGGGTCAATATCTTTTCAAAGGGTTTGGGTTTTATAAAACCTTTATACCTGCCATCTAATGATAAACTATATATTTTGCATACTCTTGCTGCAATATCCCCACTCTCTGTTCTTGATTATGATGTCACTCATCTGGTCTAGGCAGGTTGAATTTCCCTTATTTTTCCATCTAGGTAGTCTTCTTCTCTCTCTCACTTGTTCTCTTTTTACTACAGTCCCTACTATTCCCTCAATGAACTTAGCTGCAACATGTTCATGATGCCTGTTTTAACTATGGTTCTGTTTCAAAAAATTACATTGTACTTTTCTGTTTATCAGAATATAAATCCTCTTATATAACCCTTTCATGACTAAGCCTATTTTTGAAATTTGGTGTTTACAAGTTAAAATCTGTATTTTTTGCTAGAAAATTACTTAGAACCCCGAAACATTATATATACTTTTTTTAGCAGAGAATCTAGAGAATAAAATGGAGATTGTTGCAATATTTTATTTCACGGTATTTGTGCAGCAGTGTTTTAAACGCAAATTTTTGGGAAAAGGGGCACTTTCATGAATTAAAAAAAAAACAAACAGTAAAGTTACCCCAATTTTTTTCTATAATGTGAAAGATGATGTTACGCTGAGTAAATAGATACCAAACATGTCACGCTTTATAATTGCACACACTCGTGGAATGGCGTCAAACTACGGTACCTAAGAATTTCCATAGGCGACGCTTTAAATTTTTTTTACGGTTACCAGGTTAGAGTTACAGAGGAGGTCTAGTGCTAGAATTATTGCTCTCACTCTGACGATCGCGGCGATACCTCACATGTGTGATTTGAACACCGTTTACATATGCGGGCGTGACTTCCGTATGCGTTTTCTTTGCTGCGCGAGCTCGAGGGGACGGGGGCGCTTTTAAAAAAATTTTCTTTCTTATTTATTTTATTAATTTTTAGATTTATAAATTGTGTTAAAAAAAATTTTTTTTTGATGACTTATATTGCTGTCACAAGGAATGTAAACATCCCTTGTAACAGTAATAGGTGATGACAGGTACTCTTTATTGAGGGATCGGGGGTCTAAAAGACCCCCGATCACTCCTTTGCACTTCATGGTATTCAGATCGCCAAAAACGGTGATTCTGAATACTGTGTATCTTTTTAAAATCGGCGCCATTGGCAGCCGAGTAAACGTGAAGTGACGTCATGACGTTGCTTCTGCGTTTACATTCCACGTTTACATTTAGAGGGCTGGAACGAAGCCGCCCACAGCTTCGTTCCAGCCCGCCCCTACCCGCTGGAGACAGCCGATTGGCCACCGGGCCCCCCGATCGAACGGGAGGCCCCTCCCGCTGCTCCGGTATAACAGCTGAGCGGCTTTTAGCCGCATCGGTTGTTATACCCGGAAAGCCGATCGCCCGCTGTAAAAAACGGTACGGTGCAGCTGCGGGCATCATCCCGGTATAACCCTCGAAAGCCGAGTACGCACATCTGCGTACGCTCAGCGGGAAGGGGATAATTACCCCTGATGAAAGGATTTTGAGCCTGAAATGCATTGGGTACCGTTAAGACTGTTGGACACCGGATGTTGGACACCGGAGAGTAATACTGGACATTGGAATGAAACTACTTTGTATATGTATTTTCTTTACAAGTTATTGTTATCTGTTATTTGTTATACAGTGGGGACGGAAAGTTCATTTTTTTTCCTCATTAATGTACACACAGCACCCCATATTGACAGAAAAACACAGAATTGTTGACATTTTTGCTGATTTATTAAAAAAGAAAAACTGAAATATCACATGGTCCTAAGTATTCAGACCCTTTGCTCAGTATTTAGTAGAAGCCCCCTTTTGATCTAATATAGCCATGAGTCTTTTTGGGAAAGATGCAACAAGTTTTTCACACCTGGATTTGGGGATCCTCTCCCATTCCTCCTTGCAGATCCTCTCCAGTTCTGTCAGGTTGGATGGTAAACGTTGGTGGACAGCCATTTTTAGGTCTCTCCAGAGATGCTCAGTTGGGTTTAAGTCGGGGCTCTGGCTGGGCCATTCAAGAACAGTCACGGAGTTGTTGTGAAGCCACTCCTTCGTTATTTTAGCTGTGTGCTTAGGGTCATTGTCTTGTTGGAAGGTCAACCTTCAGCCCAGTCTGAGGTCCTGAGCACTCTGGAGAAGGTTTTCGTCCAGGATATCTCTGTACTTGGCCGCATTCATCTTTCCTTCGATTGCAACCAGTCGTCCTGTCCCCGCAGCTGGAAAACACCCCCACAGCATGATGCTGCCACCACCATGCTTCACTGTTGGGACTGTATTGGACAGGTGATGAGCAGTGACTGGTTCTCTCCACACATACCCCTTAGCATTAAAGAGGAGTTTCGCGAAAAAATTTTTTTAGATGTCAGCAGCTGCAAATACTGCAGCTGCTGACTTTTAACATAAGGACAATCACCTGTCCTGGGGTCCAGCGATGTCAGCACCGGAGACCGAACCGTCCCTCGATCCTTGGGTGCTGCCGCCGCCATTCTCAGTGAGGGAATCAGGAAGTGAAGCGTTGCGGCTTCACTGCCCGGTTCCCTACTGCACATGCGCAAGTCGCGCTGCGCATCTACACTGGTCCCCATTGTGTTGTGGGAACTGTGTATTTCCCACAACACAACGGAGGTGGGCGGGCATTTTGCGGCTAGCTGCGGATAGCTATTCCCGGAAGTGGGTGCAGATACATGTATTATACAGGTATCTGCACCCCCTCCCCCCTGAAAGGTTCCAATTGTGACACCGGAGGGGGGGAGGAATCCAATGAGCGGAAGTTCCACTTTAGGGTGGAACTCCGCTTTAAGGCCAAAAAGTTCTATCTTGGTCTCATCAGACCAGAGAATCTTATTTCTCACCATCTTGGAGTCCTTCAGGTGTTTTTTTTTAGCAAACTCCATGCTGGCTTTCATGTGTCTTGCACTGAGGAGAGGCTTCCGTCGGGCCACTCTGCCATAAAGCCCCAACTGGTGGAGGGCTGCAGTGATGGTTGACTTTCTACAACCTTCTCCAATCTCCCGACTGCATCTCTGGAGCTCAGCCACAGTGATCTTTGGGTTCTTCTTTACCTCTCACACCAAGGCTCTTCTCCCCCGATAGCTCAGTTTGGCCGAACAGCCAGCTCTAGGAAGGGTTCTGGTCGTCCCAAACGTCTTCCATTTAAGGATTATGGAGGCCACTGTGCTCTTAGGAACTTTAAGTGCAGCAGAAATTTTTTTGTAACCTTGGCCAGATCTGTGCCTTGCCACAATTCTGTCTCTGAGCTCTTCAGGCAATTCCTTTGACCTCATGATTCTCATTTGCTCTGACATGCACTGTGAGCTGTAAGGTCTTATATAGACAGGTGTTTGGCTTTCCTAATCAAGTCCAATCAGTATAATCAAACACAGCTGGACTCAAATGAAGGTGTAGAACCATCTCAAGGATGATCAGAAGAAATGGACAGCACCTGAGTTAAATATATGAGTGTCACAGCAATGGGTCTGAATACTTAGGACCATGTGATATTTCAGTTTTTCTTTTTTAATAAATCTGCAAAAATGTCAACAATTCTGTGTTTTTCTGTCAATATGGGGTGCTGTGTGTACATTAATGAGGAAAAAAATGAACTTAAATGATTTTAGCAAATGGCTGCAATATAACAAAGAGTGAAAAATTTAAGGGGGTCTGAATACTTTCCGTCCCCACTGTATGTGTAATTATGTTTTCTGTCAACGTTTTGTTTTATCAATCATCACATGTGGGTGATTTTTTTAAGCATAGTTTTTCTTGTCTTTTATATGTAATAAATCAAAAATTTTTAACGAGATCCTTAGTGTCTTTGCCAATTTAAAGTCCCAAATTTTCGGGGGGGGGTACAAACTCCTTTTTTTTTACAATTCAATGGCAAAACTTTTTTTACCTTTAAGACCCTGGTCTGGCTGCACCTGGAGTATGCTGTCCAGTTCTGGGCACCAGTCCTCAGGAAGGATGTACTGGAAATGGAGCGAGTACAAAGAAGGGCAACAAAGCTAATAAAGGATCTGGAGGGTATTAGTTATAAAGAAAGGTGTCGAGCACTGAAATTATTCTCTCTGTAGAAGAGACGCTTGAGAAGGGATATGATTTAAATTTACAAATACCATACCGGTATGTCCCCACAATAGGGATAAAACTTTTTCACGGAAGAGAGTTTAACAAGACTCATGGTCACTCATTAAAATTAGAAGAAAAGATGTTTAACCTTAAACTACGTCGAGGGTTCTTTACTGTAAGAGCAGCAAGGTTGTGGAATTCTGTTCCACAGGCGGTGGTCTCAACGGGGGGCATCTATAGTTTCAAGAAACCATTAGATAAGCACCTGAACGACCACAACATACAGGGATATACAATGTAATACTGACATATAATCACACACATAGGTTGGACTTGATAGACTTGTGTCTTTTTTCGACCTCACCTACTATGTAACCTTAATGCAAGGAATGTATTAAGTTAAAAAATGTTTAGGCTTTAGAACCATATTAAGGTAGACCATACATGTTACAATCTAATTGTACAATGTCTCCTTCCTGATCGGCTTGGTTTGGTATTGTGCCTAGAGGCTGGGTCCTCTGGTAGTGGACACCCCTCAGGGTGTTGTGACATCCCGGTTGAGAAACACTGTAGAGCAAGCTAACAATTAGAGAAAACTATCATTTAGAATTGCCACTGAAACTTTTTTTGTAGGAATATTTTCGCTCAGTACTTTGGAATCCATCCAGTTATCCATTCTGTTTTCCAGGAAACTTCAGTATCTACTTCCCTGGTTGAATAAAATGTCTTCAGACGCAGAGTTCTATAAAAAGGAATAAATGATTTGCATGCAAACTTGAAAATCTATTATAAAGACTAAAGAGGGGAAAAAAAGATGGATTTTGAATAGTCAGCAAATATTTAAAACAAGGTTATTAATTAGGAGTCGCGGCTGTAGAATTTCTTACATGCCCAATTCTTAGCAATGTTTGCTGGATTGACAAGACTGTGTAGTTACCCAGCATGATCCTTTAGACTGAAAACATGCAGAATCCTCTTCATATCAAAGGCTGCTTTAGTAGGAACTTTGTGTTTGTGAAAGCGGCTGGGCTTTGTTGCACTTCCTCAGATCCCAACAGTGATTTAGTTCTAAGGATTATATATTTGTCTCTTATGTGTCAAAAGTCTTTCCCCAAGTGACTTTACAAGTCTGGGTTTTTTTTGTATTTAATGTAAAAGCATGATAGCTACACATTGACGAGTGTCAGCCGCTTCTATTTATCATCTGTCAAAGTTTTTCTCATGGGAAGAAAGAAAATCAAATGGATTATGGCCGTGTGTTTGTGTTTTTAAAGTCGATCTGGACTTTGCCAATACGGGCCAATGTAATAAGTTTAAAGGTACATAAAGTTTTAGATAGGGGATAATCCTTCCCTATGCTATCAGGCTATTTTTTTTTTTTTTTTGCTGTCTGTGGCCCTCTGGGGAGTTTCCTCTTTACTTCTGTTTGGGAGACGAAACAGGAAATGAGAGGAGATCTCTACAAAGTGAACAAAACGACCTACTTAAAGAGTTGTCACAGCAGGAACAGGTGTCTCTATTGAAGGATTTTTCCTATTTTTTTTACTCTATTGACCACTCAAAATAAAATTTAGGCAATGTAATGAACTCTTCCATAAGCTGTAGGTTCCCCTAAAAGCCTGGTCACATTGAACTAGAACAAATACTGAATCTTCCATATCAATGAACGTTTTAGTCTTATAGAGGCAGGAGGAAGTAGGGCAGTGAGGGTGGAATATTGTTCTCATGAACATTTGTTCCTCGATTAAAGCGGAACTTCAATAAGTTTTTTCAACTTTCCATCTATTAAATCTTCTGCCCTTGTTGTTTTAACTTTTGATAATAAAACATTTATTATAAGGTATTTCAGTAAATACCTTATACAGCCCACTTCCTGTTTCTTGTCTGGTCATTAGCCTAGGCTTATGACACCACGCACAGCTCTCTCTCTCACTCTCGTGAGAGTTTGCCAGGAAGGGAGGGGGGGATGAGTCATAAGAGGGCCAATAAAAGCTGCCGGGCTGCAGAGCTGGAGGAGTGCCTCTGTATGTCTGTGTAAATCCAGGAAGTGAACAGGCAGCAGCTTCAGCTGCCCACAGTTAAAAAGGTAGCAGCCAGATTTAGTGGAGGGAGATTTCTGCAGCATATATATAAAATAATATGTAAAGCGGTTGGAGGGAAGCTTTAGCATGGCAAAGATGTTTTTATTACAAATGATGTGAGCAGACTGCAGTTCCTCTTTAAAGGTCTAACTTTATTTATATATATATATATATATATATATATATATATACACACACACACGCACAATACCGTGCACAAGTTTTAGGCAGGTGTGAAGAAATACTGTAAAGTAGGAATGCTTTCAAAAATGTCACACTTCACACCTGCCTAAAACTTTTGCACAGCAGAGTATATGTACAGTATATATATATATATATATATATATATATATATATATATATATATATATATATATATAAAATTTCTGTGTGAAGCATGTGGAGCACTTACCCTACTCTAATTTCTCTGTCACTTTGATCCTTTGCCAGAAAAAAAGGAGGTTGTACATTGTGAGCCAAACAGGGAGCTGTAGGGGGGGGGGGGGTGTTTAGTCATCCTAGAGTAGTAGTAGGGCACAAAAATATCCTCAGCTTTGGAACAATTCTCTTTCATAACTCAATGAGAAGACAGAAAACAGTAGGCATGGCAAAGCTTCAGCTATGAATAGTGGAGTCACCATCCTCGCTTTATAATGGCAGGGGTCTATAAATATCAAGAGTGCCTAAAAGTATTTTGGAAGGTAAAAAAATCAAATAGCTGCATTTAGCCATCTGCTGGAGATTTGATCAAAAATATAAAAATGGATCTATATATGTCTAATTAAGGTGTATTAAAATAATTTTAGCTTTCGGGTAGGACAAGGGAGAGTTAGAAGCGCTGTCGGATTTTTATTATGTGTGTGTTCACTCTGAGGCATCCTACTGCATCCACCTGAGAAGTAAGCTCCTCAATGAGAACACAGCAATAAAAATCTAGCAAAGATTCTCACCCCCTCTCTATTCGCCCCTCTCTATTCTATCCAAAATGAGATATCCTTTTGCCACTTTGAAATGATATCACCATGGTTAAAGCTCTTGATTTGCAGGGTTGAGCTTAAATCCCAATACTCTATTTCATCCAAAATAAAATAACCCTTTGGCTGGCTTTATATTTTGGGTTTGAATGTCACCTGGGACACTCTCTGTTTGAGGTTTTTAGTATCTAAAAACATAATTTGGTTGACTGACTTTCTGATAAACTGGTCCTATGGTGCTTGTATTCAATAGTATCATTAGATTGTGACCTCTTTGGGGGGCACGACTGATGTGAATGATTCTGTAAAAAGTTTTGCAAATTGTGCTTTCAGTGTATGAAATGTATTAAATAAATTTACCCTTATATACCAAACGTTTGTGGACACCTGACCATCACAACTATGTAAGCTTCTTGGACATCAAACTCCACAATGATCGGAATTAGCATGGAAACTTGGTTCCAAGTAATGTTTCAATGGCCGTAAAAAAGAGAGAAACTCAAGAACCACATGAGGAAACATAGCGGAAGAGAGAGAATAGCAGGAGAGACTTTACGGTGTAGAAGAGGTAGATACACTAACAGTGAGCATAAATCAACAAATAGGCTGGTTCTGTAACTTAGATCTATTGAGGCTGCAGACTACTATCAGGGAGTGATATACGTAACCTTTTTTCTGTATTTATGGAACATTTGACTCCACGCAGATTCTCAAGTTGATGCTTAGGGGTACCCAATCCTATGTCCAATTGAGGAACATACAGATGGTCAACAGAACTTGGTTGAGTTTCAAAAAACCCTAGATTATGGTGTTAGCAAGGTCACACATTGACGATTGAACTATGCAGTTTCAAGAACTAATGGGTTACTGCAAGAATGTTTCAGAAAGATAAATCTTCTTAGTACAATAACCCCTATATTATTGAACACTAGAATAATACATTTTGCGACTGGCAGTCACTTCTTCAGATCAGAGGGTGCATAAAATGGGTCATGAATAAAAATAAATTATAATGTGCACAATTTAGGTGATATCTTAAAAAGTAAAGTACACGTGGCAACATGACAAGAAAACACTGTTGCCAACCGTCAGTATTTTTACTGGAATCCAGTAAAAAACAGGCAATTTTCTCCTGCCAGTAAATGCCAGTAAAAGGAGAAAGTTGCCAGTAAGAAATATGGCTGTGATGTTCGGCTTGGTCCAGAGCCGGCTGAGACCATCCGGGTCCCTGCTACAGTGTGTTTGGGCGGCTCTGGTGGAGTCGGTGCCCGAACGTGTCGTGTGATGTCATGGTGCAAGGGAGCCAAGCAGAGCGGCCAGAGCCTCGTGTGTGGGTCTGGAGGACAGGAGCGGAGCAGGACGGGAGCGGGACTGTCAGTGCCGTTTAGATTGGAGTGGACTGAAGGGACCAAGAGTCAACTTCGTGTTTGTGTGTGTGTGTTTGCCTTCCTATTCTAATTTTTTGCCCTCCTGAGTCCTGTCCCTGAGCTGCTTAATTACTATATCGAAAATAAAATAAGAAATCAGTTTTTTTGCCCTAATATTTTTTTGGGTGTCGTGTCAGTAAATTTCAATCTGGTAGGTTGGCAACACTGCAAGAAAAGCCTGCTAGCATCAACTCTTCAAGCACTTATATGGAATTTCCCCCACCTTCTATTTGGAGAATAAACAAACAAAAGATTTTAGAGTATGTTCGAGGGAATTCACCTAAAAAAAGCATTTGAGGGGTTATATAATGATATTAAATGAAAGGATCTGGCTCCCAATTGGTTTTCTTCTTCATCCAAAAGTTACTCTGAGTCAAGGTCAGGGCTCCGTGTAGGTCCCTTGAGTTCCACCACACCAACTCAACAAATCATGTCTTACTCTTTATAGAGATGGGTTGGTGCGCAGTCATGCTGAAACAGAAAAATAGCCTTTCCCAAACTGTTACCACAAGGTAGGAAGCATAGAATTGTCTAAACTGTCTTCATATGCTGTAGCATTAACAGTGACCTTCACCGAAAACACCTGAACTCAAATCATTTTGAGCCATGTCCACAGTATATAGTGTATGTACATTCATGTTTAATTGGCTGCAAAAACGTATGCTTCAATAAATTGGCCCAAAAATCCCTGCACTTCATCCAGTTCTTCCCAGACGTATTGTACGTTTCAGTTTAAAGTCCTCTTCCAGGTACCGGCTACGGTTACAGTTTTTGTTAGGAAATCACTGTGACAAAAATAGATCTAATGGCCATGTTACAGACATTAAACGGAAAGCCTTTCTCATCTCTGCCTGTGACATAGCTGAGCTGGTGAGTAGATTTACTGAAGAACATGCAAATTGACATATTCACTTGTTTACTGGGAATTGTGCGTGACATTTTATTTATCTACAGAGGACCTAAGCAGTGTTTTTCCAGGCTGTAAAAACCCCACTAAATGAAAGTAACAGTATTGAAAACTCAGCGTGGAAAAATGAATGTAACTTGTATTTTTCCACTGACAGAAGGGGCATTTATAAGATCAGCATTAAAAAGTGTCAATAGACCAGAGCTAAAAGAAGTGTAGTTTTTATAGTATTTGACATGTTAAAAAAAATAATAAAGCTAAAGACTAAAAACATAAAACAATATCTCATTTTCTTAAAATGCTGAGAACATCTTTGCAGTTTCAAATAGAAAGAAGAAACATAAGGAAAGTTCATATATATTTAAAGTGAACCGGTGTATGTTTAAAGTGAACCATACGGCTGCTATTGTTGACATTTTTTTCTTTCAAATAGTTTTTATTATTTTTTATTCTCCATATAATTGTCATAGAACTATCAAAACATGTAAAACAATGACATAGATTTAATAAAGGTGTACAACATACAGTACATTCAGAAAGGATGACATGCCAAATTTACAAGATAAGTATAAGTCCAACTGTATGGGGTTTTAGTGGTTAGAACTGCATTTTATACCTTTTCGTATACAAAAAAAAATAGAGTAAAAAAATAGAACCTACTTAATAAGAAAATAAACAATACAATGAGAAAACATCCTAACTAACATAGGGAACCAAGACACCACCATAAAGATGCTAAAGCCAAGAAGAATTATAATTAATCCTTTAAAGTTAGGCTTATAGAGAGGATGCCACCTGTGACCAAGCAGACCACTTAGCTTGGAAGGCTGCCAAGCTCCGATTACAGTGAGCAAAAAATGTTTCATATAAGTAATGAGTATTGACTCTAATAATAACTTGGGGGCTAATGTAGCCTTCTAGTTGTTTGTAATAGTTAATCAAGCTGCTATCAATATATGAATAACTACCGTTCACAATTGAACAGTTGACATTTTTAAAGGTTCAACAAAACATGGAGCTTTATTCTGTAGTAACAGTGTCAAGTACAGTAAATGGTGTATAGTGAAGTAAATGGTGGCACTGGAACTTCCACCCTTAAAGGTTCAGTACACCCAAAAGTAGGGTTGCACCAATACCTATGACGGTATCAGTGCCGATACTAAACATTTGCACAAGTGTCGGTACTCATGCACATGCTCTGATACCTGAAACAAGATACTTTCAGGCTCGGTTCTTTCAGCTGTCAGCGGGATTCCCCTACTGACAGTTGAAATGTAAAAAAAAACAAAACCGGGTAATTATCGGTTGTTAAGGAGCGGGCCGCCGCGACCTTAACAACCATTGACTCATTCTGCTGTCATTGGCGTTCCCCTGTTGACAGCTGAAATGTAAACGAAGTCCTGGCAATTGGAGCTGTCAAAAAAAAAAAAAGAAAAAAGCAGCTGGCCAATGTTTATCAACATTGCTCAGCCACTAAAACAGAAAGATACAAAGAAGCATTGGGGGTTATTTACTAAAGGAAAATCCACTTTGCACTGCAAGTGCACTTGAAATTGCACTGAAAGTGCACTTGGATGTAAAGTTGCTGTAGATCCGAAGGGGACATGCAAGGAAAATAAAAACAGCATTTTAGCTTGCACATGTTTGGATGATAAAATCAGCAGAGCTTCTACTCATTTAAGATCTACCCCTTAGATTTAGAGCGACTGAACTTCCAAGTACACTTTCAGTGCACTTTCAAGTGCACTTGCAGTGCAAAGTGGATTTGCATTTCGTAAATAACCCCCATAGTTTCTTTTTGTGTCTTTCTGTTAATTCATCTACAGATTTAAGGGATGAACTTCAATCTGCAGATGAAGTAATTTTAAAGCAACCTGTCATGTAAAAACTTTTTTTTTTTTAATTAAATGTTCTCCTGTTTAACCCCTTATTACATTACATAGTATTACATAGTAGGCGAGGTTGAAAAAAGACACAAGTCCATCAAGTCCAACCTATGTGTGTGATTATATGTCAGTATTACATTATATATCCCTGTATGTTGCAGTCATTCAGGTGCTTATCTAATAGTTTCTTGAAGCTATCAATGCTCCCCGCTAAGACCACCGCCTGTGGAAGGGAATTCTACATCCTTGCCGCTCTTACAGTAAAGAACCCTCTACGTAGTTTAAGATTAAACCTCTTTTCTTCTATTATTGACCCTTAATTTACTCTAATCAGCCTTAATTAACTCCTTCTCCATTTAATTATTTTTCTGCTGATTATTTTTGTTCACTTCTATTTTATAAACTACTAATAATTAAAACTTTTTTTTGTTTGCTTTGTTTATTAATATTTTTACAACTTTAACACACACATATATATATATATATATATATATATATATATATATACATTTCACATTGAAAAAAGTGCAAAATTTAAAAAAGATACATTTATTTCATTTGTAAATAACTTTTCAATGCTTTATACAATCGCTGACAGCTGAAGTGTAAACAAAACAGCTATGGTAGGTATCAGTAGCTGGTACTTGTGAGTACTAAAAACAAAAAGTATCCGTACATCCCTACCCAAAAATGATATTCTGGTTATATTTAGATTCTGCGGAGCTGAGGTACCTTTTGGCTTCTATCATTTTTTGGGACTTCATAGGCAGATGCTGTGCCCATTGGTTCTCATGTCCTAGATTATGCATTGGATCCAGCAGATCTCTCTCAGTGGAAGTTTTCTGGCCAAGCTTGAAGAAACCCTCCCTTAGCTTACAAGACTATCATTTAAAGTAAGCTAATCTTTTCTCCACTGAACAATATTTTGGAAAATAGAAAGAAAGAAAATTCATTTTTTAAAGGTGCAGGTTGAACAAAACATAAAGCTTTAATCTGATGGAAGCTAAGATGAGGATGGCGGCACAGCTTTAAACTGTAGCAATAGTGTAAATAAAGTGTAAGGTAAATGGTGTATAGTAAAGAAAATGGTGGCACTGGAATTTCCACCTTTAAAGGTTCAGTACACCAAAAAAGTGATATTTCAATTATGCTTGGATTCTGCAGGGCTAAGGTACCTTTGAAATTTTATATTTTTTGGGGGGGAGCTCAGAGGTTGGTGCTTTGCTCATTGGTTTGTATGTCCTAGATTCTGAGCTGGATGCAGGCGATATGCCTCATAAGAAGTTTGCTGGCCAGGCTTCAGGGAACCGACCCTTGACCTACAGGACTATCATTTAAATAAAGCTCCTTTTTTGAAAATACTGAAGCCCCTTTCTTGCATAGTATATTTTAATACAAAAGTGAACTTATCCTTTGAGTTTATATTTCGTTTTCTTACATCGCTTCCAGTGGCTGAAAGGAAATATATGCTGCTGGGGAGGCATTTAGGAGAACCTGTTCTTTACACTTTATGGGCAAATTGCATGTTCTTTACTCCTCATGGGCAAATTGCATTTTATCGACAGAAATCAAAGCACATTGATATGTAATATGTCATTACCGATTCTCTCATGAGCTGCCCAGATTGTCATATTGGCCAAAAACAGCCCATCTGTAACCTCCATTACAAATAGAAGTAGGCTTATTGGTAAGTTGTGTTGGGCAGATGTGGAAACTTTTGTGTATTGTTGTGTAGGAAAAACTTTTGTTTGCTATAACTAGTGGTGACCCTATGCTTTGTAGTTTTAAGAATGTATTGCCAATGTCTAGCACTGACCGTTCCTGCTACCTGTACCCTCCTATTGACTGTAGAGGCCATCCATCACATTGCTGTCCAATAGTAGGATGCAGATGGCAGGAGGAGGTGGGCTACACAGCAATCGTGGAAGTTCTGGTCACAATTGTCTTTATAGATCGCTATGAGGTTTCAGTCCACTGGGGTGTTGCAAAGAAGCTGGAAGCCTTTACCTAGAGCTTCCTTCAACCAGGGACAGAAGCCAGCTTACCATCAGCAAACCACCCAGCAGGTTGAAGCTGTGCACCAACAGTTACGTGATTTAGTTCTTGCTGAAGAGATTATCTGCATTAGAAAACTCCTGACTTTTCTCCATTAATCTTTTGCAAAAAAAAAGTAGCCTTAAGAAAGTAATTTTGCTTTCAATACATATAAAATATTTCATGATATATAGTCTTTTAGTAATGGGAGAAAATCAATGAATTGATTGGTTTCCAACAAACAACAGACATTTCAAATAATGAAATACCAGCAAGGGCACAGAGGTTATTATCCTGAGACAAGAATATTCATTTAAAATAAGATTCTAACATTCTTTTTACTTAATTGATTTGTCTATATAAACTCACAGTTGTGCACTTCTAACATGTTTGATCTCCAACATTCAAAAATCTGTACATTTTATTTCTCATGAATGTGCTTCAGAGGTGAGATGGAAGCTCCCTGTTCCAAAATAATTAAAAATTGTGTATTTGCACAATAAGGTTTCCTGTTTTAAAAATACTGTATAATAATATATAAATATGCATTTAAATATTGGACTGCGGGAAGCAATAGTCACAAGAGGACTGTCAAAGGGACATTTGAAGGGGAGTGGCTGGGTGGAAAGACACACCCCCTAGTCAATCTTCATGACAGGGGATCACATTCTACTGCATGCAGTTTTTTCCTGGGTGAGCTAATCCATTGTTCTGCTTTCTTAGAGGATGCCTCCACATTATTCACATTTTATTTTCTTTTAAATTAAAGGTTTTTGTGTTTTAACCACTTCGGCTCTAGAAGGGTTACCCCCCTTCATGACCAGGCCATTTTTTGCGTTACGGCACTGTGTTACTTTAACTGACAATTGGGACTGTACCCCCAAAAAATCATGTCCTTTTCTTTCCACAAATAGAGCTTTTTTGGTGTCATTTAATCACCTCTGCGGTTTTTATTTTTCACGTATAAACAAAAAAACGACAATTTTGAAAAAAAAAATATATATATATTTTTTACTTTTTGCTATAAAACACATTAAAAAATGTAAAAAATCAAATTTCTTCAAAAATTTAGGCCAATATTTATTTTGCTACATATTTTTGGTTAAAAAAATCCCAATAGACATATATTGATTAGTTTGCGCAAAAGTTGTTGTGTCTACAAACTATGGAATATTTTTATGGAATTTTTAATTTTTTTTTTTTTTTTTTACTAGTAATGGTGGCGATCAGCGACTTATTGTGGGACTTCAATATTGCGGCGGACATATCGAACACTTATGCCCTGTACATACGACCGGTTTTGCCGTCGGAATAAACTCCGAAGGTTTCTCCGACGGAACTTCGACGGAATTCCATTCAAGCGGTCTTGCATACACACGGTCAATCCAAAGTCCGACCGTCCAGAATGCGGTGATGTACAGCACGTACAACGGGACTAGAAAAAGGAAGTTCAATAGCCAGTAGCCAATAGCTTCCATCTCGTACTTGCTTCAGAGCATGCGTCGATTTTGGTCCATCACAACAGCATACAGACGATCGGTTTTCCCGATAGGAATTGGTTCCGTCGGAAATATTTAGAACATGTTCTATTTCTAGGTCCATCAGAGTTTTTGAAAAAAAAAGTCAGATGAGGCATACACACGATCGGAATATACAATGAAAAGCTTCCATCTGTTTTTTTCTGTCGTACATTCTGCTCGTGTGTACGCGGCTTAAGTGACTTTTTTGGGAACCAGTGACACCAATAGTGATCAGTGCTAAAAATATGCACTGTCACCGTACTTATGACACTGGCAGGGAAGCAGTTAATATTAGGGGCCATCAAAGGGGTAACCCTTGGGTGTGTCTAAAATGTGCTTGGTTACTGTGGGGTAGGTGCTTGTAGGGGCAGCCTTAGAAACACAGGACCCATGTCTTTCCTACTGACAGAACAACGGTCTGCCTTCTGCTTCTTTTCCAAACGATCGGCAGGTCCCGGTGAACATCGAGTCCTCTGGACCTGCTGATTGGCTCCCGCTGTGTCCAATCAATGTTGGGCGCAGGAACGGGCCCTGCGTTAAAATATTATATCAAAAATTGTAATTACATGCCCCTGTTAAACAGAGGCAGAAAAATTGGGCCTTGGTTTGTGGTGCCACAACACTGTAACCTCTCACAGATACTCTTGTTGGGCGCAGGAATGGGCTTTGCTGTGAAATATTATATCAAAAATTGTAATTACATGCCCCTGTTAACCACCTCAATACTGGGCACTTATACACCTTCCTGCCCAGACCAATTTTCAGCTTTCAGCGCTGTCGCACTTTGAATGACAATTGCGCGGTCATGCTACACTGTAACCAAACTAAATTGTTATCATTTTGTTCCCACAAATAGAGCTTTCTTTTGATGGTATTTGATCACCTCTGGGATTATTTTCTGCTAAACAAATAAAAAAAAGAAAAAAAAAATGTTTTTTTTTGTTTCAGTTATAAAACTTTGTAAATAAGTAAACTTTCTCCTTCACTGATGGGCACTGATGGGGCTGCACTGACTGGCACTGATAAGGCGGCTCTGATGGGCACCGATGAGGTGGCACCAATGAGGTGGCACTGATGAGATGGTAGTGATGGCCACTGATGATGGGCACTAATATGCGGCACTGATGGGGCACTGATAGGTGGCATTGATGGGCACTGATAGGTGGCACTGATATGTGGCACGGATGGGCACTGATAGGCAACACAGATGGGCACTTATAGGCGGCACGGATGGGCACTGATAGGCGGCACAGATGGGCACTGATAGGTGGCACGGATGGGCATGGATGGGCACTGATAGGTGGCACTGATGTACTGTAAAGTATGGTACTAATGGATGTCAATCATTGCCAAACAATAATGGCTGCCAATCAGTGATGCCAATTGTGGGCACTGATTGGCATCCATTGTGGGCACTGATTGGCATCCCTGGTGGTCCAGTGTGGGCATCCTGGGGGGGGCTGCACTAATGATCGATCAGCACAGACCCCCCTCTGTCAGAGGAGCAGCCGATCAGCTCTCGCCTCCTCCCGTCTGACAGACGCGAGTGAGGGAAAGCCAATCCCCGGCTCTTCCTGTTTACATCGTGATCAGCCGTGATTGGACACGGCTGATCACTTGGTAAAGAGTCTCCATCAGAGACTCTTTACCTAGATCGGAGTTGCTGTGTGTCAGCAACTCCGAGCAGTGCTCAGAAAGCACGCTGGATACAGGACAGTCCAGTAGCTCAATTGCATATTGAGCAAGTTCTGGCCAGTGGTACATCCTCAAGACCCAGTAACCCAGTGGATGCTCTGTTGGAAAGGTCTCCAAGTCTGCTCTTGCCTCTAGATATTCCTGAACCATGTAATGCAGATGCTGGCGATGGTTGCTTGAACCGATCAGACCTTGGAGCTGAGGACTGAAAAATTGTCTAAAGGCATCGGTCAGCCAGCCACCTTCTCCACTGCTCTTCCTCTGACTGAACGAAGCCTCAGCAACACGTTGTCCAGCACCAGGAAATTCCTGAGTCCTCTGGGTCACTAAGGATCACATGATCTGTAACTACCTCCTCCCAGCCACATACAACTCCTTGGGTTTCTGGGGACTGAAAACCATCCCTTGAAGACTGCTGCTGAGTGTTATCCTCTACATCCATGCTGACACAATCCTTTTTCTCCGCCTCTTCTTCCTGTGTGTTTGGCGGGCCCACAGGAATGCTGTCTGGATAAAAGGGGCCTTGAGAGGTAAGGATGTCCTCCTCTTCTCTCCCGCTGTTCTGCCCCAAGTGCCCTGTCCATGATTCCACAAAGTGTGAGCTCCAACAGGAATACTAGAGGAACAGTGTCACTGATGCATGCATTGTCGCTGCTTACCATCCTTGTGGCCTCCTCAAATGCTGACAGTATAGTGCATGCATCCTTGTTCAGTAGCCACTGGCATGGCAAAAAGAAGCCAAGCTCCCCTGACCCTGTCCCTGTGCCATACTCGCACAGGTACTCATTGATGGCCCTCTCCTGTGTGTGCAGCCACTGCAGCATTGCCAACGTTGAGTTCCACCTGGTGGGCATGTCACAAATGAGGCGGTTGGTGGGCAGGATGCATTCCCTTTGAATGTCAGACAGCTGAGCACTGGCATTGTATGACCGGCGGAAATGACCACAGACTTTTCTGGCTTGCCTCAGGAGATCCTGTAAGCCTGGGTACCTGCTCAAGAACCACTGCACCACCAAATTCAGAATGTGTGCCAAACATGGAACATAGGAGGGCTGAGAGAAGGTTGGTGCCATTGTTGCATACAACCATTCTTGGCTGAAGCTGGCATGGCGTCAACCACCTCTGAGCCTGCCCCTGCAGAGCTGACAGAATCTCTGCCCCAGTGTGGCTCCTGTCCCCTAGGTGAACCAACTGCATGGCGTCATTTAGCCTGACTGCTTCCGTAGCCCCTTGAACGCTTATGGAGCACTGTTGGTTCAGAGGACAAATCTGCAGAAGAGACCATAGAGGAAGAAGAAGAGGAGGGGGTGGAGGAGAAAGCTGCGTCAGAATCACCACTAGCATTTTGGAGGCATGGTGGCGGAACAAGCTCCAACAACACTGAACCCTGTCCTGCATCCTTCCCAGCTGCCAGCACAGTTACCCAGTGCGCCGTGAAGGAAAGGTAAAAACGTCCCTGCCCATGCCCGCTGGACCAGCGGTAATATGAACCTTACTGCTGACTGCCCTGTCCAAAGAGGCCAAAACATTGCCTTCCACATGCCAGTAGAGGGCCGGAATGACCTTCCGTGAAAAGAAATGGTGTTTGGGAACCTGCCTCTGAGGTACAGCACATTCCACAAATTCAGGAAAGGGAGGCAGAGTCTACCAGCTGAAAAGCCAGCAGTTGCAGTGCTAGCAATTTGGCCAAGCTAGCATTTAGATGCTGAGCATGGGGATGGCTGGAACCGAATTTCTTTTTACAGTTCAGCAACTGGGGAAGGGAAATTTGCCTGCTAAAATCAGATGGTGGTGTACTGCTAGTAGATTGGCTGCAAGTACTTGGGACACCTATTGCTATACCTTCATTCCTCTCAGTGCAGGTTTTTGAGAGGACTGGAGGTATAGTAGAGTTGGAGATCCCAGGCGAGGAGCAAGGAGAAGTCCGCCTTTTTCTTTGATGTGGGTCTTTCAAGTGCTGTTGCCAACAGACTGCATGGCATATGCCTGGTCAATCATGTGGTATCCAAGCGGCTGCTGTTCTGGCCATGCTTGATCCACTTCAGACATAGGTTGCAAACAGCAACGGTGTGATCTGCTGCACACGTGTCGAAAAAGGCCCACACCAAGGAACTTTTAAAAGCCAGTGGGCAGTCAGCAGCGCCCTGCACCTGCGGAGCTCTGCGGTGTGATGACTGCGGTGTGATGACAGTGTGACTACTTAATGGGGCTGTAAAGGTTCAGTTTAAAAAAAAAACAAACATGTCATACTTACCTCCGCTATGCAGTTGGTTATACACAGGGTGGCCCCGATCCTCCTCTTCTGAGGTCCCTCCGCGGCGCTCCTGGCTCCTCTTCTTCTGGAGTGTCCCACCAGAGAAGCGCTCTCCGGATGGACACCCGTGCGGGCACACTCCCATGTCCTGCTGCCTCGTCTGTAGACACAGACAGCAGGACTCGGCCCCCTGGCGTCATTGGATTTGATTGAAGGAGTGGGAGCCAATGGCTGCGCTGCTATTAATCTATCAATCAGGACACGAGACACCATCTGGAGCTGGTGTGCTCTTCCCCATCGTGGGAATTACGGGGCTCAGGTAAGTATAAGGGAGGCTTGGGGGCACTGCTGCAGCACAGGAGGTTTTTCATCTTAATGCATAGGTGAAAAGGTGAAAAACGGAGAGGGCTTACAACCCCTTTTATAGGCTTGTAATCTATTTTTTATTAAATAATTTTTCTGCCTCCTTGTAACATCCTCCATGATCTCCCAAACCTTTCCTTTTCCCCACTCACTTCTATTTGTTTGGTACAAGCAGTGTATGTGTGTTGTGATCAGGACAGGTGCACTGCTCTATGCACACTACAAATTCCATAGTTCATAGTCTATCTTAGGAGTGAGCAAGAGAAGGTGGCTATGTTCCTACAATTTGAGGATGTGGAGGAGGCAATAGAAGGTATTTTTAAATTAAGAATAAATAATTGAATATAATTTTTTCTTTTTAAACCAGAGTTTAGTGTCACTTTAGCTGTAGCAGTGGCACCACAATTGCAGATCCTTGTGCTCAGAACAATGCCGTGTGGGAGGTTTGCATTTACAGAAACACATAATTACCAACTACCTTCTGAAATGATTTCCAGGGCCACTTACATTCTGCTTTCCTGCACCACAGCAGTCTCAGAGAACCTTGGAGCGCTTCATTCTCCACTATATTGTTTCCATTTAATTTTAAAATGCAATTTTGCATAGCAAAGGGAAAATGGGAAAATATTGTTTAAATAGCTCTTTAGACATAAACATACGAGTGATAAGATTAATGTATAACAATAGGATTATTCAAAAATGCAGATATGCTTCTAAAAATGCTAAATAGTAATAAAGACACCCTTCTGCAACTCTTTTAATTGCAACATACTTGTTGATCGTGCCAGTACTTAAAGCAGAGCTCCAGCCCCCCCTCCAAAAATTTAAAGTCAGCAGCTATCAAATAATGTACCTGCTGACTTTTAATATTAGAAAAGATGGAGAGATGAGGGCGCTCTGGTGAGGCTGGGTGTCCGATCCTTTGTAGCAATGAAGAGATGGCACTGAAGGCAGCACTTTGTAGAGAAGAAGCAGCTCTGGAGGGTCATAAAGGAAAGAGAAAGGCGCCTCTAAGTGCAGAGGTTAAAAGATTTATTACAAGCACAATGGGATTAAAAACACTTACAAGGTAGTAAGAGGTCATAGGCATATAATGATTAGTCCTCATGCGGATCGCTGTAATCTTCGTCTATCTGGGGTGAAGAGAGAGCCGTCCTGCAGCTGTCAGAGTCCCTGGAGACATGAATTGGCGAGGAGGGAAAGATGCGATGAGGCGGCAGGGTTCTGGAACCAAGCTGGAAAGCATGAGGCCGATGTAACATCGAGTGAAGGTGGTGGGCAGTAACGCGTTTTGGATTATGCACGGCTCCTTCGTCAGACCTCTAGAGGTCTGACAAAGTGATTATATATATATATATTTATATTATAATACCTTTTGTGACCATATAGTCTGTGGCTGTCAGTTGCATGCTTAAGTCAGCCATAGATGGAATGAATCTCTGCCAGTTCAGCAGGGACCAGCTGGGATTCGATGCATCTATGGGTAGGCTGGTCGAACTGAAGTTGATCCATTGATCGACTTCAGTACAACCAGCCTGCTGCATTTTTTGCATGCGATTACTGCTGGTGGCTATAGCAGTGCAGTGAAGGCTCCCCGCCAGCAGAATATAATAGCGCTGCAGGAGGGACAGTGACTGTATTGATGGTGGAAGCATAAGATTTTCTTGCTCCTGCAAAAATTGCCAAAATGACTTAATCTATGGCTTGCTTTAGAGAGATTGGGATGAAGAAACAACAGTATACTGATCTTTCCAGTGAATGGCTGTGCAGGGGTGAGTGTCAGCACAAGTCTTATCATTGGAAGACAGACAGGCTATGATTCCAGCACAGCCAGAAAACTGATCATGATGGGATATATGTGCTTCTATGGCTAGCGTGGCCAGTATGAAATGGGAAAGCAGAGGGACTGACAGGATCCCCGAGTAATTCACACAAAGGAAGCAATACAAAGAAAACAAGGGACTTTCTCATACAAGTACATGGTACAGCAGGCACATATCAGGAATATGAAATGTTGGAGTAACGCACATTTTAAGATACATGGCATTGGCTACTAATATTCGTCCAACCTTAATTTGGCTACAGATAGGCGCTGCCATGCTGCTTTTAAAGTGGAAGTTCAGCCTAAAACTATAACTATCTCTAAATCTACGTGCAGCCGCATTCTAACACCAACCTATCTAACCCTGTAAAGCAAAAATCGCTATACATACCTTTTCTGAAGCTGATCCGGACTGGTCTCCAGCGGTAGATGCTGTGTGCAGGAGAATGCCAGGGAAGTGATGTCACCCATAGACTTACTATGGGGCTTCCATTGTCGGCTGCCTCTTCTGCACACTCCCACACACAGAGACCGCCGCTGCTGACAGCTCAGCCTGGGACCGGAACAGCTTCAGAAAAGGTGTATAGCGATTTATTCTTTACAGAGCTAGGTAGGTTAGTGTTAGATTTATGCCCATACACACGGTCGGATTTTCCGACGGAAAATGTTCGATGGGAGCGTGTTGTCGGAAATTCCGACCGTGTGTGGGCTCCATCGGACATTTTCCATCGGAATTTCCGTCACACAAAATTTGAGATCTGCATCTCAAATTTCCTGACAACAAAATCCGTTGTTGTAAATTCTGATCATGTGTACACAATTCTGATGCACAAAGTTCCACGCATGCTCGGAATCAAGCAGAAGAGCTGCACTGGCTATTGAACTTCATTTTTCTCGGCTCGTCATACGTGTTGTACGTCACCACGTTCTGGACGTTCGGGATTTCCGACAAGATTTGTGTGACCGTGTGTATGCAAGACAAGTTTGAGCCAACATCCGCCGGAAAAAATCCATGGATTTTGTTGTCGGAATGTCCGATCGTGTGTACGCGGCATTAGAGTTAGGCCCCGTACACACGATCCGAAAATCGGACAACAGAACATTTTTGTATGGTAGTCGCATATCGAAAACTAATAGTTACTAAAGTTACAAAAATTCTCTTACGACAGAATAAAAAATCGGAAGTGATGTTATGTGTTATAGTGTATTTATATTGTTTTTTTTCAATAACTATACTGATTAACTGAAAATCGTACGATCTGGTATCATACGAGTAAAATTTTCGTGCTTGTCCGATCGGATAATAACAGATGAACTGTTGTAATCGGCTCTCGAAAGCCGTGTACTAACATTCAGATTATCGTATAATCGCTTTGAAAGCGGGATTTTTCATCTAAATTTCGGATTGTGTGTTTGGGCCTTTAGTTAGTTTTAAAGTGATTGTAAGGGTAATTTTCTTTTTTTTTTAAATAACAAACATGTCATACTTACAGTACCTCCACTGTGCAGCTCATTTTGCACAGAGTGGCCCTGAACCTGCTCTTCTGGGGTCCCCCGGCGGCTTTGGCGGCTCCTCCACACATCTGATAACCCCCTCGGAGAAGCGCTTCCCAGAGGGGGTTACATTGCGGCGTGCTCCCGAGTCCAGCATTTGTGTCCATAGACACAGAATGCCGGACTCGGCCGCGCCCCCCGGCGCCCACGTCATTGGATTTGATTGACGGCAGCGGGAGCCAATGGCTGCGCTGCTATCACTCTATCCAATCAAGAACCTGGAGCCCGTGGAGAAGGAGCCAGCGCGTCCCCACTGACTGAATGAAGGGGTTCAGGTAAGTAAAATGGGGGGGGGCTGGGGGGCTGGGGGGCCGGTGACTGCCAGCTGTTTTTTCACCTTAATGCATAAGATGCATTAAGGTGAAAAAACACAAACCTTTACAACCCCTTTAAGCTGAACTTCTACTTTAACAGAATGTGGCATTGTTGTCAAACAAAAAAATGGCCTGCCAAGCATAGCTTTACCTTACCCAGAACTGCCTCTCTCTAATGCAGACTGTCAGCAGGAAGACTTATGCCATGTACACACGAGCGGACTTTTCGGCATCAAAGGTCAGACAGAACTAATCCGTCGGACATTCCGATCGTGTGTGGGCTTCATCGGACCTTTTCTGTCAAACAATCTGACGGACCTTAGAAATAGAACATGTTTCAAATCTTTCCGACGGACTCGATTCCTAACTAAAAAAACGTTCATCTGTATGCTAGTCCGATGCACCGAAAACGACGCAAGGGCAGCTATTGGCTACTGGCTATGAACTTCCTTATTCTAGTCCGGTCGTACGTCATCGTGTTCGAAACAATCGGACTTTGGTGGGATCGTGTGTAGGCAAGTCCGTTTCGTCGGGACTACATCGAAAAGTCCTTCGGAGATCAGTCCAACGAGAAGTCCGCTTGTGTGTACACGGCATTACTCACCTTTTGGAAGTGGCCTACACACCACAGGGAGAAGGAAGGAAGGAAGGAAGGAAGGAAGGAAGGAAGGAAGGAAGGAAGGAAGGAAGGAAGGAAGGAAGGAAGGAAGGAAGGAAGGAAGGAGTTTACGTGAGGGAGGAAGGGAGAAGAAAAAACAAGGGAAGAAAAAGAAAAGAGAAAGAGAAAAGAAGAGAAGGGCAGAAAGAAAGATAAATAACAGAACAGAATGGAAAGGAAAAGGCAAAAGGAAGGAAGGCAGGAAGGAAGGAGTTTACATGAGGGAGGAAGGGAGAAGAAAGAAAAGGGAAGAAAAAGAAAAGAAGAAAAGATGAGCAGAAATAAAGATAAGTAATAGCATAGAATGGAAGGAAAATGCAAGAGGAAGGAAGGCAGGAGTGTGTGTTAAAAAGGAAGGAAGAGGAAAGAAAAGAATAAGAAAGGAAAAAAAAAGAGGAAGAGGAAAGAAGAGAAGGACAGCACGGAAGATAAACAACAGAAAATAATAGAAGGAAAGGGCAAGAGGAAGGAAGGAAGGAAGATGAGGGAGGAAGGGAGGTGAAAGAAAAGGGAATAAATAGAGGAAGAGAAAAGAAGAGAAGGGCAGAAAGAAAGATAAATAACAGAAAAGAATGGAACGGAAAGGCAACGAGAAGTGAGGAAGGAAGGAGTTTACATGAGAGAAGAAGAACAACAGAAAATAATAGAAGGAAAGGGCAAGAGGAAGGAAGGAAGGAAGGAAGGAAGGAAGGAAGGAAGGAAGGAAGGAAGGAAGGAAGGAAGGAAGGAAGGAAGGAAGGAAGGAAGGAAGGAAGGAGGGAAGGAAGATGAGGGAGCAAGGGAGGTGAAAGAAAAGGGAATAAATAGAAGAAGAGAAAAGAAGAGAAGGGCAGAAAGAAAGATAAATAACAGAAAAGAGTTTACATGAGGGAGAAAAGAAGAGGAAAGAAAAGGGAAGAAAAAGCAAAGAGGAGGCGAAAAGAAGAGAGGGGCAGAAAGAAAAAGACAGAACAGAATGGAAGCAAAATGCAACAGGAAGGAAGGAAGGAGTGTGTGTGAAAATGGAAGGAAGAGTAAAAGAAAAGGAATAAGGAAGAAAAAAAAGAGGAAGGGGAATGAAGAGAAGGACAGCAAGATAGATAAATAACACAAAATAATAGAAGGAAAGGGCAAGAGGAAGGAAGGAAGATGAGGGAGGAAGGGAAATGAAAGAAAAGGGAAAAAAATGAAAAGAGGAAGAGAAAAGAAGAGAAGAGCAATAAAGAAAGATAAATAACAGAAAAAAATGGAACAAAAAAGGCAACAGGAAGGGAGGCAGGAAGTAAGGAAGGAAGGAAGTTAGGAAGGAAGGAAGGAAGGAAGGAAGGAAGGAAGGAAGGAAGTGATGACACAGCTACCCCAAGAATTTACTCTAGGCAGATAACTTCCTCATAAACTTAAAAATGGCTGTGTACATGTTGTTTGTTTTATATAGTGTTTTAAGCAAGTGAATATTAGTTAATAATATTTTGATGGCTTTTTAATATTTTAATATTTACTATTACTACTAAATAATTACAAATGTGTAGTTTAGCCACTAAAGGGAGCTCTTCAGTGATTTGCTCTGCTTCCTCCTTAGCAAATGTTGAAATACAGTAGCAGTAGAGCACAACCATTGTAAAGCACTGCATATGTCAGAGTGTGCAAGTAATGCGCAAATACAGTGCGCTCTCTCTCTCTCTCTCTCTCTCTCTCTCTCTCTCTCTGTCTCTCTCTCTTTCTCTCTTTATCTCTCTCTCTCGCCCTCTCTTTCTCTCTCTTTCTCTCTCTCTATATACAAATATATACAGTATATATTTATATGTACTTAAAAATTATATTTGGAAAGGTTTTTATCACGTATTCATTCTATTGTTTATATGCAGCTGATCTCTTATATATAGCTAAAAGAAAGAGGAAAGAGTATAAATCCTCTTTAAACAATGTTTTTTTCTGCTGGAAAATTCCAGCAAGTTATTCTAGGGGTTCTCAGCTCGCTCTGTCTTCCAGCAGATTTACATTTCTCAGCTTAAGTCCTGAGGCTTGAAAGGGCTATCCAGGGTTCAGTCACAATCTCACACAGGGCTGCAGTCACTAGATTGCCTCAACTTGTCCCTAATTGGCTGGACTACATGACTGACTGCACTCCGGGTCTCTGACATTACGAGATCAGTCAGGCATGCACTGCGCTCTGCAGCTGCCTCGCAGAACCTTTAAAGGTACATATAGAGAAATGTTTCATTTAATCTCTGTTAGCCTATTTACTGAGTGACTCGAATTTTCATTATAGCATGTATGTATCGTATATACGCCTGCCCTTTTCATTAGCTCTCTACAGCTGACATTAACCTTATTTTAACCCATATTAATAAAAACCTTAAAGTTCCAGTCAGCCATAAAATATTCTCAGTTTGCTCCTTTACACAGGGTTACATGCCTTTTTGTCCGATGAAGGGTTTAAGTAGAGGAATACCTACCTTATTTCTTGCTTCTTGGGAAGCTTGTGCTCTACTTTCCTTTCCTTGGCCCCTGGTATGTGAATGGGCCCTCTGAATTCTCCTTCTATACAATGTAGAACGTGCATTGTATATCAGAGGGGGCCGCCACCATTTGACCAACAAAGAGTAGTAATGAAGGGGTCAGCGGACCAAATCACAGTGCACAACAGGGAGGAACAGTCATATGACACTTCTGGAAATGTTTACGTGCTTTTTTCATCTAGGGGAGGGTTAAAGTAGAGGAATATTTTCATTGTTCTAGCTCCACTGGCAGCCAGCTCCTTACTCCACTCTCTCTTGCTCCTAGTATTTGAATGAGCCCTTAATGTCCTTATGTGCAATGCAAGACTTGCATTGTATTTTAGATGGGCCTCCACCACTTTACCAATGAAAGTAGTGATGTGGTGGTCAGTGGACCAAATCACTGTGCACAGCTGGGAGGACCAAGCATATGACACACCTGGAAGTATGTACATGCTTTTTTTGTCTAGCGGAGGATTAAAGTGGAGGAATGCTTACCTTATTCTTGCTCCCCCGGCACCCAGCACTCGTCTTCACTCTCATTTGCTCCTGGTATGCTAATGGGTCATCAGGTATTTGAGTTTTGGTCCCTTAAAGGGGAACAGTTTTTGGAGACATTGCAGAGTACTCCGGGGTTCTCAACCAGAGGTGTTCCAGGTAGTCTAGCTAGAGAGGACTGACTTCCAGTACTCTTTGGATCGATAAGTCCTTATTAGGGACCTGGAATTTCCGAGGTTTAGACTTTTGGGTGGGAAGAACCTCCAAACCCTGATTACAGGGAATCTGGTCCCAAGCCACAGGCAAGGGAGGCTTGAAAAGCAGCAGTATGGAATCAGCACCTGTGTCAGTGAGGCAGAATGGAGGAGTTCACAAGCTGTGAGCCAGGGTCAGAACTGAGATGTTTGTTGCTGAACAACTGCAGCCTGTCCGGCAGCCTTAAACATGGAGGAACCCTAACCCCAGTGTGAAATTTAGAGATCTACGGTGAGCCAGTTTTGTGGTTCCATTTATACTTGAATAATGAACTGTTTGCTTTACTTTTTGCTGAAGGAAGCTTTTGGTGTTTCCTTGTTTTGGAGAAATGAATGTAGCACCCTCTGGTGTGTGCTAGATGTAGTGTAGGTTTTGTTAGTATATGTAAAATTGAATTAGCTCAGGGCTAAGCCTGGACTGTTGAATCTGGGTCAGGGTTCAGTTATTCAGGGCTGGATGACTCATCCTGACAGCTCTTCTGGTGCCTCCCCCTGTTGCTGGGACATTGGAGAATGTTCTAGAGCTAGTGGGCAGGAGGTGAGGAGGAGCTGCCTGGAATATTTATGAGGCCTCGGCCAATCCCCAGAAGTAAGCTGGCAGAGGGCAGAGCTTATCTCATAATTAGGTATGAGCCATGCCAGCAGGGATAGTTGGATGAACGATGGAAATATAGTGCTGAGGAGGCTATCAGTAGCCCTCAGGGGTGCCCCCTAGTCTGGGGGGGTGACCTTGGGCCAGGGCACGGGTGCTGGAAGGATCCTGCCACAACACACGGAGGAAGCCCTTCCTGGAGCCATGGGAGCAAGCGAGAAGACTGCGTGATTAGGTCAGCACTACTAGGGACATACATGGGGGGAGACTGCCACACGTAGCCAGTTCTCCCTCAAGACAGCGGTGTGCTTAAGTTTTCATCCTTCCCTAGGAGATCTCCTGAGTTTCAGCCAGGTGGGCTGGTGAGAATCAGTCTGAAGAACTGGCGTGGAGAAGTTAGCCAGGAGGAATGGTAAAGGGGCAGCTGCAGCCAGGTGGGTTGGCAGTGCCTAAAAGGGTGGTGCTGGTATCAATAGCCACAGGAGGAAAAGCACAAGCTGATCACTGAATTTTGCTACACAACAAGAGGCCTCGGGTTCCTGTCTGTAATGGACTATTGCTTAAAATCTGACTGAGAGCTTGTCAGATTTTCTAACTGTAATTCAGCTAACAGCCAGCAGTCAAATTTGTGCAGGAGGAGTGCCAAGGAGACTGTATGTAAACTGTATATAGGAAGATGTCCCTAAAGTTGTTGCGAAAGTTTTGTTGCTGAAGTCAATGGGCATCCCCTAATCTCCCATCCCCATCCAAGTCATTAACCCTCAATAAATAACAAAAACAAAGTCATGGACTGTACTCTGACTGTGACAATTCTATGTTCCTGGCTGTGCAGGAATTGGGGATCCAGTTCATCTGAGGCTCCTTAGGGGGTGCACTACACTAATAAAGACTGTTTTGTTTTTACATACAGCTACTGATGATCCCTGGCTCACATGTGACAAAAGTTGTAATGTTGAAGTTTGATCACTGGGGGAGAGGAGAATGAGGACAAGCTTCCTCTTGCCTGCAGCACATGACATCACCTCAACCTAGGCAAACTGACTTGAGTTCAAGGATAGCTTTTAACAGGTAAAATGTACCATCTTTTTAAAAAATGGTATACCAGCTCAACCCTTCTCAAACAGGGTTCCTCCAGAAGTTGCTAGCGGTGCCTCAAGCAATGAGCAATTTCTGCTCTTTATAGGACAAAATTCTTCCACTGACCATCATGCTAATGTTTCGTGAGTTGTAGTTAAAGTAATTATTAACAGAGGTTTCTTAAGACCAGAAAGTTATTTCAAGGGTTTCTCAATGTTAAAAACAACGTTGAGAAAGGTTGCACTAGCTGTATACTGTGACATTTTAGGAGTTCATTAATGCAGAAAACCTTCTAAAAGGTCAATTTTAGTATGTGAACCCTTCTGTTATTGTCTTTTAGCTATTCTAGCAAGACTGTTAACATAGTTTTATAATAACATTTAAGTATAGTTCTGCTTTAAGAAAAAAATAAGTTGTACTTTATTTTCACATAGCATTTAATATTTGCTCTCATATGCCCCGTACACACGGTCGGATTTTCCGATGGAAAATGTCCGATCGGAGCGTGTTGTCGGAAATTCCGACCGTGTGTGGGCTCCATCGGACATTTTCCATCGGATTTTCCGACACACAAAGTTGGAGAGCAGGAGATAAAATTTTCCGACAACAAAATCCGTTGTCGGAAATTCCGATCGTGTGTACACAAATCCGACGGACAAAGTGCCACGCATGCTCAGAATAAATAAAGAGATGAAAGCTATTGGCCACTGCCCCGTTTATAGTCCCAACGTACGTGTTTTACGTCACCGCGTTTAGAACGATCGGATTTTCCGACAACTTTGTGTGACCGTGTGTATGCAAGACAAGTTTGAGCCAACATCCGTCGGAAAAAATCCTAGGATTTTGTTGTCGGAATGTCCGAACAAAGTCCGACCGTGTGTACGGAGCATAACTCTATTACTGTGTCCTTGTAACACACATACCTCTTAAATTTGCTTCCTGAGCCAAATGCCCAAAAGAAGACTTCAATTGATACGCTCAGGCAGAACAGAAGTGTTCATATTTAGCCGCATTTTACTTTGTGCTCTCAAATTGGGCTATCTGAGGTGCTTCTGTCAATGCCTCTCTTTTTCAATGTAGTCACAGGTTTAAATGCCGGCAGTGCCTTATATTTTCATCCTTCAGTAATATCCCAACCTTCGTGTACTATTTCAAAACGTGTTACCGAGAGCAAGGTTACATAATGACAGAGAAGAGAATCTAGTTCCCCTTTATTGAAATATAAATAAATGCATCAAACGGATACAATCAATACACTCAAAAAAGAGAGGGGGGTACCGTCATCCAGAGTTGACTAGTTGGAAAGACAAAAGGAATTGCTCACAAAAGAAACCCCAATGTCTCAGTACCCATTGATAACACATTTGAAATAACATATAAAATAATACGTTTATTAATACAAAGCCTAAAAACTTTTGTTCGTATACACAGATACATGAATAAAATCACACATATTGACAGAATATTGTGTTAGGATACAGAAGTCACAGGTAATATAGAACCCCTAGGATTATAAAAAACATGGGAGTGGTGGTTGCTACGCTTCTTCAGGAGGAAAGAGCAAAACATTATCTGAAACAGAGAACAATGAAAATCAAATACACAAGCAGAGTAGAAGTAACAGATAATGGGTATAATTACCACAATGATATACTAGAATGGTTTGGTGGTTGCTTACCAGTGTGGACCAATATCCCTGGGAGGCCAAACAACTTATTTGTGCACCTGCTACCTTACCCCCCCTGTGTCCACCTTCGCCGAAGTTCGTTGATGTGCTTGTTTTGTCCTCCCATGGATACGAGTCCACATTAGTAAGCAACCATTCTAGTGTATCATTGTGGTAATTATACCCATTATCTGTCACTTCTACTTTTCCATTTGTATTTGATTGACATCATGCTCTGTTTTAGATAATGTTTTGCTCTTTCCTCCTTAAGAAGAGGATACATCTGCAAAACATGTAGTGGAACAACCACCACCTCCATGTTTTCCATCATCCTAGGGGTGCTATATTACCTGTGTAATCCTGTATGCTAACACAATAGTTCCCCCTTTAACTTATAACTTGGTACACTGGAGGAATGTCGATGGTGAGAATATATATTCTTTCATAGAAAAGTACTATGATCTAACTTCTTGCACCAATGATATAACATTTAGCCTAGCAAAAGTAAACTTTAACTGCTTCCCGACCACCACACGTCGATGTACGTCAGCAGAATGGCAGGGTGCGCAAAAGGGCGTACCCGTACATCTCTTCGTAATCCCGGGTTAGCGGGCACGTGTGCCCGCCGCGCGCTGTGGGAGCGTGCCCGCTGGTCCCGCAGACTTGTTGTCCGCTGGTGGCCCGCGATCGCGACGAGGAGAGGCAGAACGGGGAAACAAGGCATTTCCCTGTTCAGCCTAGTGACATGACAGGGAGCTACTGCTCCCTGTCATCGGAAGCAGTGATCTCTGTCATTTCCTAGGTAGCCCATCCCCCCTACAGTTAGAACACGCTGAGGGAACACATTTAACCCCTTGATCGCCCCCTAGTGTTTAACCCCTTCACTGCCAGTGACATTTACACAGTAATCAGTAGCTATTTTTAGCTCTGATCGCTGTATAAATGTGAATGGTCCCAAAATAGTGTCAAAAGTGTCCGATCTGTCCGCCGCAATGTCGCAGTCCCAATAAAAATTGCAGATCACCACCATTACTAATAAAAAAAAAACTATTAATAAAAATGCCATAAATCTCCATAAATGCCATAAATCCCCAATTTTGTAGACGCTATACACTTATTGCGATTTTTTTTACCAAAAATATGTAGAAGAATACATAGCGACCTAAACTGAGAAATAAATTTGTTTATATATATATATTGAGGATATTTATTATAGCAAAAAGTAAAAAAGTTTGCTTTTTTAAAAAATTGTCAGTCTTTTTTTGTTTATAGCGCAAAAAAAAAAACAACACAGAGGTGATCAAATATCACCAAAAGAAAGCTCTATTTGTGGGAAAAAATGGACGTAAATTTTTTTTGGGTACAACGTCGCACAATCATGGAAATGTCAGTTAAAATGACGCAGTGCCGAATCGCAAAAAGTGCTCTGGTCATTAAGGGGGTAAAATCGTCCGGGGCTGAAGTGGTTAAATAGCAAGAGCCAGGAGAAATGTGCTTCCTTAAATACAAAGTTTTTTGTTTTGTTTTTCAGGAACTGACACTTTTTGAGGAAAGTGACAAGAAACGTGGGTTATTTGTTTTGCAGGAAACTAATTAAAATGTTTATTTCAATTAAATTAGAGCTCTAGGGAGGACGCTAAATACATTGTTAAAATACTATGGGAACTGTCAGGCCAGCCAAAGGATTTCAAATTTTGTTCAGCCAGGGTTGCGATCCAGGTTCTCATACCAGGTTCAGAGGCCCTATTGCAGTGGCAGCACAGTATGGACCAGAACCCTGCAGATTGGACAGTTTTTTACCTATAATAAGGCTTACCTATAGGTACTGTAGCTATCTCCTAAGCGTGCACCGTTTAGGAGATATTTACTGTACATGCAGACGGTTACATCACCAGTGCATGCGCTCTGAAGGAATGGCCACGCGGGTCGTTCCTTCAGAGTTCTGTGCCGCAAGCAGGAATGACGTCATTGCGGCTCCATCCACTCACACAGCCGGAGCATGCGAACCCGCAAGGAAGACCGGGTAAAGATGGAAGCCCTCTTAACGGTGACAGAGCGGCACTGGAAGGCTTCGTTTCCAGGTAAATTTCACATAATGTGCTAGTGTGTGATCAGTGTTGCCAACCGCCCGTAGATTTACGGGCAGCCCGTAAATTTAACCCCTTTTTCGGGCTGCCCATTAAAGTCTGTTATGACCCCCCGTTTCCGTAAGAAAGATGGCCACGAGCCGACCATGCAACTGCGCATGCGCTGTTCCGAAACTGGCCGGGAAAGCTTGTACGCGCTCGGCCGGGCGGGGCATGCTCAGTAACGTAATTGCGCCGCCCGGCGCAATTTTTTAAATAGATGATCAAGACCATGGAGGCCGGCGACTCCTGCACTGTGCTGCCCTGACCTGTGGAGAGGTGAAAGGGGCACAGGAGGAGGACACAGCACACTGATGATGTGGACTGGAGAAATAATATGATGGTGGACAGAGGAGGAGGCTACTGTGAGGGGGTGAGGAGGACACTATCATGTTCACAGCCTCTGTCCACCTCATGTAGTATGTCTGCAGCCTCTGTACACCTCCTGTAGTATATCTGTAGACTCTGTCCACCACCTGTATCATGTCCACAGCCTCTGTCCACTTCCTGTATCATGTGCGCAGCCTCTGTCCACCTCCTGTATCATGTTCACACTCCGCAGCCTCTGTCCACCTCCTATATCATGTCCGCAGCCTCTGACCATCTCTTTTCTTTTATCATGTCTGCAGTCTCTAAGGGGGATCCTAGAAAGGAGTCAAGAGTGGGAGCGTCGCCGGGATGGGGGTTACGGGAAGAGACAGACATGTGTGGACTGTGGAGAGGAGACTATAGAATAAAACCAGAGCCGCCAAGCTGGAGCCGTCTGACTGAGCCCTGCACGGTGCACCTGAGATAAGGTCAGTGACAGCGCCACCAGGCCAGTCTGAGGGGGGTTACTGATGTAAGGGGGGAGTGAATACAATAATGTAAGGGGCAGTGATACATCCACCCTATATTAGTAATCCCCCCTTACCTCAGTGTATTTACTCTGCGGAAGGTGGTCTCTGGTCACCATTCCGCAGACTCTGATGTAAGGGAGAACTCTGTGCTGGCTGGGTTATAGTATCTTGACCTTCATGTAAATTGAGAAATATGTTTTTTTTTACTTTTGTTTAACTTAAACACATTGCTAATAGCACTAGCTATGTGTTTTATAGTTCAAATATTGATATTTGCACTGTTTAGCACTAAAAAAAGTCATTTTAGGTACTTTTTCGCAGTGCCAGTAAAGAATGTGGATCTGTCAGTAAATGTCATGGTGTTTTTTGCCAGTAAAAAATTGGTGCCGTTTGTAAATTTTGGCGTTCTGCCAGCAAATTTCACTTCGGGGGGTTGGTAACACTGTATGTAATGCATACTAGCCCATTATGGCTTTACCTTGCAGGTTGCAAAAAAATGAAAAATAAAAACAACACCACACACAGCTGTTTACTACCTTTTTAAAAGAGAAGTATGGGTTTTTTAATTTTTTTTGCTAATCAAACTTACCTCGGTGGACGGAACATCAGACCGATGTAGCAACTGTCCCCTGGCGTCTCTGCACTGATAACTGAGCCACCGAACACCGCCGATGGGTCGGTTCTCACTCCTCCCCGAGCAGAGCGATGCTGACTGTCAGTCAGCATCGCTCCTGGTCTGCTTCTCCACACTCATTGGTGCGATGAGCTGTGGAGGGGTGGGGAGAGGCCATCTCAGCGACTCGCTGAGACTGCTATCAATCAAGGCAGCTGGTGGATCCAGACTTGGGAGGTCGGGAAGACGCGCTGCCTCGACTGATGGCAGTGACGTCAGTGGAGAGTGGACTTCAGACCGCTCTCCGCTGAAAATGGGTCACAGGAGTGCAAAACGAATTGCACTCCTGTGACCCATAGGAGAAGCCCAGCCTAAAAAAGCTCAGGCTGGACTTCTCCTTTAAAGCTTCCAACTGACACCCAGGAACAATCCAAGCAGGTTGATCTTGCAGTTTTATTCAGCAAGGCTGAGAAAACATCTGCTCACCTGAGCCACTAACTAAACGTATGTAAATTCCTGACTAAGAGGGTACCACAATGGGTTCCTCAAAACAAACAGACAGCACGTGTAACTTTTTAGTGTTCTGTCAGCAGTCAGCATTTTCATCCAACAGCAGGCTCTGAAAACAGAGTCTTAAAACATTTGTTACCCCAACACTTCATATTCTTCATATGTGGCTGCTATGCCATGTACTTGTATGAGAAAGTATCCTTTTCTCTTTGTATTGCTTCCTTTATGTGAAATCCCTGGTGTTGCTGCCAGTACCCTTGCATTCCTATAAAAACTGTCCACACTAAGCAGGAGAACACACCATGTTCAGTTTTCTAGCTATGCTGGGAAATCATTGTACTTTCCTCTAATGATCAGACTTGTCCTGACATACACACGCTGCACAGCCATTCACTGGGAAGCTCAGTCTGCTGCTGCTTCTCCCCCAGCTCTTATGCGTCTGAGAACAGAAGGAATGTGATCACTTAAAAAAAAGGGAAAAAGGTATTTATAATGTTTTTTTATACCTATACAAAAATGTTTTGCCTTTCTTTCCAATTTAAAATTGCATTGGTTGTTTTACAAGTTTATTGTTTACAATCACTTTAACCCCCTAGCATCAGCAAACTTACATATAAAATGTCCTGTGCACAGCTAAGACTAACTAGCTCTATAAAAACTCCTGGCTCCAGGACCCAGGCTAGAACTTAATAAAGCAGACCCTAACTGTATATGAGCACCACAAACTGAAAACACTATTTCATTCATTTTTAATATTCAAAGCAAACTCACCCATCCATCCATGCATCCATATTTTGTTGAGAAATCATTTTGAAAAAAAAAAAAAGCCCCTAGCATTTCTAGTTGCGGTCATTTTGGGTAAGGGCAGATAATTCATGTAGCATTTATTTCCTTGATTCCCTAAGCCCTTAGCTCAGGCATGCAAACTGGAAGGTGTGGTTAGCTAAGAAAGTCCCTGCTCCCCTCCTCCAGATGGAAAAGAAAAATGCCAATGAAGACTCCTGGAATGTATGGCATCATTTTGACCTAGACCAGAAGCCAGGAAGCAACTAAAGAAATGTAAAAAAAAAAAAAAAGTTAATATAATATACATTTCTACCTATTTACTAATGCTAGCAGCATAAGGATTACAAATAGTTAATGCTGAGTGAGAATGTTTAGTCCTGCTTTAATGCCGAGCTAAAGTTCCGCTGTCACTCACTGAAAGAAGGCAGGCTCTTTATTGCAGGAGATGCATGCAATGTATCTTCTGTAATAAAATACAACAACCTTCCTGCTCACAGCTTTCTCTGGCGTGTAAATTGAGCTGCACATGTGTAGCTCAGTTTACAGTGTTGGTCTGATCCCTGTGTGCCGATGACTGGATCCCTTGCTTTCACAGGAGTGACTTAATTCTGCGCCAGCCAATGAAGATGATGGAAGACCAGCACGCAGAAGAAGATACCGGCACCAGTGAGGGACGGGGACTGTTGGAAGAAAAGTGAGTTTCTCATCCTTTATTTCCGCTTTAAGATTGGAGAAAACAAAAAGTTGCTTTCTCCATAACAGATGACATATATACTGTATACATTATCCACAACTTTGCCAGCCTCACATACACTAGCTCTCTGTGGGAAGGAGCACATTTTGCCAACATATGGACCTACAGCAGACACGTACCAGTCCATCGGTTGGGTGCCTGGCAACATCAACTTTGTAGCTGTCACATGACTTTTTTTCCAGTGGTTACAGTGGTAGCTCCTTTTTTCCTTGATTGAGCAGCCCTCACAAAATGACACATGAATACTATTTAGAGCAGTAGTACTTTAAAAACCGGGATGAGGTTCTGACTCTTTCCCACTCCAACTTAAAGGGACTCACAGTGTCACTTACACAAAGTTCCCAAACAAAGTTGTACCTGTAAACAATTTAGTTAGTTTTAGACAAATTGGGGCCTTGGCAAAAATCAAACTGGAGCCCACCTGAATGGAATACTGTTGGCTCTCTGAGATGACCCACTTCAATGGGTACAGAATAATCTACTGTACTCCATTGTGACTTTCATTCATTCTGATTTAGATCACCTAAAAGATGAATAAACTTTTTGCAAGTGTCTATTGAGAAGAAGAAGAGTATTTTGTACCTTTCAGATTGGGTTAGGCTGAAGGATACAAAACTGTGATGTTGGCACATTGTATTCAGTTTTACATAAGTAAACTAAATGTCATTTTACAATTAAACCTTGCCCCAGAATGAACTCTGATACCAAAATTCTGGCTAAATTGTTGGCTATCCATCTTCAGGACCATGTGATGGGTCTAGGTCACCCAGACTAAACTGGTTTAGAGACAAGCTAGAGACAGTACAATCAGAGCCTTACGCATCCTGCACTGGGCTAAATATGGTCCTGTACGAACACCATGTGTGGTTTTGTCGATAGATGCCGAAAAGGCCTTAGACAGGGTCAATCGGACGTATATGACAGAGCTGCTCCGGGTAGTGGACTTGGGAAAGCAGATGCTGGGATGGATTTTAGCTTAATATTGTAAACCTAGTAAAAGTGACCAGGATGCTATCGGAACCTTTTCCTATAGAAAATGGGACACGTCAAAAGTGCCCTTTGTCCCCCTTATTATTCGCTTTGGTACTCGAAGCCTTGGTTAGGACAATTAGAAGCAATAGTGATAGAACAGGGGTCCATATAGGCTCATCGGAACATAAAGTCAGAACATCTACCAATTAATGTTCCTTCAACTATGTTGGCACCGTTGAGGCAGTCCTTTCAATTCATTTGGTGGGAAGAATCACTTTCTTACTTGGAAACTCATATCTCATCTGACCTTAAACTTTTGTACGACCTTAACTATGGTATCCTGCTAAGTGGCATTCTGCGGGACTTGAAGCAATGGCATGGATACTCCCTAACATGGTTTGGGAGGGTGAACGTGCTTAAAATGACTATCTTACCACGTATTATTTACCTGTTATATACGGCCCCCAACCCCTTACCACAGGCTTTCTTTAAACAATTGAGAAGGGCTTTTATGAACTTTTTTTTTGCAGGGGAAAAGATCTCGGTTGTCTTTTGACATATTATGCAGACGTAAAGTAGATGGAGTAGTGGGTTTTCCTGACGTAATGCTTTATTATAAGGCTATGGCCCTAGTGCGAATCTTGAATTGGCCTCATGATGTCACGACTAAGCTCTGGGTTCCATTGTAAATGATGGCGGGTAGAAATCTGGCGGGGGCGCCATGGATTCAATCGGCTGACAGGGGACTTTAGGATTGGTTGTCTCCTTTGACGGATTACACGCTTGCTGTGTGGGACAGACTAAATACGAAGACACAATTTGCTTCTTCACCGTCTCCCTTGGCACCTCTAGGGGGATTCCCCTGGTTTGTTCCAGGTGAAGATGCCCGTTTTTTTTTATCCTGGGGGACTGATGGAGAGTGCTGCTGTGCAAAATTTGCTCCCCAGGGTAAATTGCTACCACTCCCTTTATTTGAAATCAGTTTAAAATGGCACCACAATATCACACATATTAAACACACATAAAACGTACGCCCATCTCTCTTATATGCATGTCACTCATACCCAAATTGTATATAATATCATATACTGTATATGTCTACACAGCAATGTTAGGCGTAATCAGGGTAATATGAATGATTTTAAGGTGATCCTCCAAATGGAAAGTAATTAGCTTGATGATCAAAAATTTAGCCTATAGATAAGTTGATGGTTCCACAATATACACTATATTGCCCAAAGTATTGGGATGCCTGCCTTTAAATGCATATGAACTCTAATGGCATCCCAGTCTTTGTCTGTAGGGCTCAAAATTGAGTTGGCCCATCCTTTGCAGCTATAAGAGGTTCAACTCTTCTGGGAAGGCTGTTCACAAGGTTTAGGAGTGTGTCTATGGGAATGTTTGACTAATCTTCCAGAAGCGCATTTGTGAGGTCAGGCACTGATTTTGGAAGAGAAGGCCTGGCTCGCGGTATCCGCTCTAATTCATCCCAAAGGTGTTCTATCCGGTAGATGTCAGGACTCTGTGCAGGCCAGTCAAGTTCCTCCACCCCAAACTCTCTCATCCATGTCTTTATGGACCTTGCTTTGTGCACTGGTGTGCAGTCATGTTAGAACAGGAAGGGACCATCCCCAAGCTGTTCCCACAAAGTTGGGAGCATGAAATTGTCCAAAATGTGTTGGTATGCTGATGCCTTAAGAGTTCTCTTCACTAGAACTATAGGGGCCAAGCCCAACCCCTGAAAAACAACCCCACACTATAATTTCCTCTCCACCAAATGATTTGGACCAGTGCACAAAGCAAGGTCCATAAAGACATGGATGAGATAGTCCCAAGACTGGGATGCCATTAAAGTTCATGTGCGTGTAAAGGTAGGAGTCCCAATACTTTTGGCAATATAGTGTATACTGTTGTGAGAGTGAGAGCCCCTGTCTTGGTGAAAATGAAAATGAGTGTAAAATGGATACAGAACTCTCAAAGAGGCAGTGTGAGAAGTTCCATCAGAAGATTGGGAATCAGAGAAAAATATGCTTTAAGTCTTCTCTGGATTTTGTAAGTCTGGATTGGGGCTGGAAACTTGAAGACTTCAAAGACTTCAGTCTTGTGTCCGGGCTTTCCAGAAGTTCTGCAGGTTGTGTGTGTGTGTGCCCAGGTGCACACACTCATTATAAGGCAGATCTGAGCATAGCTCAGGAGAGTTGGTGTTGGAGCAGTTGCTGCAGCCAGGAAGGAGGTGTGCTATTGTTACCCAGGCAATATCCTTGAGACACACTCCGTGTGGGAGAGGTTCCAGGTCAGTGGACTGAGAGAGTTGGGCCAGCTGAGAGAGTCGGGGAGACCATAGCTGAGACAACTGGAAGAGAGAGTCCTGGGGACCAGAGGGGACCGTAAGTCTTGGTGGAGTGTGAAAGCATGGAGTGTCAGGAGAACCCCTCCTAGAGGCCAGGAGTGGGCTTGTGCAGCAAGGCACTACATCCAAGGCTGAGTGAGCCTTAAGAGCCAGGTGGATTGGCATTTTTCATTTAGCGTATTTCTGCTGGAGAAGAACCCATGTGGGGGCAATCCATGTGTGTATGAATTTTCATTTTTGTTACTTTCAATAAAAGTTCCCGTTGGCTGTGAACTCACTGAAAACGCATCTACCACTGAGCTAGACATCCCCCATATTACACTGTATATTTTATATATCCACTGAAAGTGAGAGTCCTCAGATAATGACCACCTCCTCCCATGCTCGCCTCCAGGGCTTCTCCCGAGCCTCTCCCATCCTATGGAACATCCTACCCCAATCTGTCCGATGATCTCCTATTCTTTTAACTTCTAGGTAATCCATGAAAACCCTTCTCTTCAGAGAAGCCTATCCTGCCTCCGTCTAACTGTTCCTTTATTTTCTTCATCGGCTCATCCCCCGTAGTTATTACCTTTTGTATCACCTGACTCTCCCTCTTAGATTTTAAGCTCTAACGAGCAGGGCCCTCTTATTCCTCTTGTATTGAATTGTATTGTAACTGTACTGCCTGCCCTCATGTTGTAAGGCACTGCAAAAAACACTATAGAAATCCTGTATAATAATAAGAAGAACAATAATTCACTATATTAAAGAAAGAAAAAGCTTTGTTCAGGAATTTTGAGTATCATGATAGATCTGCTTCAAAAGGAAAATTGTTTAAGCTTTTAAAGTTTTCATTTATAAAGAAGTATACCAGGCAGAAATTTTTTTAGTTATGTTTTCACTGCTAGAAATTATATTTTTTGTCATAACATAATCTTATATATTTTGTTAACCTGACCTATGAGTCACAACTGGCTTGTTTGCACAATTTTATACATTCTGAGAAATAAGGATTACAATTTCTGTAAAATGTTTCATACTACAAATTGGATATCATTTTCTGCTTAAGTCGAGTAGAGACTACATCATCAACTAACTTGTTCAATAAGTTCCTCTTTAATCTTTTACCACGGGTAGGTCTGAAATTTCTTTGCACACATTTTTTTTTTCAAGATTATATTTTAGTCCGGTGTCCTTTTGGGATTGGTTTACAGCAACAGTGATCTTGGATGTTGCATATTTCGAAATACATTATTTAGAAGTTAAACATTTTCCATTTTCCTTACATAAATCGTGGATTGAATTTTGTACAGGACTGAAATGTAGATGTAGCACCCTTGTCTTAAACAGGGCCTACTGGTAAATTTAGCTGTGCTAGGCGTTATTGGTAGTCTTTGTGATCATTTGAGTTTTTTTCCTAAGTCTGGTTTAACTGTGGTGCCCCCCTTCTGTTAACTGGTGGCATTGTACCCTTTGACATTAGTATGATGAGCTGCAATGAGACTGAGTTATGAATATGCATATCTCTTTCAGCCAATCAGTAGGAGTTTCAGGCCACTGAGCATGCTGGGAGAGAGTATATGTTTGGATGAAGTCAGGTGATTGGGGTCCTCTCACCCAGACTTTGGTCTGGTGTGGGTGTGTGAGGAACAGCTGCGTTGGGTGAGGCCTGAAGTCTAACACCTGGCCACGTGCTCAAGGCTCTGCCAGAGAGAGCTTGTTTGCTGTCTGGGGGTGTGTGAGAGGTACTGCCAGAGAGAGAGCCTTTTGTTGCCCGGAGGCATGAGGAAAAGGATGGAGTTCTGAGATGAAGTACCAGAGGTTACTCCTCATGAGCCAGGGGCTGTGGAGAGTCTGGGAAAGCATCAAGAGGGACTCATTCAAGGAAACCCTGCACGGTAATGTGAGTTTTTGGTTGCTATAGGAGACAGCTGTTGCAACGTAGGTACAGAACATTGGGTGCAGGCCTAAGGCCCTTGTTCTGTATTGTTGTCTACCTGGCTGTTTTGTTTTCGGAGCCTGCTGACCAGCATGTCTACTGTCCTAGGGTGTCCTGTGCCCTAACCCTCTCTCCCAACATTTTGTTGTTGTGAGCAATAAACTCACTTTTGTTCATCCTAAAAGTTACTGACGTCCATCTTTTCCTCAAATATCCACACCGCCATGCCGAAGAAAGAGGTGAAATGTCAGCTAGGGGTCACGGGGTGCTACATAGACACAAAACCCCTTATTCTTGAAACACAGTCATAGAAATCTTAAAATCATATCTTACTAAATCATAGACTATTCATGGGAAGATATAACCTATTCTCTATTATCAGGACATTAGCCGTTAATGACATTATCGTTCCAACGAGATTCTGGGAATGCCAAGTATTCCAAATCTTATGAGAAGATGCTCCTGCACTGCACTGAAGCATTTCCTCATGAGATTTAGAATCTTCAGTGTTCCCAAGATACTTACTGGAAAGATCATGGTATGACCCTTGCTGGGGTGCCATGAGCACAAACTGGTAAATATATTTTGTAACAGACACCATCAAGACCAAAGCCACGTCCATGGACCAGAATTTGATCTGATGACGCTGAAGGAAAGTCCACTGCCAGAACATGGGGGAGTGCCATCTGCCGGGGCAGCGGAGGATAAGGTAAGTAAAACTGTTTCTTATGTTCCCTAGACAAAAATTAGCTATCAACCCTTGCTGTGCGGGTGCAGCCTCACTGCAAGAGATCATTTTAAGTTTTTCTGGAGTTGGGATTTAACTGGGGAAAGGTGAGAACCTCTACCAACAGTCTGTGTCCCCATTTGAGAAATTTCCCTGCGCTTCTGGTCACAGGCAGAACAAGAAGTGGTGGAAAATTCCAGCAGTGACAACAGCAACACATTTTCTAGTAGAGTGAGGAAGGTTTTGATTACATGGGTGCAAAACCTGTGTCCCTCCAGCTGTTGCGGAACTACAAGTCCCATCATGCCTCTGCCTTTGGGACTTTTAACAGTCAGCCTTGCAATGCCTCATGGGATTTGAAGTTCTGCAACAGCTGGGGGGCCACAGGTTGAGCACCCATGGTTTAGAACCTCTGTCAAAATCCTAATGCTGTTTGTTTCCTCATGAGGGGAGATTTCCCTTCACTTCCTGCCAAGGTGATGGTTATCAGAGCAGAAATTAGACATGTGTGATTCGTTTAGTTATGAAATTTGAACTAAATTTTCATTATTCGGACATTCGGATGTATCCGAATCTCCAATTCACAATAGTAACAAATTTCAACTAATCCAAAATAAATTGTAACAAAACAACAAATTAGTTTGTATTCAGTTCATTGAAACCTTTTGTGTAATGTAACGACATAACAAATGATCTGAACTGATTTGGATCCATTTTGTTTTTATGTTGCTTTAACATTTTTTATTATTATAACAAAGCACTAGATATGAATGTTAACATATTGCAATAAATAAAGTCAGGTATAAAAGTGAAATAAGATGATGATTCCTACTTATTGTGTTTGCATTGGATGGAGGTGAATCTAACATAATGAATGAATCTGAAATTACTTTTGTTCCATTCATTATGTTATGATTTGGAGATTCTGTTAAATCCACGTTTATCCAACCCAAACAGAATGCATAAGTAATCTCTGGAAATAGTGAATTAACACATTAAAACTAATATATAACCAATCTTCCAAAATTGCTTCAAAAATATTAATTGGTTTGAAACAATGCATTTAGAAAACAAGTCTGAATATACGAGACAATTCCAAATATATGAAACGTTTTCTAAAAACGAATAATTCTAATTTAACAAATATGACAAAACAAAATGATAAACTTAGCAAATGAATACGAAACAAAACAAATGTTTCCAATATGTACATCTCTAGTAGGGATGAACTTTCTGTTCGGGTCGAACATGAGTTTGACTCGAACATTGACTGTTCGCCAGTTCGTCGAAAACCGAACATTATGGGCTGTTCATGCCAAATTAGAGCGGCGCGTAACGGCCCATAATGCACTGCGGAAGCGCAGTGCATTGCTGTATGATGATTGGCCAGAGCATGCACCATGACCTGCATGCTTTGGCCAATCACAGCGCCCTCAGCTAAGAGAGCCATAATTGGCCAAAGGCAGGGTGGCTTTAGCCAATCATGGCTCAGGGGGACTAAGTCCACGCCCCACACTATATAAGGCCGCCTGCACGTCAGCCTTGTGTAGTGTATCGTTGCAGGCGTGGATGGAGAGAGAGTGTCATTTAGAGCAGGCAGGCAGATTATTCAGTTAGCTGCAGTGTATTTAATATATATATATATATATATATATATATATATATATATATATATATATATATATATATATATATATATAGTCAGTCTAGTCTTGTATATATATATATATATATATATATATATATATATATATATATATATATATATATATATCCAGTTTAGCTAGATCTGACTGCAGTCCATTCCTGGTGTACTGTTTCTAATATACTTCAGGCAGGCAGGTGATTCAGTTAGTTGCAGTGTATTATATATATATAATAATACACTGCAGGTGATTCAGTTAGCTGCAGTGTATTAAATATATATATATATATATACACATAGTTATATATATATATATATATATATATATATATATATATATATATATATCCACTGCATACAGTTTAGCTATATCTCACTACAGGCCGTTCCTGGTGTACTTTTTATAATATACTTCAGGCAGGCAGGTGATTCAGTTAGCTGCAGTGTATTCAATATATATATATATGTATATATATATATATATATATATATATATATATATATATTTAAATTATCGATATATATATATATATATATATATATATATATATATATATATATATATATATATATACCCACTCCATACAGTTTTGCTATATCTCACTGCTGCAGGCCATTCCTGGTGTACTGTTTCTAATATACTTCAGGCGGTGTACACAGTATACACAGTATACAATGCTGTGCACCCACTACTACTAGCTACTACTTTCCTGGTGGTGTACACAATACATACAGTGCACCCATAGTTGTTATTAAACTTCTGTTGGTGTACACAGTACCGTGCACCCCTAGTGCAGTTGCTACTGCTTTGCTGGTGGTGTATACAGTACACAATACAGTGTAGTGTTTTTTTGCTAAACAAAATTTACAGCATGTCCGGAAGGCCACCAAGGAGAGGCAGACGCTCACAGGTCACTAGAAGAGGGCAAGCAGGCTCTGTGTCTACAGTCAACAGTGCTGGTCATGGACACAGCACGCATCGTCAGCACATGGCCGTGGAGCACGCTTGTCCTTTTTTCCTGCAGCTGGCCGTGTTACTGAGCCATAACATGCAGAAGAGTTGGTGGAATGGATAACAAAGCCGTCCTCATCCTCCTCATCCTCCTCATCCTCTGTCACCCAGGCTCAGAGTAGTTTGCCTGCCAATGCAGCTGCCAAAGCAGCCTATTCCATTGGCTCCATGTCAACAGTCTCTCCTTCCCTAGCCCCACCATCATGCACAGAGGAGTCCCCCGAACTATTAAACCACAGTGTCGGTACATACTGCAGGAGGATGCGCAGTGATTTGATGGCTCAGATGATGGTAACCAGCTTGAGGAAGGGAGTAACGTCGGCCTAGAGAGAGCGGGTGCCCAAGAAGGTCAAGAAACTGGCAGTCATGTTCCCCCAGCTGCAGCATACTGCCAAGTTTGCTCCAGTGACGAGGAGGGAGGGGATGATGAGGTCACTGACTCAACTTGGGTGCCTGATAGAAGAGAGGAGGAGGCACAGCTCCAATGAGGTCGGATGCCCTCCAGGGGGCAGCTTAAGGACAGCCACCCTATTGCATTACACCACAGAGCTAAGCAGGTGCAGGGCGCTGCTGACTCCCCGCATATTTTGAAAAGTTCTTTGGTGTGGGCCTTTTTTGACACGTGTGCAACAGCAGCCACTTGGGAACAACATGCTTGACCAGACATATGACGACCTCCCATGCAGTCCGTTGGCAACAGCAATTAAAAGACCCACATCAAAGCACAAGGCAGACCTCTCCTTGCTCCTCCTCAACTGGGTTCTCCAATCCCACTATACCTCCAGTCCTCTCAGAAACCTGCACTGAGAGGAATGAAGGTATAGCAATAGGTGTCCCAAGTACTTGGAGCCAATCTGCTATCAGTACACCTCCATCTGATTTTAGCAGGCAAATTTCCCTACCCCAGTTGCTAAACCATCAAAAGAAATTCGGTCCCAGCCATCCACATGCTCAGCATCTGAATGCTAGCTTGGCAAAATTGCTAGCACTGCAACTGCTGCCTTTTCAGCTGGTAGACTCTGCTCCCTTTCGTGAATTTGTGGAATGTGCAGTACCTCAGTGGGAGGTTCCCAAGCGCCATTTCTTTTCACGGAAGGCCATTCCGGCTCTCTACCGGCATGTGAAAGGCAATGTCGGCCTCGTTGGACAGGGCAGTCAGCAGTAAGGTGCATATTACTGCAGACTCATGGTCCAGCAGGCATGGATAGGGACGTTACCTTTCTTTCACGGCGCACTGGGTAACTCTGCTGACAGCTGGGAAGGATGCAGGACAGGGTTCAGTATTGTTGGAGTTTGTTCTGCCACCACACCTCCGAAATGCTAGTGGTGATTCTGCCACAGCTCTCTCCTCCACCCCCTCCTCTTTTTCTTCCTCTATGGCCTCTTCCTCTGCAGATTTCTCCTCTGAACCAGCGGTGCTCTGTAGGCATTCAAGGCGCAAGCACTCAGGCAAAAATATGCCATGCGGTGCTTGAGTTGGTCTGCTTAGGGGACAGGAGCCACACTGAGGCAGAGATTCTTGCAGCTCTGCAGGGACAGGCTCAGAGGTGGTTGACACCACGCCAGCTTCAGCCAGGAATGGTTGTATGTGACAATGGCACCAACCTCCTCTCGGCCCTCTGACAGGGACACTTGACTCATGTCCCCTGTTTGGCTCATGTCCTGAATTTGGTGGTGCAGCGGTTCTTGAGCAGGTACCCGGGCTTACAGGATCTCCTGAGGCAGGCCAGGAAAGTCTGTGGTCATTTACGCATATAATGCCAGTGCTTGGCTGGCTGACATTCAAAGAGAATGCAACCTGCCCAAGAACCGCCTCATTTGTGACATGCCCACCAGGTAGAACTCAATGTTGGCAATGCTGCAGCGGCTGCACATGCAGCAGAGGGCCATCAATGAGTACCTGTGTGAGTATGGCACCAGGACAGGGTCAGGGGAGCTTGGCTTTTTTTTACCACACCAGTGGCTACTGATCAAGGATGCATGCACTGTCCTGTCACCATTTGAGGAGGCCACGAGGATGTGAGCAGTGACAGTGCATGCATCAGTGTAACTGTCCCTCTTGTCTTCCTATTGCAGCACACGCTTCATGGAATAATGGACAGGGCACTTGAGGCAGAACAGCGGGAGGAAGAGGAGGACTTCCTTAGCTCTCAAGGTCCCCTTTATCCAGATACTAGTATTCCTGTAGGCCTGCCGATCACACAGGAAGAAGAAGAGGAGGAGGAGGAGGATTGTGTCAGAATTGAGGTGGAGAATAACACTCAGCATCAGCAGCAGTCTTCAAGGGATCATTTTCAGTCCCTAAAAAACCCATGGAGTTGTACGTGGCTGGGAGGAGGTGGTTGAGGATCATGTGATCCTTAGTGACCCAGAGGACTCAGGATTAAATGCCTCTGCAAACCTACGCTGCATGGCCTCCCTGATCCTGCAAAGCCTGCAAAAGGACCCTAGGGTTCGTGGTATCAAGGAGAGTGATCATTACTGGCTGGCAACCCATCTTGATCCACGTTACAAGGGTAAGGTTGCAGAACTTATCCAGCCTTCTCAGAGGGAGCAGAGGATGAAACATCTTCGGAAAGGCCTTGCAGAAAGGTTTGTGCAATGCGTTTCCAGAGCCTGGGAGGTTACAATTTCCTGGTGCTGGACAACTTGTTGCTGAGGCTTCGTTCAGTCACAGAAAGAGCGGTGGAGAAGGTGGCCGGCTGACCGATGCCTTCAGGCAATTCTTCAATCCTCAGCGCCCAGGTCTGATCAGTTCCAGCAACCATCGCCAGCGTCAGAATTACATGGTGCAGGAATATCTAGGGGCAAGATCAGACTTGGAGACCTTTCCACCAGAACATCCACTGGGTTACTGGGTCTTGAGGATAGACCACTGGCCAGAGCTTGCCCAATATTCAATTGAGCTACTGGCCTGTCCTGCATCCAGCGTTCTTTCTGAATGCACATTCCGTGCTGCTGTAGGCTTTGTAACCGATCACAGAGTGTGCCTGTCCACAGTCTCTTGATCGGCTCACATTCATAAAAATGAATCAGTCTTGGATCACCAGCTACTAAGCACCTGATGCTGATGTAACCAAATGATTTTTCTATGGCTGTGGTATCCCTTGAAGACTGCATATGCTGAGTAGGGATGAGCTTCGAGTTCGAGTCGAACTCATGTTCGACTCGAACATTGGCTGTTCGCAAGTTCACCGAACAGCGAACAATTTGGGGTGTTCGCACAAATTCGAATGCCGCGGAACACCCTTTAAAAGTCTATGGGAGAAATCAAAAGTGCTAATTTTAAAGGCTAATATGCAAGTTATTGTCATAAAAAGTGTTTGGGGACCTGGGTCCTGCCCCAGGGGACATGGATCAATGCAAAAAAAAGTTTTAAAAACGGCCGTTTTTTCAGGAGCAGTGATTTTAATAATGCTTAAAGTCAATCAATAAAAGTGTAATATCCCTTTAAATTTCGTACCTGGGGGGTGTCTATAGTGTGCCTGTAAAGGGGCGCATGTTTCCTGTGTTTAGAACAGTCTGACAGCAAAATGACATTTTGAAGGAAAAAACTCATTTAAAACTACCCGCGGCTATTGCATTGCCGACAATACACATAGAAGTTCATTGATAAAAACGGCATGGGAATTCCCCAAAGGGGAACCCCGAACCAAAATTAAAAAAAAAAAATGACGTGGGAGTCCCCCTAAATTCCATACCAGGCCCTTCAGGTCTGGTATGGATATTAAGGGGAACCCCGGCCAAAATTAAAAAAAAAAAATGACGTGGGGTTCCCCCTAAATTCCATACCAGACCCTTCAGGTCTGGTATGGATTTTAAGGGGAACCCCGCGCCAAAAAAAAAAAAAAAAACGGCGTGGGGTCCCCCCAAAAATCCATACCAGACCCTTATCCGAGCACGCAACCTGGCAGGCCGCAGGAAAAGAGGGGGGGACGAGAGTGCGGCCCCCCTCCCTCCTGAACCGTACCAGGCCACATGCCCTCAACATTGGGAGGGTGCTTTGGGGTAGCCCCCCAAAACACCTTGTCCCCATGTTGATGAGGACAAGGGCCTCATCCCCACAACCCTGGCCGGTGGTTGTGGGGGTCTGCGGGCGGAGGGCTTATCGGAATCTGGAAGCCCCCTTTAACAAGGTGACCCCCAGATCCCGGCCCCCCCCTGTGTGAAATGGTAAGGGGGTACATAAGTACCCCTACCATTTCACGAAAAAAGTGTCAAAAATGTTAAAAATGACAAGAGACAGTTTTTGACAATTCCTTTATTTAAATGCTTCTTCTTTCTTCTATCTTCCTTCATCTTCTGGTTCTTCTAGTTCTTCTGGCTCTTCTGGTTCTTCCTCCGGCGTTCTCGTCCAGCATCTCCTCCGCGGTGTCTTCTATCTTCTTCTCCTCGGGCCGCTCCGCACCCATGGCATGGGGGGGAGGCTCCCGCTCTTCTCTTCTTCTTTTCTTCTCTTCTTCTCTTCTTCTTTTCTTCTTTTCTTCTCCGGGCCGCTCCGCAATCCATGCTGGCAATGAGGGAGGCTCCCGCTGTGTGACGGCGCTCCTCGTCTGACAGTTCTTAAATAACGGGGGGCGGGGCCACCCGGTGACCCCGCCCCCCTCTGACGCACGGTGACTTGACGGGACTTCCCTGTGACGTCACGGGGAATGCCACAGGGAAGTCCCGTCAAGTCACCGTGCGTCAGAGGGGGGCGGGGTCACCGGGTGGCCCCGCCCCCCCGTTATTTAAGAACTGTCAGACGAGGAGCGCCGTCACACAGCGGGAGCCTCCCTCCATGCCAGCATGGATTGCGGAGCGGCCCGGAGAAGAAAATGAAGAAGAGAAGAAAAGAAAAGAAGAAGAGAAGAGCGGGAGCCTCCCCCCCATGCCATGGGTGCGGAGCGGCCCGAGGAGAAGAAGACAGAAGACGCCGCGGAGGAGATGCTGGACGAGAACGCCGGAGGAAGAACCAGAAGAGCCAGAAGAACCAGAAGAACCAGAAGATGAAGGAAGATAGAAGAAAGAAGAAGCATTTAAATAAAGGAATTGTCAAAAACTGTCTCTTGTCATTTTTAACATTTTTGACACTTTCTTCGTGAAATGGTAGGGGTACTTATGTACCCCCTTACCATTTCACACAGGGGGGGGGCCGGGATCTGGGGGTCACCTTGTTAAAGGGGGCTTCCAGATTCCGATAAGCCCCCCGCCCGCAGACCCCCACAACCACCGGCCAGGGTTGTGGGGATGAGGCCCTTGTCCTCATCAACATGGGGACAAGGTGTTTTGGGGGGCTACCCCAAAGCACCCTCCCAATGTTGAGGGCATGTGGCCTGGTACGGTTCAGGAGGGAGGGGGGGCCGCACTCTCGTCCCCCCCTCTTTTCCTGCGGCCTGCCAGGTTGCGTGCTCGGATAAGGGTCTGGTATGGATTTTTGGGGGGACCCCACGCCGTTTTTTTTTTTTTTTTGGCGCGGGGTTCCCCTTAAAATCCATACCAGACCTGAAGGGTCTGGTATGGAATTTAGGGGGAACCCCACGTCATTTTTTTTTTTTAATTTTGGCCGGGGTTCCCCTTAATATCCATACCAGACCTGAAGGGCCTGGTATGGAATTTAGGAGGACTCCCACGTCATTTTTTTTTTAAATTTTGGTTCGGGGTTCCCCTTTGGGGAATTCCCATGCCGTTTTTATCAATGAACTTCTATGTGTATTGTCGGCAATGCAATAGCCGCGAGTAGTTTTAAATGAGTTTTTTCCTTCAAAATGTCATTTTGCTGTCAGACTGTTCTAAACACAGGAAACATGCGCCCCTTTACAGGCATACTATAGACACCCCCCAGGTACGAAATTTAAAGGGATATTACACTTTTATTGTTTGACTCTAAGCATTATTAAAATCACTGCTCCTGAAAAAACGGCCGTTTTTAAAACTTTTTTTTGCATTGATCCATGTCCCCTGGGGCAGGACCCAGGTCCCCAAACACTTTTTATGACAATAACTTTCATATAAGCCTTTAAAATTAGCACTTTTGATTATTCATGTTCGTGTCCCATAGACTTTAACGGTGTTCGCATGTTCGAACGAACTTTTTTCCTGTTCGCATGTTCTGGTGCGAACCGAACAGGGGGGTGTTCGGCTCATCCCTAATGCTGAGTGACTATCCTATTATGCTGAGTGACTATCCTATTCCTCCTCAATTATCATGATGATAGCTTTTAAGAATATTTTCGGTTCAGGGCACCACCACCACTACCTAAGGCCCAATTTTTCTGCCCCATGTAATTACAGTTTTTGATCAAATATTTAACAGCAGGGCTCGTTCCTGTGCTCAACAAGAGTATCTGTGAGGGGTTGCAGTGTTGTGGCACCACCACTGCCTAAGGCCCAATTTTTCTGCCCCTGTTTAACAGGGGCGCGTAATTACAATTTTTGATCTGATATTTCACAGCAGGGCCTGTTCCTGCCCTCAACAAAAGTATCTGTGAGGCTTTACAGTGTTGTGCCACCACCACCACCACCGCCTAAGGCCCAATTTTTCTGCCCCTGTTTAACAGGGGCACATAATTACAATTTTTGATCTAATATTTCACAGCAGGGCCTGTTCCTGCGCTCAACAAAAGTATCTGTAAGGCTTTTCAGTGTTGTGCCACCACCGCCTAAGGCCCAATTTTTCTGCCCCTGTTTAACAGGGGCATGTCATTACAATTCTTAATATAATATTTAACAGCAGGGCCCGTTCCAGCACCCACCAAGAGTAACTGTGAGGGCTTACAGTGTTCTGGTACCACCAACACCTAAGGCCCAATTTTCCGCAGAGTGCATAGGGCAGGCCGTATAGTATATATAGGCCTTTTTTTTTCAAACATCCGACTTACAAACGACACAGACGGGCACAGACAGCAAAACAAATGTTACAGGGGTGATGATAGCTCTTTCCTATGTTATTCAAAAAGCTTAAAAATAGATTTTTTGGATGGAGCTACACTTACAAAATGTACCTGTTCCGAGTTACAAACAGATTCAACTTAAGAACAAACCTACAGTCCCTATTTTGTTTGTAACCCGGGGACCACCTGTATACTGTTCCTGTTCACAGTATATAGGGCCTGGGGGCCCCAGGCCTTTTTTCTTTTTTAATTTGGGTGCTGGGTTCACCTTATTATTCATACCAGACCCAAAGGGCCTGGTAGTGGGCTGGGGGGGGGGGGCAACATTACATTACAGCTGCTAGCAGTTTTAAATTACTTTTTTTCCTTTAGAAATGTTATTTTGTGCAGGGACTGTTCTAAACTCGGGAAAAATGTGCCACTATACAGGTATACTATAGACACCCCCAGGCATGATATTTAAAGGAATATTACACTTTTATTGTTTAACTTTAAGCATTATTAAAATCACTGCCCCCGAAAAAACGGCCGTTATTAAAACTTTTTTTGTATTGATACATGTCTCCTGGGGCAGGACCCAGGTTCCCCAACACTTTTTATGACAATAACTTGCATATTAGCCTTTAAAATTAGCACTTTTGATTTTTCACGTTCGAGTCCATAGACTTTACGTCACGTTCACGTGTTCGCACAAATTTTTGGTCTGTTCGCATGTTCTGCCGCGAACCAATCCGGGGGGTGTTCAGCTCATCCCTAATCTCTAGCAGAAATAGAGATATCGGGTAAAGGAACACAGGCAGCATGTATAACCCCATTATTATCCAAAAAAGAGAATAAAAAATTGGCTTTTGTACATTTGTTTTTACTAGTTTTATTTAATTTGTTCCAAACTACAGAATTACAGTAAACAAAATCACAATCATTGTTTTATTAGATGTTCATTTGATCAGTCCTTTTTCCATTTTATTCTATAAAGATTAAACGAACAAAAAGTTAGTCAATTATGGCACACCAGTTACAGCCACATCAAAAAATAAAAGAATAAATGTTCCATAGTTACATAGTTAGTCAGGTTGAAAAAAGACACAAGTCTATCTAGTTCAACCACAAAAAAAATCATACAATCCCATATACACAATCCTTTACCCACAGTTGATCCAGAGGAAGGCGAAAAACTCCAGCAAATGATCCAATTTGCTACAACAGGGGAAAAAATTCCTTCCCAATCCCTTGAGAGGCAATCAGATTTTCCCTGGATCAACTTTACCTATAAATGTTAGTATCCAGTTATATTATGTGCATTTAGGAAAGAATACAGGCCTTTTTTAAAGTAATCTACTGAGCTGGCCAGAACCAGGTCTTGATGGAGTTTCTTCCATATTTTCACAGCTCTTTACTGTGAAGAAACCTTTCCAAACCTACTGTACACATAAAGAATGCCTCCTTGTCCTCTGCGGTGACCTTAAAGTGAATAACTCAACACCAAGTTCACTATATGGACTACTATTGTATTTGTACATGTTGATCATATCCCCCCTTAATCTCCTCTTCTCAAGAAAGAATAAATTCAGTTCCTCTAATCTTTCCTCATAGCTGAGTTCTTCCATGCCTCTTATCAGTTTGGTTGCCCTTCTCTGCTCTTTCTCCAGTTCCCCAATATCCTTTTAGAGAACTGGTGCACAAAACTGAACTGCATATTCCAGATGAGGTCTTACTAATGATTTGTACAGGGGCAATATAATATCTCTCTCTGTGGAGTCCATACCTCTCTTATTACAAGAAAGGATTTTGCTCGCTTTGGAAACCATAGCTTGGTATTGCATGATATTATTAGCATATTATTATTTCCTCTTCCATTCGGCCTAAAGCAAAAGCAATTATGGAACGGCCCACACGTGCAATGATTTTTTTTTGTTGTTTCTTTGTACCTATGCTCCAAACATTGAATTGACCTGATTATCAAAGGATCAAAATGAAACATGCATGGGCACCTTTAGACATTCACATGGAGATAATACATATTATCATGGGTGCAAACCTAAAATACCATTTTATGATTCACACAATGTACTGTATTGATTGATATTTGTAATAAAAACTTTTCCTAGCAGCTAGTTCTGGTTTAACATTAAATTGAATTAGTTGCATCAGCTCAGAAGGGGAGATCAATAAGAACCACCTTAGAGAACAAGTGGCGGCACGTTTCCAAGTGTTTCCAGCCTATTCCTGCCTATTAAAGTCATTTATATTCACCAAACTGATCATTTTACGTAGTGGAGAACCGTCGCTGACGAGGAAATTGGCTCCACTGCATTGTCAAATTGATCCAATATAAACTGCTAAATATTTGTATCCTGAAAGAGAATCTGTATTTTTTCCTTGCTCTTCTCTAACTAAGCTTTGACTGAGAAAAATACTCACAATTCTGGGCAGGAGGAACATGTAGCTAACTTCTTCAATATGCTGATGCTTGATAATGGGATGCTCAAGCATCCAGCCCTGATAGGCCTGTTATAAACTTTGGCTATGAATTTCTCCACAGTAACTCCAGCTACAAAGTCAATGGGGTTGATTTACTAAAACCGAGTGCAAAATCTGATGCAGCTCTGCATAGAAACCAATCTGCTTCCAGTTTTTTTTTGTCAAAGCTTAATTGAACAAGCTGAAGTTAGAGGCTGATTGGCTACCATGCGCAGCTGCACCAGATTTTGCACTCTCCAGTTTTGATAAATCAACCCCAACAAGTGCTTGTTTGCTCCTTTACTGCTTAATAAAAATAGTCAAATTCTTGAATGTCCTTAAATCTGTTGCTTGTCCAGCCAAAGACACGAGAATGAGTCAGATGAACCACTGGCAAAAGATCTTCAGTCTTCTTGAACATACACCAAATTTACATTTTTCTGCCATATAACCAGAGCGTTCCTATTTATGGAAGAAGCTACACCTTCAGACATTGAGAGGAGGTTGGATTGAGCCTGCCAGATCCATTCATGGCAATCAATCACATTTCACCTTCCATCCCTTAAGAGAAATCAGGACAATAAAAGCATGATTTGTGATTAGTTGCTTTGGGATACTGGGAGCATTGTTCTTTACCTTACTGCACAAGCCAGTCTGTGATTAAACTGCTTCTCCCCCACACAAATATTTCTGATTTTCCCAGAACAGCTTTAGAGAATGAGTAAAATATACTTCTCTGCATTTTCTCTTAGGTTTATCAACCAGGACCAAGCAAACACAAAACCATTTCATTCCTTGTCTTCCTCTTCCTTCTTCTGTAATATTTCAAATTGAATTCAGGTGTTGTCTTGTCGCCTCTTGTCTGATTTTGGAGTTAAAGAATAACTCCGGGTAGCAATACATAAAATTCAGTATAAGCCATAGCAATATTGCTGCTTACCTGTGTCTTAACTTTGGTTTTAGTGCATTGACAGGCAGAAAACCTGATGAGCTTAATTAGATATCTACCTTTATAATTGAAACTTGCTCAATAAGGGCCTCTGGGCATGTCTCAGACAATGTTGGTTTGTCAATAGTGTGGTCCTCATCATGCACACTATGGAGCTGGTTGCAGAAGTTAAGTCATTTTTAAACATTCAGATTTCACTCTATACACACAAACATTTTCCAAACTATACCGTCAGGCTATATAGTACAATTACATTTGCTCTGCCACTACAGATCATGATGAACATTTCAACATCCTTTCAGATCAAAAAGATTGTGGAGCAGAACCATACATGAATCTAATGTCTTGGAAACTCCAGCCAGTTGGAGAACAATGATCACTTTATTTGTGCAGGCACAACAGACACTCTAGGACACCATTATCATATTAGGCCAAAGACTGAAGTGCCCATGCCCAACAAATCTAACACTACCAAACCCTGAAGAAAGGGGAGCCCCAAGCCCCCAAAATGCATTGGCTATGTTTTGGGTCATGTTCCAATAAAGTAATTGTTCTCCAACTGGGTGTAGTTTATAAGGCTTTCTATTCATGCACATACCTTACCTTACTTAAGGCTTTACCACTAATGCAAGATCCAGGTGATGTAATGGACCATATAGTATATGTTCATGTCCATATATGGTCGATGACATCACCTGGGAGAACCCATTCCCTTATATATAACAGCTGTCATTCACCAAACTTTTCTTTTGGCGGATGACAAGTGAACACGCGAGACATTTCTCCAAAGTAGCGTTTATTTTCTTTTGGCAGGTCAGTGTGTGCATCGGGCATCACTGGATGATGTGATTGACGATGGATTTACAGGGGCTATTTTTTGGAATCTTTTTAAATAAAGGACTTGTTACATGTTTGGGTGTCTTTATTTCTAGGTTGCAACTTTTTTTTGTGATTGAGTACGAGAATTATGTAGCCCTACTCATTCACATTACGGGGGGCAGTATCTGGGTGCCCCTTATGCTCGATAAGTCCCCTACATGCAGATCCCCACAATCACCGGGCCAGGGTTGTCCTCATCATGTTCAGGCCATTCAGTCTGCATTCTTGGTTTAAGGGTCAGCTATGGGTTTTCAGGGAAACGCCAACATATCTTTTTTTTCTGTGTAAGGCCTACCCGGTATGAAAAAGGGGAACTCCATGCCGTTTTCTTATAAAAAAAAACTATCCCCACCCCTTTGCTTACATGGGGGGATTCCCCCTTTGCTTACATGGGGGGGAGTCCCGCCCATGTACGCAAATCAGGCCAGTGATGTCACTGGTTGTAAAGGATGACGCAACTGTAGCAACCTGAGTCAACAGAGAAGTTTGTGTCCTCTCTTCAGCCAGGTCCCACTTTCTGTTCTTCCAGAGGGTAGTGAAATGTTGGCGGGATAAGGAAAAGAAAGTGAAAGGGAAAGACCTTGTAAATATCATGTGCCAGCGGAATGCTTCAGTATGAAAAGGTGTAGTCCATTGTGGGGGCAAGCACTGAGGGGCATAGAAAACAAAAGCAGCCACCCTGGGACAGGAAGTCTATGAATACAAAAACAAAGCCTTCATTTCTCAGATGATAGCCAGGTAGGGGGAGAGAAAAGGTACATTGCACTGGTAATAAAAGATATTGTATTTATAAAAAAAAGCTGTGAGTTTAGTGTCACTTCAATAGTTACAGCTAGGTAGATTTAAAAGACACAAATTAATTCAGCTTTGTATTCATCATGTATACTCCGCTTGGACATTTTTACCTACAGGTAAGCCTACAATAAGGCTTACCTATAGGTAAAATGAATATTCACCCTGCATACAGACGCTTACGTCAGCGGCACATGCGCAGTGAAGGTTTGGTGTATCGTGCGTATCGGAACGGAAGGCTCCCGCGGAGAGTGATGTCATCGTGGCTCCAGCCACTCACAGCGCCAGAGCCAGCGACCCCGGAAGAAACTGCGAGACAACATGTCAGCCCCCTCAGCACTGCCCGGGTCGGGCTGGGGGAGCTTCGTTCTAAGGTAAGTATTTCATAATGTGCTGGTATGTGATGCATACTAACACATTATTCCATTGTCTTGCAGGTTTTTTTTTTGTTTTCAGAGGTTTACTACCACTTTACTACAGCTATAAATTATTATTATTCACAATAAGTGTATGGACCAGAATTTGAATGGTATTAGCTCTTTGCAGTTCCTGTACAATGACTGACACTGGTAGAAGAAAAGGTAGAACAGGGAGCAAATCAGTAGTAGTGACAAGTACTGTAGCATGCTGAATGGAGGGGTGTTCAAAACTAGTGGCAAAGAAGAAGTACTTTGGGGGACACCTCTGTACTGAAGGGCCGTTTTTCAGCAAGGGGTGCATTTTTTTTTCTAATTTGTAATGAACTATTTTATTTTGTTTTATTTATAATGGAGTTCTGCTTTTACAGAACATATATATATATATATATATATATATATATATATATATATATATATTATATATATTAGTTTTTTATACACATATAGTATATCTACGTGTTTCTGTTAAAATTTGTATTCTTACTGTGTTGGTGTTATCTCTAAACTTATATTTATTTCTGACAAATAGAAAGTTTGTGAACTTTTAAAACAGAATTTATTAGTGAGACTTGTGATATTTGAAAAGAATACATTCTTAATCTGCTGAGGGCATCTGTGGTACATGATTATTGGGAAGACGTCTTAAAAATCATAGAAGAAAAATTGACTGCCTTTAGAATGTTGTTAGATAAATAAACTTATCAGTATGGAGTCTTGGGAAACAAATGTAAGAAAAACAAATCCTGAACAGTGGGGGTAAATAAAAGTTTGTAGGCTTCAGAGTGCTGTGACAGGCGTGTAGTATAGCTGGAGATGTCTGTTTGTTAGCTGGAAAGACACTGGTAAGTTTGTCATGTGGGACTGGACCAAGCCTTACCAAAGAGTTTGAGCGCTGTTTTGGAAGGGTCCTTTCCCTAACTAAGGTAATTCCCCTACTACCAGGCTGTGTTGGAGGATCCTGGGCTATAGCAGAGGGCCCAGAAGGCTTGGCCCTCTTGCAGGCTGTGTGCCTAGAGCAGAGGGGGTCAACAATTATAGAAGGCTTCATTTGCAGCCCCCAACAATTCAAAAGTGTCACACCTTAGCAGTGGTGAAATACACTGCGCCAAGGTAATCAACCCATTCAGAATTAATGGACTGTAATGCACCTCAAAACTCAGAAAAATTTCAGTCCTGCTGTATTTTGTATGCACACATAAGAGAAAGCTAAAGTTAAACAAACAAACACTGATGTCAGTGGCATTAATAGTAACTGGTGCCAGTGGCCACAATAATAGCCCCCAACATTGGGGTTAGTGGCCGCTAAAATAACTCTCTGCCTTAAAGTAAGTGGCTGCAATAATACCACTCAGCATTAGTGTCAGCAACCACAATAATGACACCCAGCATTGGTGTCAGTGGCCACAGAAATAACTCCCAGCCTAAGTGTCAATTGCCACAATCATAACTCCATCTGTCTTGGTGTCAGTGGCTGCAATAATAACACTCAGAGTTGGTGTCAGCAACCACAATAATAACCCCCTGCACTGGTGTCAGTCATCACAATAATAACCCCCTGCACTGGTGTCAGTCATCACAATAATAACCCCCTGCATTGGTGTCAGTCATCACAATAATAACCCCCTGCATTGGTGTCAGTCATCACAATAATAATCCCCTGCATTGGTGTCAGTCATCACAATAATAACTCCCAGCAAATGGTGTAGGGGTGAGGACTTGCATTCAGACAACTGGGGCACTAGAATCTTCTGTTTTCTAGAAAGGTGCTTGTACTCTTTTTGTAAAATCTTATAGCTTGAGGGAAGAGACTGATGTGAATGTACAATATATATGTAAAGCACTGCGTAAATTGTTGGCTTTCTAGAAGTACCTGTAATAAATAAAATAAATAAATAAGGTTTAAAAAAAAGTCTTTGAAAAGTCTAACACCTGGACCTGTATTACTGAAACACTTGTCTAAATGAACTGCCTGGGGACAGGATATTCCTAAAAGTTGGTTCCAGTTACAAAGCCCAATGATTTTTTTGAGTAGAGGCATCGCAAAGAAAGAATTCAGGAAAGTATGCGGATGCTCAGATCATTTTGTTTACCCAGGTGCTATAGAGGGAAAGTGGATAGAAACTGCCAAGAGAAGGTCATCTCACATGACCCTCCCCTCTCCAGGGTTACATACATGTAAGAGGGGAGTTAATGTTTTGTTTTTGGGTTTGACTTGCCTATTGGTGAGGAAGTTCAGCTTTGGCCTTCATATATAGTGCAGGCGGATGAGTTAAAGAGGAAGTAAACCCTGATGGGTTTTACTTCCTCTTTTGCTCGCTGCAAAGCCTGCAAATGAAAAGCATAATGGGCTAGTATGCATCACATACTAGCCCATTATGTGTCACTAACCTGCAAAAGAATCCAGTGATGTCCCCTGTGTAGGCAGCGTCCCTCTTCTGACCCCTCTTCCTTCCGGGCTGCGGACTCTGGCTATGTGATTCACCGGAGCCACGTGACGTCACTCCCGCACATGCACACGGGAGCGGCACAGGCTAGGAAAGAAATGGCACTTAGTTTTGTTTCTTCCCCGCGCATGCGTCGTTGGAATTTTCGGCGGACTACAAGTGAAATATCTCCTAAATGGCGCACGTTTAGGAGATATTTCCAATACCTATAGGTAAGCCTTATTCTAGGCTTACCTATAGGTAGAAGTCCAAAAAGTGGGTTTACAACCACTTTAAGGGTCTGAGTACGTGTACTAGTGAAAGATGAAGTGTGCATACCTCCATGGAGAGGAGAACATTGGAGGCCCTGTGACCCTGAAAGGAAATTGACAACCATGTCCTGAAAGTATTTAGAAAAAACCCTCTTAACACCCATTAGTGGGATTAAATCCTAAACTGTGAGTTCCTAATGTAAGTCTAGAGCAGCCTTGCTCAACCATTTTACCCCAGAGGAACCCTTGAAATAGGTTTAGGTCCCAGGGAACCCCTGCCGATATAAACTCATTGCAGGTAAGTGGAAAGACAAACATAAAGATCATTGCATCACTTGACTGGCTCTGCCAAGTGGCATTGTACTCAGAACTATGTAGGCAGTAGAGATGGGCCTAACACTCCCCTGTTCGGTTCGCAGCAAAACTCCCAAACAGTGGGAAAGTTCTATGTTAAAAAGTTCTTATATGCAAGTAATTGGCCATAAAAGGGATATAGGGTCGGGTACTGCCCTTGGGGACATGTATCAATATACATTTTTTTTTTAAACGATCATTTTTTCAGGGGCAGTGATTTTATTGATGCTCAAAGTGCAACAATAAAAATGAAAAATTCCTTTAAATATAGTGCCAGGGAGTCCCCTTAGTCTGCCTGTAAAGTAGCGCATCTGAAGTAGGCATAAAACACGCTGCAGCAAAAATGACATTTAAACAAGTCAAATCACATTTAAATTGACTCACAGTTGCAATTGCCAGCACACGGCTAGTGAAAAAAAAAAAAAGAAAGCAAGAAACGGCAAAATTTAAAATGAAAAAATCCATACCAGACCCTTATCCGAGCAAGCAGCCTGGCAGGTCAGGAAAGGGAAAAGACTAGCAAGCCTCCCCACCCCCGAACCAGGCCACATCCCCACAACCGTGACCGGTGGTTGTGGGGGTCTGCGGGCAGGGGGGTTATCGGAATCTGGAAGCCCCTTTAACAAGGGGGCCCCCAGATCCCGCCCCCCCATGTGAATGAGTATGGAGTACATAGTACCCCTACCCATTCACCAAAAAAGTATCAAAAAGTAATAAAAACATAGAGACTATACCTTTATTAAAAAATTAAAAAACAGTATCCCCCAATGTAAATCCATACTGGGCCAGGATCTGGGGGCCCTTGTTAAAGGGGGCTTTTAGATTCCGATAAGCCCCCTGCCTGCAAACCCCCACAACCATGGGGACAAGGTGCTTTGTGCTGGGGGGGCAGAGCCCCAAAGCACCCACCCCCCCATCTTGAGGGTATGCAACCTGGAATGGTTCAGGAGGAGGGGGGGCGCTCGCTCAACCCCCTCCCCCCTTTCCTGACTTGCCAGGCTGCATGCTCGGATAAGGATCTGGTATGGATTTTGGGGGGTACCATTGACAGCTGACCATTGACAGCTGATGACTCATCGGTTGTTAAGGATGCCGTGGCCGGCTTTCCGGCCCTGCTCCTTAACAGCCAGCTTATACTGCGCCCTGATTGGGCAAAGCTTTGCCCAATCAGGGCGCAAAATGCACCCTGTACCTTGCAGTGCATTGCAGGGTGTTCGTCCCAAACTGATGCTCGGGCCGAACCATTCGCCCAACTCTAGTAGGCACCATCAGATAAGAAGTCAATAAGCCACAGCTGAAGGAACCCCTATCAACCTCTGGTGAAACCCTAGGGTTCCTTAGACAACTGGTTGAGAATGGCTGGTTTAGACAATTATCCATATCAGGAGGATCTGAATACGTCCTATCATTTGGAATGTGACTGTACCATCTGTATTATAGAGTTATGTACACTGATCTTGTAACTTGACTGTGAGAAACTATTTAGTAAATACGTTGTAGAAGAAAAAAAAAACTTGTCTTCATTTAATGTCGAGTGCAGACAGTCAGCCATAGCAATGAAGCCTTACAATATACTGGATGAAAGCAGACTTGGTATTGCACTTATATTCAGCCTATTCTTGGGGTAATCCTTATAGGTTAGGAGTGGTGGTGGTGTTTTAAGGGTTTAATCAGCCCTAGTTGTGGACATGACTATAAAATGAACCGGTAATAACTGAGGCCTCCGAATTAAAGTGTGTCATATTTAGCTCTATGGCCTGGGATGTAAAACCATAACTTGCCTGTACTGTGGGCAAGGTGGAGTCTCAACTCACTGTCCCTGAAAAGCTGCTGAGAGAGAGGACCCCTGAAGGCCCAGGAAGTGGCTTAACAACCCAGATATAATAACATAAATGTCATTATTTCTCTACTACTCCATTATGACAGTTCCCTGTTGTAGTGGAGCAACTCAGCTTGGCAATCTTAGAAGCAGTTGTTGAATGCTGTGACAGCAGCAATGAGCCCTGCCCATTACCTTTAAGCATTGTTCCCTTTGCTACAAAGATGTGGCAAATTCACAACTGTGTGCTGCCTCAATGTACAGAGGAGGCTAAGGTTAGAACTGTTGTTCTCATCTGTCAGTAGAAATAACTGTTCATAATCTAGCCCATTAAGGGTCATCTATAACTCAACAGATGTCCTTTTGGTGCAATTAAAAAACACTGTTGTTTTAGTCCTAAATGTGCAGATTGCATTTTAGTTATAATAAAAGATCATTCTGGTTAGATGCCAAATCTGAAATGTCAGTTTTGGGTGAAGTCCAACTGACCCATTAGTTACTCCTTTATATAAACCAAATTGTAGTTTCATTTTATTGTCCCTTTTATAGGCCTTTTTATAAACATTGTAATGTAGGTGAACTGGCCCTGTGACAGGTCTTTGTTCTATGTATACAATCATTTAGGAGAAATCACTGAGGGTTCCAGACTAATGTGGATACTCTGTGTAAAACGTTGTAAGTACGTGCTTCTCAAAGACACCTAAGGCGGAGAACCAATCTTCATCCATGACCCCTATTGTGTTTTGCAGCATGACATTCTAAAGTTCAGGTTTTTTTTACATTGGTGATAGCTTTCATGCTGACAGAAAGTACCAAGTTATCCAGCATGTGAAGTTCCAGAACAGGCACAGCTGTGGACAGGCAGCTTTCATGTAGAGCCATATTAGAAGCAGAAAATCCAACAGACGAAACATAAGGAACCAAGGAAGTGCACCCTTCTGCCCAGGCTCTCACTCAGTATAATGGGCAAGTTTTTACTTCTCATCTGTGGAACTTCTGTTGATAGCAATTCTCATGAATGTATACCTAAGAACAACAAAATAAATGAAACTTACGGAACTTAAATTGAATAATGCAAAATGTACCAATCTGCACAAATGTATATCTTACAATGACAACAAATAAATAAAATCGTGTGTGATTTCAAACAAAATATTGCAAAGTGTGAAAATCCGCAAAAGGAATAAATGATGTTGTGCCTATAATCACATGAAAAATCTGCAATAGTGAATATAGATAAAAATCTCAAAATCCACAATTAAATAGATGTGATAAATTAATAATTATGACGTGAAGTTATGCCTCCGCCCACGCCCTACGCATTATGTCACACCCACGTGACTTCTTCAGGGAATCCTGGGCGTGACGTAATGCGTGGGGCGTGAGCGGAGGCATACCGGAAGTGAAGTCAGCACGGATGCGAGTTCGATACTCGTGGATTTTCATGCAGAACGGGGACACAGACAGCAATAAAAACTAACAGGTGTTCTAATCCCTCTCCACTCTATCCAAAACTAAAAAAAAAAAAAAAAAAAAAGTTTTCCCTTTGGTTATACTTTAAATTTCAGCTTTGACCAGAAAGTAATACAAAAATCTAACATAGTGATAGAATTCTTCTATAATGCTACTGGTTATTTTTAATTATCAGAGGATTGCCAGGGACAAAAAAGTTCCTTTGACAATAGCCATGGACCCAGGGACTGTCTATGGAGACCAGAAATAGCTGGTGGCCATCTTGATTAATAAAAAAATAAGGTGGTATAGTTGGGCTGCTCACTTCCTATTTGGGAACCCCATCAAAGAAATCTTTCATGTGTCACTTATATGTCCGTCCAGCCTTAAATGGCAGCCAACATGGAAAGACAGGTTAAATAGTGAGGTTACATACATATTTCTTTTATCTATTTCTGTGCAGGTACTCGTTCATACGTATTTATAAATGGCAAGAACAAATTTATAAAAGGAGCCTTTGTCTCTGTGTTGTATTTATTTAACAATGCAAAAACCCTTTTTCTTTTCCAATTAAGGTTATAAACCATACAGTCATAAAACCGTACTATACAGTTTAGAAAAGTAACGGAACATGATAACATTATTGACACACAGCATTGGTCGTTAAGGAACCTGTTTAACACTATTTTGGGCTATGGTTATAATTTGGCTTTACTATGTGCCTTGTGGCTGTTTTATATAGCATTTTTACATGCCAGATGAAAGTTAAAATCAGGATTTGCAGTGGGAGTGTCTGCTCTGTAAGCTGATTGGCAGAGGAGGAAAGTACATCAATGGGCTTACAGGAAGGAGAGCTCAGAGTAGGCATTAGACGATAGGTTCACAAAAAGTGCATAGAGCAAATAGAGAGCAGGGCAGAGGACCATCAACAGCAGAAGAACTGGCTCTGGCAAGTGTTAGTATTTTTTTCTGATACCATGTTAAAGTATAATTTAAGGCAAAACTTTTTTTTTATTGTGTTGAATAGAGTGTAGAGGGATTAGAACAGCTTTTAGATTTTTATTGCTGTCCGTGCCCCCCATTAGGGAGATTCGCTCTCTATTTCCCAGATAGCAGAGATAACTTGCCCCAAATTTGTGGCAGTGTTGAATTGTAAGTCTGTTAACTTGCTGCACATTTTCACTGGTAAATTGTATACTTACAGAGCACTTGAAGCACAAGTTCTAGTTGCCACTTTTCCAATTTGTAGCAAACAAGCATGGCAAGTCTCTAGCAAGATCAAAGTTGCAGTTGTGAGTCTACAGCAAGAGCTCTGCAAGTCTACAGCATAAAAATTCAGCCACAGTGACCCCTGTGGTGGGATGACTATTGCACAACATAACTGAACCAGAACTTGCAGCAGACTTGCAGAATGTTTGCAAAGAATGTTGATCTGGAGTTATGCAATGTGGACTTGCTGCAATTGTACAACACACTTGGAAAGTCTAGCAATAGCTTAGCAAGTCATTGTCAAACTTGCAGCACAATTGCTTGCTATCTGGGTTTTCCTGTTTACCATTATCAATTAAAGTGAAAGTAAAAGGAAGTCCCAAATGTTGTGTCATTCTCAGAAAAGTAATACAGGGACAATTGTCCAATGAGGACACTAGTTCTGGTGACCTGGCGGTCCCCAATGCAGTCTTTTATTTTGTAGGTATTTCCTGTCACTTACTGTTTGGCTATGGGGGGAGTTAAATCTCCACAATGGGACACAGATGGTGAAAAAAAAATATGATATCCCTTACGAGATTTAATATGAAAAAAAGTTTAGCCTATACCTCCACTTTGATTTACAGCACCGCATAGCTGATACATCATGTCCATTACATTTATTGGCAGATAAATCATTTTCTGCGTATTTTTTTCAACTTTGTATTTTGCTGTCTGGCTGTCCTTTAAGACCCATTTACCAGGTAACATAACAGGTTAAAGTACACTTACCATCTCTTAAACGTACCATGCTGGCTTAGTGAATAACATTTAGACAATCAGAGCTATCTAGCTTGACTACTGATAAGCATAGGCTCATGTATGAGCAATAAACCAATACCTTGCCCCCCAAAAAGACATGGAAGCTGATTAGGTTGGAAATAGGGCAAGGCCACAGCTTTATTGAACTTTCCAAATGCAACAACTTTCCAAATGAACCAAACAACAATGCAAGCCACAGTTATACAAAACAACTCACATAGCCTATGACAAGAGACCTGTCCTTACCATCAGTGCCAGACAGACATTAGATTTAACTTGAGGGCATAGCCAATAAAGCAACATCAATTGCTGGCAAGGTCAAAAACACCAATAAAACTGTGACAAAACATCATAACGTGCGGGAGGATGGGCAACTCTTGTGACTGAATCTCCTCAGAGCAGTTGGAAATGCCCCAGCATAACCTTTTCCTAGAGTTCGGGCTCCACCCAGTCACCTTAGGTCTTTGTAGCTGATCTTAAACAGAGCCACTTAACTACCCTGTTAGGTTCACGCCCACAGTGATGCCATGCTTCCAGCAGTCAAGGCTCCCTTTCCCTAAAGGAGGTTCAATGGGCCTTCATTAACATGTTCTTAGACATCTCCATGGGTGTTGTATGTACCCTGAATTCAGGGGTTACCCATTAAGCCATTTCAACACTTTTCAGTGCTTTCCAGGTTTCTCCTAAGTTGGCCCATTCTCCTGTATCCTGAACCTCCCTACAGGCTCACCATTGTAATGGGCAGCCTCATCTGTGAATACGAAGGTGCATGAAATGAGAGGAGGAAGACCACACATGGAAATAAACCAGGAAGTGCCCAGGAGTATCAGAAGTTGCCTATTAGTGCACCTTGTGGATATCTGAGGGTATGTCGGATTAACTAGATGACATCTGCATTTACAGCATGAACAATCAAATGTTCATGTAAGTGAAAGCAATATTCACATTTTTGGCAATCCCAAACTTGTGCAAAATTCACCGTTGTGCTAATTTCTACCCTCATCAACCCAACTTAATCTTATCTTAAACTATCTAAAACTAAAGGCAAAACGTTTTTTTCATTAGATTGGCTAGAGTATGGGAAGGTTGTAACCCCTGTCAGTTTTTTTTGCCATATTTGTCCTATTAGGGAAATTTCCTAGAGAAGAGAAGCCAAGAAGCCAAGAAGCCAAGAAGCCCAGAAGTCCGGACCTCCGCTCGCAATAGAGCTACATGAAGACAGCGGAGGGGCCGGCCGAAGACCTGCGACACCGGGAGAAGAGGCCGGAGAGCGGAGAAGAACCAACCGGACGCCGGGAGAAGATGAAGCGGAGGGACCCCCGAAGCCGGAAGAAGACCCCCGAAGCCGGAGGAAGATCCCCCCCCCCGGAGCTGTTTAATAAAATATTTTAAAAACCTGTGTAGTGTGTTTTATTACTTACACTTTTTTCCTAGGTAAATGGGTAGGGGTACCATGTACCCCATACTCATTTACATAGGGTGGGGGGCCGGGATCTGGGGGCCCCCTTATTAAAGGGGGCTCCCAGATTCCGATAAGCCCCCGCCCGCAGACCCCGACAACCAACGGCCAGGGTTGTCGGGAAGAGGCCCTTGTCCTCATCAACATGGGGACAAGGTGCTTTGGGGGGGGGGCGCAGGGCGCCCCCCTCCCCCAAAGCACCCACCCCCCATGTTGAGGGCATGCGGCCTGGTACGGTTCAGGAGGGGGGGGGCGCTCGCTCATCCCCACCCCCTTTCCTGACCGGCCAGGCTGCGTGCTCGGATCGGGGTCTGGTATGGATTTTAGGGGGACCCCACGCCGTTTTTTCGGCGTAGCGGGGTTCCCCTTTATAATCCATACCAGACCTAAGGGCCTGGTATGCCCCGTGACGGGGCTAGTAAGGTGTCAATCTCGCCGATAAAAGCGGCAAGATTGACATCCTTTTCTAGTCCCGTCGCACCTGAGCCACGTTCAAAATGAACGGACTTGTCCGTGTGTGGGCAAGTCCGTTCATTCTGAAAGTCCGCCGGAACTCCGGCGAAAGTCCGTCGGAAAGACGGGCGGACTTAGCCCGCTGGAAAGTCCCGGCGTGTGTGGGCAAGTCCGTCCGTTTTAAAGTCCGGCGCACCTGGCGGACAAAGTCCGTCGGAAAGTGTGCCGGACCAAGTAGGATAGAAAGTCCGCTCGTGTGTACGCGGCATTAGCGTTGATTTTTAGCTTAATGCTAAGCTAAAAATGACAGCAGCAAGAGCCTAATGCTGCGTACACATGATCGGATTTTCCAACAACAAATGTTCGATGGGAGCTTGTTGTCGGAAATCCTGACCGTGTGTAGGCTCCATCGGACATTTTTTGTTGGAATTTCCGTCAACAAAAATTTGAGAGCTGGTTCTCAAATTTTCCGACAACAAAATCTGTTGTCAGAAATTCCGAGCGTGTGTACACAATTCCGACGCACAAAATTCCATGCATGCTCTGAATCAAGTACGAGACGGAAGCGCTCGGTCTGGTAAAACTAGCGTTCGTAATGGAGATAGCACATTCATCACGCTGCAAATTTTTAAATCTTTCAATGCAGCGCATTCTCTTCTTCTTTATAATGCTAGAATAATGAACTTGTTTTGCAGCTGATATTCACACAGATTTCTGACAAACTGATTTCTTTATTATTTCTTGTGATCTCATGAAGAAGAATTTTTTTTTTCCGCCAGATCTCCAGAATAATGTTTTTAATTTTTGTTTATAGTAATCTCCTTTTTTTTTAAAATCAAGATCTCCTGTTTTTTATTTTTTTTCTAGTGATCTAAATAATATTTTTTTTTCGTTTTGTGTGTCAAATTACCACAACACCATTATTATCTTGTATTTTTTAACCTCAAGGAGATTGGTTGGTGTTGGTGTCCCTTGTTAATTTGACATTGTCTTTTTAAAATGTACCTGCCTACTCACAAACAAACTGTCTTTTTTTAATTTTAACACATAGCCAATGATTTTAGACAAAAAATAGACATTTATTAGGAGTCATAACAAAATAAAGAGGAAGGTAAGGCTGGATAAACTGGTGAAATTGGCGAAGCCTTTGTACCCCAGGGCACACATCAACTATTTGACAGGCAAAATTGGGAGCCTGAGGAGTCCATTTATTAGGGAGCAAAATACAGTCCAGGACTCAGAGAGATCAGGAACAGCAGCAGGAGACATATATGTCCCCAGGCTGTGGGCTTACAACAGCCTGCGTCTTTTGCCAGACCAGACGTAGGAGGTAAGCCTTCTCTGTGTGCAACCCAGGCCATCACTCTCTTGACTTCCTTACACGCTTCCTTCCACGCTTGTTTCCAGGCTGTGGCTCTGGTGTTGGAGTTGTGGCAGGAGGAGGAGGATGGTGCAACTTACACAGGTGGGATTTGCTTGTGAGTTTGCCCCTCAACCCCTTATTTAGCACCATATATATCACTTCCTCACAAAAGAGGCATTGGCCCACCTCCATTTCCTGCATTTTGTTGACAGCCATGCAGGCATAGGCCTCAAGAAGACTGGGGAGGTTCTGAGGGCCGCAGAAGCCTGCTGAATTAACCCAAGTGCTGACGCCTCCATGTTACTCCCCTTCCTGGGCCTTTTTTGTTGAAGGCAGTGGGGAGGGACCTGGGATTCGGTCAGGCTACTTGGCCCGGCCACCACCTGGCTGCCACTTATCCCCGCCCCCTTCTGGCTGCCACTTTCCCCTTCCAACTCCTGGCTGCCACTTTCCCCTTCCACCTCCTGGCTGCCACTTTCCCTGCTACCTCCTGGCTGGCACTCTCTCTGCCACCTCCTGGCTGCCACTTTCTACAGTTTCCTCCTGGCTGAGGATTTCCTATGTATGAAAAAGGGACATAGTTTTAGTTTATTGTTCATCAATCACACACAATTTTGAGAAATATGTTGAACAATGCTATACCTGACTCAAGCTGGGCTCCTCCACATCTTCTTCCTGGTTGGGAGGCCCAGGTTGTATGTCAGAAGCCTCAGCTGGGGTGGAAGGAAGAGTGGAAGGAAGGGTTGAGAGTTATGGTCTGATTTCAGTCTGGTCTGACAGAAATCGCAGTCTGTCATAGTACCACAGCCTGGGTACCTAAATGTCATCTGCTGCTGCTCCTGATCTCTGGGAATCCTGGACCTTCTTGCGCTCCCTATTATATGTGCTCCTCAGGCCACCAATTTTGCACTTCAAATAGTTGATGTCTGCCGTGGGGATCTGCGGCTTCACAAATTTCAGCAATTTATCCAGTGCTGCCTTCCTCTTTAGTTGACTTGTATAAAAGGGGTGTTTTGTCTGCCACAGACAGGGCAGCTCTCTGTACAAATCAATGAATTGGGGGAGGAAATCATGATCGTTAAATCGAACCATTTTATCTGCAAGACACAACACAAGACAAACCCTAATGTCAGGCTAAACTCGCATAATCTTGTCCCAATATAGGCCTCAATCTCTAAGCAGTATAGGCCACTGATGCCCCAAGTTCAAATTGTACCTTCGTTAGAAAGATCGGCGCTTCCTCTACTCCGTCCTCCGCTCACAGATCGTACGTATGACACGAGTGTGTTACGCTTTATATATACTGCGCATGCATGAAACTCTGCTCGTCCCTGACCTTCTTTACAGTATATTCCCCGCCCCTTGTCTCTCGGTGCAGTGGGAGAGGACATGGCGGAGAAAGAACAAGTGCATGAAGACAGCAGCAATGACGAAAACCCGGAGCCATGAACATCCCGATCCCAGAGGAGATTTAAGGCCTCTAATATGTCCTTTGTAGAGATGGTGGACATCTTGAAGAGGGCCGACTATGACAGGAAGCATGGACCTTACCCAAATCCAAATGTCAGAAAGGCCAAGATCATGACTAAAGTTGTGAAAAGTCTGCAGAAGAATTTTGGGGTACGGCGATCCAAGGATCAACTGAGGAAACGAAGGTCAGACCTCAAATTGAGAGGGCAGGATCAGTACAGAAGAATCAAGAGAGTGCTGCAAAAAAGTAAGTATTTTGTCATGTGTTCCTATTCTTCTTATTACGTTTGTGCTGCTCCATGTGCTTTTCTTTACTGTTGTACAGTTTAAAATGGCAAGTTTCAGGTTCGTGGGCACAGTAAATTGTTCTGAGTAAACATCGTTAGTTCGCCCACTAATACATTGTTTTTGGCAGATGCAGGTTAACTACATTTGTTCGGGCCTATTTGTCTTAAAATAAGTTTAGTACATTGTTGTCTAGATGGGTTTGTAACTAGAATGAAAGGCAAACTTCATCTTCAATTCAGTGTAAGGAGAGGACACTCAGCAGCTGTTTACACATCTGGACGCAGGAGCACTAGTGTGGGACACCAGAACAAACTTTTTAGGGTGTCCCACACAGGTGCTCCAGTGGATACTAGGGGTGTCTCCATGTGGGAAACTTTAGACAAAAAGGTAAGTATTCCAGCTTGAAGAAAGGGAAAAAAACATGTCTTCAGCATGGAACTCTGCCAAAACACAATTGTACGACACTTCAAGCAATGTTTCATATTCCTATTTCTTGCATCAAATATCTGTGTGCTAAGTATACCTTTTTTTTTATTCACATAGGGGAGAAAAGAATCAGGACGTCAGAGGACACCAGGGACCCACAACCTCCTAAAGAAGGGGTAATCACAAAACCACAACCTGAGGATGGAGAGGTTTATGAATTGGGCGAAATAGTGACCACAACTGGTGAGTGTCTGAGACCACAGCTTCAGGTAATAGATGTATGCCTGCATATTTATAATACATTTTTTTTTATTTTAGATGATGTGGATGTTGTGGAAGAAGAATCTCATTTCACAAGTGCAAGTGCACACGTCCTCATCATGGAGATCATGGTGTGCAGTCAGGATTTACAGAAGATCAAGGAAGACATCAATGATGTGGAAAAAAGACTCAAAAACATCATTGGTGTTTTAGGCAGAATATAAAACAGACCAAAATTTTTGAATGTTTTTATTTTCATTACACCTTTTCTAAAAAATGTTGAAAGCCAAATTTTGAAGATGCACACAGTGTGTCAACATGTGCTATCTGCCATCACAGGATTTTAAGGTACGTGTTTTGTGGGTGCAACCCCTTCCTCGCAACTCAAGTAGCTGAGAGGAAGGGGTTGTACCCCCAAAACATGTCAATTGATCCCCCATGATGGTAGCTAGCACATGTTGACCTTAGGCATGGGATCAGGAGTGAAATCCCCATTTTGACTCCCAATTTGTGTGCATCTTCAAAATTTGGCTTTCACAGGGGTGACATCACCCTATCTGATGAAGGCAATATCAACACAGTTTGGACATACTAATGTCTGATATTGCTTTCAATTTATCGAAGTTGAACTTTGTAAGTTCCTGAGTTGTGTATTGTTTTATGTTTTGAAAAACATGCCTGTTTACCACAAAAAAGGATATTTCTACTGTCCCCAAAAAATATATATTACAAAAAATATGCTGGTTTGTTCAAAAACCCTTTTCTAAACGCACATGTGAATAATGTGTGAATGAGTAAAAAAATTTCTACTCAACAATGTGTGGCTTCTTCTTTTAATGCTCAATAGCAGTTTTTCGCATAAGTTGGTGTTTACAGTGACAATGGGGGTTATTTCTTAAAGGCAAATTCACTTTGCACTACAAGTGCACTTTCAGTGCAGTTTCACTTTTGCTTTAGTAAATAACACCCACGGTACTTTATAATTTGCATCAATCAGGCCATTATCGTCACTCCAAAAAATTAATTCAGGGTGCTGAAAATGATGAATATTATTATCATTAATGCATTACATACATTAACAACAAAAAGAAGGTGTGTATGTAGCAGGCCCACAACATAATAGTTAGCTGAAGAAGAGATTGTCACCTCATGTATCAAAGAAATTATGTTTGCACTATTGAAGAAAATGGCCAAAAAAAAAAAAAAAAACACATTGAAGAACCTAGGAGACAGCTAAAAGAAACACAAGCAGTAAATCGAAGGAAATATTTTTCAGTTTAGAATACAAATTTATTTTATAAATACATTTATTTAAATACATATAATATCATGTTAAAGGATAAAACTTACCCTAATATAGTCCTTCTGCAGGACCTGAATGATGGCAGAACAGGTCTCTGCAATAATGATCCCCAGAGCCTGGGGGGAGATGCCTGTTGAGAACTTGATGCCCTGCAGACTTCTCCCCGTCGCCAAGTACCGCAAGGTGTCAACTAGCCTCTGCTCTGGAGTGATGGCTTGCCGCATGCAGCTGTTCTGCTTCATAATATAAAGGGACAGCAAAGCCAAAAGATGGTGAAAAACGGGGTCCGTCATCCGGAGATAATTCCTGAAATCATCAGCATTATTCTCACGGATCTCCTGCAACAAAGGCATATGAGTAAATTGGTCACGCTGGAGCAAACAATTCTTCATCCATGAACTCCTCCTCGCCCTGTTCATGGACTGGACTTGGATCAAAGTAAGGAACCCAACACCAAGCCCCTGCACAGCACGAAATCTACGATGAGTACGTACCCGCAACATGGCTTAAAAACGGTCGGCTGGTCAGAACGAACTAACAGAACTCACTGAAAATCAGAAAGGCCTGAGAAGAGCGAGCTGAAAATCAGAAACGAGCGGACAAGAACTCACTGACAATCAAATACGTAAAATAAAAATACGCACTGAAAACCAGATGCAAACTGACTACATGCACTGAAAACCAGATACAAACCCACAAGCACAAACTGAAGAGCAGTAACGAACTGAAAAGCACGAGGCTGAAAATTGTGAATCGTCTCTCACCAAACTTCTACTAACATAAGATAAACGAGATTAGCAGAAGGAGCCCAAAGGGTGGCACACTGGCAATTGAACTTCCTCTTTATAGTGCCGTTGTATGTGTTGTACGTCAGCGCGTTCTTGGCGTTCGGAATTTCCAACAACATTTGTGCAACCGTGTGTATGCAAGACAAGCTTGAGCCAACATCCGTCGACATGCGTCGAAAAAAAAGCCCAGGATTTCGTTTTCGGAATGTCCGATTGTGTGTACGCGGCATAAGAGAAGAGGAAGAGAAGGAGAGTGGGGCTGCAACCGAGCACGGTGCTGGATTGAGAGAGCATTTAGATAAGTGTTTGGGATGGGGGGGACATTGAGCATAATAAAATAAGCTTTCTCCAATAGACTATTTGGTAAAATTCTTACCCAGCACTTGCAGTTTATAAATTTCAATGCTGCTAGTTCCTGGTCTCCCAGTGCTACTTCCCTGGACTTCTGGTCTGCACAGGAAAGAGTTAACAGTGGACACTGCAGTCTGGAGTTAGTCTGTTAGCTTGGATAAGGGAGGAGGAGGGAGGAGCAATCTATTGATGCACACAGTGTAGGGAAACACAACTCTCGTCCCACATGCTTAAACTAGAACAAAGGCAAGAGAAGCCTTAAAAGAAGGATAAAGAAGATGCATACTCAGTAAGTGATTAAATCAGCTGCTGAAAGTGCTTAAAAAATGGAGGGTTTAATATCACTTTAAGGCAGAGTTTTTCAACCATGGTCCCATGGAACCCCAGGGTTCCTTTAGAGGTTGCGGGGGGTTCCTTGAGCAATTTCTGCCTCTCAGATAAGTTCCCACTGACACCATTGGTCTTTTTAGCTATCTGTAAGGAGGTAGTTCCTTCCAATGACTGTAAGGAGCATTTTTCCCACTGACCACCAATGTAAGGAGCATTCTTCCCACTGACTATCACCCTAATGTATCATGAGTTGTAGATACAATATAGTAAATTTTTGCAGGGGGTTCCCCATAAGTCTGGAAAGTTATTTTGAGGGATCCTCTGTGTTGAAAAGGTTAAGAAAGGCTGCTTTAGGGGATTTAGGGAAAAAAAGTCCTGGGGAGTTACATGGATAAACAGCAATGTTACATACATGTTACAATTTCCGGCATGGCATACATATATTTGTGAAAAAGCGTCTTTGTCATATTAGAAATGTTTTTGTTTTGCTTTAGGTCTGCTGGTGCTTTAAATAAGCCACTCGAAAAAATATGTTTCTTTCTGTTCCCTGGTTAACATATTCATATTAAGAGTGGTTATCGTTGTCCTACTGTTTCCATTATGTTTCCAAATAGGCTTCACCTTACAGATTCACTGTTTTAATTTTGAATTCAGCAAGCTGCTCCTCTGCGGCGGCCCGAACAAGTCTCGTTGCTTTTTTCATATTTATTTGCTATCCATTATCCTTTCTTTAGCTGACAGCGTTCCAACAAGCGCGAGGAGCCAGGAGTAGAGTTTGCCAAATGTTTGTACATGCCAATTGTATTTAGGCTTACTCTTAATAAAGAAAAATGTTTCAGTTGAAAAGCTTTAAAAAGCTCATTGTGTTTTAGATTGTTTTCTGTTCCTCTGTAAAAGATGACGCCTGCGCTAACTGCTGGCGGTACACACGTTGCTTGAAGTACCCTTGTGTTCTTTAAATGTGTCTTTTTTTCTCCTTGCAGCAGCCAAGACTGAATACATTGAAAGGAAGTTAAAAAGGTCCTGTACAGTCTCTAAAGATTTCAAACCAGCAAAAGAAAACAGAGTGTACACAATTCTACTTGGGCCCAAGTCTTCTACCTCTATAACGATCCAATGGTGCAGCCTCAGAAAACCTCATTGGCAATTAACATTTCCAGGAGTGTTGGATGCCTGTGCCCCCACCATGTGCTGGGGGGGCTGGTTCCCCTTAGTCACTACTGGACACAGTAGTGATGTAAGAGGTCATAGGAAGTAACAATGAACGCCGGCATTCAATACTCGTCAAAGAGAAAGGCTTGTAGAAAAAAAAAATAAAATAGGCAAAGGGCCACATGACAGGGGGGACAGGGGAAACAGGAAAGGATAGTGTTACGTTCCTACTGTTATTGGCTGACCTGTAGAGAGTAGGTGGGGCTGCTGGGGGGTAGGCAGGGTGGAGATACGAAAAAGTGGCAAATCCCTGGGGATCAACGGATGAGAAGGAATCTCTCGCCCTCCCGCCCTGTATTGCATTGGTTTAAGTGCTGTTCTTAAAGTCTTGGCGGTTGGGGTCTTTGGAGGCGTTAACAATTTTGGATCAGTTCATAGTGTGACCCATCTAAGGTATGGCATCCTCTGGTGGATCCCAGTTTATGGTGGATTAACTGCGAAGTGGTAACAGTGAGGTATCTGCGGAGAAGTGTGTTTGTCCCTGAGCCGGTGTGGCGCAGGCTGAAGATTGTTAAGTAGTAACACAGATACATAACCTGATTTTGGTTCTTTGGTGCCTCCCAAGACTGGCAAACTTTATGTTATGAGTACTGGATTATGTATACTGTTTCTGTTTTAAGGAATTTTATATTCGTTAATAAATGGCCAACCTGGCCAAATTTACTCCAGGTCGGTGTCGTTTGTCATTTGTTATTAATTATAAGTGGGGGAGGTACATGTGGTAATGAGGTACAGGTTTGGAGACATTTGTGGTACCCTAGTCATGTCAAATGCCAAAGGGGATTTTGGAGACTGCACTGGAATGGAAAAGTAGGAGAAACTGGCCAGAGAAGTCTTTTAATAAGAGTTCATTTCAAATCTATAGAGACCTGACAGGGTCTCTTCAAAAGGCAAACTTCACCAAACCAATTACATCAATGAACAATCTGATGACAAGTTTTGGGCAACTCCTTTTTTAAAATGCTATATACTGGCTGTTATGCCTAGATGTTATGATGAATTGCTAGCTTTAATACTTTCAATGAGTCAATAATCCATACCTCCAAACTGTCCCTGATTTCGAGGGACTGTCCCTGATTTGGAGCAATGTCCCTCTATCGATCATTCCTCCTCATTTGTCCCTCATTTTGGTCTGATCTATATAGTTGTATATAAAATGCACTTTTTATCTTTCAAAAAGTGTTTCCCAGTGCTAAACCTTTCATTCAATTTCTAAATTGCTGCATTTGTACATTTGAAAAGCCAATATAAAGGAATAGTAGTGGTAAAAAAAGCACTTGTGGATTTAATTAACCTTTTTTGGGTTAATTCTCCTTTAAGGGGGTGTGGCAGGGGGCGTGTCCTATGCTTACCTACATTTTTTAGTAGGTGTCCCTCATTCCCATCTCAAAATGTTGGGAGGTATGAAAAACCTGAAAAAAGTATGTAGGTGGGGCCCGAGCTCCCAGCTTGCTGAGGAAGAGAACACACACGGAGACTGGTTGATGTAGCATTGTATATTATCATGGTAGAGAGAGAACAGCACTTACAACAAACCAGGCAAAGAGAGACAGTGCACACTGTAGACACCTAACAACATCCGACACAGGAGGTGGCTAGAAGGCAGACCAGCAATAGGGCCCCTGGTTCAGGAAGGCTACTGCTCAAGACACAGCGACAGTCCCTACTCTGTCCCTCCTCCACAGGAACCTGACCCTATGCTAATCTGACATAACTACCGGGAGATCTGTCCCTGATCTACCCACTATGAAGAATGTTAGCCAACCCGACAGGGACAGTGCTTTTAATAAGCACTCAGTAAAAGAATGTAAAATCTGCGCTCGGTGTAAATAAGGAAAAATAGCAGCACTTAGCAAACCGTGATACCAGTTAGTAAATTATAAATGGAAAAAAAAAGCAGCGCTCCAAATAGTGCAACAATATGTAACATTCAGTTGTACATAAAAAGTGAAAAGGTGTCCATGTGCAAAATAGAACTCAATCTTAATAACGCAACACAAAAATTCAAAAACAGTTCATAACTGCAAAACAATCCAATGAAGGAATGATCCGTGCAGAGTGAAAGTAAAGGGATCCGTCACCAGCAACACCCTCACACTCAGGCTCTTTACCAGATGTCCAGGACTATAAATTATAATGGTCAAACAGGCAGCGGCAAGTTTATTCAGGAGGGTAACCGTCATATGGATCACAGATCGTATAAGGGAGACACACAATGATAAAAAAAATGAACACTCCCATAGTGAGGCCCATCATGATATAAAAACAATTTATTTTAAAAGATGGCTACAATTACCTTCATACAAAACATAGAACGCCTTTGTTTTGCATAACAGAAGAGCAGCAGGCTGTCAGCTTCAAACACTACCGCTGGTAAGCGATTGGGCGTGCGTGATGTCGTCACTGGTAGGCCACTCTCTGATGCATTTCTTCATTGCCAAAGCGTCTTTGGAGGATGAGTCCTAAGACTTCCTGGCCAATCCGGTCTCAGGACTCGCTTCCTAATTGGCTGGGAGGAGAAGCAGGAAGACATTAGCGAATATTAATTTGCTAATGTCACACAACTGGGTGGGCTCAGGTCGCAGTGCTCTAATCATGTGCTTAAAAAAAACAAAAAAACATTGAAATACTTGCGTCCGGCACCCTGCATGTAGATTAGGGGCTGGGCGCATGGATTAGGGGGGTGGCACCCCTGCACCTCTAATGGACGGGTCGACACTGTTCCTTTATGAATATCCTCTAAGTTTAGTGAATTGTTACATGGTCCTATGGACTTCTTTAACCGCTTGCCGACCAGTGCATGACGATATACGTCAGCACAATGGCACTGCTGCGCAAATGGACGTACAGGTACTTTTTTGGGGGATATTTATTACAGCAAAAAGTAAAAAATATTGCTTTTTTTTCAAAATTGTCACTTTTTTTTGTTTATAGCGCAAAAAGTAAAAACCGCAGAGGTGATCAAATACCACCAAAAGAAAGCTCTATTTGTGGGGAAAAAAGGACATCAATTTTGTTTGGGTGCAACATCACACGACGGCGCAATTGTTAGTTAAAGCGACGCAGTGCCATATCGCAAAAAGTGCTCTGGTCAGGAAGGGGGTAAATTCTTCTAGGGCTGAAGTGGTTAAAACAGTTAACTATTACATCAGGTAAATTAAATATAATAATATAATAATAATATAAATATATGTGATGGAATCCAAAATAGGCAGTCCAATGCTCTTTTCTATATTATAACCAGCACTAGACTAATGATGACTGGTTCTTTTGGCCTGTGTACATTCTGTTCTGCATTTGCATTTTTCCCACAAGCGCCATTATTCCATAAGTTTAGTTTGGCACCTGTGAAGCTTGAGTATTTTATTTTCATTCCCTGCAACGCTTTCATCTCTGTAATATTTTAATGTACTTTGATAATTCTGCGCTGAAAGTTAGCAGTGTAGCAAAAACACCCATAAGCAAAGAAAAAAAAAATGTGATATTGTTTTTGTAATTTATGAATTACAGCAAAAGATGATCACCTTTACTTCCAGCTATTTTCAAAGAGATTTTGGATGCGTTCCCAGAGTTTTGGGGAGTGTTTAAACATATTATTAACCTCACAGCATTCTTGTGGAGGAAACAGTGCCAGGATTTCAGATGATGTCCAGTTTTGGGATTTATGGTCTGACTTGTAATTAGATAGAAAGGGCGACATTTGGGAAATACAGTGTAAAGGGCAAATGGGGGCATTTCCAATGGTGTATCTATGCAGTAGAGGCCCCCTGGACCAGGCACCCGTAACATTGCATTTTACCTCCATACTATGTACCTCTTTATTGACACTCTTATTGCACATGCCCCTCTTTTTAGTCTTCTTTAGATTTCCTTTTTCTGTGCATATTCCCCTTTTATTTTGCCCAAAATGTCACTAAATTATACAAGCCCCCCAAGCAGGAGCTGCTAAAGAAACGACTCATTATGGCAAAGCTAAGCAGAGTGCAGTGGCAGTTCCCCACGCACGCCAGAGAAATAATAGGCTCCTGTCATTATGTATTGTTGTCATTGCCCACCTGTTGTTGCTTTAGCATCACAAATGTCTTTTTGTTGCCCAAATATTACCATGCCTGCTTGTTTGCTGTCCATGTATTGCCTGGACTGCTCATTTATTGTCCATGTATTACTACAATTAAACATTGGTTGCCCATATGTAGCACTCTCTAGTGTGCTACTAGATTAGCGCAGGCAAATTTATTTTGGCTCATGGTTAGCTTGTGTGTCTGAAATTGGGTCAGGGTTTGCTGCAGGTCAGGCTGGATGACTCACAGAAGCAGGCCTCTGGTACCTCCCCCTGAAACTGGAAGTTTGGAGAAACTTATAGAAGTTAGTGGGCGGTGGCCAGGAGGGCTGATTTGCATAGTTGAGGGAACTTCGTCAATCCCCAGGCAGAATTCCTGGTAGGATGGCTGAGTCAGCCCTTAAATATAGTGGAGCCATGCCAGCAGGGGAGTCAGATGGAAGATGGAGTGCTGAGGAGGCTGTCAGTGGCATAGGAGGGATCCCCTAAGTCTAGGAGGGGGCTTTGCCTCCAGGCTGAGTTCGGGCTGGGTTCTAGGCTGGAGGCAAAGCCCCCAAGATCCATTTAGCATCATGGTTTGAACAGGATTCTTGCCTGAAAGCACTTGGAGCAAGGAGGATAAACGAGTACATCAGAACAGCCAGGGAATCACAAGGGGACTAGGTAGAGGATGCCTAATGTAGCAAGCTTTCAAAGGACAGAGCTTTGTTGTTTAACTATTTAACCCTTGTCTTTGGAGTAGCTGGGTGGTTTGGTAGTCGTGCAGCAAGAAGTGCTTGTAGTTCCAGGTGGTGGAACTAGGAGCAATTCTACAAGAGGAGACAAAATATTCCTGCATGCAGCTTTTCAACATTTTGTGTTACTTTTCAAAGGGGCTTAGAGCTCCTGGTCCATAAGGCACTTTGCCACTGATCCAATAGCCTGGGTGTTTCTAGCAAGGCGAGCAGTCTAGGATATTTTCTCTGTACATTGGAAGGAAGTTGTCCTCATTGTTCTTCAAGCCAAGTTAGGCATCCCATAATCCCTATATCATATCCAAGCAGTTTTTCCCAATAAAACAACAAAAACAAGCCCATAGATTGATTTATTGTGTCCAGATGCAAGTACGAAACGTGTATTGCCTGGCTGTGCAGGAATAGGGGAGCCAGTTACCAGCTGCCCTTGCGGAGGTAGTGCTACACTTATATTCTCCCAATTGCCTGTTGGTTGCCTTTATATTTCCAGTGTACCACAATTTCCAATATGTAACTTATGATCGCCATAATTGCCAGTGTATTGCCTATGTATTGCAATAGTTTAGTCCTATAGTGTTGACCATATAAGTGGGTGACCAAACCAGCATTGTTTGTTTTGTGAGCCATAACATTAAAGTGATTGTAAACCTTTACATATATCCAGTGAAGTGGCTGGCCTCAGGTGATACCCTGAGATGAAAGAAATACTCCTACATAGGTTGTACCTGTTTATCTGCAGTCTTCTCTTCTCTACATCCATTCAAAGTCCAGAATTTATAAAGTTTGCCCGAGCTGTCAAAAAAGGGGGCGGAAAGTTGAAATTACACTCTGCAGAGCTCCCTGCAGCGAGCTCTGAGAGCTGATTGGAGGGAAGGGACACAACCCTCTTTACACAGCACACAGAAACAGAGCTGAGGCTGTCAATCTGCTAGAGGTCCCAACCCTATCACCATTTTTCTCTTGGTGTCAGGAAAACATGTCAGACATGATTGCTGATAGCAGAAGAATAAAGCAGCAGACAGAAATGTCAGTTAGTGCTCTTAATTGAGACAGATACACACTATAGAGGGGTATGCTTTGTTCATATTGTTCATATTGTGTCTGAGGTTTACAACCACTTTAAATGTAATCCCCTACAGCAGTGGTCGTCAACTTATGAGCTAAAGAGTGCCTCAAATGCAGCCCCTGACATCACCAAAGGGCAGCATTAATGTTCAATATATGTAATACTTAAGAGGACTGTCAGAAACTGCAGACCTAACAGAGGCAATGAGGGTCAGAGACTTTAGGGGATCATTTTTCAACAATGGAGCTACGTTCAGAAGCTTGAGCGTCAGGAAAGGTAAAAATGTATTAGGTAGATCTTTACTTTGAAACTACTATAGCAACAAGGTTGCTTTAAAAAAGTGGCTAGAGTTCCACTTAAAGGAAGATTTTTTTTTTTAAATAATTAGTCTGTTCCACTTCCGGGTTGACAGCCAGAATTATTCTGATCATTTGAAGTGAGCAGGCTTTCACGGACACACCCTGGGGGGTGCACCACCACGTCACTCGCAATACAATACTGTGTCAGATTTGCTCTCTAGGGTATTTAACCACTTGCTTACTGGGCACTTTCACCCCCTTCCTGCCCAGGCCAGTTTTCAGCTTTCAATGCTGTCGCATTTTGAATGACAATTGTGTGGTCAGGCAACGCTGCACCCAAACAAAATTTTTATCTTTTTTTTGAGACAGATAGAGCTTTCTTTTGGTGGTATTTAATCACCACTGGGTTTCTTTATTTTTTGCTAAACAAACAAAAAAACACCAACAATTTTGAAAAGAAAAAGTTTTTCTTAGGTTCTGTTATAAAGTTTTGTAAATAAGCAATTTTTCTTATTCACTGATGTGTGCTGATTAGGCTGCACTGACGGGCACTGATAGGCTGCACTGATGGGCCCTGATGGGCCCTGATGGGCACTAGGGATGGGCGGAACACCCCCCGATTCGGTTCGCATCAGAACATGCGAACAGGCAAAAAGTTTGAGTGAACATGCAAACCCTATTAGTCTATGGGACACGAACATGAAAAATCAAAAGTGCTCATTTTAAAGGCTGATATGCAAGTTGCCATAAAAATTGTATGATGACCTGGGTACTGCCCCAGGAGACATGTATCAATGCAAAAAAAATCTTTTAAAACGACCGTTTTTTTCAGGAGAAGTGATTTTAATAAAGCTTAAAGTGAAACAATAAAAATGAAATATTCCTTTAAATATCGTGCCTGGGGGGTCCCCTTAGTCTGCCTGTAGTGAAGTGGAGCATCTGTGCAATGTGTAGAACAGTGCCGCAGCAAAATTACATTTCTAAAGGAAAAAATGTAATTTAAACTTGCTTGCGGCTGTAATGTATTGCTGGCTCCCGGCAATACAGATGAAAAATCAAGGAAAAAAATCAGACCCAAAGGGCCTGGTATGGATTTTGGTGGACCCAGTGCTGTTTATATACTCTGCACTGACTGCACTATAAATATATATATATATATATATATATATATATATATATATATATATATATATATTAAACTGCCTGCATGCCACTAACTAACCTGCCTAATCTAGCTCAAGTTCTCTCAATCTCTCCACGTTATCACACTACATGCCTTATATAGTGTGGGGCATGGACTTAGCCCCCTGAGCCATGATTGGCCAAAGGCACCCACTCATGGCTCTCTCAGCAGATCGCGCTGTGATTGGCCAAAGCATGCAGGTCTGGTGCATGATTTGGCCAATCAGCAGCCATCATGGGGCGCTCCGCAGCGCTCTAATTTGCCGCCTCATATGTTCTGTTCATTTGCGGACAAACAAACACCCGATGTTCCCGTCGAACTTACGTTCAATTCGAACATCAGGACCATGCCTAATAGGCACTGATAGGCGGCAGTGATGGGCACTGACGAGATGACACTGATGAGCACTGATGAAGAGGCACTAATATGCAGCACTAATGGGCACTGATAGGTGGCACTGATGGGTACTGATAGGCGGCACTGATAGGCACTAATAGACGGCACTGACAGGCGGCACTGATGAGAAGGTACTAATTGGCACTGGCACGCATCACTGATGGGCACTGAAAAGCATCACTGGTGGGCACTGATTGGCAGCACTGGTGGGCATTGTTGGGGCTGCACTCACAATCAGGACACTGATGATCAGTGCCCTGATTGCCAGTGCAGATGTCCCTGCTGAGGAATGCCGATTACCGACTCTCCTCACGTGCTGTCAGCGTGAGGAGGGGAATGACGATAACTGGCATTACCTGTTTTCACTGTGATCAGCTGTGATTGGACACAGCTGATCACATGGTAAAGAGCCTACGTCATGAGGGACACAGCGCACCAGTGATTGCCGCGCTGTGCGCCCCTAACCAGACGCGCATGCAAGGCAAGAATGGAAGGACATTATATGACATCCTCTTACTACTGCAGAGAAAAGAGGAAGAGGACCCAAGGATATCACATGACCAGACAGAAGACTTCTAGATTTATATTGATGTATGTATAAGCAGGGCTTTTCTTCAGCTGGAACTTGGTGAAACTCAGTTCTGCCACCTCTGGCTTCTGCTACCTGCTCATAACTATCACTTGTAAACACAGAAGTCCACCTTCTGTGTTTACAAGTGATAGCTTGTCTCCCAGTGGCTCCCACAGATCGAATCTCCTGTGCAGATCCCACTGAGTGCAGGACAGGAACAAGAGAAATGCAGGTGCCCGGGGTGCAGTCATGGGCGAGAGACATCACACGGTATGCTGCACCCTTTGTGATCTCCATTTTTTCCCTCGTGCCCTCACTGGATGATCTCCCTGTAAGTGAATGAGGTGAAGCTGCCTACAGGGGGGGGGGGGGATGGTTGAGTTCCTGAATCTTTTCTCTGAGAAAAAAAAAGCCATGTGTATTAGAGAAATGTGATAAAAGGGTACAGGGGTGGGGGGTTGAAGACTGTAGAGTTATGCTTTATTGTGACCTGCACGCCAGGATTTAAATGCAACTGTGAGCAATCATGCAAGCAAACAATCAAGCAATTACAATTATCTGTGATCAATCACAAGGCCACATTACTTGATAATGTTTTAAATTCCTTGATCGATCACAAGTACCTCTTGTGAAGCAGCCCTTATTATAGCTCAGTTATACGAGCCAGCTTGTATTAGGTTTTCAGTTTATTGGTCCTTTAATTTCTCCCTACAGAACTTCAGTAACAGGAGCCATCTTTCATTATATTTTCTTGGAGAGCCATAGAATCTGTCTCCAGGGCTATAGACTGCCACCAGCTCTCCGCGGTGTCTGCCAGCACCGGAGAAAACTGAGGAAGACGGAATAGACGGCTGTAATCTATAGTGTTTCTGTATACCGTGAAACCAGAAAATGTTAATTGAAGGTCTATGTTAAATGGAGCGGTTCCCATGCCTCTTAAAGCAAGTGGCTGGGAAAGACTTGGCAGCATGGAGTTATCACAACAGTTCTTTAGCGAAAAGCGAGGCATTCTGTGTCTGGGATTACCACTCGAGCACCGACAGGGAAAAGCATTATTAGCTCTGCTAATGAGCCACTTGTCAAATTCTCATCAGCTAACAGCGGACAACACACCTGTATGTCGCACAAAAGATACGCCATTACGAACAGGAAACCTGCTTGGTTCTCAGCTGTACCATCCGGCTTCTGCCGGCTTGTGAGTGAAGAATAACTATTTAATGGGCACTCTTTACTGAGGAAACATGAGGTGCTCTCAAAAGGATACTCCACCCAAAGTTGATGAAAAATTAGACATCTTTTTATCTCTGGGATTCAGTTGGCAAGATACATGTGTTCTAGACTCAAGGGGGTTTGACTTTCACTTGTAGATATTTTTATTTTAAAACTTAAAGTGATTGTAAGCTCTACTTTTTATTTTTTATTTTTAATAATAAAAAGTTTATACTTACTTGCTCTGTGCAATGTGTAGGCAGGTTGAAAATGTTTGGTTTAGTTAGCCAGCAAGGGAAAGGGTTAATTGTTTCTAGCTCAGTTCCCAGGCTTTTGGTCCTAGCTGGCTCACCTGTGCTATAAATAGGGGGACAGCCAGGGTCCAGAGAGGGGGAACGCTTGTACCGGTGGGTCCAAGAGCTACAGCTTACTTTGCTGTCATGGCATTGTTGAAAAAACCAGGAATTGTGGAGGACATCCAAGCCATTTACCATTCCATGATGGACTCTCACCTCACGGAGGTATGCTTGGGTCACTACATTATTCTAGTTAGGATTAGGGACGAGGATGTTGTTCATATTGAACTGTTTGCCGCAGCTTGTTCAGTAAAGTTACATTAACCGTTCTGAGCCTGGTGTGAAGCTATTTAAAGGGGTGCATGTTGGTTCTGGCTTATCTAAAGAACTAGGGTCTGTAAATGCACTATGGGGTATGAAGTGGCAACGTTACATGAGATTAACTTGGCAAGTGAAGAAGAGGCATGTTGTTGCTAAGAGTAACCAAGCACAAGTTCAAGCAACAGTTTACACCAAGCAACCAGTCTTTAAGCCTGGTACCTAGTAAGGTGACAGGTCCTCCAGTAGTGAGGGGGTCAATACTCTATTTCCCTTCATAGTGGGTGGTATCCATTAGCAACCGGATCTGAACCTGCATTATGGAGATCTATGGCCTGATCGCGAGGTACAGGAAGGGAAGAGTTTAGTGAGAGCACACATGAGGTCTGCGCTATGTACTCGGCAGGACCCCATTCTGTTACTGGGAGTAAGGTAAACAGAGGAATGCTGGACTGGTAGAGTGGGCGCAGGCTCAGCACATCCCTCCTAATGCAACATACATCAAGTTATGATGTGTAGTGACATGGGACAGCACTTTTCAGAGGAACTCTGTACTTTTAATTACTGCACACAGTGAAGGCTCATCTCTAAGTTGAGGACCTGCCCTAATGATAGATTATTCACATGACTGCAGTCTCTGCCTGATCCCAGGCATGAATGAGCATGCTCTGTTCAAGAGATACCCCACATGCACGGGCACAGATGACCCCATCCCCCCAACAACTGGGATTGTACAGAGTGGCCCTGAACCTCCTCTTCTGGTTTACCCTACGGGCACTCCTAGCTCCTCCGCTTCTTGGTGTGCTCCCATAGCAAGGTGCTTGATATAGGAACACACCTATGGGCTGTCTATAGACGGCGGAAATTGGCCCCACACCCTGCTTCCTCATCACAGGATTTGACTGACAGCCAACAATGGCTCCCACTGCCTCAGCAAAGTCTGTGAGACCAAGAAGTGAGAACAGAGAGCCACTACAGATGGCCACAACTCTGGATTGAGTGAGGACATTAAGGTAAAAAATATTTAGGCTTTACAACCATTTTAAATGAGAACTAAAGTCAAAACTTTTTCTTTTCATTTTGAATAGAGTAGGGAGGGTTTTAACACCTGTCAGTTTTTATTTTGCCATCTGCATCCCATTGGAGAGATTTGCCTAATTTCCTGTCCCATAGCCAAAATAGGAAGTGAGAGGAATCCCTGGCTGTCACCAGGGTCACCGAAACCCCTGTACCCATTAGAACATTTTCCCTCTTATACTGCTCTGGGGACAACCCAAAATTATGGCTTTTTTTTTCACTTTTATTCCCTGTGATATAAATGTGTACCTGTGAAATACATGTGCAAACACGACAAATAGAGAGGGCGAAGCTCTGGGGTCACTGACAGCAATAAAAAACCCAGCAGGGGTTCTAATCTCTCTCCACTTCAGCGCCAGATCTAGCCTATCTCAGTTGTCCTCATCAGAATGTCCTCACATCAAAAATCCCCATCAGAGTTCCCCCTCACATCAAATGCCCCTATCAAACTGGCTCATGGATTAGTCCGTACACTCTCCAAGAGATGGGGTTGCGGAGCAACTAAAATCTGTGGGGGGGGGGGGGGGGATGGGGGCAGCTCCACTCTATTCAAAACTCAAAAAAAATTGCCTTTAGCTATCCTTTAACTCCAGTCAAACGCAGTACGTTTGTGGCCTGTGCTTTGGGTGTCATTAACTTATCACTGACACCTGGTGCATATTGCAAGTACAGTGCACTGTGAACTAGTACGGATAGCGGGTATCCCGCACCGTGTTCTAGTGTGAACCTAGAGTTGCCACCTCATCCCTTTAAACCCGAACACATATGAATTACACAGGTTCTGAGGCTAGTTTAATGCAGATAAGTCACCAACTGAGTTTAATTACCACCTCAATCAGCCACAGAACCTGTGGAATTCATATGTGTTCGGGTTTAAAAGGATAAGGTGGCAACCTTGTGTGAACCTAACCTAAATGAGACAGAACACATGTACAGAATTCTTTTGTTTAGCCTATGAAATCTAATAGATGGCGTCATTCACACTGACACCTTGGATGGACGGATCACCCCCTCTGGACTATTGTAATACCCAAACAGCGCCTACATAATTGGATGAAAGTGCTGTTCAACCACCAATGTTTAGACAAAAGTCAATTGAACAATCGACTTTTGTGGAACTCTGGTCAAACCAACTGCTTGAATTTTGACCAAGCCAGCAGGAATTGGGTAAAAAGTGAGCAGTGTGTGGCCAGGTTACCCTTGCTCAGTTCTGCATTATCTTCTCATTGCTTTTGACTTTAAACACATTCCTGAACTGATTAATAAAATGATTCAACTCGATAACGCGGCTTGCTCGACTTCCAGCATCCTCCTCGGTTGTTTATTAGTTGCTGTCCAATTACCAGATAATAGATTGGGTTATATGTCTGCATAGTCTGATTACAGCATAGCATAATAAGCGTGAGACGCAACTAGGAGGATGCAAGTATCAAAGGTCCTGAAAATTGTAAGATGATGAATTAAATTAGTTCCAGAGAGTCTAATATTACACAGGAAACCGAATGCAGAGCAATATTGGGAAATCAGAGGCGATTCACTGGCAATCAGTGGTGCAAATGAAGGACAGCTGGTGTCTAAAAGAAATGAATTGCAGGAACAGAGGCCCTAAAGGAGAATTTATAAGGATTTTATGGCTTAGATTATACTTGCAGTTGGGTGGTGGTAAAAACTGGCGGTTAACCTTTGTGTTTACTGATCTCCACCCCCCCCAAGCTGCAAATGGGGCTGGTTGTACTAAAGTCAATCAACTTCAGTACAACCAGCCTGCTCATAAATGGATCGAAATTCGTCTGGTTTCTGCTGAACCAGATGAAATTTGACCTTGGGTGGCTTTAGCTGGGTTATTGTCTTCTTGCACCTCAAAAGTCTTGAAAACATTGTCTGCACTGTAATTACCTAAATTTTCTAATTACCAAAATAAAATTTGCATTGGATTCAACTGTGCCTTAAGGAAGAGTTAAGCTGCCCGTGGATTGTATCAAGTCAGCAGGTGACCATACTGTCCAAACAAACTGGATCTATTGTGGTATGTCAATGCATAAAGTGGCATTTGAAACAAAACAGTGATCATTATGAGGGTATATACATGGCACATACACATGCCGCGGCAGTAATGCTTTGTATGCTGGAGTAGCAAAAGTGATCCTTCCAGCTGCGTTCAGAGAGCAGAACAACCCAACTGTCATGACATCACAGGTATGTAATGAAAAAAAAAAATGCCGTTAGCGTGTTGATGAGGAAGGGAGAGGCAAACCATGGAAGGCAAAACATATGCAAATTAAACTTTGGCTTCAGGGCTGCATCCACATCTGTGCATAGCGAGAACTCGCATTTTTTGTGCGGTTTTCACATGCACTTCGAGCACACAGCAGCCAATTCACTTGAATTGGCTACCTTGTGTGTGACAAACGCCCCAAAGAAGCTCCTGTACTTTTTTTGGCACGTTTGCAGCATGTTTGGTGAGTAAAAAAAAACGCAAAGGTGCGCCCGCTACTGGTGCTTGGCATGCCATTAACATTTAATGGCGCAAAGCACATTTGCAGAAACGTGTGGCAAAACATGCGTTCTCTGGATGGTTTGCTGCGCAATTGGAAATGCGGAGATGTGAATGGGGCCTTAGGGCCGGGTCACACCAGGAATCCCACAGGAATGTGATTTGATGCAATGCGATCTCAGTCCATTCATTTGAATGAGTTGAAATTGCACTGCATCGCACCAAAAGTAGCGCATGCACTACTTTAAAAAACGCACTGCAACCGGATCGTGTGGTACTTCTGTGCCATGCGATCCAGTGCAGGCAAATGCAATGTGTTTGCGACCTGCATTTTAGGTGTAGTTAGCATTGCATTGACACCCGCTACAGATCACAAGTGCAGTGCGTTTTGAACCTGATGCAGGAAACAAGCATTGAATGCAGATTTCACACACTGCGTTCTGGTGTGAATGAGCCCTGTGCAATGTATAGCACCAACCTAGGGAGGATTTCTTCGCTTAAAGTGGAACTTTAGTCAGAAAATTAGGTCCTGCTAGGTTACTTCAGGCTGGCCCCTTTTGCATGTATAACTATGTAAAACATCAAAAATGAGTGTCTACACCAGGGATAGGCAACCTTTTAAGCACCACGTGCCCAAAAATTTTTTTCAAAGAAATTGAGCGTGACGATCTTATAACAAAAAATGTCAACTTCAGTTTTGTTGAGGGCGTGACTATCTCCGCCATGAACCACAAATTGGAAGGGTTGGCCTTCTTATTTAAATTGCAGGGCATCCGGGATTCTACCAAGGACTTTTTGGTGAAACAGGCCCTGCGCGGCTACCGAAAAAGGGCTTGCATCCCGGATGGCCACCGGCCTATTACCTTTGACATACTGCAATCTTTGTTCCTGCTAACAATTGCGGTGTGTTCTTCTGTTTTTGAAGCATGTTTATTCCATGTGGCTTTTGCCTTAGTCTTTTATGGAACTCTTAGAATAGATGAGTTGGTCAGTAAGTCCAAGGCTGCCCAAGGGGGCTTGTAAGCGGCGGACGTCCACTGTGATGGCTCCTCAGTGGTCCTTTTTATCTGCTGATCTAAGACAGATCAAGTGGGAAGGGGGGGGTGTGCATTTGCGATTGCTGAGAGTTCATGGCTCTCCCATCTTCCCAGTTTCCGCAGTGGTGGAGTATTTACTGTTTTACCCTGTTGGGACTGGTTCTTTTCTAATTCATTTAGATGGCTTAGCCTTGTCCACTTTCCGGTTCGTGTCAGTGCTTCAGCATTGTTTAACGGCTGTGGGGTTGGAGGCACACAGTTACTCTTCCCATTTGTTCCACATCGGGGCCGCCACTGAGGCCACCCGGTGGGGTTTAGACGACGCGGTGGTAAGACGCATCGGCAGGTGGGAATGGGACCGGTTTAGACTTTATGTACTTCCTCATTTGGTTTAAGCAAAAATTGGGGAAAAGGGGGAGGGGAAACATTGGGACTTTAAATGAGGCCATGGCCTGGTAAGGTCATGTGCCTCCATCCCTGACAATGATATTGTTAAAATTAGGAGCAAGAGGGTGGGACTTTGAACGAAGCACATGGTTGAAATGAATACAATTGTCATGTACCAGGTGTGACCAGAACTGCGTGGTTAGCTGCAGAGGAACACTAAAAACATGTAAGTGAAAATATAATGATTTATTAAAGTAAGTGAATAATATAAGTACAACCACCTCCAATATGACAGAATGCAATAACCAACCAACAACCAGAGACCCACAAATAACAACAGACAGATAAGTACAATAAATGGTAAATACCAGAAACATAAACGTAAGCCAGGCCAGGGTCATACACAGGGAGATCAGCAGATGGGGTAAGGAACACAGGACAGGGAGAGGATGGATGGATCAGGCTGCAGGGCAGGGATGCAAGGTAACAGGTAGGACAGGATAAGGATTAGGACAGGGAGACAGGATCAGTTAGACGGGTCACAGGTTCAGGGCACAGGAACAGGTTCAGAATCAGAATCAGGATCAGATAACAAGGTAGCAGGTCAGGGCGCAAGGACGAAACCAAGGCAAACATGTGAGTGCTTGCCAGGTATTTCTATGCCTATAATTGGCCTCAAGTGACACCTGATTGCAGGAGGTGCTGTCTGCTCCACACTGCCAGGATCCATCCGCTGGTGGACACCAGTACTGCGGCCCAAAGATGACATAACATCTGCAGGGAAAAGCTCTCCTGACAGTTCCAAACTGCCAGGAGACACCTGCTGGTGGACCTCAGTACTGCATGCCAAATGACAGATATTACCAGTGGATGGAACTTTTCCTGACAGTACCCCCCCTGAAAGGAGCGGCCTCCGGACGCTCCGACTGGTTGTAATTGTCCATAGTCTATGGAATCAAGTAGAACAATGGATGGGGGTACGTCAGGTTGGGCAACAGGCACTTCAGGCTGGGGCATCAGGCACTTCAGGCTGGGCATCAGGCACTTCAGGGCAGACAGCGGGCACATCAAGGCAGACAGCAGGCTCCGGGTCATCGAGCTGGGTAGCAGGATCCGGGTCATCGAGCTGGGCAGCAGGCTTCGGGTCATCGATCTGGGCAGCAGGCTCTGGGTCATCGAGCTGGGAGGCAGGCTCCGGGTCATCAAGCTAGGCGGCAGGCTCCGGGTCATCAAGCTGGGCGACAGACACTGAAACATTAGGCCGAGGAGGGAGCACCATAACGGCAGGCTGGGTAACAGGCACCGGCTCAGCAAGCTGAGTAATGGGCCCCAGCCCAATGGGCTGGGTAACGAGCCCCGAATCAGTGAGCCAGATGCCGGGCACTGGCTCAGAAAGCCGGATGACGGACACTGGCATGACAGGCTGAGACAAGGGTACTGAAACTTCAGGCTGAGACCGGGACACCGGATCTTCAGGCTGGAACATCAGATCTTCAAACTGGGACAACGGGACTTCAGACTGGGACACCGGGACTTCAGACTGGGACACCGGAACTTCAAGCAGGGACACAGGCACGTCAAGCTGGGCAGCAGGCATGGGTATGTTAAGCTGGGCAGCAGGCACAGGCACATCAAGCTGGGCAGCAGGCACGGGCACTTCAAGCTGGGCAGCAGGCACAGGCACTTCAAGCTGGGTAGCGGGCACGGGCACTTCAAACTGGGCAGCAGGCACGGGCACTTCAAGCTGGGCAGCAGGCACGGGCACTTCAAGCTGGGCAGCAGGCACGGGCACATCAGGCTGAGCAGTAAACAGGGTCACATCAAGCTGGGCAGCAGACAGGAACACATCAGACTGGGCAGCAGACAGAGGCTCATCAGGCTGGGCAGCAGACAGGCACACATCAGGCTGGGCAGCAGACAGAGGCACGTCAGGCTGGGCAGCAGACAGAGGCACATCAGGCTGGGCAGCAGAGGCTCATCAGGCTGGGCAGCAGGCAGGAACACATCAGGCTGGGCAGTAGACAGACGCTCATCAGGCTGGACAGCAGACAGGAACACATCAGACCAGGCAGCAGACAGAGGCACACCAGGCTGGGAATCAGACAGAGGCACATCAGGCTGGGCAGCAGACAGAGGCACATCAGGCTGGGCAGCAGACAGAGGCTCATCAGGCTGGGCAGCAGACAGGAATACATCAGGCTGGGCAGCAGACAGGAACACATCAGGCTGGACAGCAGACAGGGGCTCATGAGACTGGACAGCAGACAGGAATACATCAGGCTGGGCAGCAGACAGGAACACATCAGGCTGGACAGCAGACAGGGGCTCATCAGGCTGGGCAGCAGACAGGGATACATCAGGCTGGGCAGCTAACACTGGCACAACAGGCTGAACAGCAGACACATCAGACTGGTCGGCAGGTATTGAAACATCGGACTGGAACACGGACACAGGAACATCAGACTGGGGCACAGTAACTTCAGGCGGAGGCACTGGCTGGATAGCAGGCAGAGGTTTGGCAGAATCAGGTGGGTTATCAGGTTCAGCTGGCATGCAAGCAGACTGGAGCAGGTTGGTTAGTGTGGAAGCAGGTTGGGTTACTGGCAGGATTGTGTGGGTTGGAAAGAACTTCCATTTCTTCTTTGGCTTAACTGCTGGAGATCTGTAGGTGACCGCAGGACTGTAGGTAGGAGGTGCGGCATACTGAAGAGGAGGGCTGGGATATGGCAAGGAAGAAGGAACAGCGGCCAGAGGAAGTTCTTGTGGGGAAGTTGTATTTAGCAGAGAAAAGGCAGGTGGGTTAAAGGCAGGATAAGTGCAGCGGGTAGAGACAGGGTATTGATATTTGGTGGGAAGCAGGGTATATTGGGTTGAAATGGAGGTTGCCATGGGTGAATGGGGAAAAAGACTCTTGGGCAGGCAGGTGTCTGGCAGCAGAGATGGTTTGTTGTGGGCTAGCTGCGGCTGATTGCAAAACGATTAGAACGTTCGAAATCAAAAGTGTTAATTTTAAAGGCTAATTTGCATGGTATTGTCATAAAAAGGGTTTGGGGACCCGGGTCCTGCCTCAGGGGACATGTATCAATGCAAAAAAAGTTTTAAAAACGGCCGTTTTTTTGGGAGCAGTGATTTTAATGATGCTTAAAGTGAAAAAAAAGTGAAATATTCCTTTAAATATCATACCTGGGGGGTGTCTATAGTATGCCTGTAAAGTGTTTCCCGTGCTTAGAACAGTCCCTGCAGAAAATGACATTTTTAAAGTAATAAAAGTCATTTAAAACTGCTTACGGCTTTAATGTAATGTCCAGTCCCGGTAATATGGATGAAAATCAGTGAGACAAATGACATGGGTACCCCCCCCAGTCCATTACCAGGCCCTTTGGGTCTTGTATGGATATTAAGGGGAAACCCGCACCCAAATTAAAAAAAGGAAAGGCGTAGGGCCCCAGGCCCTCTGAACAGCAGTATACAAGACAGGGACTGTAGGTTTGTTGTTAAGTAGAATCTGTTTGTAATTTTGAACTGGTACATTTTTAAAGTGTTAGCTCCAGCCAAAAAATCTATTTTTAAGCTTTTTGGAAAACATAGGGAAGGGTTATCACCCCTGTGACATTTGTTTTGCTGTCTGTGCTCCTCTTCAGAAGATTTTACCTCACTTTCTGTCCCAATGACAAATCTTTTTTGACAATTTGGGGTTTTTAGTGAAACAAGGTTTGGTGATAAAGCATGAGTGGAGAGGACGCATGTTTTTCCCATATTAACTCTTACAGGAGAGAATTTCCCTTCCTAGGGGTAGATTTCATCTCACTTCCTGTTGTCTCCTTCTGTTTGCAAGTTGGATGTTTGAAAGTAGGGGCCTGCCCTATATACTCTGCAGAAATTGCGGCCTTAGGTGTTGGTGTTGCCACAACACTGTAAGCCCTCACAGTTACTCTTGGTGGGCGCAGGAACGGGCTCGGCTGTGAAATATTAGATGAAGAATTGTAATTACATGCCCCTGTTGAACAGGGTCAGGAAAATTGGGCCTTTGGTGGTGGTGGTGGTGGTGGTGCTGGTGCCACAACACTGTAAGCCCTCACAGTTACTCTTGGTGGGCGCAGGAACGGGCTCTGCTGTGAAATATTAGATCAAGAATTGTAATTACATGTCCCTGTTGAACAGGGGCGGAAAAATTGGGCCTTAGGCACTGGTGCCACAACACTGCAACCCCTCACAGATACTCTAGTTGGAGCGCAGGAATGAGCCCTCCTGTAAAATATTGCATCAAAAATTGTAATTACACGCCCCTGTTAAACAGGGACTGAAAAATCGGGCCTTAGGCACTGGTGCTGGTGCCACAACACTGCAACCCCTCACAGATACTCTAGTTGGAGCGCAGGAACAAGCCCTGCTGCAAAGTATTGCATCAAAATTTGTAATTACACGCCCCTGTTAAACAGGGGCTGAAAAATTGGGCCTTAGCCATTGGTGGTGGCGCCCAGAACAAAAATATTCTTACAAGCTAGCAGCATGATCATTGAGGAGGAAGAGGATAGTCACTCAGCATAACAGGATAGTCACTCAGCATCAGCATAGGCAGTCTTGAAGGCATCTGACATTTCAAAAAAAATTATTCGGTTACATCAGCATCAGGTGCTTGGTAGCTGGTGGTGATCCAAGACTGATTCATTTTTATGAAGGTCAGTCGATCGACTGAGTCGGTGGACAGGCGCACCCTGTGATTGGTTACAAAACCTCCAGCAGCACTGAATGTGCGTTCCGAAAGAACGCTGCATGCAGGACAGGCCAGTAGCTCAATTGCATACTGTGCAAGCTCTGGCCAGTAATCCATCCTCAAGACCCAGTAACCCAGAGGCTTTTCGGTGGGAAAGGTGTCCAAGTCAGATCTTGCCCCTAGGTATTCCTGCACCATGTAAAACAGACGCTGGTGATGGTTGCTGGAACCGATCATACCTTGGGGCTGCGGACTAAAAAATTGTCTGAACGCATCGGTCAGACGGCCACCTTCTCCACCGCTCCTTCTTTGACTGACCAAAGCCTCAGCAACACGTTGTCCAGGAACAGGAGTTTGTAACCTCCCAGTCTCTGGGAACGCGTTGCACAGACCTTTCTGCATGTTTCATCCTCTGCTCCCTCTGCGACGGCAAGATAAGGTCCGCAACCTTACCCTTGTAACAAGGATCAAGGAGGGTTGCCAGCCAGTAACGATCCCTCTCCTTGATACCACGAATACGAGGATCCTTCCGCAGGCTTTGCAGGATCAGGGAGGCCATGCAGCGTAGGTTTGTTGAGGCATTCGGTCCGGAGTCCTCTGGGTCACTAAGGACGACATGATCCGCAGCCACCTCCTCCCAGCCACGTTTCTTGGGTTTCTTGGGACTGTAAATGATCCCTTAAAGACTGCTGCTTATGCTGAGTGCCAGGCTCCACCTCCATGTTGACACAATCCTCCTCTTCCTCCTCCTCCTCTTCCTGCATGATCGGCGGGCACGCAGGAACACTGTCTGGATAAAGGGGGCCTTGAGAGCTAAGGAAGTCCTCCTCTGCCTGCCTCTGTTCTGCCTCAAGTGCCCTGTCTATTATTCCACGCAGCGTGTGCTCCAACAGGTGGACAAGGGGGACAGTGTCACTGATGCATGCACTGTCACTGCTCACCATCCTCGTGGCCTCCTCAAATGGTGACAGGACAGTGCATGCATCCCTGATCATGGCCCACTGGCGTGGGGAAAAAATACCAAGCTCCCCTGACCCTGTCCTGGTGCCATAGTCACACAGGTACTCATTGATGGCCCTCTGCTGTGTGTGCAGCTGCTGCAGCATTGCCAACGTTGAGTTCCCCCTGGTGGGCATGTCACAGATTAGGCGGTTCTTGAGCAGGTTAAATTCCTTTTGGAGGTCAGCCAGCCGAGCACTGGTGGAAATGCACACAGACTTTCCTGGCCTGCCTCAGGACATTCTGTGAGCCCAGGTACCTGCCCAAGAACTGCTGCACCACCAAGTTAAGGACGTGAGCCAAACAGGGCACATGGGTCAGTTGTCCCTGTCAGAGGGCGGAGAGGAGGTTGGTGCCATTGTCGCAAACCATCATTCCTGCCTTAAGCTGGCGTGGCGTCAACAACTCTGAACCTGCCCCTGCAGAGCTGACAGAATCTCTGCCCCAGTGTGGCTCCTGTCCCCCAAGCATACCAGCTCAAGCACCGCATGGCATGGCATCTTTTGGTCTGCGTGCTTGCGTAGCTCCTTGAACCCCTACAGAGCACCGCTGGTTCCAAAGTCAAATCAGCACAGGAAGAGGCCATGGAGGAAGAAGAAGAGGAGGGGGTGGAGGAGAGAGGTGTGGCAGAATCACCACTAGTAGTATTTTGGAGGCGTGGTGTCAGAGCAACCTCCAACACTACTGCACCTTCTCCTTCATCCTTCCCAGCTGCCAGAAGAGTCACCCAGTGTGCGGTGAAAGATAGATAATGTCCCTGTCCATGCCTGCTGGACCATGAGTCAGCGGTAATATGCACCTTACCGCTGACCGCCCTGTCCAGCGAGGCCAAGACATTAATATAAAAGAAAGAAGAATTGCGCTAGGGGCTAAAATAAAATTTCTCTGAATCAAAAAAACCGTGAAGGAGGTCCTGCAGCTATGTACTATATCCCCAATATGAGGGCACATAGATAAAGAAAAAATAAAAAACAGTACAGCACTGGACTAATTGCAAAGTGAATGGATGTGTAGTTAAGTGCATATAAAAATTAATAATGATATAAAGGTAAAATAAAAAAATGCAACACTAAAAAGAAATAAAATGAAATATGAAATAATATCACCAATAATAAAAATCATGAAGAATGAACACTTATTACACATAAATGTTCCAAAAGTGCCAAACAAAAAGAATTATGTTCAGGTGAAAAAAGATGAAAAAAAAAAAGTCCACAAATACAAAAGTGATAATGTATAAAGGTGAAACAGATCCAAATCTGATGTTCCAACTTATTAATGTTGCCCGTCACCAAGTGAAAAACAGGATGGAGGCTTACCAGAAAGCCTGCGACCGCCCTTACTCAGGGGGATCAGTACAGGCTTAGAAGATTACCAAAGGAATCACAACAGGATCCCAGTTGATGGCCCTCGAATCTCCTTTCTCCTTTCCGGATATCTCCTATGTGGCAGTCGGGAACGCTCAAGAGAGAGTGATGACAAAATGACTCAGAGCAGCAAACACTCCAGCGGAGATAGACCATACCAAAAAGAAAAGGAAGCTCCCATAGTGTAAAAATGCCAAGTTCATTTATTATAAATAACAGGCACATGCAACATAAAAAATGCACAAATATCGTATAAAACAACAAAGAATCCAGCAAGGATAAAAAAAAGGCTTCACCGCCGTTTAAAAAGAGTTTGCACATGCGCAATGAGAGTTCACGTTGTGACCCAGCCAAGACATTGCCTTCCACATGCCGGTAGAGAGCCGGAATCGCCGTGAGAAAAAGTGGTGTTTGGGAACCTGCCACTGAGGAACCGCACATTCCACAAACTCACGGATGTGGGCATAGTCTACCAACTGAAAAGGCAGCAGTTGAAGTGCTGGCAATTTAGCCAAGCTAGCATTCAACCGCTGGGCATGTGGATGGCTGGGAGCGAACTTCTTTCGGCGGTGCAGCAGCTGGGGCAGGGAAATTTGCCTGATACAATATGACGTCGATGTAACGATAGCAGATTGCCCCCAAGTACTTGGCTGTGACACACCTAATTCTACACCTTCATTCCTCTCAGTGCAGGTCTCAGAGAGGACTGAAGGTATAGTGGGGTTGGAGATCTCAGCTGATGAGGAGCAAGGAGAAGTCCTCTTTGTTCTTTGGTGTAGGTCTTTTAGGTACACTTGCCAACGAACTGCATGGCAGGTCAACATATGTCTGGTCAAGAATGTGGTGCCCAAGCGGGAGATGTTTTGGCCACGAGAGATATGCTTGAGACATATGTTGCAAATAGCAGCGGTGGGATCTAATGCACTCGTCTCAAACAAGGCCTGCACCAAAGAACTTTTGTAGCTTTGCGGTGTGATGCAGTTGGTGTGCTGCCCTTAAGCTGGCCCCTGGAGGGCATCTTGCCTCGTTGGTGATGTGCCTCCTCCTCCTCTCTCCTATCAGGCACCCACGTGGAGTCAGTGATCTCATCATCCCCTCCCTTCTCATCACTGGAGCAAAGCTGGCAGTATGCTGCAGCTGGGGGAACATGACTGCCAGATTGCTGTCCTTCTTGGACACCCCCTCTCTCTGGGCTCACATTACTGCCTTCCTCTAGCTGGGTACCATCATCGGAGCCTTCAAAACACTTGGCATCCTCCTGGAGCATGTACCCAACACTGTGCTCAAACAGTTCGGTGGACTCCTCAGGAGGACATGGTGGGGCTAGGGAAGGAGTGACTGATGCCATTGAGCCAAGGGAAGAGGCCGCATTGGCAGCTGCTTTGCCAAAGTACCCTGAGCCTGGGTGAGAGAGGATGAGGAGGATGAGGACGGCTTGGTCATCCACTCTACAAAGTCTTCCGCATGTTGCGGCTCAACGCGGCCAGCTGCCGAAAAAAAGGACAAGCGTGTCCCACGGCCACATGCTGATGAGGATGCACCCTCTGCACGACCAGCACTGTTGCCTCTAGACACAGAGCCTGCTTGCCCTCTTTTATTGGCTTGTGACTGTCTGCCTCTCCTTGTTGGCCTTCCAGACATACTATGGCCTGCAGCGAGATGTAGCTGCACAAAGCTGGGATGTATATATATATATATATATATATATATATATATATATATATATATATATATATATATATATATATATATATATATATATACTGATACTGCAGCTAGCAGAATCAACTGCCTGCCTGTAATATTATTAGTATGAGAACACCAGCAATTATCTTCAGGTAGCTTTAGGTGCATACTGTGCAGGAGACGCAATACACTAACTGTAAATACTGTAACTGCCTGCCTGTGGTATTAATAGGAGCAGAACAACAGCAATTGTCTTCAGGTAGCTTTATGTGCACACTGTGCAGAGGGCGCACTACACTAACTGTAAATGCTGTAGCTGCCTGCCTGTGGTATTAATAGGATCAGAAGAACACCACCAATTTTATTCAGGTAGCTTTAGGTGCACACTGTGCAGAGGACACAGTACACTAACTGTAAATACTGTAGCTGCCTGCCTGTGGTATTAATAGGAACAGAACAACAGAAATTTTCTTCAGGTAGTTTTAGGTGCACACTGTGCAGAGGACGCACTATACTAACTGTAAATGCTGTAGCTGCCTGTCTGTGGTATTAATGTCTGTGGTATTAATAGGATCAGAAGAACACTACTAATGTTCTTCAGGTAGCTTTAGGTGCACACTGTGCAGAGGACACAGTACACTAACTGTAAATACTGTAGCTGCCTGCCTGTGGTATAAATAGGAGCAGAACAACAGCAATTGTCTCCAGGTAGCTTTAGGCCCACACTGTGCAGAGGATGCACTACACTAACTGTAAATACTGTAGCTGCCTGCCTGTGGTATTAATAGGATCAGAACAACACCACTAATTTTTTTCAGGTAGCTTTAGGTGCACACTGTGCAGAGGACACAGTGCACTAACTGTAAATACTGTAGCTGCCTGCCTGTGGTATTAATAGGAGCAGAACAACAGCAATTGTCTCCAGGTAGCTTTAGGTGCACACTGTGCAGAGGACGCACTACACTAACTTGTAAATACTGCAGCTGCCTGCGGTACTGTACTAATAGGATCAGAAGAACACCACTAATTTTCTTCAGGTAGCTTTAGGTGCACAGTGTGCAGAGGACGCACTACACTAACTTGTAAATACTTCAGCTGCCTGTGGTACTGTACTAAAAGGATCAGAAGAACACCACTAATTTTCTTCAGGTAGCTTTAGGTGCACACTGTGCAGAGGATGCACTACACTAACTTGTAAATACTACAGCTGCCTGTGGTACTATACTAATAGGATCAGAAGAACACCACTAATTTTCTTCAGGTAGCTTTAGGTGCACACTGTGCAGAGGACGCACTAAACTAACTTGTAAATACTGCAGCTGCCTGCGGTACTGTACTAATAGGATCAGAAGAACACCACTAATTTTCTTCAGGTAGCTTTAGGTGCACACTGTGTAGAGGATGCACTACACTAACTTGTAAATACTACAGCTGCGTGTGGTACTGTACTAATAGGATCAGAAAAACACCACTAATCTTCTTCAGGTAGCTTTAGGTGCACACCGTGCAGAGGATGCACTACACTAACTTGTAAATACTGCAGCTTCCTGCGGTACTGTACTAATAGGATCAGAAGAACACCAGCAATTTTCTTCAGGTAGCTGTAAATACTGTAAAAACACCTGCCTGCCTGTCAGTAGTAGGAAGAGAATAACAGGATCTAGCTAAACTGAATACAGTATATATATATATATATATATATATATATATATATATATATATATATACACACACAACACCTAGGATGTATATATATACACGATACACTGTAAGTGCAGCTGACTCGCCTGCCTACTCTATCTAACTTAAATCAAATGACACTGTCTCTCTGTCTATCTATCTCTCTCTCAACGCTGGAACACACTACACAGGGCCGCCGTGCAGGCGGCCTTATATAGTGTGGGGCGTGTACTAAACCACCTGAGCCATAATTGGCCAAAGCCACCCTGGCTTTGGCCAATTATGGCTCTCTGTAAGGACAGCGCTGTGATTGGCCAAGCATGCGGGTCATAGTGCATGCTTGGCCAATCATCAGCCAGCAATGCACTGCGAAGCCCCAGTGAATTATGGGCCGTGACGCGCCACTCAAATTTGGCGCAAACGGCCCATATCTTTCAGAATTCGGCGAACGACCAAACAGGCAATGTTCGAGTCGAACATGCGTTCGATTCGAACATGCGTTCGATTCGAACATGAAGCTCATCCCTAACTGCAGGTTACATACTGACTGTCTGACAAGGGATTGTACAGAACCAACACATTCTTTTATCATCTGTTGGGAACAGGCTGTGTAATGTTCAAAGAAGTAAGGGGAGTCATCTTCCAGAAACCATACCAGTGATGCGACCTGATTAATACTGAAAGGGGGAGAAAAATCATCCTGGCCCTCTGGGATGCAGGGCAAAGCCAGTCCTGTGCAGATTTGAATTCAAGGCTGAACATCCCCAAACAGCATACAGCCCTGATCAACCCAGGAGTGAGCAAAACGAATGATCTCTAGCAGCTGATTACTGGTCCACTCCTTGGAGTGTCTGGCGGAGATATTCACTACTCTCTGATGCCAGCAGAGCATAGTAACAAATCAGATCAGAATTCATTGCAGCAAGCAACCTGAACCAAGATGGTTCCTCTGTGTAGCCACTTCTGTTCAGGGATGGCCTTGGTTTACTGTCATGTACCAGGTGTGACGAGAACTGCATGGTTAGCTTACAGAGGAACACCAAACACATGTAAGTGAAAATATAATGATTTATTAAAGTAAGTGAATAATATAAGTACAACCACCTCCAATATGACACAGTGCAATAACCAACCAACAGACAGAGACCCACAAATAATAACAGACAGATAAGGACAATAAATGGGAAATACCAGAATCATAAACAATAGCCAGGCCAGGGTCATACACAGCAGATCAGCAGATGGACAGGGGATGTTCCAGAAACATAAACATAAGCCAGGCCAAGGTCATACACAGTGAGATCAGCAGATGGGGTGAGGAACACAGGACAGGGAGAGGATGGATGGATCAGACTGCAGGGCAGGGATGCAAGGTAACAGGTAGGACAGGATAGGGATCAGGACAGGGAGACAGGATCAGATACATAGGTCACAGGTTCAGAATCAGGATCAGATAACAAGCTAGCAGGTCAGGGCGCAAGGATAATACCAAGGCAAACATGTGAGTGCTTGCCGGGTATTTATATGCCTATAATTGGCCTCAAGTGACACCCGATTGCAGGAGGTGCTGTCTGCTCCACACTGCCAGGATCCACACAACCACATTCTCCACATCGCCCTTACAACCACATTCAGCCCTCGTGGAGATGGAAAATGCCCACCGGGGAGGCAGTGCCACAAGGACACCACACATCCGGCGTGCAGTGTGTGACGTCGATGAGCAGTGACTGGGCATCCGCCCCCGAGCGCCACAAGGGGTGGAAGGAGGAAGGGACGCCCCACAGTGCGCATCGCAACAAGATGAAATCCGGAAGGCACAGAGGGCACAACACACGCCACCAGGTGCACAACCACAAAATGTAATGCCTAATAATTGCAGAGGTGGATCACCAAGGGGATAGAGAACAATATAATAGCTAATACAAAATATATAGGGGTAAAGCAGGGAAGGTTAAAAATGGGCAACTAAGACGCAGAATCAGTTAAATAGATAGAACCAGTTAATTGCATCCACGTGCTTCCATCCCTGTTGAAGCAAAAATTGGGGAAAAGGGGAAGGGGAAACACTGGGACTTTAAATGAGGCCATGGCCTTATAAGGTCATGTGCCTCCATCCCTGACAATGATATTGTTAAAATTAGGAGCAATAGGGTGGGAATTTGAACGAAGCACGTGGTTGAAATTAATACAATGGTGGAGATTAAGATATTTAATATTCCGTAAATAACAAAATTACACACATAATTTCCATATACATACAAATAGGAATACATATAAAATGTGGCGCCAATTCCTAAAACATTGGTAAATGGTAATACCATGGTTAGAGTCCACCAACACAGTTGGGTACAAAAATTTTGCAAGGTAACACCTTGACTTTACTGGTCCCTGTCACATAATGTGATGGTATGAATATAGAAATAATAGAAACTGTTAGAGCTGTTGTATACTGATATATGGCAGTTGTTAGCTCGACGCGTTTCGTGACTTGGTGCCGCTCATCAGGAGAAACCATGTGGTGTATCTGCAAATGGGAGATGAATAACTAGATAAATAATCTTGTATCAATAGAGGGGAGGAGAATGAAGATAGAGACCCCCCAATAGATCACTTACAAGTATGTATGCAGCTGGAGGCATAATGTCAAGGACCACGGACCACCCCTAGGCATCAGTGTCGGGAGCTGGGGGGGGGCTGGTCCAATGGCGACACACATCACGGGTGGCAACCTGGGTGGACCCAGGCACACAGGGCATACCTAAGGTGAACATGTGACAATAAGAGCAGGAGGTGATTAGGCCAAATAAATGTAGTGCAAAATTGGTGTAAAAGGGGGTGTAATGACAGTGAGGTCTGTGTCATAAGGTGGGACTAATGTATACAGGGGAAGGGGAAAGAAAGGGGAATGGTGGGGGGTGAATGAACAGGAGTGAGGGTGGACAGCTATGGCGAAAGGTTGCCACCAAGATGCCTTAAATCAGGCATGTGTATGAACGACAACCAAACAAAGTGACTGCAAACTGTACAAAAATTACCTGGTCCCACCCTCTTGCTCCTAATTTTAACCATCTCATTTGGTTTAAGCATAATCGGGGTTTTTTTTGTTTGTTTTTTGGGACGTCTTATTGTTATTCCTATTCTGCGTGTTAATCTTTGTTTTGGTTACAGTTTATTCGCGTTATGTGTTGTGTATATGTATTTCTTTTCAGATCATGCTCACCTCGTGTGGATTTTGGGTCACTCCTTTGTTCATTGGGGAGCTAAGAGGGCTGACGTCAGACCTAATGGACGTCAGCTGGGTTTCCCTAGGTCCAAGGGCAGCATCAGGTGGATAGGTGTTCCGGGAATGTTGTGGAGCAGGGTGGTCCCAGAGATCCATAGGGTTTCACGATGGGATAGCCCCCCAGACTTTCTGGTCTTGCACGCTGGTGGCAATGATCTGGGTGTCCGTTCCAGCCAACACCTCATTTGGGATATCAAGTTTGATGTCCTACAGCTGCAGTTAGATTTCCCTCACACAGTAGTAGTGTGGTCTGACATTGTAGGCTGCACATCTTGGCATTTTTCCAAGTCAGCGGAAAAATTAAACAAGGCCAGGGTGAAGATCAATAAGGAAGTTGGTAGGTTCATAGCGTGCAAAGGCAGTTTGGTGATTAGCTATAGGGAGCTGGAGGTGGATACGTGGCAGTATCTACGCAGCAACGGGGTGCATCTTAATGAGGTGGGCTCAGATCTGTGGTCACTGAGATTACAAGATGGGGTTCAGAGGGCATTGCGTTTTTGGAGGGGCAGAAAGGTGTGAGGAGCTGTGGCAGTTGGGGACTTTGGAGGCATTTTAAAATAACCTGCTGTGAGGATGTTATTAGTTACCCATCTAAGGTGTGGAGTCCCTGGTGGAATGCCAGTTATGGTGGATTAACTGGTAATTACAATGGTGGTATCTGCAGAATGTGGTTCGTCCTCGAGCCGGTGTGATGCGGCTGTGGACCGTGGTAGTAGTACTCAGATACGAAGTGATAATTTGATATTTGGTGCCTCCAAGGATCAACAACCTTAATTTGATGGGTATTGTAGTATTTTGTTTTCCTTTATTAAGGAAGGTTTGTTATATTTGTTACTATTTAATAAAGGGGCTGAAACTGACAATTTTACTCCAACAATTTGAGTCATGTTTTCTTCTGGTATATTTAGTTGGGGTAAGAGGGAAGGTGTTGGTAGTGGTTGGTAATACAAAAGTATAGGATTACATCTGGGGGTACTGTTATCAAGTACAGCCCGCAGCAAAAAAGAAAAAGAAAGAATAAGCACAGAGATAGCATGATAAGGGTTCACAGGGGAATCCGGTAAGCCAGGGGTTAACTCCCAGTAAGTATAAGGAGGTCATTGGTAAGCCAGCGGGGGGGGGGGGGGCGTGTCTGCAGGGATCAGTCTTCAGGATAAACAAGGAGCCGTTTATCATGTTTATGTTTTTTCAGGCCAGTGCGGTTGGGGTCTCTGGAGGCATTTTAAAATAATCTGCTGTGATGATGTTATTAGGGACACATCTAAGGTATGGAGTTCCTGGTGGAATGTCAGTTATGGTGGATTAACTGGTAAGGTGTTGGTAGCGGTTGGTAATACAAAAGTATTACTAACCGCTGTTATTATGTTTTGCACAGGGTTCTGGAGTTCATTATGTACAGGAAGGTGAGTTCTGGAGTGCGTTCTGTACAGGAAGGTGGGTTCTGGCATGCGTTCTGTACAGGAAGGTGCAGCTTCACAGTTGGTTTCCTACTTTGTGAATGGGCCGGCTGCAGGGGAAGGAGGGGGGCGAACTGAGCAGAAAGTGGGAGCGGGTACCTGTCAAAACCAGGAACCCGCTCCCCCCTCCTCCATAAAAAGTGCCAAATGTGGCAGCGGAGGGGGGGGGGGGGTAGGAGGCAGACAAGGGGAGCTTCCTCTTTTGGGTGGAGCTCCACTTTAAAGAGAAAGTAAACCCTGATGGGTTTTACTTCCTCTTTTTTCCCCTGCAAAGTAAAAGCATAATGGGCTAGTAAACATCGCATACTAGCCCATTATGTTGCACTTACCTGCAAACGAAGCCTGCAATGTCCACGATGTCTGCGCTGGGGGCCGCATCCATCTTCACCCCTCTTACTTCCGGGGGCATGGACTCTGGCTCTGTGACTGTCCGGAGTCGCGTGACGTCACTCCCGCATAGGAGCCGCCGGTCACGGCATGAGCCCCTTAGAAACGGCACATCAGTGCCTATGCGCCGATGACGTCGGCGCAAGCATATATGATAAATATCTCCTAAACCCTGCAGGTTTAGGAGATATTTCCAGTACCTACAGGTAAGCCTTATTATAGGCTTACCTGTAGGTAAAAGTGGTGTAACTAGGTTTATAACCACTTTAAGGGCAATGCAAAATGAAATGCTTTTTGAGTTAAAGTTGTTTTAAACCTTTGAAAAGCAAAATATACACATCATATCTTTCTATAGTGTGTACTTGAGTCACTTCTGGCAAGTTATGCCAACACCACAGAATCTCAAGGAATGCCCTACCACAGCCTCAGCTTTGCATGTTTCCCTACAGAACTGTGTAGAGAGGGGTCTGTCCATTCCCTCCACTCAGGTATCAGATTACACTCAACCCCTTGCTCTATGCACATCAGATCCTCGCTCCTGCATTCTGGAGCTGAGAAAAAAAAAACTTTGATCTGTGTGCTTTGTACTGCTGCAGATAAACAGGTACAAGAGAGTTTGTTTCATCTCCATGTATCACCTGAGACCAGTCACTTCACTGGGTATATAAGTGTATATATGTAAGGGTTTACAGTATGTTTTGATCAATTTTTCTTGTTAAACTAGAGTCTAGTGTCAATTTAAGTCTACTTAAATTAGCTGGTCTCATCCATATTATCCATATCCCTCGTATCTCTCTAAATAGGAAACATAAATCTGCATTCCTCCTGCAATACCAAAGCCTATAGAAAGTGCCATCAGCCATTTCATCTAAACAGTAAACGATGTGTTGTGCAGATTATGCGGTTTACTTGGACGCTGTTAACAAACTGGCAGAAAACTCAAGGAACAATTAATAAAACAATCTTCTATAATGATCTCTGCTTGCCTGCAGGGTTTCATTTCCTGGAAAAATACAAAGTCAAAACAAGGAGACGTAGTAGGGGAGGATGGAGACATTATAGATCCACGCTTTAATGAAGAGGAGACTTCCCAGCACTGAAACTTTTCACTCTGTAATGGCCCTTCTGTTAGATATGGATTTTCAAGTCACGGACGTAATTGTAACAGGAGAGATGAAATGGGTTTTAAGGTCACTTCTGTTGTACATAGCAGCGTTCTTCGTGTATACCTGTGACATCACTTAAAATAATATCTCATGGAATTCTGTCAAATAGTCTTTATTAAATAATATGACTTCAAGGTTTTTTTTGGCTTAAAAGGTAACTCCAGTCAAATATTTAAAGATGAATTCCAGGTATGTATATTTTTACCTATGTAGCACTACGCCCACAGGACCGCTTAAGATGATGGGTCGTCTTTTCTGCCATGACTCCTTAAACTGCTCCATCCCCACTGACATGCCTGGGTATAGACTGAAGGCCGCTTACACCTGTGCAAGTTAAGTGTCAGTATATTACAACTCTATAATAGTTCGTAGAAAATTGGCCATAGGCAACCAATAATAGGTAAAGTAATATTTTATAGCAAAGTAGTATAAAAATAATACACATACCAATAAACAGGTCAATGAATATGTTAGGTTAACTGATGGGAATATTAGCCTCACCTACAGCCTTGACTTACACCACAATAAAGCTAAACCCCATTAAACTAGTATACACAGCAAGAGTAGGAACTGCATCAACCGTGAAAGCATGAATGGCAAAAAGAAAAAGCCTCACTGTAAACTTTGTAATGATTATTTAAAAAATGTCCTTGTCTGCATACAGCCCTTTAGTGGGTGCGTTCATGCATTCATAACAAAGGGATGCTCTTGGAGTTAACCGCAAAGTACCCGGAGCCTAGCTGTCAATGTTGGACGACTTTCGTTGGGGCCCTTCTTTAGGTGGTGCACATGCAGCTGTCCTTTTACAGTAAGACTGAACAGAAGAGATGGCTGATGGGCTACTAAGTAAGGGGCAGTCGCAGTTGGCAAGGGGTTAGGCTCAATAGTTTCACTCACCACTACCGGTATGCAACGAATCAGGTCCAGAATGCATGGCAATATGTTGTCCCAGAAGTCACAGTCCACACTGGCTGTAGACACACACACAGCAACAGGTCCTCCAGCTTTGGTCCCAGGACACAGTGACTCTGGACAGCTCAGTCTCTCAGCCCTGATGTAGACACGCACAGCTCCAAAATCTGCAAGGTTCCAGCCAAGCACTCAGGAACTTTGTTCTCATATGGTCCTCCGTGGCTCCGGCTCAGCTCTCATCAGTTCTCATCCTCTCTCTTTTAGTGAGAGTGCAGGCTCAAACAGCTCAGGTCAGCACTCTTTCTCTCCCTGGGCAGCTCTACCCAGACCTCTGATAATTTGCTTAGTAAAAGTTCTGTATCTCTCCTTCTCTTGACACAGGGCAGCCTGGGTATTGAAGTTCTGCAGCCATTAACATGTATTGAACAGTGCCCCTTTAATTAGTTCAGGTCCAGTGCAGCCAGGAGGGGAGGCAGGAGTGAACGGGGATCACACAGAGTCACTCTGATTCTCAAACAGCAAGGAAGCTCAGGGTGAGAGGCAGCAGCTGCACACCAAGTGACGTTTGGGAGAGGGAAGTGAATGGAGAGAGGCACATGCATCCAGCAGTGCACCCAGCTACACATAGTTACACTAGTCCAGCTTGGACCATTTTAACTATGTATATACCCCCTAGAAGCTGGAACTCAGTAATAGATACTGCTACGCCAATGATCTCCACTAGCTTCCCGGTTTTGTGCCAAATGGCTGCCCTGCTGCATTGTGAACACAAGAGTTTGCTCATTCAGCACGAGCACCATGAATCAATTTTATTGCATTTCCTCAATAAATGCAAAGTGCTCTCTGATTGAATGAGGTGAAGAGCATGATGTCACCACCCCACCTTTATACCTTATCCAATCATTCATCAAGGAAATGCAAAGTGATATCTGAATGGCACCCGTGCTCAGAGGCTGACCTTCTATGTTCACAATGCAGCAGGGCAGCCGCTTGGCACGGGACCTGGAAGCAAGAGGAGGTCACTGGCATAATGGTGCCTACTTCAGTGATTTCCATCTTCCACAGGGATCCCACAGGTATGGAATATGTGTATCCAGTGAAGACTATAAGTGTCTGTGCCTATACACAGGGCCGATCCTAGGGTCACAGACGCCTGGGTGCAGAAATATTTCTGGTGCCCCCACATGGGCGTGGTCATCTTACCAACTCCTCCCCTTTACAAATGTTTCTATGGCAACGACTCAAACACAGAGATGCTCCCCTAAGAAATCTTCGTTACCCTAGGATCTTCCCATGATCTCTTAACAATAAAGAAAATACAGGAAGAGAGTACACTAATGAGACCTGGAGGGGAGTCTCTCTGATGCACACACAGAGGGCTGTCTGTTAGAAAGAGCCCCTAGATATAATACAGGATACGGTCAAAGACTGCAGACATGCTGCAAGAGACGGTCAGAGACTGCAGACATGTTACAAGAGATGGTCAGAGACTGCAGACATAATACAGGAGATGGTCAGAGACTGCAGACATGGTACAGGAGATGGTCAGAGACTGCAGACATAATACAGGAGATGGTCAGAGACTGCAGACATGATACAAGAGATGGTCAGAGACTGTAGACATACTACAGGGGATGGTCAGAGACTGCAGACATGATACAAGAGATGGTCAGAGACTGCAGACATAGTACAGGAGATGGTCAGAGACTGCAGACATGATACAAGAGACGGTCAGAGACTGTAGATATGATACAAGAGAGGTCAGAGACTGCAGAAATGATACAAGAGACAGTCAGAGACTGCAATCATAGTACAGGAGATGGTCAGAGACTGCAGACATGATACAAGAGATGGTCAGAGACTGCAGACATGGTACAGGAGATGGTCAGAGACTGCAGACATAATACACGAGATGGTCAGAGACTGCAGACATAATACAGGAGATGGTCAGAGACTGCAGGCATGATACAAGAGACGGTCAGAGACTGTAGACATACTACAGGAGATGGTCAGAGACTGCAAACATGATACAAGAGATGGTCAGAGACTGTAGACATGATACAAGAGAGGTCAGAGACTGTAGAAATGATACAAGAGACAGTCAGAGACTGCAATCATAGTACAGGAGATGGTCAGAGACTGCAGACATGATACAAGAGATGGTTAGAGACTGCAGACATGGTACAGGAGATGGTCAGAGACTGCAGACATAATACAGGAGATGGTCAGAGACTGCAGACATAATACAGGAGATGGTCAGAGACTGTAGACATAATACAGGAGATGGCCAGAGACTGCAGACATAATACAGGACATGGCCAGAGACTGCAGACATGATAGAATAGATGGTCAGAGACTGTAAACATGATACAAGAGATGGTCAGAGACTGCAGACATGGTACAGAAGCTGGTCAGAGACTGCAGACATGATACAAGAGACGGTCAGAGACTGCAGATATGGTCAAGGAGATGGTCAGAGACTGCAGACATGATACAAGAGATGGTCAGAGACTGCAGACATGGTACGGGATATGGTCAGAGACTGCAGACATAATACAGGAAATAGTCAGAGACTGCAGACATAATACAGGAGATGGCCAGAGACTGCAGACATGATAGAATAGATGGTCAGAGACTGTAAATATGATACAAGAGATGGTCAGAGACTGCAGACATGGTACGGGATATGGTCAGAGACTGCAGACATAATACAGGAAATGGTCAGAGACTGCAGACATAATACAGGAGATGGCCAGAGACTGCTGACATGATAGAATAGATGGTCAGAGACTGTAAATATGATACAAGAGATGGTCAGAGACTGCAGACATGGTACAGAAGCTGGTCAGAGACTGCAGACATGATACAAGAGATGGTCAGAGACTGCAGACATAGTATAGGAGATGGTCAGAGACTGCAGACATGATACAAGAGATGGTCAGAGACTGCAGACATGATACAAGAGATGGTCAGAGACTGCAGACATGATACAAGAGATGGTCAGAGACTGCAGACATGATACAAGAGATGGTCAGAGACTGCAGACATTATACAAGAGATGGTCAGAGACTGCAGACATTATACAAGAGATGGTCAGAGACTGCAGATATAATACAGGAGACTGCAGTTCCTATGGACGTTAGTAGACAATGGCCGGTCGGCCCTCTCACCTGACCCAGTGATACAGCAACGGTTCCTCTGATCAGGAGTCAGTTCACTCTGAATTGCCCGTGGCAACTCCGCTGGTTAGCACCCAGATCTGTATTCTGGCAATGACTCCATTGCTTTCTCCATTACCTTCTCTTGCTTGTTTCTGAGATGAATTGGGGACTATGGACACGGCTACCTTCTCTTCCTTGCTTCTGAGATGGATTAGGGACTATGGACAATGGACATAATCCTCTTCTCCTTCTGACATGGATTAGGGACTAGGAACTATGGACTATAGGATTTGTAGTGTGCATTGAACAGTGCATAAGACCACATTCAACTGAATGGGGAAGCCCCACAACATAGCTTCATTGTACAAGCATTGCAACATACTACAAGGCATTGTAACGCACTACTGTGCATTGTGGTGTGCTGTGTTGCTACAAATTAGGATGTCTTTTTGTAATGTTTTGTTGCATTGCCAGCCCATTTATTTGAATGGACTGCCTTAATGCAACACACATTAATACATGTTTTCAAAATGCATCACCCCAGAAAAGTGTCAATCCAGCCTTAGAGATGTTATTTATGGCAGTGCATCTGAAAGAATTAGGGCCTTTGCCTTAAAGTGGAGTTCCACCCAAAAGTGGAACTTCCACTAATTTGTCTCCTCCCCCCCTCAGGTGCCACATTTGGCACCTTTCGGGGGGGAGCGGATACCTGATATCACTGCTCGGCTCCCTCCTCCTCCCCACATCGCCAGGCCAGTAGGAGAGAGGATCAGAGCCTCGCGCATGCACATTAGGGTTCACGGCATGAAGCCGTAAAGCAACACTGCCGGGTTCCCTTACCCGCAATGGCGGCGGCATGCACCCAACAGCTGATAGAAACATCAGCTGCGGTGCCGATATCGCTGGACTCCAGCACAGGTAAGTGTCCTATTATTAAAAGCCAGCAGCTGCAGTATGTGTAGCTGCTGGCTTTTAATTTTTGCAGCTTTAAACCCCCCCCTTAAGTGGGCTTCAACGCCTGGGAGGCTTCTGTATCATGTGACCTCTGTGATTAACTCCTACAGGATTCACTTGATCGGTAGTCCGTCCTTCTGGCTTCCTATTAAAAGTCTTGAGGCTGACAGCTCAGTCAGTGTGCTGGTAGCGCGCAGTGAGCAGCACACAACTTTTTACCACTGTGGATGCATACGTGCAACAGCTGGATGTTAAAATCATCTTTCTTTCCGCCACATGTGCCACGAAGTCGGTAAGAGGTTAATATAAATGGACAGGTGTGTTAATTCATGTTGATATCACAGCATGATTTGCACCTAGTTAGCAAAGACGGAGTACTGAATAGGTTTTGTCAATAATGCTAACCAAGCCGGGTAGGCATTATTCCGTGACCCCACGATAACATTCTCTGTAATTAGGAATCGGATCTTCCGCTCACCTCCGCATTAGTGGAATGCTGCGGGGATTCCCTTTACTGGGCTCTGCTAATTTCATTACAGGGAAATTGCTGCTTTCACAATACCCAGCGTACTGTATGAAACAGAGAGGAGGAGAGCAAACCAAAATGCTGCAGCAGACGGCTGCCATATAAATACAAACAGTGTTTGTTTATAGACAGGAATCATTGTGATTCATAAACTCATTAGATCTTGTTTAGGCAAAACTTCAACATAGAATATTCCTAACGGAACTTCTGAGTTCAACAAAGAATTTGTCGTACTTTAGCACTAGTCAAAGAGCACCAGTACTTTTGGCATTAGCAATATGTAACAGAGAAGGAATGTGAGTTAGGTGCTTCTTTATTAAAGCCTCAATCTGGGCAAATGCTATTTTTCTTTTCCAACCCAACCCCTTCCCATACTCCTCTAACCCATCCTATTTTTCCTCCTACTTTGTGAACCCGGATATACATGCTCCTCTGGGGTTGGATGGTGGGGGGGGCGGCAAATCCAGCTGTGCAATGGAACTTGAGATTGCCGGTCCACTTCACTCCTCTCTGCAGATATTGGTCCTCTTTTGGATCCTGAGAGACCCCTGGCTGATGGACAGCCAATAAAACATGCCAACATGTGGACATCCAAAGAAGGATCCAAGTAGGAAGTATACAGAAGTGGAGAAGATACAGGGCTGAGGTGTCATGTGACCATGTTGGCAGAAGTGACAAACCAACTGTCTGCTGTAAGATTAAATCAATCAGGCAGCTGTTCAGCTGCTCTATCGCTTAGTTGCCCCCCGCTTCTGCCATGTGGAGCATCAGCGGACCTGGGACTGACATGGTGGGGGCTGATCTCTGTTGACTGATCTCCCCTTCCTACTAAGAACCCGGAAGCTAGGGTTGCCAACTTGCCACCCATCTGGGATTCACCCACCCCAGGTTTTGAATCATGTGTCTGGGTGTCAGTCTGTCAGACCACCTTAAACCCAGGAACATATTCAGACTGTGGGTCCCCAACATAGGTGTGTGCACGGGGTGTGCCTAATCACCCCTTGTGGTGCAGATTCCCTCTGCTGCCCAGGCCTGCCCCCTTGTCCTCCTCCCCCCAGTCCCCACAGCGTTGCTGGCTTCCCTCCTCTCTTGCCGACTGCTGCTGTGAGCACAAAGGGGGTTGTTTTAGGATGGAGAGTGGGGGAAGGGCCAGTAAATATGTCATTTACCAGCCCCTTCCTTTTCCGAAAGGAACACAGTGAAGCACAGTAAACACTGTATACTATGCTTCAGTTTGTACAGGAAACCCAATGGGGATCCCACAAAGAATGATAAAAATAAATAAATAATAACAATATTGTAAACAATAATAAAAAATAAAATTGAACAAAAAAAAAAAAAACTGACACCATCCACTGCAAAACTGACACCAATCTCTGCTCTACTGACACAGTCCACTGCTCTACTGACATCATCCTCTGCCTTACTCACACCATCCACTGTCCTACTGCCTGACAGCATCCACTGCCCTACAGACACCAATGTCTGCCCTACTGACACCGTCCACTGTCCTACTGCCTGACAGCATCCACTGCCCTACAGACACCAATGTCTGCCCTACTGACACCGTCCACTGTCCTACTGCCTGACAGCATCCACTGCCCTACAGACACCAATGTCTGCCCTACTGACACCAATGTCTGTCCTACTGACACCAATGTCTGCCCTACTGACATCAATTTCTGCCCTACTGACACGGTCCACTGCTCTACTCACACCATCCAATGTCCTACTGCCTGACACCATCCACTGCCCTACTGACACTATCTGCTGCTCTACTGACATGTCTAGAGCGCTACTTAACTGCTCTACTGACACGATCTACTGCCACCATCCACTGCTCTGCTGACACCATTCCCTGTCCTACTGACACCGTTCACTGCTCTACTGACTCCAATGTCAGCCCTACTGACAACTAGGGTTGCCACCTCATCCCTTTAAACCTGAACACATATAAATTATACCAGTTCTGAGGCTAATTGAATGCAGATGAGACACCAAGTGAGTTTAATTACCACCTTAATCAGCCACAGAACCTGTGTAACTACTGGTAATATGTGTTCGGTTTTAAAGGGATGAGGTGGCAACCCTACTGAAACTGCTGACACCGTTCACTGCTCTACTGACACTGTCCATGTTTTATTACATTTTTTTATAAGAGCATATATGTGTCTGTGTATATATATCTATCCACACACTTACGCGTGTGTGTTTGAGCTTTGGGGTGCACATCCTAGTGCAATAGGCTGCGCACACCTAGGAAATAGATAGATATAATATCATAAGAGATAGATAAGATAACTGGAAGGATAGATTTGGAATGAAAGATGGATAGAGATATTTCCTGCAGGCCCTCGCACATTTCTGGCACCATATTTCCCTTTGTGTTATCCTTCCCCCCCTCTATCAGTCTGTCTGTCTGCCTTCTGTTTGTGTCCCAGCCGAGCCCCGTGATGTTCTGCTGCAGAGAGTCAGCTGATTGCTTGCAGCTGGAGCTGGCTCTGGTCCTCCTAGCAGGAGACTTTGGTCCAGCTCATTGCAGAAGTTAAATCATGGTGTGGATCCTTCTCCCCTACACCCGGCAGCCAGGATACCATGTGCAGCTTCTGCGAATATGTTAAATAACTCTTCTAGATTCAGACGACTGACGGGGAAACTGGTGGTAACTAAAAATACCGCGGCACACAAAACACATGCTGCGTTTGTAGAGGGCTTAGATTTAATACAAGAACAAATGTTACACAGATCCACTCTCTGCAAGGAGCAAAAAAAAAAAAACTTCATTTGCAACTTCCAGCAGCATGCTCATAATTAGTTTACATCAACATGCATCACAATTAGACAGCGGCAACATGAGCTATTATGTAATCCTAAGTAAGATAAGTGGTGCTCTTCCCTGAATTTAAACATTTTAATGCTGTTAGATTTACAAAGTTCTGCACTTAGTGAGAATGTTCCGTATTACTTCACTGTGTAGGAAAAATAAAGAAATCTAAAGACTTTGCAAAAGGGTAAAGCAGCCTATACTGGAGGGTGGAACTGCTGAGCGCTCCTCTTGAAAATGTTATGTACCTATCTGTTATGGCTTCAATACCCTCTTGTGTCCCGTGCACACAGGATGTTTTGATATCTCTCCTAGACACCTTTCCTACTGGCAGCGTCGTTTTGGCAAAAACACGTGTAACGCATTTAGGCACATCAAGCACACGAGGTGTTAATTCATTTAATTGGCCATAATAATAAGGTCAGGCACTGATGTGGTCGAGAAGGCCTGGCTCGGAGTCTCCACACTAATTCATAGGTGTTCAAAGGTGTTCTATCGGTTGAGGTCAAGACTCTGTGGAGGCCAGTCAAGTTCCTCCACCCTGAACTCGCTTATCCATGTCTTTATGGACCTTGTTTTGTGCACTGGTCCAAATCATTTTCTTAAGGGGGTATTATGATGTGGGGTTGTTTTTCAGGTGTTGGGCTTGGTCACTTAGTTTCAATGAAGGGAACATTTAAGACATCAGCATACCAAGACACTTTGGAAAATTTCACGCTCCCAACTTTGTGGGAACAGTTTGGTGATGGCCCCTTCCTGTTTCAACATGAATGCGCACTAGTGCTCAAAGCAAGGTCCATAAAGACATGGATGAGCGAGTTTGGGGTATAGGAACTTGACTGGCCTGCACAGAGTCCTGACCTCAACCCAGTAGAACACCTTTGGGATAAATTACAAGCCAGGCCTTCTTGCCCAACATCAGTGCCTGACCTCACAAATATGCTTCTGGAAGAATGGTCAAACATTCCCATAGACACACTCCTAAACCTTGTGGACAGCCTTCCCAAAAGAGTTGAAGCTGTTATACCAGCAAAGGGAGGGCCAACTCAAAAATTAACCCTACAGACTAAAGCCTCATACACATGCTTAGATTTTCGGACAACCAAACGTCTGTTTTTTGTGGCATGCTAGTCTCATGTCAAAAGTGAAGAGGTTACTCACAATATGAAAATTTTCATAAGACAGAATACAAAGTCAGAAGTGACGTAATGTGTTGAATAGTTTTGTATGCATTCTTTCGTTTCTGAGCATGCGTAGTCTTGCTCTTACAATTTTTTTTCGTACGAAAACCGTACTAATGAAACGAAAATCGGACGTTGAGTTCACCTCCAACAAAAATGTTATCGTCTGCCCTTCCAGCTTTTGTCTGACGAAAAAGCGAAATCGGCTATCGCAAGCACCATACTAATGATTCGAAAACTGGCAGACAGCTCATTGTAAGAATTTTTCCATCCGATTCTTGTATCGTGTGTACGGGCTTTAAGACTGGGATGCCATTAAAGTTCATGTGCGTGTAAAGGCAGGCGTCCCAATACTTTTGACAATATAGTGTATATTAGGAGGTCATCTGCAAATAGTGCTAATTTAGTGTGATGGAAAAGTAATCCTGAAATATTGGGGTACTGTCGTAGTGCTATAGAGAAATGTTGCATTGGAAGAACATAAAGGAGGGGGTATAGAGGGCAACCCTGATGCATGCCATTCCTGATTTTAAAGTTAGGGAATAGAGATCTATAAACACTAATGCCCCGTACACACGATCGGACTTTCCGACAACAAAACCGCGGATATTTGTTCGAAGAATGTTGTCTCCAACTTGTCTTACGTACACACAGTCACACAAATGTTGGCCAACAATTACGAACGTAGTGACGTACAAGACGTACGTGATGTCTCCATTACGAATGCTAGTTTTACAAGACAGATCGCTTCCGGCTCGTACTTGATTCCGAGCATGCGGGGACTTTTGTGCGACGGACTTGTGTACACACGATCGGAAAGTCCAACAACAAATGTTCGATGGAGCATATACACGGTTGGGCTTTCAGCCAAAAAGCTCACATCCAACATTTCCCATTGGAAAATCCGATTGTGTGTACACGGCATAAGTCTAGCAGAGGGTGAAGAACATAGGGACATAACGCAAGATATCATTTGTGGTCCAAAGCCTATTTGGTGGAGGATGTGAGAAATAACTCAGAATCTCAGAAATAACTAGTTTACTTGGTCGAAGGCCTTTTCGGCCTTAGGGGTTAGGGGTATGTATTCTATTGCATCAGTAGAAACATTTTGATTGTATCACCCCTAGCTTCCCAAGCTTGTACACATCCCACTTGGTCTATATGGATAAGATGAGTCCCCATAGGTAGATTTCAAGTCTATTACTTTTCTCAGGACAATCCAAAATGTGGGATTTTTTTTTACCTTCACTTTCAATTATAATGGTTGGGAGGGTGAATCTCCTTAACGGGGGCACAGTGAACAATAAAAACTGACAGGTATTCTAATCCATCTCCACTCTATCCAAAACTAAAAAAAAAGTTTTGCCTTTAGGCTCCTTTCACAATTATGTAACTTTGGTCATAAAAGTGGCATGAAAAGTTGTTCCCCATGTTTTCCAATGGTAACCACTCATATATGCAACTTAAAGCTGCTGTGACTTCAAAGTAGTTCATGCACTATTTTGGTCCAAATTTCATGCGACTTGAGGACCATAGACTTCAATATTAACCCTCAAAAGTTGCATGAAAGTCATACCTGAATGTTATACAATGTAACAGTTGTCCATTATCACAGGTGAAATCATATCCAAGTTGCACCCATCCAAAGTTGCATCAAAGTTTCGTTAGAGTTGCACTCCAAAATCAGCGCAACTTTGGAGTCATACAAGTGTGAATGAAGCCTAAAGTATATAAGCTTTGACAAAAAAAATCCTGAAAGCTGATTGATTTCTATGCACAGCTGCACCAGATTTTTCACTCTCCAGTTTTAGTAAATCAACCTAATTTTCCTGAAATAAAACAAATCAAGAAAATAATGCATTATGGCCACTAGATGGAGCTGCCAATCATAGGAAATAAACATATTAAACACATTACAGCAATTATAGCTGCAGATGCTTCAGGCATTCATAGCAGTTTTTTTTTTTTTTTTTTTTTTTTTATAACTAGACCCCATAATGTTTATGGCACCCTAGTGAACTCTCAAAAAAAATTTTGGATGTGCACTGTAGAGGGAAACATGAAGTTCGGCCCACATCAAAGCCTTGTATATCACCTGGACGAAAAATGAGGGGAAGTCTCCCAGGAAGGGGATCACAGAGCAATAAAAATCCAAGAAAAGTTCTAACCCTTCCATACTCTGCTAAACCCAAGATAATATTTGTGCAATATCCTTGTGTTAGGTATAAGTTAATAAATCACATTACAGACACAATAAAAGTGCATTAAACATATGATGAACTCATCCTAGATTGACATATCTGTGCAAATAAAGTCCATATAAATCGTGTAAACACTGTATAAAAAAATGTTCTAAAAAAATATACTGTATATATAAAGTGCAAAAAAGGTGCTGAGATTTTCTAAACATCAATAGTTCCTCTTTCTTTGCCGTGAAGTAATAAGGATTACTTGCACCACCGAAGATAAAGTGCTCCCAAAAGGAATCACCACAAACAATTAAATGAGCTCCTAAGAGATCATTAGATGCTTTGCTGCATAGCAGCCATATACACCTTATACACCACGATCTTGCATGCAAAGGTTCCGCGAGCTCCTAAGCCAAGATAGACTTCATGGAGGAAGTGCCAAATGACGGCTACAGCGTGGCCGGCTAGTTCTGAGATGCTGTCATATGATGTTGTGCCGTGATTGCACCCGCCGTGCACCCTCTGTGGAATGCAGGCGGCATGCTCTATGATCACAGTGTGGGAGGATACTGCTGTACACATATTGAGGTAAAGAGCTAATCAGCAGCTCTTTACCATGTGATCAGCTGTGTCCAATCACAGCTCTTTACCATGTGATCAGCTGTGTCCAATCACAGCTGATCACAGATGTAAATAGAAGCCAGTTATCGGCACTCCTTTCCTCACGCTGGCAGCGTGAGGAGAGGAGGAGAGGAGAAGAGAACTGATAACTGGCTTCTCTTAAAGGGACATGTACACTGATAATCAGGGCACTGATTATCAGTGTCCTGATCCCAACAGTGCCCACCAGTGCTGGCAATCATTGCCTTCTCATCAGTGTCACCTATCAGCGCCCATCAGTGCAGCCTATCAGTAACTATCAGTGCAGCCTCATCAGGGCACTGATTATCAGTGTCCTGATCCCAACAGTGCCCACCAGTGCTGGCAATCAGTGCCTCCTCATCAGTGTCACCTATCAGTGCCCATCAGTGCAGCCTATCAGTAACTATCAGTGCAGCCTCATCAGGGCACTGATTATCAGTGTCCTGATCCCAACAGTGCCCACCAGTGCTGGCAATCAGTGCCTCCTCATCAGTGTCACCTATCAGTGCCCATCAGTGCAGCCTATCAGTAACTATCAGTGCAGCCTCATTAGCGCACATCAGTGAAGGAGAAAATTTACCTGTTTGCAGAATTTTATAACAAATTATCAAAAATTCTTTTTTTTTTTTTTTTTTTTTTATTTCGGTCTTTATTCATTTATTTAGCAAAAAAATTAAAAACCCCAGTGGTGGTTAAATACCACCGAAATAAAGCTCTATTTGTGTAAAAAAAATGATAAAAATGTTGTTAGGGTATAGTGTTGCATGACCGAACAGTTGTCATTCAAAATGTGACAGCGCTGAAAGTTGAAAATTGGCCTGGGCAGGAAGTGGGTAAAAGTGCCCAGTGGGCAAGTGGTTAAAGTACAGAGGAAAATACACATAGTGTAGTTTTTCACCAAGATTTATTAAAATTTTATAATCACACTTACAATTCATAAGGAATTACACAGCATGTGTTACAAACAATCAGCAGGTCTAAGAGGTCAGGCCGACTTGCGGAATAACGTCACTTGTGAGGCCCCTCCCAATGCGTTTCTCTGTAACCAGTGTCGTCTGGGGATACGAGGCCTTCCATGCTCTGCCTATAAAAAAACAAAGACATATTCTCATTTTAAAAGAGCTTTCTTTATTTTATTACTGGTCGGAGATACATTACTGATACTTGAATCGGGTCTAATATGTAGCATCCAGTTATGTTGGGAACCCACACTGTTCTCATGTGTTGGAATGTGAACAATAATTGTTTTCCGACTTTGCAAAAAGAATTGGCTTATTATTTTTCTCACCTTGGCACGGTGCTTATATTTATTTTTTCCTTTATCTTGCAAGCTTTTGGAGGTCAAAATGTATCCTGTTTCTATAACAACCAGCTACAAGCATGTCCTTTTTACTGATATACATACACCAGATTAACCTGCATGAACTGGTAATAATTCCTAACTTAAAGGAACTGACCCTCTGGGCACTTAACTTCAGCTGTCCATAACTAAAGCCTTCTGCTAGGATCACCTCTTTTACACAGAACATTTTTTCTCTTAATTTGTCCTAAACTGACATTCAATAAAGTGACAGTGTGTTAATAACCTTAAATGAGATAACTGTATGTGTACAGATGACAGGAGAAAATGTGTGCCAGATAGCAAGCAACTGTGTTGCAAGTTTGAAAATGACTTGCTAAGCTATTGCTAGACTTGCCAGGCTTCACAAGTTTGTTGCACAATTGCAGCTACTCCGCATTGCATGACTCCAGATCAACTTTCTTTGCAAACATTCTGCAAGTCTGCTGCAAGTTCTGGTTCAGTGATGCTGTGCAATAGTCATCCCACCACAGGGGGTCACTGTGGCTGAATTTTCATGCTGTAGACTTGCAGAGCTCTTGCTGTAGACTCACCACTGCAACTTTGCTCTTGCTAGAGACTTGCCACACAAATTTGCTGCAAGTTAGAAAAGCGTCAACTAGAACTTGTGCTTCAAGTGCTCTTCAAGTATACAACTTGCTAGTGAAAATGTGCAGCAAATTAACAGACTTACAATTCAACACTGCCACTAATTTGTGCAAGTTATCCTTGCTATCTGGACTGTGCCCTGTTGCCTTTAGAAACATGCCAGGAGCAGCACAGACACCAGGATTTACATGGCTGTACAATCTCTGAGCTGGCATCTCAGTCCAGGCAGTAGGTAATGGCCCAAGATGATGCTTGAAAAGATGGCCCCCACCCTCCTGGATGGTATAACAGATGAAGGTATTGTCAGGGGGAGTACTGTGGTCTCTGTGAAAGGTAATAAATCCCTTGAAGTGTTACTTACACATTGCTGAGCATGGATGCACTTAAAGCTGGACTTCTGGCAAAAAGATGAATATTGGTAGCAACCCTGCCCTATGCATTTGGGTCTCTATTAAGAAAAGTAAAAATAGGTAGAAAGGAACGCCCGATATCCAGTAAATGCAAGTTGGAAGGAGAGTTTGAATTAGCACCTATTGACCAATGACTGATTGAGTCAGTCCAGCGCGGTCTCCAACCCTAAAGAGACTCTTGAGAAGAGAGCACTTATGTTTTAATACATAAGTGCTCTATACAGTGAACTTAGGATAATTTTATACAGGAGGAAAAGAGATTTAGCTTCCACATACAGAAAGGCTTCTTCACCGTAAGAGCTGTGAAAATGATTGACTTCCACAAGAGCTAGCTCTGGTCAGATCAGTTTTTTAAAGAGTTGGGCGCATTCCTAAATATACAAACTATAACTAGATATTAAAGAGGAGCTCCAGGCTTCCTTCAAAAAAATATAATTTACCAGCTACAAATACTGTAGCTGCTGACTTTTAGTATAAGGACACTTACCTGTCCAGGGATCCAGCAATGTTCTCACCCAAGCCAATTATTCAATAGACTTTGGTTGCAGCCGCTGGCATAGCAAGTAATGGAAACAGAAAGTGAAGCCTTGCGGCTTCACAGTCGGTTTCCTACCGCGTATGGAGGACCTGTGCTGCGGCCTATGAATGGCCTCGTAGTCTTCTGGGACCTGTGAAGAATCCCAGAAGACTGCAGGGGAAGGAGGAGGGGCCGAAATTCCATCTCAGATCCCTGTGGCGCATCTGACCAGAAGTGGGAGTGGGTACCTTTCTAGGTAATAACACCAAATATTATTGATCCAGAGAATATGCAATTGCCTTTTGGGGGATCAGGAAGGAATTTATTTTTCCCCCGCTGGAGCAAAATGGACCATGCCTTAAAGGAATTTTTTTTGCCTTATTGTGGATCGACTGTGGGTATAGGGCTTTGTATATTGAGCTTTTCTATTCATTTATTTATTTTTATTTTTTTCTGTTGATTGAACTAGATTAATTAATTAATTATTACCACCAATCATTCAAGTGGGTGAAAGGGAGAAAGATATAAAAAAACATTGAGCCAAGAGAAAAGTGTGTAAAAAATGCTGCATAAGATGTTGGAACCTTATTCTTCCAAAGGAAAAAATGTTCTTTGGAAGAAAGAAAAAGTGTAGTTTGAGTCAAAATACTTTGTAGTAGTAACACAATGCGAGGTCAAAATTTATTACAGAATGAGGAAAAGATAAAAAGCAAGCACAGAAGGAACCCCTAAGAGAACAAATTCTAAAACAAGTGAACAATGAGACTGGAGATGGGATAGGATGATGTCATTTGAGGAATAGATCCACATCCCATCTGTGGTTCATGCCTGTGGGGGTGCGTGTCCCCAACAGGAAAATCCACTTAACTTCCTGTTCTAGTAGCCTTCTGTGCTTGTCTCCTCCACGTACCGACATTCAGATTTTTTTAACTGCAGAGAAAGAGAAGGAATCCATGTGACCTTCATTATAAATTTGAAGTGTTTAGTCTTTTTTCAACTTGACTATGTATCTATGTAACTCTAATTTAGAATGTGTTGCTACTAGGCTGTAACCAGCCTGAACTGATACTTACCTTTTCTGGGTTCTGTAAGTTTCTTCCAAGCCTGGTGGGTTGCTTCAACCTGTTGCTGGAAGGAGGTTCCTGTAACCAGTGTTTGAAGAATTTACCACTAAATTATGAATATTTATCTGACTTCTTTGATGGTGTTGTTCAGAGATATGGTCTGGGGAGATGATAAATGTTTGGGAGCACCATTTCAGAATTCTCTCCCCCTTGGGACATTTCCCTGGGAGGAGGCCTGTGTGAAGAACAGTTGCCAGAGCCTGGCCTCAGCAGGAGACCTGTCCTCTCCCCTAGGACATCCCTGGATGGAGGCCTGTAAAAAGAATTGCTTTTCAGGGCCTGGCTTCAGCATGAGCCATGTTCTCTCCCTTGGGACTTCTCCCTGGGAGAAGACCTGTGTGAAGATTTGCTGCCAGAGCCTAGCATCAGCATGAGCCGTGTTCTCCCTCAAGGGACTTTTCCCTGGGAGGCTGCCTGTGTGAAGAACTGCTGTCAGGGCCTGACCTCAACATGGGTCATGTCCTGTCTCTGGACTTTTACCTGGAACGAGGCCTGTATGCAGAACTGCTGTCAGGGCCTGGCCTCAGCTTGAGCCATGTGTTTTCCCCTGGGACTTCTCCCTGGTAGGAGGACTGTGTGAAGAACTGCTGCCAGGGCCTGGCTTTAACATGAACCATGTGCTCTCCCCAGGACTTTTCCCTGGAAGGAAGCCCATGTAAAGAATTGCTATCATGGCCTGGCTTTATCATGAGCCATGTGCTCTCCCCAGGAATTCTCCCTGGGAGTAGGACTGTCGGAAGAACTGCTGCTTAAGCCTGACCTTAGCATGAGCCACATCCTCTTCTTTGGAATTTCTCCCTGGAAGGAGGACTGTATGAAGAACTGCTGTGATGGCCTGGCTAGCATGAGCCATGTGCTCTCCCCAGGACTTCTCCCTGGGAAGAAACCCATGTATAGAATTGCTATGAGCCATGTGCTGAGGGCCATGGATACCAAGCCACTCACTGAAGTGCATGCCTGAATAGTGCTAAGATGATTGAACAGGGATACTCTTGCCTGATGAGGGGTCACAGAGGAACTGGTTAGGAGCTGCCATCTGGACCTAGAAAGAGGGATCTTTGTCTATTTTAGTCTGCTTACAGAGGGACAGAAGTCAGATTCAGGAGCAATGAAACAATATGACTGTTCTTAGAGTCAGAGATTTTATTTCTGTTATCTATCAACTTCTCAGGATGCTCTCATAGAACCTACTGCTGATTCAGTATTTATGTCCTCCTACTTTGGATTTTTTTGGTATTTTACACCCTTAACTCTCCCTCCAGTTTCAGTGCTGCAATAAATAGTAAATAGATCTGGTGACTGGGGCCTGATTATTGTCAGAGGTATGACGTGAGCTGTTCGATCCAGATACAGGATAGCCAATGGACAGGTAGGAGAAATGCTGTACATACTTGGGAGCTGTCTTTTGGTTTTGCTGTACTCCCAGTCCTGAGATTTACATAGCTCTGTCACACAGCACAACCCTTCCTGGCAGGGAAGGAGGCCCATAGCTCCCAACTGTCCCTGATTTCGAGGGACTGTCCCTGATTTGGAACACTGTCCCACTGTCCCTCTTTCCTTCTCTTTTGTCCCTCATTTTTATCTGAATCATTTAATTGTATATAAAATGCACTATTTACCTTTCAAAAAGTGTTTTCCAGTGCTAAACCTTTCATCCAATTTTTAAATTGCTGCATTTGTAAATGTCAAAAGCCAATATAAAGGAATAATAGTAGTTAAAAAAGCACTTGTGGGTGTAACTAATCTTTTTTTTTTATATAATTCTCCTTTAAGGGGGCGTGGTAGGGGGTGTGTCCTATATCTACATACTTTTGCTAATAGGTGTCCCTCATTCTCATCTCAAAAAGTTGGGAGGTATGGAGGTCCTCTTTTTCCCTGCTGCCTTAGTAACATTTAAAAGTCCTGTTCCTTCTCCAGCCTGTGACTGGACAGTGAAAGGAGATGCAACAGACTGATCTCTCTTGTCACTCTGCTATCTCCTCCTGTCAGCATGTTCCTTGTAAGCACATAAGCACTGCAGCTCAACACCAGTCATATTCCAGTACTTAGGGCTTTTTCACACTTGACTAAATTTCTAACGCTTAACAACAGCTCCTATAGCGTTAGTATGGGCCTTAGACTCATGTTAATGAGCTTTAGTTTGGATGTTTTGTTTGTTTCAGACATTTTACAAGCATTAATGATGAGATAACTGCCTATGTGCAGTTTTGAAGCATTCAATGAGCTTTAAGGCGCATTAAAACTTCTCCGCAAATGCTTATTTTTAAATGGGACACTACAGGAAATGAACTCATTTTAGTGCCCCGCAACTGCACCGCAAACGCCTGCCAGAGTGTTTGTAAAGCGTTACCATAGACTTGAATGGGAAGCGTTGAAAGGCTTTATATGCTTCCTGACTTGACATGAGGCTTCAGGTTTGAAGTGACGCAGCTCTAACACGTTTTGATAATGTGAACAGCACTGTGTGCTGTCTATTGTATCATTAGCATAGGCGTTTGAGGGGCGGTTTTAACACCCCTCAAACACCTGCTTTTAATGCCAGTGGGAACTTAGCCTTAGACTGCTTACATTTCTAATCTGTATTTCAAATACATGTTATGATGTAGCTGCATTAGGCCTCATGTACACTGCTGCTTGTAAACGGACGTTTAGGAGCAGTTGGGCAATTTTTTCAGCTGCCCCTGAACTCTCCTCTATCAGTACATGTACACAGGGTCATTTATAGTAGTTTCTAGGCAGTTGAGTTTAGAAGCATTTTTTTTGGAATGCAAAAAAATGGGTTCAGGACGGATGTTCAAAGGCATTTGAAATGCCAAATGCCTGTAACAGCTTGTAAACACTGCTAAACGCGGTAACTCAAATTTAGTGGCGTTTCGTTTACAGACTTTTTCATTTTAACAAAAAAAAAATGTAATTTTTTTTTTTTTTTACAAACGCTTCAAGATGCAAACCTGACTAAGCGCGGCATATAAACGTGGCGAAATGGACATTTTTAGACGCCAGTTTCTAGCGGTCAAGTTCAATTCTTCAGGAGAGGTTAAACAACATCCCGTGTACATAAAACTATGTCTATATCTGCCTTAGATCAGCTCTACCATGATAGACTATACCTGATGCTGGGTCCACTTTAAAACCACTTACCGACTGATGTTTGTGTATATACGTCCTTGGGAAGTGTTGGTGATATCTGAATGATGATGGCTTCAGCCATCATTAGGATATCATCCTCTACAGCTCGCGGTTCTTTTTTTGGTAAAAGTGATCCAAGCCGCTATAGTAGCTTAATCACTTTTACAAACGGCAGAAGGCCCCCCCCACCACCACCACTACCACTACCACTGTTTTCAGGCTCCTGTTCCAACAGGAAGTCTGGGGCCACATGCCGCCAATCATGCCAACTGACTACAGAGATGAAGGAGGAACTTCCGTTCCCCCCAACTCATCTCTATAATATATGAAAGTGATGAGGATCCTGGTTTCAGCTGTTTGTTTACTAACCGTTACCAGCTAGTAAAGCAGCCAATTAAAGTGGCAGTCCATGCAAAATCTAAAATCCCTGCATCTATAGACACCAGGGATCTAAGACTAACCCTCTCTATCCCTGTAAAGAAAAGATGAGTACACAGAATACATACCTTTTTCATACCTCCAACTTATTGAGATGGGAACCTATCAGCAAATGTATATAGGCATAGGACACACCCCTTACCACGCCCCCTTAAAAGAAGCACTTGTGGTTAAACTCACAAGTGCTTCTTTTACACTATCATAGCTCCCAACTGTCCCTGATTTCAAGGGACTGTCCCTGATTTGGAGCAATGTCCCTCTGTCCCTAATTCCTCCTCATTTGTCCCTCATTTTGGTCTGATCTATATAGATGTATATAAAATGCACTTTTTATCTATCAAAAAGTGTTTCCCAGTGCTAAACCTTTCATCTGATTTCTAAATTGCTGCATTTGTAAATGCCAAAAGCCAATTTAAAGGAATACAGGTTACTGCTAAAAAACAAAAAAAGCCTGAAAGTTTTGAAAAAAAAAGTATATAGTACTTAGTATATAATGTATAGTTTGTTCTCCAATTTTGAAAACAGGTAATTTTTCTCCTTTATTAATATGCACTGATGCGGCTGCACTTATAGGCACTAATAAGGTGGCACTGATGAGGTGGCACTGAGAAGTGGCACTGATGGGCATTGATGGTTGGCACTGATGAGCGACACTAAAGGGCACTGATAGGTGGCATTGAAGGGTACTGATAGGTGGCACTGATAGGTGGCACTGATAGGTGGCACTGATGGGTGGCACTGATGGGCACTGATAAGTGACACTGATAGGCAGCACTGATCAGTGGCACTGATGATGAGGCACTTATGGGTATTGATTGGCAGCACTGGTGGGCATTGATAGGTGGCACTGTGGGCACTGGTAGGTGCCACTGGTGGGCACTGGTAGGTGCCACTGGTGGGCACTGGTAGCTGGCACTGGTGGGTACTGATAGGTGGCACTGGTGGGCACAGACAAGGCAACGGTGGCTCTCTTTGTGAGGGACCATTGTCCCTCTGACATTAGCCGGTGATCGGCTTTTTTTTCCCCTCACGCTGTCAGCTTGCCGGCAGGTTGGCTCCGCTGGGCAAATCGCCGTAGCTGTATGTCACTCTTTTAAGACGTGACAGCAGGCGCGCGCACGTGCCGGGCGCATGTCCCTGTAGCCGTTGCACATGCCCGGTGGGCGCGATGACCGCCGGGCACCCACGATCACTCGTGACACAGTGAGAACCAAGATCTGTGTGTGTAAAGACACAAATCCCGGTTCTCTCATGGGAGAGGAGAGAGATCGAGTTCATACTAAGTATGAACACCGATCTCTCTCCTCCCCTAGTCAGTCCCATCCCCCCACAGTTAGAACACACCTAGGGAACACAGTTAACCCCTTGATCGCCCCCTAGTGTTAACCCCTTCCCTGCCAGTGACATTTATACATTAATCAATGGCTTTTTTTAGCTCTGATTGCTGTATAAATGCCAGTTTGTCGCCATTCCATGGGCTTGTGCAATTTTAAAGCATGACATGTTAGATATATTCTTACTTGGTGTAACATTATCTTTTATATATTACAAAAAAAAATGGGTATTATATTATGTTTGTGGCACTACAATTCATTTTAAAGTGTATTTTTTTACTGAAAATTTGCTTTGATAAACAGGCCTATGCCTACAAACGTATAAATTTGGGTGTTCTAAGTAATTTTCTAGCAAAAAAAATGCAGGTTTTTACATGTATGTGAGAAATGTAAAAATTGGCCCGGTTTTGAAGTGGTTAAAGAGAAACCATCACAGCGCCATTGTCACCTGTCAGTAAACATTTATGAGAAATTGGTACGATCTGCTTTTTATTTTATATAAAAAAAATACTCTTCTCAGATTGTTATTTATAGGAATGTTTTTGGCTGGTGCGGATATTTTGGAAGAGAAATGTTACATCATGTTTTCCTTTCTCTCTGGTTTCAGTTATTTCAAGAATATCCAGGTGTTTCTGGGCTGAATTTCTTTGCAGGGATTACATTTGGGCCCAGAAAACAATTTTAACCATCACATATTATGTTTCTATAAGGCTAAAATAGACTTTTAAAATATGTTAGCTGCTTCACCTCCTATACCCGGACAAATCAAACACGTTTGTGAATAAAAACTTTCACCTTTTTATCTTCTTCTTCCTGTCCTTTAAGCTCTGTATTCTATTGTGATCATCAGGGATCCCGCCAGTACAAATTTCTTTCAATTTCCTATGTGTGTATGACCATGTAATAAAAAAGAAGACACCCCCCCAGCATCCCATCACATGTGCATGCTCCCTTTGCAATTGGTTGGCAGAGAGGAAACAAGCACATCGGTTTGTTCACACAGACGCATTTGGGCTATGCTGGCATCTATTTCCAGCACAGCCCCAATGTATAGGTAAGACAAAATTCCTTGTTTTTTGCGGTGTTGGTTCACATAAAATTGCTGCTGTGATGTGCGCTAAAAAAAAAGTCCAGCATGCAGTATTTTTTTTTCACCGCAGGGAGTTGTGCAGCAAACCATCGCAACACTGGTGTGGCAAATAAAACCGTATTAATAAGTCTCTCATGACATTTCAATAAAGTTCTTTGGAAAAACGGTGAAGCGCGATGCGCCAAGATCATCCATCGATCAGCATGGCCTATTGGCGTTAGCAAGTCGTAAAGGCAAAAGTTTTTTTTTTAAATCTTAATGCATTCTATATATTAATATAAGAAACCTTCTGTGTGCAGCAGCCCCCCCCCCCCCAGCACCCCCTACCCCAATCTGTCCGACTGTCCCTTAATCTATCCATCTTTAGTCGATCCCTGAAAACCCTTCTCTTCAAAGAATCAGCTCATCCCCCCACAGCTATTACCTTTTGTATCAATTGACCCTTCCTTATTAGATTGTAAGCTCTAATGAGCAGGGCCCTCTGATTCCTCTTGTACCAAATTGTAATGTAACTGTAATGGCTGCCTTTATTTGTTGCTGCGCAAACTGTTGGTGCTATATAAAACCTGTATAATAATAATAATTGTAGCAATAACTCTCGTGGAGCTGCTGGTTTAAACGGGCTTGTTACCTTCACTCTCGACACCTCTGTTTCACCGGCACTGGGTCTAGGGTTCCATTGAGTTTACCTCTGGACGATTTAAGCACCAAACACCAAAACGTAGATTTTTCCAATGCTTTAATAGAAGGATTAAGGGAAGTAGCAGGAAAGAGGTAGTAGGAAAGCTGCAGGGAAGCTCAAATACCTTTCCGTTGTATTTTTTCAGAACATTCTTTGTAATTGAACACTTGAAATTGAATAGTCCCCCTTTCGTAGGACTCAATCTTTGCCCGCCTGGATAGACATCTCTCACTTGCCTAGCAGGCGGAACGCAGCACGAACAAAAGTCTCTGCCACAGACTTATCTGGAATAAAACCCGTACGATCCTCTGCCGCAGGATGTATTGGTTTGTGGTGAAAGTCAGATACAGTACTTGAACCTTTAAGCCAACCCGGCAGTACTATACTGTAAGATTACTTCAGAATGCGTCCTCCAACCGAGTCACCAGGTCCCTCTCCAGACCAGCACTCTGCATGATCCTTCCATGACGGGTCCTCCCCTGGGATCTTCCTGGTTGTCCAGCTTCTTTACTCAAGAAAGACAGCTCAGGACCATTCCTCCGCTGCTGTGGTAGGCCCCAGACAGGCTCCTGGGCCCACCCACACGCCACAGCGACGCGGGCCTCCGGAACGGAGGACCACGAGGTGGTATTCCTAGTGCATGCCTGTCGGCCAGGAGGGCCAGCAGGTGGCTGAAAACGAACCCTAAAACATGGCGTCTGTCCCATAAATACCCTCTCCCAGAATGCAACTCGGAGGACCACCTCCACCGAGTTTTCTCCGGGAAAGAGGAGCACTCATAACACGTTGCTTTTCCAACACCTGCCGACAGTGACAACGTCACCCACCGGCACAATGTGGAACTGCATGCAACGTCAGCCAAGCTGGAACAGAGGCAAATTTAACTTCCTATAACAAGGGACACACTAAATTTACCTATCAGCGGTAGATAAAATCTACCAGCGCTACATAATAATTATAATAATAATACTTACCCGAGTCCCATCTCTGTCCAGCGATGTCCACGATTCCCTCGGCCATTCGGGACTCTCCTCCTGAAAGGCTGAGACACAGCAGTTGTGCCATTGCCTCCTGTGGCTGTCAATCAAAGTCAGCTAGTCAATCAGAGGAAAGAGGGGGCGGGGTCAAACGGCAGCTCCATGTCTGAATGGACACACGCAGCTGCAACTCGGTTCGGGTGCCCCCATAGCAATCTAAATGAAAAAAGAGAAGAAAAAAGGAAACTAATGCTCATCCAAACTAGTCCTGATTAAATAGGTTTCAGAGATGTGTATAATTGTACACACACATCACTACAAATTACAACCTACATCATAGTCTACAGATACCGTCACCTGGAAATTAATAACATGAAACTCCATGATATTAATCCTCTGAATATATAGGCACATACACAAAAAACGGGAAAGATTCCCAAAGATATTCTTCAAAGAGGATACACCGGTTTAGGGACTAATAATCTTTATTTAATATCCACCATATATTTATTATGTAGAAAAATGTATATATAACTACCCTCCCCCAACACAAATAATTAAGATGAAGACAAAGAGAGTCTTAATGAGATGCCGGTGTCCACCATACCCAGCCATACACTGCTTACATCCATCCCATGCATACGAGTCAACTCAAAAAAGTGTTTTGGTAATTAAAGGCTTCATTTAACCAGAAAGGGATATAAGTGTGCTATACTGGTTCTGTTAGGTAAAACGTCTCAGCCTATATATACACAGCTTATTTATATTGAGAGTTTGTTAGCTCCATTTAGGAAAAAAGTGCTTGTGCTTAGTATGGTTTTGCCAATTTCCATTTAGGCTTTAAAATTAGCCAAAAAAAAAAAAAAGGAGGCAAAGAAGAGAAAAGGAGTTAATTTGTGGAGGGCTTTGCAAAGAAACAGTCATTGTGCACTTATCATATATGTATATTTTTTAGGGCACAGACTGGTAAGTATGAAGGTGACAACAGACAAGGGAACAAAGAATAGTTTTTTCTCTGAATAGACTTCCCCTTTAATTTTCGGGGGCTGATACAGCTCACCGTTTTGATGTCTTGCTCTGTGTCTTTTATTCCTTTTATTTTAAGTCCATGTGTGTGGCCCAGCCACTTAGATGGTGAAATATAGAAAGGAGATCATCAGAATGGCTTCAGACAACGATCTTTGCTTCAACACATGAAGATGTGTATACCTCCAGGTATTTCTCCAGGTGGATTACCTTGTAGCGGTATCTCAGGTACATCCACACGCCATACTAGCAGTGTAAAGCTGATCCATCCAGGTTTACCAGTCTGATGCTGGGGACTGGGGATGTATACTGGGGAGGACTCAGGTTGGTTGGATGTGGTTCGCTGTATAGGCGGACAGACCGGTGCTCACACCACAAAAGACGTGATGCTGTCTTGCTTCTTGCGTACATGTTTCGCTTGTGACCAACCTTCCTCAGAGCATACTGCCATAGCAATCTGCTTGCTGTGGGGGGCACCTGACAGGAGGGAGGGGCTAAGAGCAGTGAAGAGGGACCCGAGAAGAGCATGACCTGGGTGGCTCTGTGCAAAACCAACTTCACAGGGCAGGTAATGTTTGTTAGTTAATTTTTATTTTTAAAACAAGACTTTGCAATCACTTTAAAGTGATTGTAAAGTCTGTATAAAAAACATGTTATACTTACCTGCTCTGTGAAATGGTTTTGCCCAGAGAAGCCCAGATCCTCCTCTTCCTTCAGTCCCTCTTTGGCTCTCCTGGCCCCTCCCTTCTGTCGAGTGCCCCCACAGCAAGCCAAGCCAAGTCAAAGCTCCCTGTGTCCATTTAGACACGGAGCCCTGGTTTGGCCCCGCCCCTCTATCTCCTGATTGGCTAACTGACTTTGATTGACAGCAGTGGGAACCAATGGCACCCCGGCTGTGTCTCAGCCAATCAGGAGGGAGAGTCCCGGATGGCCGAAGCACTCGTGGACATCACTGGATAGATATGGGGCTCAGGTAAGTATTAGGGGGGGTGGGGCAGCTACTGTCTACTATCTTAATGCATAAAATGCAAAAAGGTAAAAAACCTTTTGCCTTTACAAGCTCTTTAACCGCTTCCGGACCAGCCGCCGCAGTTATACTACAGCAGGTTGGCTCCCCTGCGCGAGCCGTCATAGCTGCACGTCGGCTCTTTAAGAAGCCTCCGGCTGGGCAGGCACGCCTAAAGCCTGTTCCCGGAGCTGATGCGAGTACCCAGCGGCGCGATGACCGCCGGGCACACACGATTGCTCGTTACAGAACGAGTACGGGGATGTGTATGTATAAATCCCAGTTCTCTCAGGGGAGAGGAGACAGATCTGTGTTCATACTAAGTATGAACACTGATCAGTCTCCTCCCCTAGTCAGTCCCATCCCCCCTACAGTTAGAACACACCTAGGGAACACAGTTAACCCCTTGATCGCCCCCTATTGTTAACCCCTTCCCTGCCAGTGTAATTTATACAGTAATCAGTGCATTTTTATATCGCTGCATAAATGTCACGGGTCCCAAAAATGTGTCAAAAGTGTCCGATTTGTCTGCTGCAATATCGCATTCCTGATAAAAATCACAAATCACCACCATTACTAGTAAAAAAAGATATAATAAAAATGCCATAAATCTATTCCCTATTTTGTAGACACTATAACTTTTGCGCAAACCAATCAATATACGCTTATTGCGATTTTTTTTTTTTACCAAAACTAAGTAGAAGAATACATATCTGAGAAACTGAGGAAAAAAAATTGTTTTTTTTTAAATGAAATTTGGGATATTTATTATAGCAAAAAGTAAAAGATAGTGTTTTTTTTTTCAAAATTGACGCTATTCTTTTGTTTATAGTACAAAAAATAAAAACCGCAGAGATGATCAAATACCACCAAAAGAAAGCTCTATTTGTGGGGAAAAAAAGACGTCAATTTTGTTTGGGTACAACGTCGCACGACCACGCAATTGTCAGTTAAAGCGACGCAGTTCCGTATCGCAAAAAATGGCCTGGTCATTGAGCAGCCAAATTTTCCAGGGCTGAAGTGGTTAAAGAAGTTGTAAAATCACATAACACAATTACTTGTATCCTTTTTGTTTTAGCAAGATACACTGTATTGTCAAAAATATTGGGACACCTGCCTTTACACGTACATGAACTTTAATGGCATCCCAGTCTTAGTCCGTAGGGTTCAATATTGAGTTGACCCACCCTTTGCAGCTATAACAGCTTCAACTCTTATGGGAAGGCTGTCCACAAGGTGTCTGTGGGAATGTTTGACCATTCTTCCAGAAGTGCATTTGTGAGGTCAAGCACTGATGTTGGATTGGAAGCCCTGGCTCTCTGTCCCTGCTCTAATTCATTGCAAAGGTGTCCTTTTTTTAAATTAATTTTAATATATTGAAGTTATTCATATAAGATACAGAAATATTGGACATCAAGTATTGTAATCGGTGACATTAATGCATATTCGAGATCCCAAAGGTGTTCTATCGGGTTGAGGTCAAGACTTTGTAAAGGCCAGTCATGTTCCTCCACCCCAAACTCGCTCATCAATGTTTTTATGGACCTTGCTTTGTGCATTGGTCCAAATCATTTGGTGGAGAGGGGATTATGGTGTGGGGTTGTTTTTCAGGGGTTGGGCTTGGCCCCTTAATTCCAGTGAAGGGAACTCTTAAGGCGTCAGCATACCAAGACATTTTGGACAATTTCATGTTCTCAACTTTGTTGGAACAGTTTGGGGACGGTCCCTTCCTGTTCCAACATGACTGCACACCAGTGTACAAAGCAAGGTCCATAAAGACATGGATGAGTGAGTAGCACTATGCTACTGATCATGCTTTAAAGGAACAGGAACATTCTTTTTTGTTTTTTTAGGGTTACAACCACTTTAAGGGATGTTGTGCTTGCTTGCTTTCATGTAAAAACTCTAAAATGACCCTGTTAGATGTATGATCGAAAGAGTCAGCGAAGAAAAAGGCACTTAGGTAGCTTGATTGGCAGAGGCTCGTGATGTGGTTCTTCAAGGATACGCTTGAGTCGTCTGCTTTAGTAAAAGATCCAGTTACTTCATTTCACCAAATGTTATGCATTTTGTGGCTTTAAATTGCCACTTCCTCAGTTCAAGGTAATAAATTTGGTATCTAGTATCAGCTGGTAGTGAGGTCCACTTGGGAAATATTTTTTTTTTTTCCAAATTTTCTGTCTTTTTTTCGTTTACCAAAAAAAAAAAAAAAAACAGTGGTGATTAAATACCACCAAAAGAAAGCTCTATTTGTGTGAAAAAAATTATAAAAATTTTGTTTGGGTACAGTGTTACATGAGCGTGCAATTGTCATTCAAAATGCAACAGCGCTGAAAGTTGAAAACTGGTCTGGGCAGGAAGGGGGTAAAAGTGAGCAAGTGGTTAACAAAGCAGACTCATTCATGCCTATCCTTTGAACAACCACATCGGGCTCCTATGCCAATCAAACTACCTAAGGACCCTTTTGTGCGCTGACTCTTCCTACCACTTAGTTTACCCACCTGAGAACCCCCAAAGAGCACCCAGGATGGGAATGCTCAATTCATAGAGAATGACCACACTGACCCTGCGTGGAGACACTTTTATCCACCGGCGCACTAAGAAGGTCGCGTGTTCCCCCTTAGTTGGGTGACCGCAGCCTCAACAGTTGTAAGTTAATTTTGACCTTTTATTGTGGAAGCACTGCATTCTTGTTTTCAAATTAATCTACTACACTATAATGGCTCTCCCGCCTGCCTCTCTTTTCTTTTTTGGTGGAAAATCTGAGCTTACCAGAAACCCCTGTCCAGCTCCTCAGGATCCTTCGGTCACCGATCTACCACCATTGGATGCCTGCATGTACTCTCAGATCCCAGACCTCACACCTGTGCGATTTAGTCTTGGTTCACACTATGAACTGCATATGAATCGCACAGGAACTGCACCACAATCCTGTTCAATTCACATGTGATTCGGTGTGGTGCAATTTGAGCCCTTTCATTAGAATGGGCACTGCAATTTGGAACTGCCACCAGATTGCATGGTACTATCCAGTGCAATCTGGTGAAGGCAAACGCATTGCGTTTGCAACCTGCATTTGGGGTGTCGTTAAGATTGCACTAATGGGGGGGGGCGTGACCGGTAGCTAACCTATATGGACACTTAGGAGCTCAGCTCTCCCTCAGCCCACAGCCACACAGAATTTTTTGGGGACTTTTTAAGCCTGCTACATGGGCAGATCCAGGACCACCCGCTCCGCCAAAGCCAGTGGATCCTCCCAACCTCACGCAGGGTTCCTCCACCAGCCTCTGAGACTATTTTACACTGGCCAACATGCCGCTGGGCGGAGCAGACAAGATGGCACCGGATCCCTCTCCCTCCTACTCTCACATCTCTCCACGGCCCTCCTCTCTGGCCTTGGTAACAGATTGGGCCCCACAGACCTCTCACTGCCGACCCAGGAAGTCAGACATCTACCAATTTTAGCAGGAGTGGTGAGTTCTTCTCACCCGGTGGCCTCCCTCACTGCTGGGCCATGTGGAGCACAGGACATGTCACCCGGTCAGGCCCCGCTGTCCTATACACAATGGACACCTTCCCCCACCTGCTGAGGATGGCTTCTGACCCCTGCCTACATGGGGAAAGCCCTGGATCCCCTACACCATCAGACTGCTCTATGGACTCTCTTGCTCCACTTGACCCAATGCATCCCCCGGGCCTGTCGTACACCAGCAGCCAGGCCTGCGGGAGTTATTCATCCCACCATGCTTCCACCTCAGTGCCAGTATCTCCCAAGTCTGAGAGACAATCTCGATCAGGGGACACCAGCTCCTTCAGAGGTACTGCTGAGCCCTCTGTGCCTTATACCCACGCTACACACTCTCCTGCTCCATTCCAACAAAGAGGGCCTATTGCAACTGTCTCCTCTTCTCCAAATACCATTGTCTGGTATGAACCATGGGATCCTTCCCTGCTGGCTGTACCCCAAGCACAGCATGCTGTCTTGGCAGCACCACAGATGCCGCCCTCCTCCTCTCACCCGCCGTTGCAGATGGCAACAACTGCCTCTATCTCCCAAATACCTCCTGCATGGCATTCTTATCTCCAAGCTATTCCAACTAAGTAGGATTTTAAGCAGTTAGTAGAAGATGTTAAATCCACATGCCGTACTGAAATCCAAGCCCTTCATATGGACCTTAAGCACCTTGTGGACATGGTGGAGAAGGCGGAAGAGGAGATCCAGGAAACCCAATTGGCAGTCTATCGCACTCAACTCCAAAGGGAAGGACCATCCTCTCCTCTTGGGAGATATGCAATGCCATGTTGAGGACCTGGATAATAGGTGGCACAGAAATAATATCTGTGTACGGGGCCTTCCGGAACCGGATGGCTGTGAAGATCTACAGTTTACCTTACAAACTTTATTTAACAACTTATTGGCTGAGCCTCCTACTAAATACATTGAGATGGACAGAGCCCATTGTGCCCTACATCCTAAAGGTCCCGCGTCTAAGCCACGTGACATTATTTGCAGGGTCCACTCTTACTCTTTGAAAATGGACATTATGTGCAAAGCCCGTTCCTCCCCAAAAAAGTGGTATTTGAAGATACCCAGGTACAGCTATACCCAGATCTCTCTTGGATCACTCTTCAAAAATGTAGACTTCTGCAGCCCCTTCTGCATACACTACAGGAAGCGGACATTATCTACCATTGGGGATTTCCTTTCAGCCTCCCTGCAAAGCGACAGGGTAAGTTTGCAGTATTGCGTTACCCAGAATATCTTGCTACATTTTGTGATACCCTGGAGATACTGGTCCCTCAGGTTCTGGAAGGGGACCTAGTGTCCACCCCACCTCCGCTACCCACAGGTTTCCCCAGCTAAATGGCCTAGGGGTCTGGACACTCCCTGCAAGTCCACTAAACACAGAAATGGGTGAAATGCCCCTGGTTTTAACTCCTGTTGTACATTTTCCTTGCCTAAACTTACACTTGACTGCTTGTGGTTATACCCTACTCATTAGCATTCCAATAGTTTCCCCTTTGTCCCTTAGCCTCATCAGTTTCACATAATAGGCTTGCTTCGGCTGAGACCTGAGAGCGGTTGGTTCTTCTATCACTGACCCCCTCCTGCTAATTGTTCAAAGTTCACCTTTTTTTTTCACCTCTGTGCCCCATGACCCTCTTTTTGGTCGGGTGGACATATAGGAACTCGCATAGTTTTAGGCCTGATAGGCCTGCTACAGTTTGTTCATAATGCTTGTTGCATTTTCTTAATTTTTTTCTTGTGCTAACCCTTTCTTTCTTCTCCAGTCTTCTTCTCCTCTCTCTTCTTTATTGGCTCATCATGTGGCTCTATCCATCCGCTCGGATTTCTTCCTGGAGAATAAGTCCTCCTGGCTCTCGCAATATGGCCGGCCTGCTGCCGGATCAGATAAGTGTGGTTTTCTCTGCTTTTATGGTTAAGGTTTTATCTCTAAATGTCCATGGCCTAAACTTGAAAAGAAAGAGGCATCTGGCACTTAGGGAGTTTAAACAGTCGGGGGTTGACGTAATTTTGGTTCAAGAGATTAATTTCAAAAGCGGGGCCTCTTTCGCATTTGCATCCAAATACTACCCTCGTGCCTATCAGGCTTCTAACTCTGGTAAGAGAGCTGGCTATATTTTTCAAACGTGGCTCCCCTTTCACCTGTTCACCTGGCAAATGCAAGCAGTCACCTTTTGCGCCCTATATGCTCCGAAAGTCCGACAGATTCGGTTTTTGACAAGAGTTTTTTCCCATCTTTTTTGTTCAGACCATGGATATCTGATAATAGGGGGAGACTTTAATCTACCCCATTCTACTGCTCTCGATCACCATATGGTGGAACCCTGGGGCTCGTAAGCTCGAATCCATAGAGACTCACAGCTTCTTCATCAACTTACTAGGAGATATGCTCTTTTCGACGCCTGGCGGGTTCTCTATTCTGGGGATCGACAGTATAAATTTTATTCAGCTCCTCACTGCACACATCCCCATATAGATTACTTTTTTGTCAACAACTCTACACTTAGAATTACTCAGTCTGCGCGCATACTTCCAATCTCCTGGTCTGATCAAGCCCCTATTTTGTTCACACTATCCTTAGGTACCCCTAATTGTAGACCCTGCCACTGGCAGCTGAAGAACTTTCTTCTTCAACATCCTCCCTCCTCCCTCTAAGTCTGATTTGGAGTCCTCTCTGAAATTATATTTAGCTGAAAACCAAACCCCTGACATAGCCCTCTCTACCGTCTGGGAAGCCCATAAGGAGGTCTTTTGGGGGCGGTGCATTGAAATGTCCTCGGCTATGAAAAAGGATATGGCTGTTAAACTAAAAACTGAAAAAGAACTTAGGGCCCTAGAATGTCAACTGCAATCCACCCTATCTCTGCCTTTGCTTATAATAGTTATCTGCTTATGCATGTCTCTTAAAGATCTGGCACTGAGCCAAGTAGAAAAGCCATGGGCAGGCTGAAGCAGTTATTTTATGACAAAGGTATCAAGGTTCACTCTCTCCCAGCTAGAAAGTTGCATGACCGAACCCATATGACAGCTCCACACAAAATGAATCGCTTCCGGACCAGCCGCCGCAGTTTTACTGCAGCAGGTTGGCTTCCCTGCGCCAAACCACGTTACTGTATGTGGTCTTGCGGGGTCCGGATAGCAGGCGCGGAGGTAGCTGATGCTGGTGGCCGACGGTCACGATGACTGCCGGCCATGAGTGATGGTGACCAGGAGACACAGAACAGGGATGAGTGTGTGTAAACACACACTTCCCTGTTCTGTTCTGTTCTTACAGGAATGACAGAGCGTGTGTTCCTATTAGCTAGGAACCACGATCTGTCACTTCCTGTAGTTAGTCCCTTCCCCTTCAGTTAGAATCACCTCCCAGGGAACACAGTTAACCCCTTCACTGCTAGTGACATTTTTACAGTAATTAATGCATTTTTAATTGCAATGATCGCTCTCTTAATGCAAATGGTTGCAAAAATGTGTCAAAATTTTCCGATGTGTCCGCCATAATGTTGCAGTCGTGATAAAAATCACAGATCGCTGCCATTACTAGTAAAAAAATAATAATAATAAAAATGCTATAAATCTATTCCCTATTTTATAGACGCTATAACTTTTGCACATCCAATCAATATACGCTTATTGCGATTTTTTTTTACCAAAAATATGTAGAAGAATACATATCAGCCTAAACTGAGGAAAATAATTGTTTTTTATATATTTTTGGGGGGATATTTATTCTAGCAAAAAGTAAAAAAAAAAATGCGTTTTATTCAAAATTGTCACTCTTTTTTTTGTTTATAGCACAAAAAATAAAAACCGCAGAGCCAATTACATACCACCAAAATAAAGCTCTATTTGTGGGGAAAAAGGGACGGCAAGTTTGTTTGGGTACAACGTCGCACGACCGTGCAATTGTCAGTTAAAGTGACGCAATGCCGAATCACAAAAAGGGCTCTGGTCAGGAAGGGGGTAAATTCTTCCAGGGCTGAAGTGGATCCCTTTTCGGGATATAAAATAAACGCAGCTAAGTCGGAGGCCCTCCCAGTTAACATACCAGAGGCCAAGTTAAACACTTATCATCTTGTTTTCCTTAGGCTTGGAAATCCATTGCCTTAAAATATTTGGGTCTTTATTACCCGTCTTTCTATACACTGTACCAGGAAAAAGTTCCCCCTCTTTATTGGCTAATTAGGTCAAAGGTGCAACAATGGAAGAAGCATTATATCTACTTTCTGGGGCATATTGCCTCCATTAAGATGACCATTCTTCCAAAACTTTTGTATTTATTCCAAACATTACCTATTTCTGTCCCCCTGGTACTTCTGAGAAAACTGCAAGCAGATCTGCCACAATATGTTTGGAGCTACAAAAGGCCTAGGATGCCCCACTCGGTACTTATGGCATCACGTTCTGATGGTGGCCTAGCGTTCCCTAACCTTATAAGGTATTACCAAGCAGCCCAATTACATGCGGTTGCCTCTTGGTTTACTCAGCGTTCCTACAACAAATGGACGGAAATCCTAATCAAAAAGCTATGGCTAGCGCCTTTACATCCTAATAACCTACTTGGGAATGCGAATGCGGAGGTGGATCCTAGTCGCTTGCTGGGGGCCATGTCCCAGCTTAGGACAATTTGGCGCTTTCTCTCCCACCAATATGTGCTTAAATCTGAAAAATCTGTGATGACCTCCTTTCTCTACAACCCTAAGATGCCTGACAGCCTTACCTTCCCGATGTCCTCTCCCTAGGCATCGAGGAACCTGTTCCATTTTGGCCATTTAGTAGACCCTAGGTCTCACAAATTATTGCCATTTGCTGAACTTCAGGATAAATTAAATTTGCCTGTTCTATGAATACTTGCAGATTCGCCATTATGCCCAACGTATAACCTCAAACTTGCAATTTTCCTCTCTGTTCTCTTTTGAACGTATAATTTTGTAAGGCCCAAGGTAAACACTCATACATGCTCCGTTGGGAGAGGGCGATAGGTGAAGAAATTCCTCTGGAGGTGTGGCAGGTGATCTGGTCTCAGGCAGTTAAAAGTTCTCTCTGTACTGTTTATAAGGAAAATGCGTATAAACTCCTCTACTTTTGGTACCTGACACCGGATGTGCTTCACACTATCTACCCTACTAGCTCTGATCGTTGTTGGCATTGTAACAGGGATAACGGTACCCCCCTCCATATATCCTGGAATTGTCCACTGATTACCCCATTTTGGCACTCAATTCAACAGCTGCTGGGTCGCCTTTTTGAGGTATCTGTCCCTATGTCAACAAAACTTTTTTTGCTGGACCATTCCCCACTAAAAATTTCTAAACCCTCAGGGGCGTGGCCTGGCCGGAGACCGAGATGGCAGCATAACTTGTGAGCTCCTGCGACCCGGGAATAGAATCTAACCTAATAGACTGCCTACATTTGAGAGCCATCATGAATAGATCCACCCGGAGCTCCTCGGTAACCCGTACAACCATGGATCCAGGTACCCAGCTTAGCAGAAACATACCGGAGCTGTTCCGGACCCAAAAACAACCACTCCACGCCGTACAGGCCCAATCCCCAGCCTCGCCTAATTCCCAGCATGGAGACACGAAGGGGAATTCACATACTCCTAGCCTACTCGATTTAGAGAAGGTGGCCTCAGATATAAAGAATACCGTCACGGCAGCGATTGCTGATTTAAAGTCAGACCTACAGGTAATGGCACACCGAATAGAGCAAACCACCGTGACACATGCAGCAGCCATTCGACAGGTCCAACACACATACGACGCACAGCTTTCCCACATGTATGACCTCCACAGACACATCGAAGACCTCGATAATCGAGGCAGGAGGCACAACATAAGGGTAAGGGGTGTACCTGAAAGCACAGATCCGGGTTCGATCCAACAAACAATCTGCACAATCTTTAATGATTTGATAGATCGACCCGCAGACTCACCGATCGAAATGGAAAGGGCACACCGGGCTCTACGTCCCCAACCCCGTGAAAATGAACCACCAAGGGACATAATATGTTGTGTTGTTAACTTCCCACTTAAGGAGGAGATCCTCCGCAAAGCCAGGGAGAAAGGCCGCATTCTCCATAATGGCGCAGAAATTAAATTATTTCAGGACCTGTCCCAAATAACTTTACAAAACAGGAGAGCTTTGCGCCCCCTGCTGGATGCTCTCCGTTCCCGAAATATCCAATATCGCTGGAAGTTCCCCTTTGCCCTATCTGCGTCCGCCAGGGGACGCTCTGCTTTACTCCGCACCCCGGAAGATCTACAAAGTTTCTGCGACCAACTCGACCTTCCTAACATTGAACTACCGGAATGGGGCTCTTTCTACTTTCCAGCTGAACCGTGGCTCCCGGTGTCGCTCAACCCCTCCCCTAAAGCACGAAGGCAGCGATCGCGCAGACACCGAACAGATGGATCTTCTCCAACCCCAAGATCGTCTCGTCGGGATTTGTACCAGCGAGGTCCAAGTTCCCCCGGCTCACCTCCAGGGAGAAGGGCTCCACCGGAAGCATGAACTGCACACCACGACACTGCCATGGACTACCGCCTGTGAGTATGACCTAAAGTTCAGAGACATCATACCTCCATCACCACCTCCTAAGGGAAGCTGATCCCCGGACATACTCCGTACACTCCTAACGTTACATCGTACGCCCGTGCTCTTAAGTCCCCCAACATGTATCCCTCACTCACTGGGTAGTTTGGACGCGACGCGGCCATAGACATAGCAATGTGTTTTGCTTTTTGCTTTTTTTTTTTTTTTTTTTTTTTTTTTTTTTTTGTTTTTGATGGTTTTTTTTTGGTGCACATAGCACACACCTGGACCGTGTTCCACCTAAAGCGAGAAGAAGAAACATATGCTTTACTGACGTCTTACCTACCCCACCACACATTGTTGGGGTCCGCGGAAAACAAACTTATGGCTCTTCCTTATCTAACACAGGCTGCATTCAAGGAGCAACTTTAGCCTTTGCTTTATCCCCTAGGTTCTACCACGATCGTGACAGATGACATTGATCCTTCCACCTGCCTTAGAACCTTTAACTGCTTGCTCGAGCAAGAAGTAAGAACCAGGGGGATAAGTACAAACATAATCCTGTTTCCGTTTCTTTACCTTTAACGCTGAACATAAAGGGTTTAGTAGAGATAATCACCTGATGGTATAGCATTCACAAATATGTACCTGTGCAGTTAGCTGTCCCATAAACTTGGGAAATATTGGGGCAAGAAGTGACCCTGGAATTATGTTATTAGGTCTAGAGAAACCTTGTGAAGCATTTCAGCCTAGGGCGACAGGTTTTCGTTCCCCCTGGGAGTCTAAATGGGAACACAGAGCTGAACGAAAAAATTTAAAACTCAACCTTTGAACAATATTAAGTGCCTCCCTACCCCCTCAGCCCACCATCTACCATCCCCTTCCCACCCCACACTCTTCCCCACCTTCCCCATACTTACCCACTCCTTTCCCCCTTGCCCTCCCCACCCCCTCCCCTCCCTCTCCCTTGCTCCTACCCCTCCGTCCCTCCCCTCAACCTTTTCCAAAACCTATTCCCCCCAGGAATTTACTCTAAATTACTCTAAACTACTGATAGTGATTAGGAGGGTAAGATAAGATCAATAATATTATTATTATTAACATTAATTTTAATAGCAAGGTAAAAATTTTAGGATGTACTCTAACTTTGGCATTGGATACCACTATGGTGATCCCTGGTAGTAGTCATGCTCAACATAGATTGCTTGTTCCGACCGGTATTATTGTTATTGTTTTTACTATCTTAATTGTTATACCGGATCCTGTATTACTGTATTATTGTTATCGTTATGAGTTAATAACATAGATAATAATATGCTAAATCTTGGCTCATTTATGATATCACTCTTGCTATGTAGTAGGCTCTCTATACATACCCTTAAGACCAACATACCAGTTTCCTGGGTCGTAGACGACCTGTGATTTCCGTTCATTCTCTCACCCCCACACAGCAGTCCAATCGTGGACGTTAGCTGACACCCCAGATTTTCCTCCTCCAGGTGGAATAGATACTCTATTTCCACCTCTGGTCTAACTTACTTTCCTATTTGCACTCCCCCCCCCCCCCTTTTTTTTTTTTTTTTTTTTTTTGCCTGCTCTGTCCTTTACCCCTGGTGTCTTACTTTAATTCTCTTCAGTGGACGATCCCACTTTACCCTCTAGTTTCTTGGACCCGCGCGGGCCCCCCAGACCCATCCCCCGGAGGTTTTTTGACCCACAAGATAACGGTGGTAGAGTGACTGAACTGATTCAAATTAACTATGAATTCAAAAAGAGCAGCAGCTTGCTCCCTGACATTGAAATGTATCTCCCTTAATGTTAAGGGTCTAAACCAACCGGAAAAAAGGTCGCAAGTACTAATGTCTCTCACTAAACACAAAGCACACTTTATTTTTTTACAAGAGACTCATTTTCGATCTGATGCAACCCCTAAACTCTCCAACCACATATACCGCACTGCAATCCACGCTACGAATCCTGAGGCTAAAACCAAAGGAGTCTCGATATTTATCGCTAAAAATGCTAACTTTCACCTAACAGACTCCCTCATAGACCCGGAAGGAAGATTTATTTTTCTTAAGGGGACCTACGCCTCCAAACCAATCACCCTAGCCAACATTTATTGCCCTAATGACCATCAAGTGGCATTCTTTAGGAATATATGCGACCTCCTAACCTCTTTTCGGAGAGGATTGGTTGTGTTGGGAGGGGATTTTAATGTCCCTCTACACCCGATACTAGACTCCTCCTCGGGTACATCTACCATAACATACAGAGCACTAAGACACATTAAAACGCAGCTCCATAACTTAGCCCTCCATGATGCTTGGCGGACCTTGTATCCCTCAGTCAAGGACTACACATTTTATTCAGCCCCACATCAGAAGTACTCTAGGATAGATTATTTCTTTATTTCCCAGACTGATTTGCCCACCCTCCACCAGTCCACTATAGAGCCCATGTTCCTCTCTGACCACCACCCGGTAACACTTACTTTGTCCTTCCCTGATACAGATTTCAGAACTAAGATCTGGAGATTGAATCCTTCTTTACTTAAGGATGAAGTTGCTCTAGAGCACATCCACACAAGACTCCGACAATATTTCGCTGAAAACATGAACCCAGAAATCTCACCAATCTCTATCTGGGAAGCCCACAAATGTGTTATAGGAGGGGAACTGATTTCACTAGCTGCAAAAGCTAAACGACAACAACAAGAAACTATTAATTCCCTTTTCAATACAATTAAATCTTTAGAGAAAACCCACAAACTGACACAAGCACAATCCACGCTTCAAAGCTTAACACACGCACGCACTCAGTTGCTGGAGGAGTTGGACAGAGGTGTCAAGAGAAGATACATTCTTGGCCAGAGAGTTTTCTATGAGCAGGGCAACAAGTGTGGCCGACTCTTGGCTCGGTCAATACAAAATTCTAAAAGCTCATCTATAATTCACCACATTCGGGACCCTGGGGGAACTCTCCGGACCAAGAATGAAGAAATAGCCAAGGAATTCGAGAAATTCTATTTTGGCCTTTATAATCTACAGACCAACCATTTGACTCAAACCACTCCTGAAACTCGCTCTAAACTTATTAAAGATTTTCTCTCGCAATACAGTCCAAAACCAATTACCCCCCAACAGACTCTTGACCTTGAGAATTGTATCTCGACGACAGAACTAAAGACGGCCTTGAAACAAATGAAAGTGGGCAAAAGCCCAGGCCCAGACGGTTTTACGCTCCAGTATTACCAAGCCTTCGCTGATACCCTTACGCCTAACCTTATAGAGACCTTCAATGCCTTTTCAGACCCCCAGACTAGACCAAAGGACATGCTGAAGGCTCACATAACAGTAATACCTAAGGAAGGTAAGGACCCAGAATTGGTCGCAAATTACAGACCGATATCACTTTTAAATGTTGACGTCAAATTATACGCAAAAATCCTGGCCAACAGATTATCGCCCCTCATTCCCAACCTCATCTCTCTGGACCAAGTGGGCTTTGTCCCTGGCAGAGAAGCCAGAGATAATACCATCCGCACGCTGAATCTACACCACTGGCTCACAACATCTAAGACCCAGGGATTTCTCCTTTCATTAGACGCTGAGAAGGCGTTCGACAGGGTGGCTTGGGACTACATGCGGGAGGTCCTCCTAGCTATCGGGCTGGGATGCCGCATGCTGTCGCATGTAATGGCTCTATACTCCGATCCCTCTGCAGCTGTGAGGATTAATGGCCACCTGTCGAACGCCTTCCCTATCAGCAACGGCACGCGCCAGGGATGCCCCCTTTCCCCTTTAATTTATATTTTGACTTTAGAACCCCTCCTCAACAGACTGAGAGATAATCCAAACATACAAGGGATAACAGTGAAGGAGAGGGAGTTTAAGGTAGCAGCTTTTGCTGACGACATTCTCCTATCACTAAAAACGCCCCGCATCTCCCTACCGAACCTCCTCAAAGACTTACAATCATTTGGGAAAATTTCTAACCTGAAAATTAATTATTCCAAGTCCCATGCTCTAAATATCACACTTCCTTACCAGGAAATGACCCACTGCCAGGACATGTTTCCCTTTAAATGGGAAAGGAATGTGATCACATATCTGGGCATCCAAATTCCTACCCGGCTATCTGATCTCTTCCTTGTTAACCATCATCCGGCAATTATGAAGACCCAAAAACTCTTAAAGGAGTGGTCAGGTTTAAATGTTTCATGGTTTGGTCGCTCTGCCCTGATCAAGATGATAATCCTACCTCGTATACTTTACTTAATGCAAGCAGTCCCGATCTCGTTATCGGCATCTTTTTTTGCGACCTATCGGAGGGCTTGTACTGCCTTCCTTTGGAGAAACTCTCCTCCTCGCATTAAATACGCACGCCTCACGTTAGCCAAATCGAAGGGAGGGATAGGATTGCCTGATTTACATAAGTACTACATGGCTTGCCATCTTACAAGAATCGCAGATTGGAATATCCATGCCCCTCTCAAGTCATGGGTATTCCTTGAGGGTGCCTTTGTTTCTGGGTCGCTACATCTCCTTCCTTGGCTCCCCTCCAAAAACTGGTTACACCCCGTCTTGTCTCACCCGCTAATTTATCCATCTCTTTTAGCTCACAAGAAGTCCTTGCTAAGCGACAACTCTACTTCTTCCCCAAGCCCTCTAACGACCCTCAGAGGAAACCCAGAATTCCCACCTGGGATATCCAGTAGCTTTCTCAAACAGGAATGGCCCTTTGAGGACGTGTTGGCTCAACAATTTTTCTCCAGTGGAAAACCAATCTCCTTAGAAACACTGAGGGCGCTCTCTAGAACTTCCTCCTTTTCCTTCTGGACCTACAGACAAATTAGACATTTCCTGGAGACTCAGGCCCCGCTGACAAAATGGACAAGACACCTCACACCTTTCGAGACCTTATGCCATCGCAAAATACCGCAGAGACACTTAATTTCTCTCCTACACACCCTGATATCGGAAGCACCTACCGAGACCCCGACTCCCTCACAATTGTCTTGGACCAGAGACTTGAACACTCCACTGACGACGGAAGACTGGAACACTATTCATGACTACACACATAAAGGGTCGCTAAATGTGGCTATCCAAGAAAACTGCTATAAAGTAATCACTAGATGGTACAGAACCCCTTCTCGTCTACACAAGTTCTCGCCTGCCATCCCTAACACCTGTTGGAGGTGTGGCACGGAGATAGGTACTATGCTGCACGTGTGGTGGAGTTGCGAGATCCTTCAACCTTTTTGGAGGGAGGTCCACAGTATAATCACACACGTCACGACATTTAATTTGGACTACACCCCAGCCCAATTTCTCCTACATCATACTTCTATCCCTAGAAGGGACTATTTTAAATCTCTTGCCATGCATATGGTCAACGCGGCCAAACTTTGTATACCCAAATTGTGGCAGTCCACTCGTGCTCCAACAATCAGGGAATGGTTCACAAAAATATCAAATATTAAAGAGATGGAGGAACTGATTCATATCGCACAAGACAGAGTTCATAAATTCTCTACGCTTTGGGCCTGCTGGACACACTTTACTACTACCGAGAGATACCGTCAATACACCTCGCGAAGCGGTTAGATGGCTTCTAAGGATCCCCCCCTTCTTTCCGGAGGGGGTACCTGGGGGGTGGGGTTGAGGGGGGGCAGGCGTGGGTCCACTTTAATTGTCTTTCCCCGTTTTCCCTTTTTTTTTTTTTTTTTTTTTTTTTTTTTTTGCTTTGCTCTTCCCCCCTATAGATTCCCCTCTCGCTCTTACTTTCCACTTCTTATCCCTTCTTCCTTAGTCCCCTCTTCTGTCTGTACTTTCCTTTCTCTATTCCTTCTATTTCTTTCTGTTGCTAGATATATTTTTTTACAAGATGCTAAACGAACATACATGCTTTACTCTACGGTATGGTACCCTCCTCTTGATACCTGGTTAGCCTCATACGGATACACATAGCATTATTTGTTAGTCAAGAATGAACCACTTGTCTGTCCCCTTATTTGGTCAGCACCCAAAGGGGGAGGGGGGGGAGGTGAAAAAATGAGAAAGAGATCCTCTGCCCCCACACACTATTAGTATTTTATAAGTTCAATTCTTGTTCATTATGTATCAGAATGTCTCCTTTAGTATCTTTAAAGAGTGCCATTTTGATGTCATATATACATTTTGTTATAAAAAGTATGTATCGGACTTGTTCTGTTTATGTATGTCTTTAAACTGAATAAAATCTTTATGGAAAAAAAAAAAATTTCTAAACCCTATAAGAAGCAGCTCTGCCATATTCTTACGGCTACGTGTTGTCTTACCTCAGAGGCCTTGTATGCTAGGATTAAGGATGTGGAGCTAATGGAGAAAATGACTGCTAGTCATTAGACTAGCTAGAAAATGACTGCTAGAATACAGGACAAATTGGAGGTTCAAAATCGGGTCTGGGAACTGTGGCATCTCCAGGAGGATCCACCTTGAGTCTACTAACGAGCTGTTATGATGTCTCTTCACGCTTTCTCTTTATTTCTTTCTTCCTGTTCTTTTCCTCTCAAGCTTCATTTTAAGTTAAATTATTTTGTTCTTTTAACAAAGATATTTTGTGGTAAATCATTATTATAGAATGCCACGATATATACATATACAACACGTATACTAAAATAAAAAAAAACAATAAATGTTCAACGGGGGCGGGGGGGAGGGCGATAATATTACTCACTATATTGATAGTATTCCATAGTTGTATACACTTATTTTTGCGTTAGCACATGTTACTCCTAATTTTGACTATATAAACAGTGTATACCTCCCTTGTTTAACATGCATTTTATATACATGTATATTGGTACAACTCTGTATTTATATGCACCATCTTTACTTAATAAAACCTTTGTTTAATGGAAAAAAAAAATCAGTATTATAGGTTTAACTGAATATCAGCGATTTGCTGTTGTTATGGCTATGGTTGTTTCAACATGCCTTTACTGTATGATTAGTGTTTTCTTTCTTTTTTTTCTTTTTTATTAAACATTGCGCTCATAATCTCAAAGTCTTTTTCTCTGTTTTTCTTTTGATAAAAATTAATACAAACTGTTATTTAAAAAAAAAGACTGCCATTCTTTTCCATGAGGCCTGTTAACATCTGAAAGTTGGGGGAAATATATACAGTATCTCACAAAAGTGAGTACACCCCTCACATTTTCATAAATATTTTATTAAACCTTTTCATGTGAAAACACTGAAGAAATGACACTTTGCTACAATGTAAAGTAGTGAGTGTACAGCTTGTATAACAGTGTAAATTTGCTGTCCCCTCAAAATAACTCAACACACAGCCATTAATGTCTAAACCGCCGGCAACAAAAGTTAGCACACCCCTGAGTGAAAATGTCTCAAATTGGGCCCAAAATGTCAATATTTTGTGTGGCCACCATTATTTTCCAGCACTGCCTTAACCCTCTTGGGCATGGAGTTCACCAGAGCTTCACAGGTTGCCACTGGAGTCCTCTTCCACTCCTCCATGACGACATCACGGAGCTGGTGGATATTAGAGACCTTGCGCTCCTCCACCTTCCATTTGAGGATGCCCCACAGATGCTCAATAGGGTTTAGGTCTGGAGACATGCCTGGCCAATCCATCACCTTTACCCTCAGCTTCTTTAGCAAGGCAGTGGTCATCTTGGAGGTGTGTTTGGGGTCGTTATTATGTTGGATTACTGCCCTGCGGCCCAGTCTCTGAAGGGAGGGGATCATGCTCTGCTTTAGTATGTCACAGGACATGTTCGCACTCATGGTTCCCTTAATGAACTGTAGCTCCCCAGTGTCAGCAGCACTCATTCAGCCCCAGACCATGACAATCCCACCACCATGCTTGACTGTAGGCAAGACACACTTGTTTTTGTACTCCTCACCTGGTTGCCACCACACCACAGATGCTTGACACCATCTGAACCAAATAAGTTTATCTTGGTCTCATCAGATTACAGGACATGGTTCCAGTAATCTATGTCCTTAGTCTGCTTGTCTTCAGCAAACTGTTTGCAGGCTTTCTTGTGCATCATCTTTAGAAGAGGCTTCCTTCTGGGACGACAGCCATGAAGACCAATTTGATGCTGTATGAGGCGTATGGTCTGAGCACTGACAGGCTGACCCCCCACCCCTTCAACCTCTGCAGCAATGCTGGCAGCACCCATATGTCTATTTCCCAAAGACAACCTCTGGATATGACACTGAGCACCTGCACTCAACTTCTTTGGTCAACCATGGCGAGGCCTGTTCTGAGTGGACCCTGTCCTGTTAAATCGCTGTATGGTCTTGGTCACCGTGCTGCAGCTCAGTTTCAGAGTCTTGGCAATCTTCTTATAGCCTAGGCCATCTTTATGTAGAGCAACAATTCTTTTTTTCAGATCCTCAGAGATTTCATTGCCATGAGGTGCCATGTTGAACTTCCAGTGACCAGTAAGAGAGTGAGAGCGATAAAACCAAATTTAACACACCTGCTCCCCATTCACACCTGAGACCTTGTAACACTACCGAGTCACATAACACGGGGGGGGGATGGCTGATTGGGCCCAATTAGGACATTTTCACTTAGGGGTGTACTCACTTTTGTTGCCAACGGTTTAGACATTAATGGCTGTGTGTTGAGTTATTTTGAGGGGACAGCAAATTTACACTGTTATACAAGCTGTACACTCACTACTTTGCATTGTAGCAAAGTTTCATTTCTTCAGTGTTGTCACGTGAAAAGATAGAATAAAATATTTACAAAAATGTGAGGGGTGTACTCACTTTTGTGAGATACTGTATATATGTATATTTCAGTGCATGACAAGCTCCCACCCCTCTTAGCAACCACTACTTCATTTGACTTTTATTGGCCAAATAAAAAAGCAGAGTGCATGAAAACACAATAAAATGTGCATCATGGCACATCAAAAATGCATATAAAACCACAGTAAAATGCAGATATAAAGGTGGGAACCTAGCTTCAAATGTTAATAGTCAGTCTACTAATGTATCAAAGCTAGATGGTTAGCATTATAGCCAGGCAACTGGTAGTTTCAGAGAGAGAGGGTTCACCAATGACTTTTATTTTCTCATCACAAGTTGCTTTCATCCCCGAGTCACTAAAACCATACAATCCATGTAGCCAGTGAAGTCAACTCTTGATTTGAATTCTTGTTTAGAGTCTGCATCTGGAAATTCACTGAAGCCACTGAATCAGTCATACAGCCTGGCAACTAATAATTTCAGGAAGGGTCAACAATAGCATCCTACATGTTAATTTCATTACAAGTACATTTTAAAGGCTAACTTCAGTCAAATAACTAAAGTCCAATAGGAAGCCTAATAATGTAGAGTAGAGCAGGGAAACCATGAACTCTGTAAATACTTATTATAACCTGTATAGCGTTATTTCTACAGATCTTCCATAGTTGCACATGAATATTGATTCAGTCATCAGACCAATACATCATAATGCACTTAGTACTTACAGCAAAGTCCCAGAAGCGTTCATCTCAGGTATATTTCTTTTTTTCTGGATGATCAGAATGGTTGACACCAATCTTTTTAGTAGATTTTAAAATAGAAAAGAGCATATTGCATATGCAAAATAGGAAGGAGGATGAAGTAGGGATCAGGATATCCCAACAGTAGACTGGATCATATATACCATGGAATGCCAAGAGCAACAGAAGCCAGTCTGCCCTGGATTAGTGCCATGAGTTGCCATAGTGCCGGGGGACTGACCACCAGCACCATAACAACCAATGATGTTCCAGGGCAAGACGCACAGCGTCATTGGTTGCTATGGAGTTAGACCCACCCTACCCATGGCAACTTATGGTGGAGATCCAGGGCAGGTGTCATGCAGGGCCAACCCAGAATTTAGAAGAAAATGGAAGTTTGGCCCTCCACACCTCCTCCCGCGCTCTGGCAGCCAAAAGCAGGGCTCTGTTTTGAAGAGGGGACTGTGTGATTGAGTCATAGTGGGCCTCTGTAATTTAAAGGGGCTTTGTGATGAGGGAATTCTCTGATGTGATGGGGGGAACTTTGATGTGAAGGGGGGCTTTTAATGTGAAGTTTATTTCATCAAGGTTGTTGTGTACATTGTCTGTACATTGTCCCAGGCTCAGGCATCCCAGTGAGAGATAACGTTTACAGTTTTTGCATGAACTGTTTTAGACTAGGGTGCCTCTGAATTTTACACACAATGTTCTTTTTAAAGCGGACCTTAAGTAATTTTTTTCATCTTAAAATCTATTAAATCTTCTGCCCTTGTTGTTTTACCTTTGGATAGTAAAACATTTTTTTTTCCTGCTAGTAAATACCTTATACAGCTCACTTCCTCTTTCTTGTCTGGTAATAAGTCTAGGTTTATGACATCATGCACAGCTCTCTCTCTAACTCTCATGAGAGTTTGCCAGGAAGGGAGGGGGGATGAGTCATAAGAGGGCCAATGAGAGCTGAAGGGCTGCAGGCAAGAGGTGTGCCTCTGTGTGTCTGTGTAAATCCAGGAAGTGAACAGGCAGCAGCTTCATCTGCCCACAGTTAGACCACTTTCACACTGTGGCTTTTTACAGGCATTTTTGCGCTAAAAATAGCGCCTGAAAAGCGCCTGTAAACTGCCTCTTTCTGCAGCCCCTGTGTGAAAGCCAGAGTGCTTTTATACTGGGGTGGTGTGCTTGCAGGACAGGAAAAAAACTCCTGCAAGCAGTATCTTTGGGGCGGTGTATACACCGCTCCTCCACCGCCCCAGCCCATTGAAATGAATGGACACTGCTGCCGAAACGCCTGCAAAGCGCTTTGGCAGCAGTGCTTTTCGGGCGCTATTAACCCTTTTAAAATCGCCCGCTAGCGGCCAAATACGCTGCTATAACAGCGGTAAAGCGCCACTATCCCCCCCCCACCCCCACCCCACCCCAGTGTGAAAGGGGTCTTAAAATGGATGCAGCCAGACTTACTGGAGGGAGATTTCTGCAGCATATTTGGCAAGTACAGAATCACAGTATATATCAAATAATATGCAAAGTGGTTGGAGGGAAGCAGAATGGCAAAATGTTTTTATTACATATTATGTGAGCAGACTGCAGTTCCTATTTAAGGATGCCATGACTGAAAAAAAGGTTAAAAAATGCTGTTCTAGATCACAGGCTCAGCTCCCTGGCAATTGAGGTTTAAATAAGATCTCCAACTTTACTTCCAAAGAAGGACAACATGGAAAGGTTTCTTCGTTTTAACTTTCCACTCAACCATACCTCACTACATGTCTATGCACGGGGACAGTTACAGCCTTGCTCCCCCTAGGCATTATGTTCCTTTCTTTACCAGCCAACACTTTCAGTGGTTCTTCTCAGAAGGGGAAATCCCTGCATCTTTCTATGTGATAGGCCCAAGGGCTAGGAGAGACTGACCCCTAAGCTGGCATCCTCATGGGGCAAAATCCCTGAATGAAACAGACAGAACAGGAAATGGCTCAGATGTTTATTGTTTCTCCCAGCATGCATCAGCAAATTCCCCAAGCCAGCTGAGTGGCCAGGCTATCAAAGATCCATAACACAGAATTATATCTCTTTATTTCACCCTGCTGGAGCAAGGTAAATTACATTGCAGGTAAGAAAAACACTTCTGTTGAGGTACAATTAGGATGACTACATCCCACTGTTGGATGCATAAATTACAAAAATACAAAAAGGAATTTAGTAAAAGTACTTCTTTAATGTTCACGTTGTTACCATGGAAGCTAGAATGCCAATTGTTCCTGAACATTCTGTAGTCTACTCTAGATAACTCTTCAGAATTCCTTCTCATACTAAGGTATGGCAGATTTTTTTGTCTGTACAGGCATGCTATTTGGAAAAGCATAGTAACAGGAGTCAAGCCTAATGTCTACACGTGTAATGCATTACATTTTCAGATGTGCAAATTGATCCCAACTGATTCACTAGAACAGTTCACACATAATTATGTATTTTCACAAGTGAATAGGCAGTTTATGTAGATTTTTCTTTAAGTCAACTTGACACAGTTAAAATGCAATGGGAACTTTCTGCACTGAGATCTTGGCACTGATAGGACTGTTGGTGGTTGTTTTGGCACCCATAAAGTAAATATAAGGTTTCAAGGTGTCATATTAATGGTGGGTAGAAGTTATGGAGTTAGGGTTATGATTTTGGCTTAAGGTAAAGTGCTAAGTGTTAGCTTTAAGGGTTAGCATAGAGGTTAGAGAGGTAACTTCAAAGTTTAAGTTAACTGTTATGTGTTAAGTAGAACTACAACTTAATTTTTATATTCCCCTCTCCTGCTCCTCTATTTAAAAAATCCCAAGTTCCACGTACTCTCTCTGTGCTCCTACTCTGTCCCTGGCCTCCTTCCCTGTCCAGCGCCAGCAGTCTTCTTCAAGCAGAATGACAGTGACGTCATTCTGCACATTTCTTGTGATTCTAACCTGTCATATACATGCCCCCTAGGGGGGCGCTGTGATTATAATGAGGTCTGATGAACCTTAAACTAAGTGGAGAGAATGGGTGTTTGAGGGGGGAGGGGGCATGTGCCAACATTATTTCTATTAAAAAGAGTTGCAAGTTGACAATAGCAGCACATTGCATGACTCCAGATCAACTTTTTTTGCAAACATTCTTCAAGTCTGCTGCAAGTTCTGGTTCAGTTGTGTTGTGCAATAGTCATCCCACCTGTGATGCTGAGCTGTATACCCCTGACACTACAGGTGGAAGCAAGTGGAATGCAGGGGACGGAGTGGGTGGATTCTACAAGGGGTGGGGCTTATGAGAAGTGGGAGGGATCAAAAAGGAAGGACGGGTGTGGCGCCCCCCAACCTAAAACTTCACCAGCCACCACTGGACAAACCTCAAATTGACTGGAGCAAATGATGGAGTCGTACTGAACACAGTGCCACCTTTATCCCTCTAAAAATTCACAAGACAATAATAAAACTGGTCTGATTTAAATCTCAAGTTTTTGCTATGCATTCATGGGAGTTAACACATTGCAGTCCATCTTCAAGACACATTGACACAAAGCAGATCAACTACAATGAATTCAGAAACATTATACAGTAAATATTACTTAGTCCAGGATCTGCAAAACCTAAAAAGCAGTTTAAAGAAATATACATTCTGGTTTCAGTTTTTAACTACCAAAGCCCAACTCTAATTCCATAATTCTGACTGTAGGGAATTTAAATTTTTTATAATGTTGTTGCAATGAGTATAAGAAATTAACAATCAGTTAAACATCAAACCTGCCTATAGTACAAAGAGCAAAAGTCTAATGGAACACATTAAGTGATATATTCATCAGAGTTATATTATATTTAGTCTCTATCAAACTGTCATTTTATTCTGTGCAATAATACATTCATTGTCAAATTGTAAACCTTGTCAGATGGAATAGTAGATGCATTTAGAAAATTTGGCATTAAGCATGTGTCTGCCAAACATCATAAAACACTTCAACATTCCTTCAGCACATCCCTCTCTTATAATTAAATCTGTAAAGGGATGCTAACAGTTATTTATAAGAGACAGTAATTGATATATCCATTTGTATTTGCTGTACACAGAACCAAGGACCAAGTGGTATTTTCTAATTCCCTTTATTTTAGTGTTGATTAAGCTGAATCTCTGAATGTCCTAATCAAAAATTATTATTTTTTTTGCCTCTATTAGGGCTAAAGCATTTTAAAACTATGTTACATTCCTGTCTGAGCATGGCACAGTCATTTCTTAATGTTCAGAATTGCAAAAGCAGACACTGTGGATGGCATGTGTTTCCGTTAAAATGCAATGGGCAGCTACCGGTTGTATGTGTAAAGGGTTAAGTGTGGCGTCATGCGACACTGTACCCAAATAAAGTGGATGTCCTTTTTTACCACAAATAGAGCTTTCATTTGGTGGTATTTGATCACCTCTGCAATTTTTATTTTTTACACTAGAAACAAAGAACCACTGCCAATTTAAAAAAAAAACAATATTTTTTACTTTCTGCTCTAAAACACATCAAATAAAAAAATGTAAAAATTCTAATTTCTTCATCAATTTGGGCCAATATGCATTCTGCTACATATTGTTGGTAAAAAAAAAATCCCCAATAAGCGTATATTGATTGGTTTGCACAAAAGTTATAGCTTCTAAAAACATGGTATACTTTTATTTAATTTTTTTTTTTTTTTTACTAGTAATGGCAGCGATCAGTGACAGCGGAACTGCGATATTGCGGTGGATAAATCAGACACCTAAAAGATATTTGACAATATTTTGGAGACCAGTGATACTAATACAGCGATCAATGCTAAAAATATGCATTGTCACTGTACTAATGACACTGGCAGGGAAGGGTTTAACATTAGTGGCGATGAAAGGGTTACATGTGTTCCTAGGGAGTGCTTACTAACTGTGGGGGAGGTGCTTTTACTACTGGAAGACATGGATCACTTCACAGAAACATAGGATCCATGTCTTCTGTACTCACAGAATGACAGTCTGCCTTGTTTACATAAGCAGACTGTCATTCTGTCAAGGTACCGAACAATCGGCGGGTCCCGGCAGACATTGGGTCCATAGGGCCCGCTGATCAGCTCCTGCTGTGTAAAAACACAGTAGGAGCAAGCCGCTGGCGGCATGCAGGATCACGTATATATATATATATATATATATATGTTATTCTGCACAGAGCAGCCGCCCTGTAGCAGTAAATCTGCTATGGGTCGGTCATGAAGGGACTCTTCAGATACTCTTGACAAACATAACATCTGCCTTCTACAGATGCAACATTTCCTCCCATCTTTAAATTTGAAAAATATTTTACAGATTCTCAAACCATTCTGTTTCTAATGCCGCGTACACACGACCGGACTTTACGGCATACTTTGCCCGGCGGACTTTTCGACAGACTTTACGACGGACTTTCCGAATGAACGGACTTGCCTACACACGATCAACCAAAGTCCGACGGATTCGTACGTGATGATGTACGACCGGACTAAAACAAGGAAGTACATAGCCAGTAGCCAATAGCTGCCCTAGCGTCGGTTTTTGTCCGTCGGGCTAGCATACAGACGAGCAGACTTTTCGACCGGACTCGAGTCCGTCGGATAGATTTGAAACATGTTTCAAATCTAAGTCTGTCAAATTTTTGATAAAACAAAGTCCGCTGGAGCCCACATACAATCAAATTGTCCGACGAAATCTGGTACGCCGGACCAAGTATACTGTAAAGTCCGATCGTGTGTACGCGGCATTACTGTATCTAAATTAAAACAACTTACCCTGTTTAAAAAAAAATAGTTGGATATCAGTTTATTATTCTTTACAATTCTACATGGCAGATTAATTATGGATAGATAAATAAATCATTAAAATGTTTTCAAAAGTTCTTTTAATATGTGCTAGTTATGCAATTTTCAGATAATTTACACAAATTATTTAAATATACCTACAATATAGGTGTGAACTTGTTTTATGCACACAATGTACAGCAACAGAATAATACTTATAAATGAATGAGCTTCTTTCATTTTGTGTTATGTTTTGAATCTGTTAATTACTTTCCCAATGTGTTCTCTCAGTGCAAATAATTTCTCTCACCAGCACAGACACTCCATTGTCATATTTCTTATACACTGTCAAGCTTATGTAGTTACATACAATAGTTACACAGCTAGTCAGGCTAAATAAAGGCACAAGTCTATCTAGGTAAACCAATAGAATAAAAAAATAAATAGCAAATAAATAGAAAACCATTATATACAAAATCCTATACCCACAGATGATCTAGAGGAAGGCAAACAAAACCCTATAAAGCATGGTCCACTTTGCTTCAGCAGAGAGAAATAAATTATTTCCTGATCCCACATAAGTAATCAGTTTTTCCCTGGATTAAGAATCCCTAATGTTATTATCTACAAATGTTAATATCCAGGATTGCATGTAGCAGGACATGCAGTCAGGGGAGGCAGGTGATCGAGGGTCATAGCTCGGCAACCTGGGGTCACAGAGACCCCAAATTTGGGGGGTAGGTAGCCAAAGCCCTACCCCACCACTGGTCAAAATTGGCACCTATGGTTCCAGAGATACAGGGCTCCTTGCACAGCCTGTCCAAAGCTAAGTACAGCGCATCCAGTTTAAATACAGGTTGGCACGCGCTGTTTGCAGCAGACTGAGAGGATGAGCTCACACTGACTCTGAATGCTTGTCGGAAGCACTGAGCGTAATGGACAGCTTGGAGCCTTGGACCAATGGTAAAGCACTATTGGTCCAAGCTCAGTAAGCTGTCCAATAAAAATGCTGCAGTGGAGTTTTGTCAGAAACCATGAACCAGACCGAGACAGAAGTACAGTTAAATCACACTTGTTTATTAATAAAAATAAAAAGGTAAATAGAGTAAGCTTAGTCAAAGCATAGCCAGAGTCCAATAACTGGATCGGGTAGTCAGCCAAGCCAGAGTTCAGTAACCAGATTGGGTAATCAGCCAGGCCAGAAGTCAGGGATCCAAGTGGAGGAACAGCAAGCACGATAAGGAGCCAGAAGGGATGTCAGCAAGCCAGTCTTTAAACAGGAACGCAGGAGATGGTTTCTTGTGATGTGACCAAGGCGAAGGCAGGAAAGAAGTGAGCTGGACGTCTTTAAGTAGGCGGGACTGACGAGCAGATCCACAACAGCTGGTTAACTGTGGAGAGATAGGAGCTGGCAATTAGCCGACAGCTGAGCGGCCAGCTCAGAGAAGGAAGGGCTGAGCCCAGCCCTGACAAGTTTCTCCTCTCACTGCAGTGTCGTAGAAGGGGGCATGTGTCTAAAAGACACATGCTCTCTTCCAGCCCAGCCCTCTTCACTACAAGGAAAAAACATGGGTTTATGGGTATAAGGTTTACCCACAATCCCATGTTTTTCTCACACAGTTAAGAGGGAGAATCTGCTGCTGCTAACAGGTACTTTTTTAATCAAGCTAACTAATATATTATTATGCTATATATGTTATAACATAATAATTTATTCTTTATCTATTTACTGTGAAATTACTGGTTTGAAGTTATAACTTCAAACTTCAGTAATGTGTCCGATAAGCCACCTGCTTGAGTGCAGATTTAGAAAATACTAAATTACCTTAAAAACAATATATAATAATTATTTGTATATTACTTGCTTATGGTAATTAACTCCTTGCCACCCAGGCCAATTCTGACACTTCTCGTCTACATGTGAAAATAATCATTTTTTTGCTAGAAAATTACTCAGAACCTCCAAACATTATATATTAATATATATTGCAACTTTTTATGTCACACCGTTTTTGCGCACTAAAGTTAGCACAATTTTTTTGTATAATGTGAAAGATGATGTTATGCTGAGTAAATATATACCTAACATGTCATGCTTTAAAATAGCGCACACTTGTGGAATGGTGCCAAACTTCAGTACTTAAAAATCGCCATAGGTGACGGTTTAAAATTTTTTACAGGTTACATGGTTAGAGTTACAGAGGAGGTCTAGTGCCACAATTATTGCTCTCGCTCTAACGTTCACGGCGATGCCTCACATATGTGGTTTGAACACTGTTTACAACAGTGCCTCACCAGCCACTGACCTCACCGCATGTCCCTGATCAATCTCCTTTTTTAAAACAATCTACTGAGCTGGCCAAAACCAGTTCATGAGGGAGCCTATTCCACATTTTCATAGCTCTTACTGTGAAGAAGCCTTTCCATATGTGAAGGTTAAATCTCTTTCCCTTCAGATAAAAATAGTAATAAGGCAAAAAGCAGTGAGCAAAGGGAAATACCCTTAACCACAAACTGGAATTCATGTTTCATTGATCTAACTTCCAATAGAGTGAAATCACTCGCTTTCGGTTGCTGGACCAATCAGTACTGCCTTTCAAACCCTAATGTGTATTTCATAAGGAATGGCTTAGGGCTTGTGTCAGAAGCTTTGAGAAGCTCCTGAGATCATGCAGAGTTCATTGGCAGGTGCATCTGATCATCTTCTGGTCTCCATTTAACTGTCTTTTTGCTGCTTTTGCATTCTCATAGACCTGAATGGGGAGAGACGCACTTATGATGTGAAAAAAAGCACGTCAACACAGACTTTTATACATATGTAGTTCTGAGGGCCATGATTTCAAGTCCCACAAAAACATATTGTGCACAGAGTTTGTCTGTTTTTCCAGTGCTTGTGTGGGTTTCCACTAGGTCAGTGGCCATCAACCCTGTCCTTAGGGCCCACTAACAGGCCAGGTTTGCAAGATAACTGAAATACATCACAAGTGATATCATTTGCTGCTCAGTGATTGCAGTATTCTAGTCTGCATCTCCCCAAGGTAATACATAAAACCTGGCCTGTTAGTGGGTCCTGAGGACAGGGTTGATGACCACTGCACTAGGTGCTTTTCTTTGCTCCTACAATTCAAATCAATACTAGTATGATAAAAAGGTAAACACAATTTTAATAAATATGTGAGCTGTTGTAATTTGTAAACCATATAAATTTCTGTTCAGCCAGTCTTGAGATTCCAGCACCACTGTTGGGCAGCATAACCAGGTGCCTGATCGCCAGCGAAAGTAAACAATACGACCCTGAATGACTTGGATTGAAAGCCTTACATCACCAAGTACAGGTCCTATTGTGCAGCAGATTAGAAGTAATTGGTTACATTAAAGAATGAGTTCAGTTACTTATAGCAGCTGTATTTAAAAATACATTGAAGGGGACTTTCTTTTCAAGGGGCAGGTCTGCTAACTCCCAATAAAAAATGTAAATTAACATATAAAATAAAATAAAACATTATTAGCAAAAAAAAACTAGTGGGGAAGAGGCCCTTGTCTTCATGAACATGGGAACAAGGTGCTCTGGGAGGGGGGAGCCCCCAAAAAGCACCCCCCCCATGTTGAGGTCTTGTGGCCTGGTATAGGTTTTTTTTTTGGCGTGGGGTTCCCCTTAAAATCCATACCAGACCCAAAGTACCTGGTATGGATGGGGGGGGACCCCCACACTGTTTTTTTTCTTTATTTTTTAATTCCAGCACTTATTTGCTTATCATTCTTCTGTCAGCAGGGAAGGCCACGTGGCCGCCCGCTCCAGTCCTTAACAACCAGCTATTCCAAATAAAATGAAACAAATGCCAAAGATATGAAATAAATTCCGAAAACGAATCAGTTCAATTAATGAATGCATCTGAAACAACATTTTTCAATTTACCAATGCATCTGAAATGAAACGAAAATTTGTGGCATGCACATGTCTAACAGGAACATATACTCACTTTAGACCCTGGCTATGGGTCGCAGACTGTAGGCATTGGTGACATGAATAAGACTCACTGCTGTCTCCTGGGAAAGCTAAGTATCCCAAAATCCCATAAAATGTCCACCAGCCTAATTCAAACTGCAACAAAGTATGCAATGGGTCATCTTAGTGACCCACCCAGTATCGAATGGGTAAGTCTGAAGTCTCAAGCAAACAAAGCCAGACACAAAGTAGACTTCCAAGGCTGTGTTGTCTCTTTAGCTAACACTTTGTGCTCCAGACATTCTTTTTATGTGTTAAATGTTTGTAAACAAGGACTGTAAACACATAGTAAAAATAAACAGCTATGTATATAGTAAACTAATTACCCAAAACTGATAACATTTTCCTTGAAAAGAAAGGTAATTGTGGGTCCTGTTTTTTTGTGGCCTTTCCTAGGCCTCTTGATTTCTCCTTTCCAACACTTGTAAGGCCCAATGTCATAGTATATCTCTACATTTAGCTTTGCTTGTTCTGTACAGTCTTACTGTAAAAACTTACACATTTATGTAGCCTGGCCTCCCGGGCCCTCAACAACAGACTGTTTTATAAAATCTGACATATTTATTTGAACCAACATAAAAATTAATTGAAATATCCTGTTGTATCAAATGTCAAAACTCTAGAGACCTCTTGGTCTAATAAAGATAACGGATGGATTTACATGATACTTCGTGAATATGTGGATTTCAGAATTGTTTGTGCAAGATATGATCTTTGCCTGGGCTCCCGTGTTCCCTGGGACATAAACTTTCACTTAATGCAAAAAAAAAAAAAAAATTATTGAGATATACAACAGAATGTGGCGGAGAGGATATTTCACATTCCAAGAAGGTCTGTTTTTTCACAAGAGAATTATTTTGATAATATTGTTATTTCTCTTGTCAATCTAGAAGTGTGTGTATTTTTAAAATACAAATCTCTGAACTGAATGGTACCTTCAGCTCCTCCATAGCCTTCAAGTATACATACATGCAACAATCTATGCTTTTCTCTCATACTTCTCCATAGATTGACCATATTGACCATAGATACTTTCTAGGTAAAAAGTATCTATGGTCAAAATGTTACATAGTTACATAGTTAGTAAGGTTGAATAAAGACACCAGTCCATCCTGAGTGAGTGTGGGTGCGTGTCTACAATTATCCCTATTTATTTAGGTTACCCATATAGCGCTGTCAAATTACGCAGCGCTTAACATATACATTGCACACTCACATCGGTCCCTACCCTCAAGGAGCCCACAATCCAAGGTCCCCAACTCACATTCATATACTAGGGCCAATTTTTGGACAGAAGCCAATTAACCTACCAGCACGTCTTTGGAGTGTGGGAGGAAACCGGAGTACCCGGAGGAAACCCACACAGGCACAGGGAGAACATGCAAACTCCAGGCAGGTAGTGTCGTGGTTGGGATTCGAACCAGCAACCCTTATTACTGCTAGGCGAGAGTGCTACCCACTATACCACTTCAATTATTTCTCGGCTATTCCTATTAAGAACAATCTTGAAATTTGTAAACTTACTTTGTGAAGATCCCACACATTCACATTCATGAATTCTTTGATGCATAATTACTATGCCCTGTTGATGGGCACAACTGTGTCACACATTTCACAGAGCCTGCCTTATGAACTAAAGAGGTGCTGAGAGGAAGAGTTTCTGGAGGTACCATGGGATATGTAGGCTTTAGAAATTGGAAGAAACAGCAGAAGAGAAGGAAATATTTCAGGTAAGCTTATATTGGATTGTCAAAAATAACTATTGTTTCTAATACTATTACAATAATAATGTTTTAACCACTTGACGACCGCCTCACGCCGATTTACGTCGGCAAAGTGGCACGGACAGGCAAAATCACGTACATATACGTGATTTGCCTTCCACGGGTGGGGGGTCCGATCGGACCCCCCCCCGGTGCCCGAGGCGGTCGTCTTTTGTCCAGCGGCGATCCGTGATGAGGGGGAGACCATCCGTTCGTGGCCCCCCCCTCGCGATCGCCGCCGGCCAATGAGAACACTCCTTTGCTGCTGTATGCTAAACAGCAGCAAAGGAAGTGATGTCATCTCCCCTCGGGTCGGTATTTTCCGTTCCGGCCCGAGGAGAGAAGACATCTATGTGAGTGCACAACACACACAGTAGAACATGCCAGGCACACAAAACACCCCGATCCCCCCCCCGATCGCCCCCCGATCCCCCCCCCAATCACCCCCCCCTGTCACAAACTGACACCAGCAGTTTTTTTTTTTTTTTCTGATTACTGCATAGTGTCAGTTTGTGACAGTTACAGTGTTGGGACAGTGAGTATTACCCCCCTTTAGGTCTAGGGTACCCCCCTAACCCCCCCTAATAAAGTTTTAACCCCTTGATCACCCCCTGTCACCAGTGTCACTAAGCGATCATTTTTCTGATCGCTGTATTAGTGTCGCTGGTGACGCTAGTTAGTGAGGTAAATATTTAGGTTCGCCGTCAGCGTTTTATAGCGTCAGGGACCCCCATATACTACCTAATAAATGTTTTAACCCCTTGATTGCCCCCTAGTTAACCCTTTCACCACTGATCACCGTATAACCGTTACGGATGACGCTGGTTAGTTCGTTTATTTTTTATAGTGTCAGGGCACCCGCCGTTTATTACCGAATAAAGGTTTAGCCCCCTGATCGCCCGGCGGTGATATGCGTCGCCCCAGGCAGCGTCAGATTAGCGCCAGTACTGCTAACACCCACGCATGCAGCATACGCCTCCCTTAGTGGTATAGTATCTGATCGGATCAATATCTGATCCGATCAGATCTATACTAGCGTCCCCAGCAGTTTAGGGTTCCCAAAAACGCAGTGTTAGCGGGATCAGCCCAGATACCTGCTAGCACCTGCGTTTTGTGCCTCCGTCCAGCCCACCCAAGTGCAGTATCGATCGATCACTGTCACTTACAAAACACTAAACGCATAACTGCAGCGTTCGCAGAGTCAGGCCTGATCCCTGCGATCGCTAACAGTTTTTTTGGTAGCATTTTGGTGAACTGGCAAGCACCAGCCCCAGGCGTCAGGTTAGCGCCAGTACCGCTAACACCCACGCACGCAGCATACGCCTCCCTTAGTGGTATAGTATCTGAACGGATCAATAGCTGATCCGATCAGATCTATACTAGCGTCCCCAGCAGTTTAGGGTTCCCAAAAACGCAGTGTTAGCGGAATCAGCCCAGATACCTGCTAGCACCTGCGTTTTGCCCCTCCGCCTGGCCCAGCCCAGCCCACCCAAGTGCAGTATCGATCGATCACTGACACTTACAAAACACTAAACGCATAACTGCAGCGTTCGCAGAGTCAGGCCTGATCCCTGCGATCGCTAACAGTTTTTTTTGTAGCGTTTTGGTGAACTGGCAAGCACCAGCCCCAGGCAGCGTCAGATTAGCGCCAGTACCGCTAACACCCACGCACGCACCGTACACCTCCCTTAGTGGTATAGTATCTGATCGCATCAATATCTGATCCGATCAGATCTATACTAGCGTCACCAGCAGTTTAGGGTTCCCAAAAACGCACTGTTAGCGGGATCAGCCCAGATACCTGCTAGCACCTGCGTTTTGCCCCTCCGCCCGGCCCGGCCCAGCCCACCCAAGTGCAGTATCGATCGATCACTGACACTTACAAAACACTAAACGCATAACTGCAGCGTTCGCAGAGTCAGGCCTGATCCCTGCGATCGCTAACGTTTTTTGGTAGCGTTTTGGTGAACTGGCAAGCGCCAGCGGCCTAGTACACCCCGGTCGTAGTCAAACCAGCACTGCAGTAACACGTGGTGACGTGGCGAGTCCCATAAGTGCAGTTGAAGCTGGTGAGGTGGCAAGCACAAGTAGTGTCCCGCTGCCACCAAAAAGACAAACACAGGCCCATCGTGCCCATAGTGCCCTTCCTGCTGCATTCGCCAATCCTAATTGGGAACACACCGCTTCTGCAGCGCCCGTACTTCCCCCATTCACATCCCCAACCAAATACAGTCAGCTGCATGAGAGGCATTTTTATGTCCTCCCGAGTACCCCTACCCAACGAACCCCCAAAAAAGATGTTGTGTCTGCAGTAAGAGCGCGGATATAGGCGTGACACCCGCTATTATTGTCCCTCCTGTCCTGACAATCCTGGTCTTGCATTGGTGAATGTTTTGAACGCTACCATTCACTAGTTAAGTATTAGCGTAGGGTACAGCATTGCACAGACTAGACACACTTTCACAGGGTCTCCCAAGATGCCATCGCATTTTGAGAGACCCGAACCTGGAACCGGTTACCGTTATAAAAGTTAGTTACAAAAAAAGTGTAAAAAAAAAAATAAATATGAAATAAAAAAAAATAGTTGTTGTTTTATTGTTCTCTCTCTCTCTATTCTCTCTCTCTATTGTTCTGCTCTTTTTTACTGTATTCTATTCTGCAATGTTTTATTGTTATTGTTATTGTTATTGTTATTATGTTTTATCATGTTTGTTTTTCAGGTGTGTAATTATTTACACTTTACTGTGCTTTATTGTTAACCATTGTTAACCATTTTTTTGTCTTCAGGTACGCCATTCACGACTTTGAGTGGTTATACCAGAATGATGCCTGCAGGTTTAGGTATCATCTTGGTATCATTCTTTTCAGCCAGCGGTCGGCTTTCATGTAAAAGCAATCCTAGCGGCTAATTAGCCTCTAGACTGCTTTTACAAGCCGTGGGAGGGAATGCCCCCCCCCCACCGTCTTCCGTGTTTTTCTCTGGCTCTCCTGTCTCAACAGGGAACCTGAGAATGCAGCCGGTGATTCAGCCAGCTGACCATAGAGCTGATCAGAGACCAGAGTGGCTCCAAACATCTCTATGGCCTAAGAAACCGGAAGCTACGAGTATTTCATGACTTAGATTTCGCCGGATGTAAATAGCGCCATTGGGAAATTGGGGAAGCATTTTATCACACCGATCTTGGTGTGGTCAGATGCTTTGAGGGCAGAGGAGAGATCTAGGGTCTAATAGACCACAATTTTTTCAAAAAAGAGTACCTGTCACTACCTATTGCTATCATAGGGGATATTTACATTCCCCGAGATAACAATAAAAATGATTAAAAAAAAAAATATGAAAGGAACAGTTTAAAAGTAAGATTAGAAAAGCAAAAAAATAATAAAGAAAAAAAAAAAAAAAAAAAAAAACACCCCTGTCGCCCCCTGCTCTCGCGCTAAGGCGAACGCAAGTGGCGGTCTGTCGTCAAACATAAACAGCAATTGCACCATGCATGTGAGGTATCACCGCGAAGGTCAGATCGAGTGCAGTAATTTTTCCAGTAGACCTCCTCTGTAAATCTAAAGTGGTAACCTGTAAAGGCTTTTGAAGGCTTTTAAACATGTATTTATTTTGTTGCCACTGCACGTTTGTGCGCAATTTTAAAGCATGTCATGTTTGGTATCCATGTACTCGGCCTAAGATCATCTTTTTTATTTCATCAAACATTTGGGCAATATAGCGTGTTTTAGTGCATTAAAATTAAAAAAAGTGTGTTTTTTCCCCAAAAAATGCGTTTGAAAAATCGCTGCGCAATTACTGTGTGAAAAAAAAAAATGAAACACCCACCATTTTAATCTGTAGGGCATTTGCTTTAAAAAAATATATAATGTTTGGGGGTTCAAAGTAATTTTTTTGCAAAAAAAAAAAACTTTTTCATGTAAACAATAAGTGTCAGAAAGGGCTTTGTCTTCAAGTGGTTAGAAGAGTGGGTGATGTGTGACATAAGCTTCTAAATGTTGTGCATAAAATGCCAGGACAGTTCAAAACCCCCCCAAATGACCCCATTTTGGAAAGTAGACACCCCAAGCTATTTGCTGAGAGGCATGTCGAGTCCATGGAATATTTTATATTGCGACACAAGTTGCGGGAAAGAGACAAATTTTTTTTTTTTTTTTTTGCACAAAGTTGTCACTAAATGATATATTGCTCAAACATGCCATAGAAATATGTGAAATTACACCCCAAAATACATTCTGCTGCTTCTCCTGAGTACGGGGATACCACATGTGTGAGACTTTTTGGGAGCCTAGCCGCGTACGGGACCCCGAAAACCAAGCACCGCCTTCAGGCTTTCTAAGGGCGTGAATTTTTGATTTCACTCTTCACTGCCTATCACAGTTTCGGAGGCCATGGAATGCCCAGGTGGCACAAAACCCCCCAAATGACCCCATTTTGGAAAGTAGACACCCCAAGCTATTTGCTGAGAGGTATAGTGAGTATTTTGCAGACCTCACTTTTTGTCACAAAGTTTTGAAAATTGAAAAAAGAAAAAAAAAAATGTTTTTTCTTGTCTTTCTTCATTTTCAAAAACAAATGAGAGCTGCAAAATACTCACCATGCCTTTCAGCAAATAGCTTGGGGTGTCTACTTTCCAAAATGGGGTCATTTGGGGGGGTTTTGTGCCACCTGGGCATTCCATGGCCTCCGAAACTGTGATAGGCAGTAAAGAGTGAAATCAAAAATTTTCACCCTTAGAAATCCTGAAGGCAGTGATTGGTTTTCGGGGTCCAGTACGCGGCTAGGCTCCCAAAAAGTCCCACACATGTGGTATCCCCATACTCAGGAGAAGCAGCTAAATGTATTTTGGGGTGCAATTCCACATATGCCCATGGCCTGTGTGAGCAATATATCATTTAGTGACAACTTTATGAAAAAAAAAAAAAAAAAAGTGTCACTTTCCCGCAACTTGTGTCAAAATATAAAATATTCCATGGACTCAATATGCCTCTCAGCAAATAGCTTGGGGTGTCTACTTTCCAAAATGGGGTCATTTTGGGGGGTTTTGTGCCACCTGGGCATTCCATGGCCTCCGAAACTGTGATAGGCAGTGAAGAGTGAAAGCAAAAATTTACACCCTTAGAAATCCTGAAGGCGGTGATTGGTTTTCGGGGCCCTGTACGCGGCTAGGCTCCCAAAAAGTCCCACACATGTGGTATCCCCATACTCAGGAGAAGCAGCTAAATGTATTTTGGGGTGCAATTCCACATAGGCCCATGGCCTGTGTGAGCAATATATCATTTAATGACGACTTTTTGTAAATATTTTTTTTTTTTTGTCATTTTTCAATCACTTGGGACAAAAAAAATAAATATTCAATGGGTTCAACATGCCTCTCAGCAATTTCCTTGGGGTGTCTACTTTCCAAAATGGGGTCATTTGGGGGGGTTTTGTACTGCCCTGCCATTTTAGCACCTCAAGAAATGACATAGGCAGTCATAAACTAAAAGCTGTGTAAATTCCAGAAAATGTACCCTAGTTTGTAGACGCTATAACTTTTGCGCAAACCAATAAATATACGCTTATTGACATTTTTTTTACCAAAGACATGTGGCCGAATACATTTTGGCCTAAATGTATGACTAAAATTGAGTTTATTGGATTTTTTTTATAACAAAAAGTAGAAAATATCATTTTTTTTCAAAATTTTCGGTCTTTTTCCGTTTATAGCGCAAAAAATAAAAACCGCAGAGGTGATCAAATACCATCAAAAGAAAGCTCTATTTGTGGGAAGAAAAGGACGCAAATTTCGTTTGGGTACAGCATTGCATGACCGCGCAATTAGCAGTTAAAGCGACGCAGTGCCAAATTGGAAAAAGACCTCTGGTCCTTAGGCAGCATAATGGTCCGGGGCTCAAGTGGTTAAAATCAGTGTGTGTGCTGTGACCATAGATCAGCCTTTTCAAACCTTTTCAAGACATTTCAGGCACCCTTGAAATAACTTTTCAATCTCAGGGAACCCCTGTTAAAAATTAATACAGTAATACATTTTATCTAAAATTCATGATACATTAGTGAGATGGTCAGTGGGAGGAATGTTCCTTACACTTGTGGACATTGGGATGAATTAGCCCCTTACAGATAACTAAAAAGATCAATAGTGTCAATGGGAACTTATCTGAGAGTCAGAAATTGCTCAGTGCTCAAGGAACCCCTAGCAAATTCTGAAGGAACCATAGGGTTCCATGGAACCCTGGTTGAGAAACCCTGCCATAGATCTAATTTAACACATCATAATCATCTCCAAAACATCTCTTACGTTGCTCCTCTTCTCCACAGCTCACACCCCTAAATCTTTCCTGTTGGCTCAAATGTTCTGTGGCATGTATAAAAAATTATTTGACTAATGAGATGCGCATTTGCTGTGAAATTTTTATGTTACCGACATTTCTTGCCAGTTAATATTTTTTTGTTATTTTTTTACTTTAAGGTGACCTTCTGGTCTCACTCTTTTAATTTTCCTTTTTTTTAATTTAGTAGATGTTATTAAAGTGAACCTTGTACCCAGTGCAAGGTCGACTCAACTAGTAAGAGCCCCTCCCCTATCCTAAACTGCTCCAATAAAATAAAAAAGTGAGGAGGCAATGTTAGTAAAATACTTATCTTTTCCTTGGCTTCTGTGTGGTAGAGTGCTGACTTTTCCCCTGCCACAGTGCCATGGGTGAAAACTGGGGATAAGATATGGTTTTGAAATAACTTTTTTCCCACACAGGTGTTGCTTTATTTTTTTTATATATATGCTGTGGCAAAATAGTTCCGACGTACGTGTTTTACGTCACCGCGTTCGGAACGATCGGAAATTCCGACAACTTTGTGCGACCGTGTGTATGCAAGACAAGTTTGAGCCAACATCCGTCGGAAAAAAACGATGGATTTTGTTGTCGGAATGTCCGATCAATGTCCGATCGTGTGTGTACAGGGCATTATGGGTACTGGTGTGGTTGCAACAAGCATTGTTAGAAGTTCTGACCTTCTCCAAATAGTAAGGGACATTTTACAGCAAACACAAATAAAGAGCAAGAATTCTTACAGGTAGAAGATTATGCTTAGCATGTCTTCCTTAAGATTCAGAAAAAGACTAGTTCTCTTTGCAACGGTAACTTCACGAACAACTGGACAGCTTTACTAGTGGGTGGCAGTTGATCAATCTTATCATAAGGAATCTGGCACCTCAACTCATAGAGTTTCCAGGGCTCCAACCCGCTCCCAACCAAGGCATGGGTTCTAGCTGTCCCTAACAAATGGCTTCCTGCCCTGGTCTTCTCACTTCCCAATCCCGAACCCCTTTTGTGGTGCAGGTTATACTCTTTATAGAGCATCTGCATCCAAAATGGCTGCCTAAATCCTGCAAGAACTCTGTGTCAAATCTAGACACAGGCTCTCCCAGGATTGTGTCCACAGCGAATGATAGGGGAAGCACTGACCTTGTGCTGGGATCTCCAATGCAATTAACCCAACAGGGCTGAAGCGTCACTCCTTGGATTCTGTATATCAACGGCCACTAGACTGACCCCACCTGCCTGCATGCTTGTAAAGCTGAAAACAAGTAACCAAATATTTACCAATAACAGCAATTAGTTCTTCCTATATTAGCATCCAAAATGTCTGTCTCTTCAGTTTCCAGTCCCTCAGCTGTGCAAGCAACAAGTAATGAGCGGGACTTTCATACCTACATAGAGAAGGCTTTAAACCTAAAAAGTTCTCTTTTTAGGTTTACAAACTGTAAGCAGCATTGGAAGTGACAGTCCTATAACCAATATTTGACTTTAGGACCTCTTTAAACCCTTATAATCACAAATCCATGTCTTCCAATTCAGGATTGCACATTTTCATTAAGTAAACCATTCAACTGAATTCTGTAAACTCTCACAAAGCTAAGTCAGAAGAGAATAGGGTTGATTATGTGTGAGTAATGTGTAGGAACACATGGGAAGCATGTACAAGGTTTATTTTTTTATTAAGGCATGTAAGTTTGACTAATAAATAGTTTTCCCATCAACTGATATGCCCACTCCTCTCCCACTGCTACAATATATAATCTTTTACATAGTGACTGATGCCTCACCTCTTGTGTCTCTTCCTTCTACTTTTCATCTGTAGGCTGTTACTTACTGCTGCTGTTTTATATTGCATTCTTGCGGGGCTGTGGCAGATGTTGTTGATACATAACTCAAAGAGGTCCTGTCATTCTCTAAAAAAAAAATCTTAACACTCCCCTGCAATAGAAGAGGTATTATACTTCCTCCTACTTACTTTGGCTGCCCGTGTCTACTACCGTCCCTCTAACCTCTACATCACTGCTGTGTCCTTTATAGTGACCTTTATATATTGCAGTGTACAATGAGGGACACGGGCAGCCGACACTTCCAGAAGCGTCAAATACTATAAAGTGTTACTGATGCTGCAGTGCTGGTATGGAAGAAAGGTAGATGGGAAGGGGCCTCCAGAGATGTAAGTACAATACCTCTTCTAGCAGGAAAGTGCCGTTACAATCTTTTAGGAGACTAACAGGTCCCCTTTCAAAATTGATCTCCAGAAAAATTAAGTCATTTTTGTTCAGGGTTAGAATCTACTTCTTTCCTCTAGATCAGGGCTCAAAATTTCAAAAAAGTCCTAAACTGCTAGGCAGGTCTCAAGGGTTACTCGCCACCAGTTGCCCCACCCAACCCCACCCCTATTTCGGCCCCTAAACACGCCCTCATAAATAATCTCATTTAATGACACTTAAATGTTTTATGCAGAATTGAGTTATAAAAATAAATATTAACAATAACTTTATCTGTGCCCACCAATGCAGCCTGTGCCCACCAATGCAGCCTGTGCCCACCATGCAGTCTGTGCCCACCAATGCAGCCTGTGCCCACCAATGCAGCCTGTGGCCACCATGCAGCCTGTGTCCACCTTGCATGCAGCCTGTGCCCACCATGCAGTCTGTGCCCACCATGCAGCCTGTGTCCCCCATGTAGCTTGTGCCCACCATGCAGCCTGTGCCCACCATGCAGCCTGTACCCACCATGCAGACTGTGTCCCTCATGTAGCCTGTGTCCACCATGCAGCCTCTGCCCGCCATGCGGCCTGTGTCCACCATGCAGACTCTCCCCACCATGCAGCCTGTGTCCACCATGCAGCCTATCTGTGCAGGGGAGGAGAGGAACAGGAGAGCTGCCTGGATGATCAGAACATGGGGAACACAGCAATAACAGCTTTCATTTCAATTGCTGTGTTCCCGCTGCTTAACGTCACATACAGCCCTGCCCCCTGGTCGTGGAACTTTGATTGACAGATCACCCGTTCCGGGATTGGATGGGTGATCTGTCTATCAAAGTCCTGTGACCAGGAGGAGGGGCTGTATGTGACAGTGAGCATCGGGGAACACAGCAAATGAAGCTGGGTGGCTCTCCTTTCTTTTCCCCTCTGCGATCACTGGGAGAAGGACTCCCATTCAACCCAGGCTTCCGGCGGTACTCGCCCTCCTGCCCCCAAGCAGCCCTTTCTTGCCAGCCCTCAAAATCCACTTGCAAAATGCGAGCAAGCGAGTTGAATTTTAAGGGCTTCTCTAGATGACATAATAGTTTAAAGGGGTAGTAAACTGCATAAAAAAATAGGCATCACGCGTGCATCACCTACTAGCACATTTTGACAGACTTACCTGAAATCTAAGCCCTTCAGCGGCGCGCTGTCACCATTGAAGGCACTTCCATCTTTACCCAGTCTTCCTTCCGGGTTCGTGGGTTCCGGCGATATGAACAGCCAAGCCGGCGATGACCTCATTCCCATGCATGTGCGCAAGAGACACTGTTTACGCCATTTTTCTGATAGAAGGGCAAGGATATGCAGTTCCTTCAGAGCGCATGAGCCGCTGACGTCACCTGGCTGCATCTAAAGTAAATACGGTATCTCCTAACCTAAACTATGCATGTTTAGGAGATATTTACTGTACCTATAAGTAAGCCTTATAAATCGTACAAGTGAATTTACTCCCACTTTAAATCCTATTCCAATACAGCAGTACTGATTGTGTGTTCATGCCTGAACAGAGATAGAAACTATCTGTGCATTATCATGCTGTACCTTAGAAAAAAAAGTACTTTTCCAGTTTTAGGTGCAATGAGAATCATTCAAATGTTAAGGGACCTGTAAATAACCAGTTGGATAATTATAGGCCACTTTAATCTTTACTTAAATCTTTACTTTAAATCAGCTAAAAACATTCCAGAAGCATAAAACAAATAATGTCCAATGTCTTACAGTTTGTTTTTGTTATTTTCTAAAGCAGTCACAGCCTGAGCAGTAAAGCATGCCACCTTGCTTAGTGGGACCCTTGTTCTCTGTGTGGCAACAGTAGACTTATTGCAGATATCCAATACGTCCTCTACTATAGTCTGAACTATAGCTGTGCAATCAGTAAGGCTGGGTTCACACTTATGCAAATTGGATGCAGGGAAACAAGAGAATGTGCCTGGCTCTCAATGGAGCCGGTTCACACAACTCCGGGGCGGCCGCGGAGCACATAGCAGAAAAGTCCTGCGCGTCTTTGGATACGTTTTAGGTCCAAATTCAGGCAAAAATTTGGGCTTAATTTGGACCTGAAACGGCGAACGGGGACGCACCAGAGGCACTCCGCAGATAGTGTGAACCCAGCCTAAAGCTTGACTGGAGAGCTCTGATATTGTTTAGTATCAGACCTCTGCAAAGAGATTGCTGCTTCCCCACAGAGATCAAGGGTCCCACTCTGAATTATGTGGACAGGGGACAGTTTGTGGCTGATTTTTAAGAATACAAGCTGAAAGACTATGCACATCTTTTGTTTTGATGCTGCTGTAATGGATTTAGCTGATTAATACTGATTAAACTGATGTTTAATTGGGCTTTTACAGTGTTCTAATGTTGAGCAGAGAGGAAGGTGTCATAAAATCCCAATACACTTCCTGTCTTATGGTGACAACACTGCTTTTCCATAGAGACAGTACAGTAAGCTAGCGTTGTCACCCTGGAATAGAAAGTGGGTTAGGGGCAGAATCACCTGGTGAAAATAAAGAAAAATAAACACAACAAAGGAAAACAAATGCAGCCACCACATCTGAGGACTCATAAGCTGCAATATATTACATTTTTGTTGTTGGGTTTGAATAAGCTGTAAAACAAAATTTGAGGTATGGCTATTTTTACATTGGCATGGTCACATTGGTCCAGTTTGGATCAATGTGTAAGGCTACCTCCGTAAGGGACGCTGGATTTTTGGGTCTTCCCTTATGCACACAGCCAGGCAACAGGAATTTTACAGCTTTCACACACTTGGGAATCAGTCCAGGGGATTTTTGTTTTGTTTTGTGTTTATTTAGGGTTTAACTTTGATGGGGAATGGAAAGCATGGGATGCCCAGAACTGTAGAACTTTAATGAAACCTTGAGGACTTGCTGAACTCTCTGGCTGCTAGATAATAACCTCAAAAATGCTGTCCTTCTGTGGGATTGATGGCACAGCTAAACTGATTGCAAAAATCCTCCTTAGAGAACTGCTGATGTACCTGGCTGCCTTGAACCCAAACTAGAGGTGTAGGATGGCTTTAAACTAGCATTAAGTGGTCCCTTGGATAAGGGCATGCAAAATATCACACCTTGCTGCCCCCCTCTATTCATACTTGGGTTGTGACGAAAATAAGTTAGTCCCTCTTATGCCGCGTACACACGACCGGTTTTGCCTTTGGAATAAACGCTGAAGGTTCCTCCGACGGAATTCCATTCAAGTGGTCTTGCCTACACATGGTCAAACCAAAGTCTGGCCGTCAAGAACGCGGTGACGTACAACACTTACGAAGGGACTAGAAAAGGGAAGTTCAATAGCCAGTAGGCAATAGCTTCTGTCTTGTACTTGCTTCAGAGCATGCATCGTTTTTGGTCCATCGGAATAGCATACAGATGAGCGGTTCTCCAGATAGGAATTGGTTCCGTCGGAAATATTTAGAACATGTTCCATTTCTAGGTCCGTCAGAATTTTCGAAAACATAAGTCCGATGAGGCATATACACGATCGGAATAGGCGATGAAAAGCTTCCGTCTGACTTTTTCTGTCGGACATTCCGCTCGTGTGTACGTGGCTTTTGGTGAATCCTGAGGTCCAAGAGACTGCTGCATAGGCTTCCTGCTATACAGACCAAGATCTTGACAGTCAGGATGGTTTCAGCTAAGCCTAGCTGAGCAACAGTTGCTTCTTTTCTCTTTCACTGGTACAGTCCATCCTTCTGCCCAGCGGCAGAGCCCCTCAGCATAGGGATCCCTTTCAGGGAACTGGACCCTGGACTCTTCTCCCTCACTGCCAGGCTCCTGAACATTTATGACCTATCTCCCACCTTCTGGGCCTTCCCTACCCAGAGATTGGTGGAGACTCCATAACTATTCAGACTTTGGTCTCTGTTCCTCCACACTCTAAGTTCCAGAACTATCCAGCAAATTCTGGAAACCAGGAGGAGGTAACATATACCCAGCCCTTAGAGCTCTGCACAGCTAAACAAAAACAAATTAACCCCAGCTCCATTGCTTACAGAGGTGGCAAATACATTGACCTACTCTTTACACCGAGGGTGCTACAAATGTAACTATGCAACTATCATACCTATGGGATCCCACTGGAAGCTACTGTAGAAATTACTGTATTAGGCACCACTTCCGGGTCCCATGCTGCATTGCAAAAACAGGAGGTTGCTTGCTTGCCACAGGTGCCATTTAGAGGCCATATTGCATTTTCTCAATGATTGCAAAGCATTCTCTAATTGGATGAATTGAAGACCATGATGTCACCACCCTGCCTCTCCACCTCATCCAATCAGAGTACGCTTTGCATTCATTGTGAAAATGCAAAGTGATCTCTGAATGGCACTTATGCCGAGCAGTCCACCACTTTTGTCCCTAATGCCACAGGGAAGCCACTTAGCATGGGTCACAGAAGCTGGCAGAGTAATGCCCCGTACACACGGTCGGACTTTGTTCGGACATTCCGACAACAAAATCCTAGGATTTTTTCCGACGGATGTTGGCTCAAACTTGTCTTGCCTACACATGGTCACACAAAGTTGTCGGAAAATCCGATCGTTCTGAACGCGGTGACGTAAAACACGTATGTCGGGACTAAATGGGGCAGTGGCCAATAGCTTTCATCTCTTTATTTATTCTGAGCATGCGTGGCACTTTGTCCGTCGGATTTGTGTACACACGATCGGAATTTCCGACAACGGATTTTGTTGTCGGAAAATTTTATATCCTGCTCTCAAACTTTGTGTGTCGGAAAATCCGATGGAAAATGTGTGATGGAGCCTACACACGGTCGGAATTTCCGACAACAAGGTCCTATCACACATTTTCCGTCGGAAAATCCGATTGTGTATACGGGGCATAGTAGTGCCTACTACAGTGATTTCTACCTTCTAGAGGGATCCCACAGGTGTGGTATATGCATGGTTTTATTGGTCTAAGCTGGACCAATGTAACTATGTAAAAATATCCGTACCTGGAATTTTTTTTATTTGTTATTAATATCACCTCTTACTTATGCCCAGGGGAAGACGTCCTAGCCAGTAGCCAGTGATCAGTCCATCAATTTACCAGGAACTTGTACATTTATGGTGACATGAGACACCTCATTTAAGGTGAAGCAAAGATCTGCATTTTCTGAGTAAACAGAATCTACATCTTTACAGAAACAGGTTCACTTTAAGCCAAGAGAAATTTTATTGTATTGCATTATAAGCAGACAGAAATTCATCATTTGAGAAGCAGACAAACTTTTATGCAAAGAAGAATGCAACGACTGGTTTGGGAATTAGCTGAGCGTTCCACTAATTGTTTTCATATTTTTGGATTCTTTTTCTGGGCTGGCTTATGTAAAACATATGGCTGGATTTACTGGTGCAAAACCAGTTCACGTCAATAATTTCTTCCTTTCAACCTGCAGTCAAACAGACTATTAGAACTAAACCAGGATTAAATTCATTTACTCACAGCCAGAGCATAAAAAAAAAAAAAAAATCCAAGTCTTTACCAACCTGTAGCCAATCAGAGCAGTAAAATATTCACCGATTCGACCACATTTTAAAGGCATAGTCCACCTTTTGCAAAAAGTCGAAATAAAATAATAATAATAAATGCGCCCAGAGAAATAAAAATTAAAATAAAAATCTGCATTTATTACATTTTGACTGATGCCTGAAGAGGTTCACAACTTCAATCAGTGCCTCATGGATGCAATGCACAGGCTTCTGTATTGTTAGATCCAATCTCCAGGTCTATACAGAGGTATGGACCTACCGTTATGAGGCTGGAGGAAGTAATCAATTCAATTCAAGTGTGGTAACAACACTGCACTTGTTCTTCCTTGAGATCTATGGGGTAGATTTACTAAGGCTGGTGCACTCAGAATCTGGTGCAGCTGTGCATGACAGCCAATCAGCATCTAACCTCAGCTTGTTCAATTAAGCTTTGGCAATAAAACCTGGAAGCTCATTCGTTTCTATGCAGAAGTGAGCCTGATTTTGCACTCTCCAGCTTTAGTAAATAAACCCCTATGAGTCCCTCCACTGCAGTGGGAAATGAACCTTATATTCTTTCCATTTACGGATCAGTCAATAGAAGCAAAAGGTGCCCCAGATTATATAGAGATCCTCCTGAGCTATCGAGTGCAGGATGTGCAGTCACTCAGCTGCTAATGAAGTAAATGGACAGAAGACAATCTGCAACTCCATACATGCTCTTCAATAAGTCCAAATTTATTGTAACTCCATAAAAGATAAATATGTACAGCAGAAGTTAACGCGTTTCAGCCATAGTGGCCTTGTTTACAGGATCCCTGTAAATGGATCTGTTATTGAGTTACAAAGCCAAGTACAGCCACCACAAATTCAAAGATGGAGGGCTGCAGGGAGAGGCACCCGGTTTCGGTAAGTTGGAGGGTACAACGAAAAACCTTCTGCATGCAGCTCCTCCAGTCCCCACTTATACTTACCGGAGCCCGATCTCAATCCAGCGATGTGGATGAGAGCAGTGGCTATCTCAGCTCTCTCCCTCATCATTGGCTCAGAGACAGCAGGAGGTAGGGCTGAGGCGTGTTCTGTATGTCAATGGACACACAGAGCCACGCTCAGAAGTAAGCACACACAAGTGCCCCCAGAGCAAGTGGCTACTCGGCTGGGGGGTACTCGGCTGGGGGAGGAGCCAGGAGTGCCAGCGGGGGACCCCAGAAGAGGAGGGTTGGGGCTGCTCTGTGCAAAACCATTGCATAGAGCAGGTAAGTATACCATGCTTGTTATTTTAATTATAAAAAATGGACCATTTACAACCACTTTAACCTCCCTGGCGGTATGATTATTTCGGATTTTAGGTGCTGAAAGCGGTACAATTATTTTGCATGGAAATTTGGCGTTTTATATTGTAGGCCTATAATTCTTAACAATAACACACTTAAATCTGTCCAAACAAGAGTCTAGTAGATATCCCGGGTATGATGAAGTTTGAAACACAAAAACATAAATTATAATATAATAAATAAATATAAATAATTTAAAAAAATAATAATATAATAATAATAAAATAAATTTCCCCACGATTCACTATCGCTCAATTCTGCAAGTGTTCTAATTTACTATCGCTGTTTTCTAGCTGATCTAAAACCACTTTTGACGTAAAGGGACACTTTTTGGTTGCCATGGACAATCTCCAGTTTCCAGGCAGAAAGAACAGTATATATCATATAAAACTGCATGCAGGGCATGGGCCAAAGCACTGGGGGCAAAAGGGATGTGAAATAATTTCATACAGTACTGTAATCTGTAAGATTACAGTACTGTATGTGTTATGGTTTTTAAATTTTTTTGAATTTGCCGCCAGGGAATGGAGCGTTGCGCCGCTCACAGGGAATGGAGCCTGGCACGGAGAAGCTTCGGAGGAGACAGAGCCCGCAGACACAGCGGGGGACATCGCAGGATCCTGGGGACAAGGTAAGTAACACCGCACCAGGATCCTGCAATGTAATCCAGAGTGTGGCTCGGGGTTACCGCTAATGGGACTGAAATTTAACCCCGAGCCACACCCGGGATTACCGTCAGGGAGGCTACGCAAAATATCAATTCTTTTTAAAACACAGACTTTTAGTAAACAAAATGTCATTCAGTTAAGATCCTTATCTAATTTATTCACAAATAGTCAGAGAGTGCAGGTAAGGATAATACTAATAAAAAATGAACCACAGTTGTTGCGTATAGGCCTTGCCCCCCTATAACCCTTTCGTCACCAGCACTTGTTATATTTTCTGTAATAGAGCTATTTACAAACTTCAAACTTCCAAACCGCTGTGCAAAAATCTGAAAATGTGTTCCTTGCTATGTAGCAGAGTTCATCCATTCTGTGTGTTCCTACAGCTGTGCCTCTGATCTGCCAGTGTGTGCTCTGTTTCTTCAGCTGCCTCTTTGATGTCCCGAATTGTGTTTCAGACACTATGGTCTCTTGTCTTTTTTTTTCTGTTTCCTGCTAATTAAAACAAATTATTAACTACCCATGGGCTACATATTGCACAATGATTTAATACCGTACCCAGAAAATGTTTGTGTAAGTCACCACGCTCATGTTCACAAGAATAAGTCAAACTCTCCATAAATGCACATACAGCACCACTAGTAAAGCTGATCAAAAAGACCCCTATGATTCTCCTGTAATTCTAACCTTAGATGACCCTGCCAGGACCACTTGGCTAAACAAATTTCCATTGAAAAATTGAAGAAGCTGGGCAAAAAATTGTTGGATGAATAGTGACTGCATCCAATCAAATGCCAGCACTTTTCGATATGGGAGACTTCATCTTCCATAGGCCTGTTTCAGATGGGCTTCAGCTTGTATACGGTGAGGGAAAAAATTATTTGATCCCCTGCTGATTTTGTACGTTTGCCCACTGACAAAGAAATGGTTAGTCTACAGTTTTAATGGTAGGTTTATTTTAACAGTGAGAGACAGAATAACAACAAAAATATCCAGAAAAAACACATTACAAAAAAGTTATAAATTGATTTGCATTTTAATGAGTGAAATAAGTATTTAACCCCTTTGCAAAGGGGCAAAACCCTTGTTGGCAATCACAGAGGAAAGACGTTTCTTGTAGTTGGCCACCAGGTTTGCACACATCCCAGGAGAGATTTTGTCCCACTCCTCTTTGCAGATCTTCTCCAAGTCATTAAGGTTTTGAGGCTGACATTTGGTAACTCAAACCTTCAGCTCCCTCCACATATTTTCTATGGGATTAAGGTCTGGAGACTGGCTAGGCTACTCCAGGACCTTAATGTGCTTCTTCTTAAGCCACTCTTTGTTGCCTTGGCCATGTGTTTTGGGTCATTGACATTCTGGTATATCTATCCATGACCCATTTTCAATGCCCTGGCTGAGGGAAATAGGTTCTCACCCAAGGTTTGACGGTAAATGGCCCTGTCCATTGTCCCTTTGATGCAGTGAAGTTGTCCTGTCCATTTAGCAGAAAAACACCCCCAAAGCATAATGTTTTCACCTCCATGTTTGATAGTGGGGATGGTGTTCTTGGGATCATAGGCAGCATTCTTCCTCCTCCAAACATGGCAAGTTGAGTTGATGCCAAAGAACTTGATTTTGGTCTCATCTGATCACAACAATTTCACCCAGTTCTCCTCTGAATCATTCAGATGTTCATTAGCAAACTTCAAACTGGCCTATACATGTGCTTTCTTGAGCAGGGGACTTTGCGGGCGCTGCAGGATTTCAGCCCTTCACAGCATAGTATGTTACCAATTGTTTTCTCGGTGATTATGGTCCCAGCTGCCTTGAGATCATTGACAAGATTCTCCCGTGTAGTTCTGGGGTGATTCCTCTCTGTTCTTATGATCATTGAAACTCCACGAGGTGAGATCTTGCATGGAGCCCCAGAATGAGGGAGATTGACATTTGCGAATAATCACACCAACTGTTGTCACCCTCTCACCAAGCTGCTTGGCGATGATCTTGTATCCCATTCCAGCCTTGTGTAGGTCTACAATACTGTCCCTGACATCCTTGGACAGCTCTTTGGTCTTGGCCATGGTGGAGAGATTGGAATCTGATTGATTAATTGATTGCTTCTGTGGACAGGTGTCTTTTATACAGGTAACAAGCTCAGATTAGGAGCACTCCTTTTATGAGACGCTATAACTTTTGCGTAAACCAATCAATATATGCTTATTCCAATTTTTTTTTACCAAAAATATGTAGAAGAATACACATTGGTCTAAACTGAGGAAAAAAATTGTTTTTTTGAAAAAAAATGTTATTATAGCAAAAAGTAAAAGATATTGTGTTTTTTTCAAAATTGGCACTCTTCTTTTATTTATAGCGCAAAAAATAAAAACCGCAGAGGTGCTCAATTACCACCAAAAGAAAGCTGTATTTGTTGGAAAAAAAAGGACGTCAATTTTGTTTGGGTACAGCGTCGCATGACCGTGCAATTGTCAGTTAAAGCGACGCAGTGCCGTATCGCAAAAAATGGCCTGGTCATTGAGCAGCCAAATCTTCTGGGGCTGAAGTGGTTAACAGCCACTTTAAATAGAACATACTTGTTTTGCAAAAGCAATGTTGACTATTCATTAAGTTTGCACTGCTGGCTCTTGTCCCTTACCCTCTGACCCCCAGCCAGCAAGGGAGCACAATCCTTTTGTGGTCCCTCTGCTGAGTAAAAGGTTGTGCAGAAAATTATCCTCTGTTCTGTTCTTCTCTACATTCTAGCTATTCCATCACTTATAACAATGCTAAGTCATTGGTCCTACAACTAAAACTGCTAATTAGTAAAGTTGATCACAAAATTCAGGTGACCTGAGATATTGTACTGAATTGCATGAACTAGGACAGGGGTCTTCAAACTTTCCAAACAAAGGGCCAGTTTACTGTCCTCCAGACTTTAGGGGGGCCAGGCTGTGGCCATTGGGAGTAGAAATTGTGCTGGCATCAGTGGGAGTAAACAACGCATCTTTGGTATTAGGGAGAGGAATAATGCCCTATCACTGGTGTCAGTGGGAGGAATAGTGCCCCAGTGTCAGTGGGAGGAATAGTGCTCCATCATTGGTGTCAGTGGGAGGAATAGTGTCCCATCATTGCGCTACGTAAACTGTTGGCGCTATATAAATCCTGTATAATAATAATAATAATAATCATCATCATTGGTGTCAGTGGGAGGAGTAGTACCACATTGTTGGTGTCGGTTTGAGGAATAGTGGCCCATCATTGGCATCAATGGGAGAAATAGTACCCCATTGTTGATGTCAGTAGCAGGAATATTGCCCTATTGTTGGTGTTGGTGGGAAGAATTGTGTCTTGTATCAGTGGAAGGAAAAGTGCCCCAAGGGCCATAAAGGCAAGCAAAGGACCGCATTTGGCCCCTGGGCTGCAGTTTGGAGACCACTGAACTAGGATATAGACAGTTCAGGTTCTCAACAGGCTTCTTGAAAAAAAAATAACCAATTGGTGCTTTAATGACTGTTCTTACCTCATAATTGCTTTTTCCATTGACTAGGAACCCTTAAGCTGGCTGTCAGTGCCATCAGGTCCACCCTGCTATCTTACTTTCCTTGGAAGAATTTTTAAAGTGGTGGCTCAGGCTATTTTGTGGCCTCTTTCTCTTGTCAGGTACGGCTGCCAGGAGGTTCTTTGACTATTCTGCATAATTTGGCATCATTTTATGCTCTGTGATACACACTTTTTGGGAGCCTGGTTGAGATTTCTAATGCCTTCAATGGGTCTTCAAGATCAGAAATTGTAAATCCCCAAGGTACACACATTTTTAAAAAGTTTGGCAGAACCACAACTGAGTTTCAGACGTTTGCTGATCTCTACTGATTAGCCTCATACCCTATTCCTACACTCCTTATCTCATTTGATATATCGTGCACTGCTTGAACTAGAGCATCACATGAAAGAGCACCAAACGCTATCTCTTTCTAAGGAATGTGGTATCCTTTTGGGGAAAAAAAAGACCGTTTCACAACTTGCATCATCAACTAATAATATATTTGAAAAGGGAAAAGTCTTTTTTGGAATTTTAGATCTGAACAAAATTGCAAACATTAAAAGAAAGTTAAATATATATTTTGACTCAAATCTCTGCAGTCGAGCACCAAACAAAGTAAATGTTGGAGAAGCGTCAGTTAGAATGAAACGTCACAAAGATCTGACAGGACTACAAGTACTTGAATCAGATTTAGGCTTTGATAGGCTTCTTTACTTTATTCCTGAAAGAACTAGCAGAGATATCGTCATGACAGATAATCTCCTTGTTATAGAGCCCACAGAACTGTGGGGATTTCCAAATCTATGAATGATTACAATGCAACTCGATTTTCCTTTCATGTTCAGGAAGGTGAGAGAATTTTGTGAAGATTGAGAAAACCTGATTTTAAGGCTTTAGCATAAATGTAGATCCTCTTGAAAAAATGTTTTTCCAGAAGTCAAAATGATTTTCAAGATGTAGGTGGAGTGTGATTATCTTCAAAACCAAGATTCAATAATATATAAAAGCGGCACAGTAAGCATATCAGAAAAGTCTAGAATTGTGAAGAGAGTTGCAGGAATTAGCTAGAAAGTTTTATTAAATCATAAGCACTGCTTTTTCTCCATTAGTACATATCTATATAATATATTATTTTACTATAACCTGGAATAAATAGTCTTGTCCAGTAAGGAGCTTTTTGACTACATCAATATTGATAGTACATTGCAAATATTGAAATGGCCGTACATAATTATCCTGACTTAAAGTAGGACTATTTAAATGTGCATGAAAAACCAAATGCAAAGCAGCGCTCGCTAACATTAAAAACAATTGCTGTGATAAAATATAACTCCAATAGCAAACAAAATCGTGAATTACCTTACGGTAAATGGTGAAAAGTAAACTTTCCAATGACTACTTATATTAGAGCACGGGTTTTGTCTTTGAAAACAAATCCCTATACAATTCATATTTGTAAAATAAACCCCATCCAATGTTAAGTCCAAAAAACATATGTGAACAAAAAAAATCCTAACCAGCAAAAGTGAAAAAAAAATTGTATTATGACCAAGTCCCAAAATATTCAAGAAAATATTTTAATGTCCTTTGTATCTTCCGGTGAAAACATCCTCCTATATGGACCATGCAATAAGTAATAAAGTGTAGATGTACATTAACCAGACGTTGTTGATCCCCTTGTCTTATGACAGAGGAGAACAAAAGAGCATGTGGGTCTCTCGGACCTCCTAAAATCCTTCAGGCGATTCCTTGGAGATCCTCCCCCCCGTGTTGGTATTACTCCCAAGCGAGATGTCACCAGCGGTGTAAATGTAAGAAAAAAGAGGACGTAAAATTGTAGAGATGTAAGTAATACAAAATGTTAAGTCCATAGGTGTATCCATGTATCCATGGTGTATCCATATGGATTATAATCCGTGCAAATATGTCCACAAGTAATGTGATAATAGGTCAATCTCCTTAATGGCAGTGTCCATCATCCATTACCAAAAACCACAGTGAATCCAGTACCAGCTGTAAAAAATGCTTACCAGCTCCTGTAGACCTCTTATTACAGGGGGTCGGTGTGCGCTTGTGGCTTAAAACCCAGCCGGGGTCTTTCTTCACATGTTAGGGCTTCTCTACGCTTCTGATGTCACTCAATGAGTAGGAAAGGGATTGGGCACCAAAAAGAGACAAAATGTTCCACATAGCATAAAAACCTTGGTGGGTTTATTATGTACATAAAAATACACTTACAACAATGAATATGTAAAAGCACCTTAGGTTTGGTGTGTCGGCTGGCACACAACCAAACAAACCCATCCGTTGGGACATGAGAGAGAGATGGTGATGTCAGCACGGTGCTCTGCCTTATGCGTTTTGTCACAAACGACGTCGTCCTGGTGCACGCGCTGATGTCACCATCTCTCTCTCGTATCCCGACGGAAGGGTTTGTTTGGTTGTGTGCCGGCCGACACACCAAACTTAAGGAGTTTTTTACATACTCACTGTTGTATGTGTATTTTTATCTACATAATAAACCCACCTAGGATTCTCTGCTATGTGGAGACTTTGGTCTCTTTTTGGTGCCCAAACCCTTTCCTACTCATTGAGTGACATCGGAAGTATGGAGAAGTCCTAAGATGTGGAGAAAGGCCCCGGCTGAGTTTTAAGCCGCAAGCGCACACCGACCCCCTGTAAAAGGGGTCTACAGGAGCTGATAAGCAGTTTCTACAGCTGGTGGTAGAGTCACTGCGGTTTTTGGTGATGGGTGATGGACACTGCCATGTGATTGACATATTATCACATTGCTTGTGGACATATTTGCGCTAAACATAAAATGTGAAGTCCATAGGTGTATCCATATGGATACACCTATGGACATCACATTTAATGTTTAGTGTGATTCTTACATACTTTTTATTTACATATCCAAGGTGTGTTGGCAAGATGTGTTGGGGTTCCATTAAGAATCAATAGCACTGCAGCACCCCAACATTGCAGTAATGTATGTATTCCCACAGCTCAAAGATGTGAACCGAGTATTAAAGTAGTATTTTTTTTTCAATTAAAATAAAAAATATGTTGTACTTACCTGCTCTGTGCAATGCTGTTGCACAGAGCTGTCCCTTACCTCTTCTTTGGTGGTACCCCGCCAGCACTGTCTGCTCCTTTCTGCAAGTTCCCCCATAGCATTCGTGGGGGCATACTCCTGAGCCGGGCTGTGTGTGTCCATAGACACACATCACCTTGCTCGGCCACACCCACCACTCCCTCCTAAAAGGATTTGACTGACAACAGCAGGAACTTATGGCTCCCGCTGCTCTCAGTAAAGCCTATGAATCCAGGAAGAGAGGAGAGCTGGGGTGCTGGCGGGGGCAAAAAAAGTAGTGTGATCTTTTTTTACCTTAATGCAGGGAATGCATTAAAGTAGAACTATAAGCAAAACTTTTTTTTTTCATCTTGAGTAGAGTAAGGGAGGGTTATAACCCATGTCATATTTTTTTGGCCATCTTTGTCCCATTGCAGAGATTTCCTTGCAAATAAAGGGAATTGCTTGGGGACCCCCAGGTCACCAGAACTAGTGTCTCCATTGGAAGATTTCCCCTCTATTACTTTTCTGGGGACAACCCAACATTTGGGATTTTCTTTTACTTTCACCTTCAATGATAATGATAAACGGGACAAATAGAGAGAGTGAATCTCCCTAACGGGGGCACAGACAGCGATAGAAATTGACAGGGGGTCTAATCCCTCTCCACTCTATCCAAAACTAAAAAAATAAATTTTGCCTTGAGTTATACTTTAACCACTTCAGCCCCGGAAGGTTTTACCCCCTTAATAAACAGGCAATTTTTTGTGATACAGCACTGCGTTACTTTAACTGACAATTGCACGGTCATTCTAAGCTGTACCCAAATAAAATTAATATATTTTTTTTCCCACAAATAGAGCTTTCTTTTAGTGGTATTTAATCACCTTTTATGGTTTTTATTTTTTACGCTATAAACAAAAAAAGACCGACAATTTTGAAAAAAAAAATATATTTTTACTTTCTGCTACAATACATATCCAAAAAAAAATGTAAAAAATCTAATTTCTTCATCAATTTAGGCCAATGTGTATTCTTCTACATATTTTTGGTAAAAAAATCCCAATAAGTGTATATTGAATGGTTTGCGTAAACGTTATAGTGTCTACAAACTATGGAAGAGATTTATGGACTTTTCATTTTTTTATTGTTTTTAATGGTAACGGTGGTGGCGATCAGCGATTTTTGCAGCGGACAAATCTGACACTAAGTGACACTTTTTGGGGACCAGTGATACCAATACAGTGATCAGTGCTAAAAAAAATGCACTGACAATGTACAAATGACACTGGCAGGGAAGGGGGTTAGCATCAGCGGCAATGAAAGGGTTAACTGTATTCCCTGCAAGTGTTTTCTAACTGTGTGGGGGATGGACTGACAGGAAGAACATAGAGATCCGTCTTCCTGCTTACAAGGAACAGAAGATCTCTGTGTACTTACCTGTCAGAATGGGGATCTGCCTTGTTTACATAGGCAGATCTCAGTTCTGCCTCTTTGTGGAAGGATTGTGGGCAGCCGCCTGGCCGGGGGACATCAGGTCCTCCTGACCCGCGGATTGGCTCCCGCTTCACGTGCGCCCACAGTGTCTATTGCACGAAATGATGTACAGGTACGTAGTTTCGCGCAATAGAGCCGCCCTGCCACAGTATATATGCGGTGGGCGGTCTTTAGGTGGTTAAGGTAAAAAAAAAGTTTTGCCTTAATAACCACTGTAAGGTTGCAGGTAGGTTTGTATCTAGCGCTAATACACTTTTGTTTCTATTTTGGATATAGTAGGGAATGGTTAAAACCCCTGTGAGCAAGGTACAGCATGATGTGGCGGCAGTAAACACACAGAGTCCAAGTCAGGCAGTAAAGTTATATTGTGGAAAATGTTCAAACACAGCTTATTCAGGCCCTGCAGGTAGACACACCTGTCCGGAGCCACTTAGAGTAGCGGCTGGTGGCCCAAACTAACATCACTAGCCCGCCACCCTCCCACCTCAGGAGCAAAACGGCAGCAATAACCCACCACAACACGCTGCGGGAGATGAACGGCAGTGATTGCTTACCACCCCCCGCGGGGGAGACACTAGGCACTCTGAATGTGCCTTACCTTGCCATAGGGGGAAGGAAGAGCTGGGCCGCTCCGGGACATCCTCCTCCCGGCCACAGGAACAGGAAGTGTGTCCTGAGACACGATTGGGCAAGGGCTTCCTGATTGGCCGTGAGGAGGACCAGTGTGTCCATAGTGAATATTCATTCGCTATTGCCACACAAGTGGGTGTGTTCAGGGCGCAGTGCTCTGGGCCTTGAGACCACCCTTTTTTGAAGCTTATTAGAGCCTCTGGTTTCACGTGCTTCAAAAAAAAAAAAAAAACCCCCATTGGAATCCATAGTCTGGCACCCTGTAGATCCGGCGCCCCTTATGGAACGACAGTGATCTGAAGACTTGAAGCATCTGCAACAAGGAGTGGAATGCAGCCTAGCCGGTCAAAACTCAAAGTTATATTGTAGAAAAGGTTCAAACACAGCTTATTTAGGCCCTGTTCTGAGCCACTTATGGAAAGTGACAGTGGCGGCTGGTGGCTCAAACTAATATCACCTCCCCACTGCAAGAGGAAAACAGCAGTGATAACCCACTGCCCAGATACCCCCCACTGTGGGACACAAACGGCGGTGTTAGCCCACCACCCCCCCCCACCGCGGGAGCAAAAAGGCAATGATAACCTGCCACTCCCCGCCGCGGGAAACGAACGGCGGCGATCACCTGCCAACTTGTGGGGGAGACACTAGGCACTCTGAATGTGCCTTACCTTGCCGTAGGGGGAGGGAGAGCCAGGGCGCTCCGGCGAGCACACAATGGGACATCTTCCTCCCGGCCACACAGGAACAGGAAGTGTGTCCTGAGACACATTTGGCCAGGGAGTCCTAAGACTCCCTGTCCAATAGTTGGTTGGTCGGGAGGAGGATCAGTATGACAATAGCGAATATTCATTTGCTTTTGCCACAAAAGTGGGTGTGTTTAGGGCGCAGTGCTGTGTGCCCTGAGCTCACCCTTTTTTAAAGCCTATTAGAGCCTCTGGTTTTAATCATGTGCTTCAAAAAAACACCCCTCCCCCACATTGGAATCCATAGTCTGGCACCCTGCATGTAGATCAGGGGGCCGGATGCATGGATGGGGGAGCAGTGCCCCTGTGCCCCTTATGGAGCAGCCGCTATTGGACAGCGATCTGAAGACTTGAAGATGCCGTCAGCATCTGCAACGAGGAGCGGAATGCAGCCTGGCCGGTCAAAACTGAAAGGGAATGCTTCCTGAAGAGAGGTAGATGTAGTCCCTGCACTGTCCCTACTCCTCTGGAACCTTTCCCTAACTCTAAGCACTGTCCTCGTCAGAGTGGGATACTGTCCCTATGCTAGCCACTCGCATGAAGCACGCCAAATCCAGGAGCTGAAGTCTTAAATAAACTCTGACTGACCCAAGATGGCCACTAGAGCCACATGGCGCGCCAGCGTCCAATCGGACATCTCTTTCCCTGTGACTGCAGGAAGACATAGAGGAACCAAGTTCCTCACAACTTCCTTCCCCTTCTGCATTGCCACTTCGGTTCAAGCGCCACCTGAAGTGGGGAGTACAGACTGCACCTGCTTACAACCCTGTCATTGTGTTTTTCTTTTTTTTATCAGGGGAACCTATATCCCCTTTAGAAGATTTCATGTTCTGACGACAGCTTATGGTTTTAGATTTTCCTTAATTCTCAGTCCCGGTAACAGTAATCACCAAGATGTATTGAGAGATTGGGAAGTTCTAAAGACCCTCACCGTTCTTTTCAAAATGTTTTCAAAAAGTTTAGCTTTAGATACACTTTAATGTTACGCTGGTATCTGTCTCAGACTGAACTCAGCTAATACATCAGCAATGGTAAGCCCCCATATCACTTTCAATACTGGTTCATCTTTAGGCCCGTTTAGTCCGCTATGGAGAACATTCCTGAACATCAGCATTAGCAGTCCACAGATTTGACTTGCTGCCTCTAGTTTATCAGAGGCAGCAAGTAAGGGGTGTCTGATAAGTATCCCTCATTTTTCATTTCATCTGCTCAGTCCACAATCAAGCCTTTTTTTTTTCCTTTTTAATCCTCAACACGAAATGTCCTCACAGCTGCTACACTTGATTGGTTACCATCATCAGCCTTTCTGATAAGTGCTATATTGTAATGCAAATTCACGCTGTCAAACCATTTCTTCTTTGAGTCACTAGATTGTTCCTATTCTTTTGCAAACTGATGGCATTTCGGATATCATCAAAGGGTAAATTGGGATATTATGTTGCTCAATTAATTTACTCAAGTACACATTTTATTGGAAACGGCAACCAATTATTATATTTTCGAAGAGCAGAAACAAGGCAAATGATTGCATTGTTCAGCAAGCTGCGTATTGTGTTCTGAGTGTGCAAGATTTCACTGTGTCAGCTCCTTTTGTTCTTGCTTGTACATTTTTATGAATCCACGGATTTCGCTTTATTGGCCAAACACAGCAAAATTATGCAGTAAGCAAATAGTTTCCAGCCAGAAATATCTTTTGGGGATTCCCCCTTGAAACGCTTATTCCTAGAGGTCAGAAGTTAGACAGAGATTTTCACCTACATTCCAATTCCATTTGAAATAAATAAAACACATGGACGGGAACGCTTTTCCTTTTTTTAGGGGCAATAAAACAAGAAAAAGTTTGTAAGCTTAGAATGTGTTGCCAGGGTTGTCTATTCAACAAATAATAAGAGACCTTGCTCAGACAGTGCAGACGGAGAGGCCAACGTCATCCCTATCAGCGAAGAGAATGGGGCCAATGACCCAGAGTTCCCATAATCACCCTGATTAGCCCCATTCACACTTAAAGCGGAGTTCCACCCAAAAGTGGAACTTCCACTTTAAGCACTCCTTGCCCCCTTACATGCCACATTTGACATGTAATTTTTTTGGGGGGGTGGGTACCTTCTTTTTACTCCTTCCACTTCTGCCCCACTTACTCCTTCTACTTCTCGACCACCTAACCAACTCCTCCTCTCCCCCTCAGCAGCCCCTCCCTCCCTGCAATCTTCTGGGACACGTCACAGTTCCCAGAAGATTGGCCAATAGCAGAGCGCATCACGACTCGCGCATGTGCAGTGTGACTCACGCATGCGCAGTGTGCGTCCAGCCATGAAGCCGTAAGCTGTCACGGCCAGGTGCCGTCAGTTGCTATGACGGTGCTGCGGAGAGGAGGGGGGAGGGGAGCGAGGCTTCCGGCGGCCGCATCGCTGGACCGCGGGACAGGTGAGTGTCTGTTTATTAAAAGTCAGCAGCTACACTTTTTTGTAGCTGCTGACTTTTAATGAACTAAAAAACGGGGGGAACTCCGCTTTAACATGAGTGGAGCCATCTGATTTCTAGACATGTGCAGAATGAAAAAAATTGTTTCGTTTCGATTCGTTATTTACATACCTTCATTTAGTTAAATTCAATTAATCCGATCAATTTGTTTTCGGAATTTGTTTTGTTTATTCCTATTCAAATCAAATTTTCGAATTCGGATCCATTTGAAAAGTTTTCGATCCAATAGAGAATAAAATAGAATAGAAAAAAATATAATAGCATAGAAAATAATATAACAGAACATAAAATAATAGAATATAATAGAGTAAAATAGAACAAATAAGATAGAAAATAAAAGAACAGAATAATATGGAATAGAATAAAAACAAGAATAGAATCAAATAGATTATAACCAGCTTCTGAAATTTGAATAGAATATAAAAGAATATAATTAAAAACCAATAGAATAGAATAGAAATAATATAACCATTTTCCAAAATTCAAATAGAATCAATTTGAATTTGAATAGAATAGAAAATAACACAATAGTATAGAAAAAAACAACAGAATATAATAGAATAGAATGAATATAACCATCTTCCTATTCAAATGTATTCTTTTCTATTCTATTCAAATTCGTATTAATTCTAGAATTAGAATTTTGGGAAATGGTTATATTCTTTCTATTCTACTCTATTCTTTTTTAATTATAGTCTTTTTTCTATTTGTTTATTCTATTATTTTCTATTATTTTATTTTCTATTCTATTCTTTTCTATTCAAATTTGTTCTATTCCAAATTTAAATTTCAGAAGATGGTTATAGTCTTTCTATTCTACTATTTTTTTTTTTATTTTAAATATATTTTCTATTCTTTTCTATTCTATTTTATTATTTCTTTCTAGTCTATTATTTACTATTCTATTCTTTTCTTATGTATTTGAAATTATTCTATTTGAAATGCGAATCAGAACATGGTTATATTCTTTCTATGTTATTCTATTCTATTCTATTGGTTTCTATTATATTCTAGTCTATTCTGTTTTTTTAGTTTCTATTCTATTTTGTTCTGCTTTACTCTATTATATTATATTTTTTTATTTTCTGTGATTTTTTTCTATTCTTTTATTTTCTTTTATATTTTTATCTATTCTATTTTTTTTTCTATTCTATTCTTTTATTTTCTATTCTATTTTATTCTCTTTGGAAATTGGAAAACTATTTGAATTTTTTGAAAACTTTTGAAAGTTGAAAAGTATTCAAAAAAGATTAGAAAATTATTCAAATTAGAATTTCGTTCAAATTTTTTTTAGTTATTTCGGATACATTTAAATTTGGTACTATTGTAATTTGGAAATTCGGATACATCTGAATTTCCGAAAAACTTAAATTCGTCCGAATTTCAGTTTGGAACAAAATTAACCGCATTTCATTTCTAGGCTTTTTTTTTGCACACTTGTATGTGCATTTGTGGCGCTCTTGAGCGTCTGTGGCACAAGACTAAATCTCTCAAAGACTTTAACCAATACAAATCTGCCCTCCAAAAATACTATTCTTTCCTCCACACTGCCAAGCAAACCTATTTTACAACTCTTATTAACACCTTCTCATCCAGTCCCCATAAACTATTCTCTACCTTCAACTCTCTACTTTGTCCTCCACCGCCTCCACCCACTGACTCACTCAGTGCCCAGGAGATCGCTAACCACTTCAAAAATAAGATTGATACAATCCGTGATGAAATCTCTACTCTACAGGTATCTCCCCCAGCTAAGACCCCATGTCAACAGGTACAACTGACACTCCCGCTATTCAAATCTGTTACTACAGATGAAATAACTAAACTCCTTTCTATCACCTAACCACCTGTCCCCTGGACCCTATTCCCTCTCATATGCTACGGTCGTCCTCTGACTCCATCCTACACTCTCTAACCCACATCTCAATCTCTCCCTCATCTCTGGCATCTTCCCCGATGCTCTAAAACATGCACTGGTCACCCCCATACTTAAAAAGCTGACCTTGGACCCCACCAATCTTTTTTTGAAATTTAAAGTTTTTTATTGTATTTTTAAAATGAGAAAAAGAAAAATACAGAAACATTGCCAATTGGGCATACCCTGGCGTCTTGGTGTGTACATAAACGGCAGTGAGAGAAGAGCTTATTAAGTGTAGTTTTAATTGGTCTAAGGCAAAAATAATTGAAGAACAGTAAGTAAACAAGTATACTACAAATAACTATGGTAGCCTAAAGTATTTCTGTAATAATAGGTTAAGTATTGAGTGGGGGGAACCCCCGTGTACAACCTATATCACGGTGTGACATTGTAACCTATATAACATGTTTTAGTAAAGTGTCCGAGAGGATGTAATAAGATAGGGGGGGTGGTATATAAGCTGGCCTCTTAGAGGTTGGACTATTACGACAGTGGTGTGCTTCTAGAGTCCAGAATCCAAGGGTGCCAGTTTCTGTTAAAGCGCTTGATGGACATATTGGCTTTGGCAAAAGAGAATTCCATCTGAAAGTGTTGGTTAAGTATGTTGATGGTATCTTTAAGAGCTGGTGGGTCTGTTGATTTCCATTTTCTTGCGATTGTTAGTCTTGCGGCAATAAGAATATGTGTGAGTATTGTTTGCTGCTGGGTGGGCATCGTTGGGATTGAGAGACCTAGGAGTAGGTCAAGCGGGGACAAAGATTGGGATGTACCACACATAGCTTCAATTAGGTTGTGTATTTGTCTCCAGAAATTTTTAACTGGTTGGCATTCCCACCATATGTGTGAGAGAGATCCAATGTGAGTACATCCCCTCCAACAGCTCGGGGAGGTGTTCGGGTAGATTTTCGCCAACCTTTCTGGGGTGAAGTACCATTTGTGAAAAAGTTTCTGTGTTGCTTCCCAGTGATTAATGCAGTGCGACAGGCGTAAGGGCATTGTGAGGGCCTTTAGCCATTGTGTATCTGAAACCGGTTGGTCTGATAGTGAGGACCAGTACTGTACGGAAGACGCCAGATGGTTAGAAGTTGGTTTGGTGAGTAGCTTGTACATAAACGAGATTCCTTTGGACGTGGGTATAGCTATATTGTAGAATTTGAGTATTGGGAGTGAGACATCGTCTGAGGATGTCCAGGAAATTTTTGACAGGCTAGATCTAATCCTTAAGTAGAGGAAGAACGTGTGTTTGGATAGTCCGTATTTTTGCTTTAATTGCTCAAATGAGAGGAGGGTTGATGACGAAAAGAGCATACCTAAATGGGTGATGCCGACTTTTGTCCATTCTGAAAGAGGTAAGTCCGGGGAAACGAGGTGTAATGCCTCAGTGGGTATTGCTGTCAAAGTGTCCTTTGATATCCCTCCTTTGATTTGTAGTATTGAAGTCCAAATTCTTGTGGCGGATGTAATAGTGTCAAGAGGGTATCTTTTGGGGTGGGGGTTGAGCCAGAGTGCGGCTAGGAAGTTTTTAGGATCCGTGGGTAGTAGGTTGGTTTCGATTTGTTTCCAGGTTGTGTGATGTTTGTCTGACCACCAGGTTTTCAGCTGGTCCAGGATAGTTGCTCGGTGGTAGGCTTGAATGTCTGGGACACCTAGTCCTCCGTGTTGAACTGGAGTTGTGAGTATGCCTTTTTTTATTCTAGGTCTCTTTTGTTGCCAAGTGAAGCCGTTGATGATTCCTTGAATTTTCTTTATTTGATTTTGCGTTAGAGGGAGAGGTAATGTACGGAAAAAATATAGGACATGGGGAAGTAGATACATTTTTGTCTGAGCTATCCTACCAGCCCAGGAAGCTGGAACTCTACTCAGGTCCTTCGCTAGTTGAGTAAGCTTGTCCAGGAGGTCTTCAAAGTTAATTCTCAGTAACATTCGGCTTGGGAAAGTTAATTGGATACCCAAGTATGGGAGAGAGGAGTTGGAGGCCCAAGCAAAGGGGGAGCTAGTGGTAATGGAGTTTAAGGTTAGAGAGTCAAGGCCAAGGTTAAGCATTAGGGATTTACTGTGGTTTAGTTTGTACATTGATACTGCGCTAAATTTGTCAAGGATTAGTTGGACTGCAGGGAGGGACAATATTGGATTTGTTAGAGCAATGATCACGTCATCTGCGTATAGACCGATTTTATGATCGGTCTGTCCGATTGTTATACCTGTAATCGCCGTGTCAGATCTAATAAGTTGTGCTAGGGGCTCCATTATCATGGCGAAAATTAGGGGGGATAGTGGGCACCCCTGTCTCGTGCCATTAGTGATTTGGAATGGGCTGGAGACAACCCCTGATGTCCAAATGCGCGCAGATGGGTGGGTGTACAGAGCTAGTATTGCAGAGAGGAAGGTGCCCGATAGTCCAAATTTTCGGAGTACTGCTTCCATATACGGCCAGTATACTCTATCGAACGCCTTCTCTGCGTCCAGAGATAGGAAGAGAGAAGGCGTTCGACTATGCTCTGTCCACTGGATAAGGTCAATGAAACGTCTGGTACCGTCTGAGGCTTGCCTGCCAGGTACAAATCCTACCTGGTCAGGGTGAATAATTTGGGGGATGATGGTGGAGAGGCGTTGTGCTAACAGTTTGGCGTAAATTTTGGTGTCTGTGTTGAGGAGTGAAATTGGTCTGTAGTTGGCTGGGTTGTCTGGGGGTTTACCTGGTTTGGGGATGGTAACCACTAGGGCCTCGAGAGATTCCTTAGGGATTATGCCTGTAGTAGCAAATTGGTTATACATGTCGCATAGGTGGGGGACTAGTTGTTGGGCGAATCGTTTATAATATTCGTTGGGCAGTCCATCGGGTCCCGGCGCTTTGTGTAGAGGTAGGTTGTTTATTACTTTTTGAATTTCTGTTTGTGAAAAGGGAGTCGTGAGAGAGTCTAGTTGTTTTGGGGAGATCGAGGGGAGGGAGATAGAAGATAAAAAGTTCTTTATGTCATCTTGGGTGGGTGTGGGATGGGGGTCTGTTTTCGTAAGGTTGTAAAGTTTGTTGTAAAAATTACCAAATTCGTTGGCAATATCTAGCGGGTTGGACAAGCGCTTGCCCTGGGGGTTTGTGATAAATGAGATTTTTTTATTAGAAAGTTGTTTTTTGAATTGTTTGGCCATAAATGCTCCTGATTTATTGGCCGATGAGTATATCTGAAGTCGTAGTCGTTTGATAAAATAATCAAATTTTTGGTGGAGATGACTGCTGAGTTGGGATCTGAGCTTTTTTAGTTCTGAGGAGGTTGTATTAGTGGGGGATCTCTTGTTTGAAGTTTCAAGAGATTGGATTTGTTTCAGGAGGGATTCTGTTATAGAGGAGTGTTGTTTTTTAGCCTGGGCTCCAAGTTTGATGAAAAGACCTCGTAGACAAGCTTTGTGAGCATTCCAAACAATAGCACAGTCAGTTACAGAATTGACATTTTGTTGGAAATAGTTATCGATCTCGGATTGTATTTGAGCCTCAAAGGAGGGGTTGTTGAGGAGGGAGGTGTTTAGTCTCCAGACCGTGTGTCTAGAGGTTTGGGAGGGGGATGCTATTTTGATCGTAACTGGAGCATGATCAGACCATGTTATAGTGCCTATAGTAGATGTTGTGATAGCTTGTAATAGGTGTTTATCTGTGATGAATAGGTCAATACGGGAGTAGGATTGGTGTGGGGGGGAAAAGTAGGTGTAGTCTCTCTCCTCATCGTGCATGCACCTCCATATGTCATAAAGATCTTCTTTTTTGAGGATATTTGATATTGCTGAGGGCCTATTTCTCGTAGGGTTGGAAGTATCAAGGGTAGGGTTAATTACTTCATTAAAGTCACCGCAAATTACCAGTGGGGAAGATCTGTAAGGGGCCAACTTGGCAAAGAGGTTGGCGTAGAATCTTTTGTGTGCAGTATTGGGGGCATATACGTTGACTACAGTGAGGGGGCGGTTGTCAAATGTGGCTGATAGGATTAAGAATCTGCCGTCTTCGTCACTTTCACAGTGATGAAGCTTGAAATTTATTGCTGCGTTTAAGGCAATCATTACTCCTCTCTTTTTTTTTGGGGCACTTGCGAAGAAGCAATGGGGATATTTTTTGTGACTACATTGGGGTTGTTTGAGTTTTGCAAAGTGCGTTTCTTGGGCACAGATTATGTCTGCCCGCTGATGTAATGCTTCTTTCCATAAGAGATTGCGTTTAAATGGTGAGTTTAGGCCTTTAACATTGAGGGAGGTAATCGAGAGTGTCATGTTGGTATCGTGGCTATGAGGGCTTGGGCAGAGGGAGAGAGACCTCACCTACCGTTGGTGAGAGTAATTACACAGTTAGATATTTAAATGCTGTATATAGTACAATTATTTTACCAAAGTCAGTTGCGAAATACAAACAATCTACAGTTCTAGAAAACAATTATAGTCAATGTCAATTGATCTATGCTGTAATCAAGAAAAAAGAACAGAGAAAAAAAAACACTTAGACAAAAAAAAAGGAAACTTGTGCGTAGCACAACTGTAAACCTGAGGGGTGGTGAGGAAAAGAACTAGATGCGACGCCCAGGCTGGATATACGTAGATCTGGGGATCTGGGCTTGATTCAAAGTTAGGTCTTTTTGGGAGCTTTATTCGCCATATTTCTGGAGTCAGATGGCTTGTAGGAAGGAGTAGGTTGTTCCGCTTCTCTGGGGGCAATGGGGAGAAAGCCCCAATTGGTGAGTTTTTTGTAGCCATCCTTCGGGGAGAGAATAGGCACTATCTTTTGTTGGTGAGTGACCAGCAATTTCGTAGGGAAGCCCCATTTGTAGGTTATTTTTCTTTGTTGGAGTATGGAAGTCACTGGGGCGAATGCTCTACGCATCTCCATTGTAGCCGGTGACAGGTCAGTGAATAACTTGACGTTGTTGTAAGGGGCTGGCAGGGGTGTCACGGATCTGGCGGCGGATAGGACTTGTTCCTTCACATGGAAGAAATGTATACGTGCCAAGATGTCCCTGGGGATATCGTCAGGGAGGTGTGACGGTTTAGCAATTCTGTGGGCACGGTCAATTAAAGTGTCGCGGGCGTTGAGGCGTGGGAGTAGGGCTGAGATAAGTTGTTGCAAGTAGGGGGTTATTTCGTTCGGTTTAACCGATTCAGGGATGCCCCGGAATTTGATGTTATTCCGCCTAGAGCGGTCTTCCAAATCCGCCATTTTCATTTTGATACGGTGAATTTCCTCTGCATGGTGCTCATGAGCATCTAACAGTTCATTATGTGCCTTAGAGTAATCTTGTAGATTTTCTTCAAGGGCATCTGTGCGTTCTTCTAGGCAGTCTATTTTATCATGCATCTGAGATAGTGACATTTGGAGCTCTCTATGCAGATCTTGCTGCAATGTGAGAAGCATAGATTTCAGCATTACTTCAGACACTGTGTTTTCAGTGACAGGTATAGCAGCCAGGGAGGGGGTATTTTGGGCGCTGTGTGACCCTGCAACAATATGGGACCACAACTGCTTCTTTGCATGTGGTTCTTTGTTTGGGGAATGTGCAGGGGAGGTAGCCAGCCTCTTACCTCTTTCTTGCTGCAGTCCTCCTGGGGAATCCTCCGGGGGGGAGAGTGTGTCCATGCTGTCCCTGTCTGTTGCTGTGGTCACAGTGCCATGGAGAGGGAGTGTTGAGGAGGTGGCAGGCAGGCCCTCTGTGTTGTTGGAGCGGGTGCCGTCGCTTCTATCGGCGCCATCTTGGGCCTTCTGCATAGCGGCGGCCGTCGGATAGTAGTCAGTGAGACGGCGGGGGTTTGGCGGTTTGTACCGCTGCATCGGAGTGCCCGAGGGTTTCCCCAGTCCTTCCCCGCTGATGTAGTGTGAGCAGCGGGAAGGATGGTAGCTAGAGGTTGCTGGAATCCAGGCCGTGGAGCGGAGCTCGGACTTCAGGCAGCCATCCTGGTCCGCAGCAGGCCACGCCCCCACCCGGACCCCACCAATCTTAACAAGCTATGCCCTATCTCCTTGCTCTCCTTTTCCTCTAAACTCCTTGAACGCCTGGTTTACAACCAACTGAGTGACCACCTCATTAAGAATAACCTTCTTGATCCCCTTCAATCTGGATTTCATCCTCAACACTCCACAGAAACTGTGCTTTTAGCACTATTCTGTACTCCTTCTTCTGGACCTTTCAGCTGCCTTTGACATGGTTGACCACCCCTCCTCCTCAAAAAACTTTACACCGTCGGTCTCCGTGACTGTGCTCTTCAGTGGCTCTCACTACCTACCTATCCCAATGCACCTTCAGTGTCACTAACAATTCTACTTCCTCCACTCCTGTTCTGTTCTGTGACCTCTTTTATTTTCAATCTACACCTCTTCCCTGGGTCAGCTGATAGCCTCTCACGGTTTTCAATATCATTTCTACGCTGACAACCCACAAATCCACTTTTAGGCGATCCCTGAAAACTTTCCTTTTCAGAGAAGCCTATCCTGCCTCCTTCTAACAACTGCACTATTTTCTCCATTAGCTCATCCCCCACAGCTATTACCCTTTTGTATAACTCGACACGCCCTCCTAGATTGTAAACTGTAATGAGGAGGGCCCTTTGATTCCTCCTGTATTGAATTGTATTGTAATTGTACTGTCTGCCCTAATGTTGTAAAGCGCTGCGTAAACTGTTGGCGCTATATAAATACTGTATAATAATAATAATTTGTCACACATTCCTATGCACAATTCAAGGAACAGGAGCCAAATCATGTTTTTGTTTTTGGGCCCCATAGGTTTTTAAATGGGAGCACCTTTAAATGTGTGTCAATAAATGTTATTTAAGCATTTTTCAGGTGTTCTCTTTAAAGCTTAGGGGCCAAAAAAATTTGATTTTGCCCCAAAGAAGCTTGTGTCCTTTTCCAAGCTTCACATGATAAGTGACACAATGGTCAAGTGTGAACAACCCATTGAGAATAATGAGATTTTTCTCCTTTGTCACGCTTCGGAAATTACAAGACAAAAAGCTTAGGTGAATGAGGCTTGGTTAGAGACTCTGGACAGAAACTAGCAGGTTCCCAACTCTGAACGTGGAATGTGCACCCTCCTAGCAAGTGGCCTGTGTCCGAAACCAAATATTGTGGGTTCAGATGATATCACTACCACCATGTAAGTAGAAGTTAAATGCAAGGCAATCTTTTACAATATATAAATGGAATACAAATATGGGACCTGCTTCACCTACCAAAAGAATTTATATTTTCTTACATTTCTTCAGTTACTTCCAGGTTTCTTGCCTTGGCAAATTATGTCATACAAGTCTTTAGGAGGGTAGGAGAGGAGGAGGGGTTTTCTCAGCTAACCATACCCTCCTGCATGCTTGCTTGAGCTAAGGGCAGGAAATAAATACTACATTTTTTTTTTATGTCATAATGCAGAGTATAAGAATTCCTATCATTTGAGCCCAGTCTTGCCACAAAGAGTTAATCCAGCTCTGAGCAATCCTCTTTTATTGTTCAGTGAGATAGAACTTGACAAACATAGAAAAACTTTGTCAAATCCTCCCCCTTGCTGTGAGTGACAGGTGATTTACATATCTCGTGCACTAGCCTAAGACATGCATTATTTTTTAATTCCCTCCCCCACTCCTTTCTTCAGCAGCTCTGCAAGGATTGGCTGTTCCACACCTCAGCATGATTTGGCATTCTGAAGTCATGTGGTTACTTTCCTGTCTTTTCACTGGATGTTAGAGATCATAGCAGAAGTTCAGTGTAATGCCCCGTACACACGGTCGGACTTTGTTCGGACATTCCGACAACAAAATCCTAGGATTTTTTCCGACGGATGTTGGCTCAAACTTGTTTTGCGTACACACGGTCGCACAAAGTTGTCGGAATTTCCGATCGCCAAGAACGCGGTGACGTACACCACGTACGACGAGACTAGAAAAGGCCGGTTCAGAACCAAGCGCGGCACCCTTTGGGCTCCTTTTGCTAATCTCGTGTTAGTAAAAGTTTGGTGAGAGACGATTCGCGCTTTTTCAGACTCGTGGCTTTCAGATCGTTTTCTGCCGTTCAGTTTGTGCTTGTGGGTTTGTATCTGCTCTTCAGTGCGTGCAGTCAGTTCGTATCGGAGTTTTCTGTGCGATCTTGCCCGCTCGTTGCTGTTTTTCAGGTCGCTCTTCACAGGCCTTGCTGTTCTTCAGTGCGTTCTGTTACTTCGTTCTGAGCAGCCGACCGTTTTCTAGCCATGTTTCGTATGCGTACTCCTCGTAGAGTTCGTGCTGTGCGGGGGCTTGGTGTTGGGGTCCTGACCTTGACACAAGTCCAGTCCATGAACAGGGTGGGGAGGAGTTCATGGACCAAGAATTGGTTGCTTCAGCGTGACCAGTTCTGTCATATGCCTTTGCTCCGTGAGATCCGTGAGAATAATCCTGATGATTTCAGGAACTTTCTCAGGATGACGGACCCCGTATTTCACCGTTTGTTGGCTTCGCTGACCCCCTATATCAGCAGGCAGGATACCTGCATGAGGCAAGCCATCACTCCGGAGCAGAGGTTGGTCGCTACCTTGCGGTATTTGGCCACAGGGAGAAGCCTGCAGGACTTGAAGTTCTCGACAGGCATCTCCCCCCAGGCTCTGGGGATCATTATCCCAGAGACCTGTTCTGCCATCATCCAGGTCCTGCAGAAGGAGTATATGAAGGTAAGGTTTTTATCCTTTTAGATCACATTTTATTGTATTGAATGTTTGATAATATATTGTATTTCTTCCCTCGTTCCCTAATTACCATGATTGTAATATGCTGTGAATGTCCCCTTTGTTCTCATGCATGCTGGATTTTTAGGTAATTATTATTTTATGTCCTTCATACATATTTGCCCTTCACTAACCTCCCCAGCATGGTCTTTCCTGGCCTATATTCACCTCATGTAGTCACTTAACAATGAATTTTATCAGCTCCATAGTAGTGCTTTACCCCAAACACCCCCTAAAATGTTTGGAAATGTTATTTTTGATTTAAATTCAGGCAGAGTGCCAGAGGCTTTTTTTTGTGGTGTCCCCAATTTTTTTAACCCTCCCCCCCAACTGCTAAGTCAGCTGATCCCAATTCTCTATCCTCAATCATCTATCTGCTGACTTTGCCAAACCCATACACACTATACCCATCTCTTTACTGGTCAGATTTATGGATGAATTCCCCAAAGCATGTAGTGCAAGGGCCTGCCTGTATACTTTCCAATGGTACTGTTTAAAGTTTTTGTATCCTATTATTATCTTGATAGGTAATAGCAGAATGTTCAAATGTCCTCAAATGTGTACAGTGTGTATTTATATCTTTGTATTATGACACTTCTTACCTGTCCAGTGGTCTGCCAATAGTGTAACTAAGGAGGGGCTGTTCCAAGTAATACCCTGTATTTAGGCATTCATCTCTCAATGAAGTGAAGAGGGTTACCTGTCCAAGAGTTCCCCCCCCTATAATGTTAGAAATGGCCCATGAGAGGGGGGGAGGGGGAATATGATATGTGTACCTTATACTTTGTTGTTGTTGAATTCCCCTTAGTAAATGCTATCTGGAGGTTGCCCCATAATGTTTGTGTCTAATCTGCTTGCCATGTTTCTGTGAAAAAATAGTAATGTTTATTTTTTTTTCCTCAACAGTTTCCTTCAACGCCACGGGAATGGCAGACTGTGGCCTCCCACTTTGCCCAGCGGTGGGACTTTCCTAACTGCGGAGGGGCAATTGAGGGGAAACACGTCCACATCATCCCACCACCCAACTCGGGGTCGTACTGTTATAATTACAAGGGGTTTAATAGTATAGCGATGTTGGCGGTGGTGTCGGCTAATTACGAGTTCTTGTATGTGGACGTGGGGAAGAATGGCCGGATGTCCGATGGTGGAGTGATCGCCCAGACGGAGTTCTACAGGCGTCTCCAGAATGGCAGCTTGGACTTGCCACCTCCAGAGGACAATGTTGAAGGTCTCCCATTTGTGTTTGTTGCTGATGAAGCATTTGCGCTGGGGGACCACCTGATGCGGCCATTCCCGATGAGGACCCTCACCCCGGAACAGAGGGTTTTTAATTACCGGCTGGCCAGAGCCCGAAGAGTGGTGGAGAACACATTTGGAATCCTGGCCAGCCGGTTCCGATTATTTCTGACACCCATCCATATGGCAGAGTATAAACTGAACCATATAATACTTGCCTGCTGTGTTCTCCATAATTTTTTAAGAAAACATTCAGCCAACTATGCTAGCTCAGTTGGGCCTGAGGCCGGAATCCCTAATCCATCAACACTGACGGCGCTTGAAAGTGGCCGTCCTGGCTTGCCCTCCCTGAATGCCCCTGATGTCCGGTTACGCTACCTGGAGTTCTTTGTGGGTAGGGGGGCTATCAATATGCCAGACAATCTGTGACACCTTTTTCAAATAAAAAACAACCAAAAGAAATTCTTTGTGGACATTTACTGCTTCTGTTTGTTTTAGCTGACCCTGACAGAAATGTGTTGAGTGCAGAAAATGTCGTGATTGGGTAACCTTATAAAAAACAGTGTTGGCTGGTACTTCCTAAATGCAAAAACACATTTCACTACAAGTGCACTTGCAACTGCACTGAACCTGCACTTGTAGTGCAAAGAGGATTTGCCCTTAGGAAATAACCCCCATTTTTGCATAAAACAGCAATTACATCACCCCAAAAGTGTTGTAGTGTTGAGACAATAATCCACACATTCTTGAGTAAGGCACTTTTTTATACCTGCACAATCACATGTGCATTTCCCAAAGGTTTTTAAAACAAACCAACATGTTTGTTGTATAACAATGTTTGCAGTAGCATTATCAAAAATCGAAATATCCATTTCAGATAAAACAGGCCTGTGTAAAACCAACAAGAAAGCCAAAAAACTTGAACTTACAAAGTTCACATATGGTAAAACCTGAAGGCTATATCAGACATGAGTATTTATGAACTGTGTTTGATATAGCGTTCAGATTGGGGGAAATCACCCTGGAAAAGCCAAATTTGGAAGATGCACACCAATTTACGAATGTCAACATGTGCTATCTGCCATCAGGGGGTATCAAGGGACGTGTTTTGGGGGAGCAAGCCCTTCCTCAACGCTACTTTATAATTGAGGAAGGGGTTGCACCCCCAAAACGCGTCCATTGATCTCCCGTGATGGCAGATAGCACATGTTGGCACACTGTGTGCATCCTCCAAATTTGGCTTTTCTAAACATTGAAAAAATTTTGGTACGATAAAACAGGTGATTTTGTGGGGTTTAAATTCGCCCCAAAACATCAATGATGTTATTATATTTTTTAATAACATCACTGATTTGTTGCTGGATGTTTTGCAATTGGAGATTACACCCCATGATCTCCCCGATCAGTATCTGGGCACTTTCAGATGTAAAGCGTTCTGGATCACGATCACCTAAAAAGAGATAAAGAACAAAAAAAAAGGTCTCAAAAATCTGCCACCATCCATCTCTTTTACCTGAGTCTGTGGTCGCAGTCACTCACCTGTTGTGGTGCCAATCTCCACCACGTCTTCTTCTTCCTCCTGCTCTTCTTCTTGGGTTGGTATTTCCCCTTCTTCCAGAGGGGGGGGGGTCTCTGGTCTCCTGGGATGAGGGGTGTCCGAGTCTTTTCTCCCCTATGTAAAACAAAAATGGTATAATTAGCACACAGATATTTGATGGCAGAACTAGAAATAGGAAACATTGCTCGGAAGTGGGGTACAATTGTCTATTTTAGCAGAGTTCCAAGATGTATATTTTTTATTGCCCTTTGTCAAGCTGCAATACTTTACCTGTTTGGTACAAGCTTCACAGATGTAGCCCCCCCTATAGTATACACTGGAGCACCTGTGTGCCCCCCCTAATAAAAATGGTGTTCTTGTGTCCCACACTAGTGCTCCAGTGTCCAGATGTGAAAACAGCTGCTCAGTGTCCTCTCCTTACACACAATCTAGTTTGCATTTCATTCTAGTAACAAACCCATCTACACAAACAAATATTTGGCATCCAAGTAGGCCCCCAAAAATGTGTGAAAATGCATATGGCCTAAACAATGGTGTTCTAGAGGCTGAAAGAAAAATGTTTGATACGAACGAATAATGTGCCCATGAACATTAAAGTTGACCTTTTTAAACGTTACAACTAATAAAAGCATATGGAGCAGAACGAACGTAATAAAGACAGAAAGAATAGGAACACAGCACAACTACTTACTTTTTTGCAGCACTCTCCGGATCTTTCGGTACTGCTCTGGCTCTCTCAACTTCAGGTCCGACCACCGCTTCCTGAGCTGATCTTTAGACCTTCGTACCCCGAAATTCCGCTCTAGACTCCTGACCACTTTCGCCATGATCTTGGCCTTTCGGATGTTCGGGTTGGAGTAAGGCCCATATTTTCCGTCATAGTCGGACTTCCTCATGATGTCGACCATCTCCAACATCTCCCCAAACGACATATTTGTGGCCTTAAAATGTCTCCTTCTGGATCGGGACGTGCCTGGATCCGCCCTTTCCTCCTCCTCCTCCTCGTTGCTACAATTAGCCCGCACCTGCTGTATGTCCGCCATCATGCTCTTCCCCCACTGCGCCGAACGAAAAGGGGCGGGGAATAGACTAGAAAGAACGTCAGGGGCGGGCGGAGTTACACGCATGCGCAGTGTGTATAAAGCGTAACACGCGTGCGTATTACGTTTGATCTGTGAGCGGAGGAAGGAGCATTGGATGCGCCGATCGTAAGAACGAAGGTAAGAGACAAACTTGTGCCTATACTGCTTCTAGATTGAGGCCTATATTGTAACAAGATTAGGAGAGTTTTGTGTGACATTAGGCTTTGTCTTGTGTTGTGTCTTGCAGTGAACATGGATATCTTAATGAAAGATAATGACTTCATTTCAGTATTCATAGAGATGCTAAGGGAGCTGCCCTGTCTGTGGGAGATTAAACACCCCCATTACAAGAACCAAGCAAAGAGGAAGGCAGCACTGGAGCAATTGTGTGAAATTGTGAAGCAGGTGATCCCCACGGCAGACATCACTTATTTAAAGATTTTCATTGGTGGCCTGAGGAGCACATATCTGAGGGAGCGCAATAAAGTCCTTGATTCGCAGAGATCCGGAGCAGCAGGTGACATCTATGTCCCCAGGATGTTTTACTACGACAGGCTGCACTTTCTGGCAGGCCAGACTGAACCCAGGCCATCCCTCTCCAGTCTTCCTTCCACGCTTCCTTACCCCCCAGCTGAGGCTTCTGACGCCCAACCTGGGCCTTCCAGGCCACATGTGGAGGAGCCCAGATTGAGCCAGGTATAGCATTCCTCTAAATATTTCTGCTTGTCCAATCAATGATGTGAACTATATGTTAGTTGGGAGTACTAATTAAGGATTGTGATTGATGATGCAAAACATTACAACCATGTCCCTTTTTCATACACAGGGAAGTCCCAGCCAGGAGGTGGCCGGGCCGAGCCGGCTGGCTGATATCAAGATCCCTCCACCCCCCCTGAAAACAGAAAGTGGCAGTAGGACGAGTGCCCTAGAGGAGGCGGCTATCAGATTCTTTTGGAGGGCTACAGAGGTCCTGGGAGCACCACACACCAGGCAGGAGAAAATTGCTGCATTCATAGCCTATAAAATGCAGAGGATGGAGGAGGGCCAAAAAGCCATGTGTGAGGCCCTCATATCGGAGGCTCTGGAGAAAGGTATGAGGGGCCAAATTACACCTCACACACAGCTTTGGGATGGTCCTCCTCCTCCTCCTGCAGGTCCTACTCCTCCTCCAGGTCCTACTCCTCCTCCTGCCACATCTCCAACTGCACAGCCACAGCCGGGAATGAAGCGTGAAAGGAAGACCAGACAGTGAGGACCCTGGATCCAGTCTGTTGGGCAAAAAAATGCAGCCTCTTGTGGTACCACAGCCTGCGGACACAGATGTCATCTGCTGCTATCCAAGTCTCTGTGAATCCCGGACCAGACTGCCCTCCCTTACATATGGACTCCTCAGGCCACCAATTTTGATGTTGAAGAATTTATGTCTGCCGTGGGGGTCCCAGGCTTCGCTAATTTCTCTTGTTGATCCAGTGTTGCCTTCCTCTTTGTTTGGTTCTGATCCCTTAATAAAGGATTTTTGTTTTGAATTATACTCTCCTATGTGTTTTACTTCAAAAAGGACAGTTTGTTTGTGAGGATTCAGGTACATTTCAAATATACAATGTGAAATGAACAAGGGACACCAACAACAAACAATCTCCTTGAGATTAAATAATAAAAGATATCAATGGTGTTGGGGTAACTTGACACACAAAACACACCCAAAAATATTCTGGAGTAAAAATAAAAATAACATTGAACAAAGATCAGCCTTGGAAAAAATCCAAACATTAAAGAAAAAAAAAGGCTTAAAATCCAAAATAAAAAAAAATTAAAAAATATCAAACTGTCAGATGTGACAACTAATAACAATATATTCAGGGAATCCCACTAAAAAAACACAAATAAAAGTTTGTGAGAAGTGTTTGTGAATATGAGCAGCAAAACTACTTAATTCTTGTCACATTATAAAGAAGAAGAGAGTGCGCTGTATTAAACCATTTTTAACATTGCAGCGTGACGAAAGTGCTGTATCCATTGCTAACGCTAAGTTTACCAGAACGAGCTGTCCCATGTTGGAATTTCTTCTGAGCATGCGTGGCACTTTGTGCGTCGGAACAGGCCACACACGGTCGGAATTGACGCGATCGGATTTTGTTGTCGGAAAATTTTATCTCCTGCTGTCCAACTTTGTGTGTCGGAAAATCCGATGGAAAATGTCCGATGGCGCCCACACACGGTCGGAATTTCCGACAACACGCTCCGATCGGACATTGTCCATCGGAATATCCGACCGTGTGTACGGAGCATAAGAAATACACAGGAGAAAATGCATATTGACAAGGGGAGTGTAGAGGTGGGCGGGGAGTCTACTGACATCACGACTCCACCCACCGAGCTCCAGACAACAGACCCACCCACAGAATCTGCAATTTTTCGGGTCTCATAACAGACAGAGGGGAGACATTTGACAGGTAAAAATACATGCAGGAGGCATGTATATCCTTATAGATAACCCCTATGGCAGTAGTTTAGAAAGGATGACATTGGGTTTACATCCACTTTAATCATTTGCCCTTACTCAAGATGGCCACCACCAGAAATGCTAGGAGGTTGTTTTTCAAAGTGATTTCTCATCAACATAAAACATGGAGACATGGAGACATTTTTTAAAACATGGAGACATCATTTTTTTCTCATTAAAATAAAACATGGAGACATGGATAGTTGGGGGAGTTTGCTTTGAATATTAAAAATGAATTAAATAGTGTTTTTGGTTTGGGGTGCTCAGATGCAGCGAAGTAAGTACCATTTACAGGGCTTGTCCCACCCAAAGTCAGTGACTGGACAGTGAAAGAAGCAGCAGGTTATTAAAAGCATCTCTCTGACACTTCTCCCTCCTCCTATCAACATGACCCTTATTAGCCACTCGCTGACTTGTTCACGCCGATATATGTCAGCAGAATGGCACCGCTGGGCAAACCACCGTACCCGTACGGCGGCTCCCTCAAGAGTTATAGCAGGCACGTGCGCTGCACAGCTGGGGGACCCTCTGCGTATGGCTGGCGGGTGCGATTGCCGCCAGCCACCCATGATCGCAGGCATGAGAGCCAGAACCGGGATTTGCGTGTAAACACACAAATCCCACTTCTGACAGGGGAGGAGAGACAAATCGTCTGTTCTAAGTAGGAACAATAATTTGGCTCCTCCTCTAGTCAGTCCTATCCCTTTACAGTTAGAAACACCTCCCAGGGAACACAGTTAACCCCTTGATTGCCCCCTAGTGTTAACCCCTTCCCTGCCAGTGACATTTACACCGTTATTAGAGAACAGGCCCGTAGCTAAAGGGAACCTTGGGCGAAGGGCTAGCATGACTGGGGACAGCTGTGGGGTGAGCACCAGGTTGTTACAATAGGAAGTGAGGTAGGAAAAAAGGAGGGGGAGTGCTGGTCATTGGTCACGGGAGGAGAGGTCGGAGTTAATTTTGACACCTGCAGAGGGAGGGGTTTAATTCATTCAGGAGCACCAGAGAAAGGGAGAAGATATAGGTAGGGTTTTTTCCCACCCACCCTCCCCGTTGTTTGGTGTTGGTTATGTTGTGTGTATTGATTATGTGGGCATGGGTCTCTGGTTCGGGAAGGTTGGAATGGTGGAAGGTAAACAGGATATGGTGTGGGGATGGGTTGGACCCTGGGTACCCTCCCTAGATGGAAATAATGGGCTACTGGTCATCGGGCTGCAGTGGCAAGAAGGTGCCAAGAGTTCGTCCCTGTGCTAGTGGGATCACGGCTAGGGGCCAGGATGCTGAGATGGTGGTGGTGCAGTCGATGCGGTAGATATACCTTCCTTCTTGAACCTTAGACAGAACAGTAGTTTAAAAGTTGGGTTTATTAGGTGGTAAATATATATACATATAAACAAAAGGAGAACGAAGATTCGCAGTCCAAGGACCACGGCTATGGAACGCTCTACCTACTCACATCCGCATGGAAGAAAACCATCAGGCCTTCAGGAAGAAACTCAAGACCTACCTCTTCTAAGAAGCTGGACAACACAGGAAAGATCTAGCGCCTTGAGGCGATTCAGTTCGCATAAGCAGCGCTATACAAATCATTCATATATATTTATATATTTAAATGGAGTTTATTTTTATAAACTTGGTATTTGTTAATAAAGGGGCCAGATGGCCAATTATTCCAGAAGGTGTGGTGTGTTTTATTTTAATAAGTAAAGTAAGGCAAGTAGTTATGGTGTAGGTGCATCACATGGGACATCAGCTATAAACCAGTCATGCATTTTTATAGCACTGATCACTGTATAAATGTCAATGGTCCCAAAAGTGTCAAAAGTGTCCGATCTGCCTGCCGCAATGTTGCAATCCCGATAAAAAATCACTTATCGCTGCCATTACTAGTAAAAATAATAAAAAATAAAAATGCCATAAATCTATTCTCTATTTTGTAGACGCTATAACTTTTGTGCAAAACAATCAATATACACTTATTGTGATTTATTTTACCAAAAAAATGTAGAAGAATACATATCGCCCTAAACTGAGGAAGAAATTTAAAAGAAAAAAAAAATTTGATTTAAAAAAAATTGTTTTTTCAAAATTGTCAGTCTTTTTTTGTTTTTAGCGCAAAAAATAAAAACCGCAGAAGTGATCAAATGCTACCAAAAGAAAGCTCTATTTGTGGGGAAAAAAGGACGTCAATTTTATTTGGGTACAACGCTGCATGACCGCCCAATTGTCAGTTAAAGCGACACAGTGCCGTATCACAAAAAAATTACCCGGTCAGGAAGGGGGTAAATCCTTCCGGTGCTGAAGTGGTTAGCTCATGAGCACTGCCCCATAACTGATTGGCTCCTTGTACTGCTTCTCCCTCTCCAAGACTTAGCTCCGCTATACCATTTTTTTTATATTTATATGAATAATTCCTTTTTACTGATTTGATTCAGGGGAGTTTGAATCATTTAAATTCATGATGAGTGTGTATTTATTCACTTTTAGTTGTGGGATGTAGCGCTGCCTTTATTTCTTTGAAGGAAGAATGCATTACCTAAAGCATGGTGTATGAAATACAAAGTTCACAACATATTAAGGGCATAAAAATTCAAATAACCTTTATTTTTCTTCAAAAAAGTGTTTTTGGGAGTACTTGATATTATGCATGAATGACATTCCAGGAAAAGCAGCAAAAAGAAAATATTCTAGTTAGGTAGAAATAAGCTAGAAGTCCGCAAACTTTGAATTGAATTCTATGGGGGACGAATCTTGTTATTCAATTCTGGCCATTTGTATGGTAATACGCAAGTTATTGTCAAACAACAAGAATGCAAAGCCAGGCACTGCATTTGGGGACATGTACCAATGCTGTGAGCCCACCCTTGTATACTTAGTGGGTTAAATTATCCACTGTTGATAAATGTCCTCCATTGACAGTCAGTGTGTCCCCATTGTTATTCAATGTGCTTCCTTGGAGGTCAGTGTGATCCCATTGTTCAACGTGCTTCTTTGGCAGTCAGTGTGCCTCCATTATTGTTCAATGTGCTCCCTTTGTGGTCAGTGTGCCTCCATTGTTGTTCAATGTGCTCCTTTGGTGGTCAGTGTGCCTCCATTATTATCCAATGTGCTCCCTTGGTGGTCAGTGTGCCTCCATTGTTGTTCAATGTGCTCCTTTGGTGGTCAGTGTGCCTCCATTATTGTTCAATGTGCTCCCTTTGTGGTCAGTGTGCCTTCATTATTGTTCAATGTGCTCCCTTTGTGGTCAGTGTGCCTTCATTATTGTTCAATGTGCTCCCTTTGTGGTCAGTGTGCCTTCATTATTGTTCAATGTGCTCCATTGGTGGTCAGTGTGCCTCTATTATTGTTTAATGTGCTCCCTTGGTGGTCAGTGTGCCTCCATTGTTGTTCAATGTGCTCCCTTGGTGGTCAATGTGCCTCCATTGGTGTTCAATGTGCTCCTTTGGTGGCCAGTGTGCCTTCATTATTGTTCAGTGTGCTCCCTTGGTGGTCAGTGTGCCTCTATTATTGTTTAATGTGCTCCCTTGGTGGTCAGTGTGCCTCCATTGTTGTTCAATGTGCTCCCTTGGTGGTCAGTGTGCCTCCATTGGTGTTCAATATGCTCCTTTGGTGGTCAGTGTGCCTTCATTATTGTTCAATGTGCTCCCTTGGTGGTCAGTGTGCCTCCGTAGTTTTTCAATGTCCTCCCTTTGCCGTCGGTGTGCCTCCGTTGTTGTTCCATGTGCTTCCTTGGAGGTCAGTGTGCCCTCAATGTTCCATATGCTCCCTTGGCAGCCAGTGTGCCCAATTGTTCAGTGTATTTCCTTGGTGGTCAATGTGCCTCCATTGTTTAATGTGCTTCCTTGGTGGTCAGTGTACCCCTATACCTCCCTTGTTCAATGTGCTTCCTTTGTGGTCAGTGTGTCTCCATTGTTTAATAGGTTTCCTTGGTGCCCTGGTAGTCAGTGTACCCCCACTGTTGCTCAATGTGCTTCTTTTGAGGTCAGTGTGCCCTCATTGTTGGTCCTTATGGTGTCCTCATTGTCGGTGTTCTCTTTGTGGTCAAAGTGCTGATCTGTGTTGGTGGCCAGTGGGAACAGTGTTACTTACTGCACTTGCGAAATTCTGCAGAGGTCCTACATTAAAAAAGGGAACATTACTAAAACGCTGATATGGACCTAATTGATTGTGTAAAAAACTGATTCAGCTGCAGCTATTTAAATGTGCTCTGTTGCCACATGCAAAATAATACAATAATAATAATAATAATAGTGCGCTTAAACCCAACTATACATGATAATAAATATCGCACAACACTGTGAAATCCAATAAATATGTGCTATATAACTAATTATTAATGCTCCTTCTTCTGTGTTGAACCACCACCTGGAGCTAAAGTTCCTATTCATCTTCAGAGAATAAATGAATCAAAAACCTGAATCATATAACATATTCCAGATCATGGATCCACACTCCGACGAGCTTATGGATTTCCTGTGGTCCAAATGGTTTGTTTTTCTCCCAAATCGATGATTTCTAAAAGATTGCTCTCAAGAAGAAAAAGACATCATTGCGCAAGATTGCTGGTATTTACTTTATATACTCCTAAATAATATAAGCTATTCACTCACATTTGGTTTGCTTCAAAAACGCTAAATGAACGATCAGTGATGCACTCAGCTTTCCTCCACACTGCACGTCCGGTATAGTAAAACACCAAAGGTGACGTCACTGGCTCCTCCCAACGCGTTGCATCACAGGTCACATGACCTGTGACACAGTGTGGATCCATGATCTGGAAAGTGTCATATGACTCAGGTTTTTGATTCATTTATTCTCTGAAGGTGAATAGGAACTTTAGCTCCAGGTGGTGGTTCATCTTTGTTTGGGATGTTTTCCTCATATTCTTTATTGTATCATCACTGTGTGTATATTTTGGATTATATTTCTTTTCACAGAGGAAGGAGCATTAATAAATGGTTATATATCTCATTTTTATTGGATTTCACAGTGTTGTGCGATATTTATCATGTATAGTTGGGTTTAAGCGCACTATTATTATTATTGTATTATTTTGCAAGAGGTCCTACATTGCTTCCTCCCATATCCCCTCTCGGTGACATCAGGAGGGAACTATACAGGCAGTATCAGGCTGGGCATCCCTCTGTCAACATCTGTCAGTCAGTGTCAGTAAATCTCAATTTCAGTTTTGGTGTACGATCAAGACATATTAAACATTAGGATTCCTAGAGCAGTTCAGCATCCAATACGGAACTAAAATAACTCCTCGTGACTGGTTGTGGGAAAGGACAGATCCAGAGCAACCAGGGTCGAATCTTGGTTCATGGAAGTTGTTTCTCTCATCACTTATATTATACTGTGTTTTACATTTACAGCTGAACTTAGCCTTGCCTTCAGTTTTGCACAGTTGTACAGGCTCCTCTTCTGTACTGAAATTGCTTACTCAGATTCTGCTGCACACTGTGAGCATCTCACTACTAAATGATGCAGAAATAGAGCCCGCCTCATTTCTCAACTTGAGGTCATTTATTACTTTTCTCCCCAGCCTTACTATCCTTGGCCCGCCCCTTTCATTTATTGGATTTCAGTTCAATCATGGAGACTCACATGTAGGCCTTACCCATACCTCCCAACTAAAGGCCCGCACACACGGTCACAAAATCTGAAGATAAATTTTGTACAACGAACGATCTGCCAATTTTCTGATCGTTAGTATGCTGCTTTTGACAGCCGATCACAAATTTTCGGCAGACAAAAATTGGATGTGCAGGCTTGAAAATTTTTGTCTGATGTGACCACAAAGTCAGATTTTCTTTTTATTAGTACGGTTTTCTGACAAATAAAAAATCTGAAGAGTAAGACTAGGCATACTCAGAAATGAAAGAACACATACAAAACAATTCAACACATTATGTCGCTTCTGACGTTAAATTCTGCCATCAGAAAATTTTTTGATGGTGAGTACCCTCTTCACTTTTGATTTGAGACTAGTATCAAACAAAAAACTGACGAAAATTCGTCCAATAATCTGACCGTGTGTACAAGGCTTTATTGAGATAGGAACGAGGGACATCTAGTAGCAAAAATATATAGGCATAGGACACCCCCCCTGCCACGCCCCCTTAAAGGAGAATTATTCAAGAAAAATACTAGTTAAACCCACAAGTGCTTTTTTTAAACCACTATTATTCCATTATATTGGCTTTTAAAATGTACCAATGCAGAAATTTGGAAATTGAATGAAAGGTTTAGCACCGGGAAACACTTTTTGAAAAATAAATAGTGCATTTTATATACAACCAGGGCTTTTTTTCAGCGGGAACGTGGGGGAACGCAGTTCCGGCACCTCCTGCACTGGATGTATGTAATGGCAAAGGGTGCTGGGGTGTGCTGGCAGCTGGGAGATCTATTGTTGATGGGAAGGGTCTATTGTTGTTGTTGGCTACTGGAGGGTCCATTGATGCTGGCTGATGGAGGATCTATTGTTGCTGGGGGCCAATTGTTGCTGGGAGGGATCTACTGATGAGAGATGGGTTTATTTTGCTGGCTGCTGAAGGGTCTATTAATGCTGGTTTCTGGGAGATCTGTTGTTGATGACAGGGGTCCATTGTTGTTGGGGTGGATCTGTTGTTACTAGGGGGTCTATTGTTGAAAGAAAGGTGTATATCTTAATGCTTATTAATAAAATCTATACAAAATACTTAGCACCACAAAATGATACTTGGTTCTGTATTCTTTAAAAAGGTCCGTACTGGAAGGTGGGTAGAGGATGGAACCAAGGGGCGGTGCTCAGAGGTGGATAGGGGGCGAAGACAATGGGTGACTTTAAAAGGGGAGTTCCTGAACCTATTCTCTGAGAAAAAAAAGCCCTGTATACAACTATATAGATCAGACCAAAATTAGGGACAAATGAGGAGGAAAGAGGGACAGAGGAACTTTGTTCCAAATCAGGGACAGTCCCTCCAAATCAGGGACCATTGGGAGCTATAACCAGAGCTTCTTGCTTTCAGTAAGCAACGTACAGCACCCTGCTGGCCCCTCCCAGCAGCCATGGTCTGCCTGTATTGCATAGAGAAGCAAAGAAATCCACTGATGACATCACTAGATCTAAAATAAGGTACGTGTTGAAAACAGGTTTAATTCAATACTTTCATTGGCATGTTGATGGGGGCGACAAAGAAGGCAAAATATAAACAGATTAAACTTCATCTTTAAATGAAAAAAAAAATGCTTGAAAAGAAAAAGTCATGATATGGAGTGCACGCCTCCTGCTTCTTTTAAATAACATTCAACAGATGAGATGTATGATAGCCTTACCTACAATTAACTCTGAAAACAACACAATTTTGAGATAATTTGTATTAATTTCCAGCCATTCTGGACCATTTCATGATTACAGCTACATCATTAAGCTTTTGTTTTGTGAGATGGCAAGTTGTCCCCAATTAACCTTTTCATCCAACCAAATCTACTGCCGTGGAACATCCATAAACACAAATGGCATTTCCCTAGTGCCTCCAGTTTACTAGTTTAAGGGTACTTGAAAATCAAGAGGCAAACACTTCACATAATCATTTATAGATCCATCTTCCAAAACAGCAGTCAGCATTACTTTAAATGTATCTCGTGTGTAAACCTTTGTAGAAGATCAGTAGATACAGTAAGTGCCCTTTAAGAAGTGGAGATCGTGTTACAGGTACTCTCTGTAGCTTTAGCATTGAGGTTTAGGCTGTACAGTGGTATACAAGTTTGGATTAGAAGTCATGTAATGTAGCTGCTTCTTGTGTTCAGCAATCAGTAGTAAAATCATTCGCTGGGTATAAAGGGGCAGTGATGAGAAGGCACATTCAGTTCGAGAAGTTCAGTGGTATTCAGTGTCAGTGGTGAGTAATGGTATTCAGTGTCAATGGTGAAAAGTAGTATTCAGTGTCATGGGTGAGCAGTGGTATTTAGTAGTGAGTAGTGGTACTCAGCATCAATGATAAGTGGAGGCAGTCAGGTGAGTAGTGGCTTACAGTGTTGTGGCACCAGCAAAGGCCCAATTTTTCTGCCCCTGTTTAACAGGGACATGTAATTACAGTTCTTGATATAATATTTCACAGCAGGACCCATTCCTGCTCCCAACAAGATGAACTGTGAGGGCTTACAGTGTTCTGGTACCACCACCACCACCAAAGGCCCAATTTTTCTGCCCCTGTTTAACAGGGGCATTTAATTACAATTTTTGATATAGTATTTCACAGCAGGGCCCGTTCCTGCGCTCATGAAGAGTAACTGTGAGGACTTACAGTGTTCTGGTACCACCAACAACTAAAGCCCAATGAGGAGGCAGAGGGCCACTCTGGTGCACATCAATGAATCGAGATCGGGCTCAGGTAAGTATAAGGAGGGAACAGCACACGGATGGTGTTTAACCTTAATGCAGAGAATGCATTAAAATACAAAACCTTCTGCCTTTAGAAACAGTTTAAGTATCAGTGCGGAGTAGCGGAACTCAGTGTTAGTGGTAACTAGAGGTATTCAGTGCTAGTGAATACTGGTACTTAGTGATAAGTAATGTTAGAGTCACTAATAAGGAGTGACATTCACTGTCAGTGATGAGTAATAGTATTCACTCTCAGAAATAAGTAGTAATAATAAGTGTCAGATAATAAATAGTGTTAATCAGTGTGAGTAGTAAGTAGTGGTAGTCAGTGATGAATTGTGGTATTTGTGCATGTGAGAGATAATGTCATTGATGAATACCAATTGTCACTGTACATGATAAGTAAGTGTACTAAGGGTAAGTGAAGGGTAGTGGAATTTAGTGTCTTTGGGGAGTAGTAGTAATCAATATGAATGAACAGCAGAATTTACCTTCAGAGACTAGACTAATATTACATACAGTCATCAATAAATATTGGCGATCAATGTTAGTGATAAGAGGTACTAGGCATCATCAGTGATGATTGATAGCATAGCTATATATACAGGCCTGTTCCGTGCCACTTCTGTATCTTTTTATTAATTAAACCCCATATTCCCATTGGACTTTTCAGGTACCACTCTAGGATAATCACCAACTCTAAACTGTAAAAATAATCCCCTGCGCTTGAGTGAGATAACCATAGAAGATAGCTTTGTTGAAAAGATGGATAATTATCTTGAAGCCTTGCTGCCCTTTAGGACTGGGTTCTCCTCAGAATACTGTAAAAATAAATAAAAGAAGAGGGTGCACAGGCCTAGTGCATTATCCCACAAAATTTTATTAGGAGTCAATAAAATAAATACATACTTCTCACAAACATGGGTAGTATAAGCACTCATAGGGCCACACCACGTGGTAGAATTTCCCAAACTCTCCGATAACTCAAGCATAGAGGGGACCTCACCAGGGTTCCTGCTGACTGACACATTTTAAAGGTATGTCCTTCATCAGAGCCTAGAGCCATGAGATACTATCTATGTTTGTGAGTAGTATGTATTTATTTTATTGACTCCTGATAAAAAAAAAAAACAGCTGTAAACCAAGATGGCTGCCTGACTCCATAACTCTGTCTCACTACAGGCAATAACCGGCTCACCGCGACTCTCCTGTCCTCTCTCGGACACCGGAGAGGAGCGTACTACCTCTGCAACACCCGTTATGACCGGGAGGAAGGGAAACACCTCAGCCCTGTGCCGCTACCCAGACTTTTTCACCACCATGCATACCAGCCAACATGGCGCCCGCAGCGCTGTGGACCCACCGCCACGAGACTCCAGTGACCCACATTGCGACACAGACTCTGAGGATATGGACAGCGCAGTGCCAGCTTCCAGCTCTCTGCCACAGCCTCTCCCTGACAGGGGTAAGCGCACTACACACTCACCAGCCCATTCCCTGACAAGGCTCCACTGAGCAAGAAGCAGTACAGCTGGGCACAAGCTGGCTCCCATAACACTGAAGAGAATGTGCCTGACTCTGACTCTCTAGCTGCCTACCCTGCTAGTGATCAACCAGCCTCAGAATCCACATTAAAAGGGATGCTTCTCTCCCTGCAAAAGGAGCTACAAAGAGAAATGTGCTCCCCCATATCTAGCCTTACCACTAGATTAGATCAGGTAGAAGACCGCATGGATTCTCTGGAACGGCAGGTGACTGACTACTCCAATGCATACAATTAATTAGTGGATGCGTTTGAATTCCAAACGGAGGATCACCGACACGTGACTGCTAGGATTAATGACCTAGAGGACAGGTCAAGGCGGAACAATATTAAATTCCGTGGCATACCAGAATCAGTCAAGCCTGCCGAATTGACCACCTATTTACAACACCTGTTCCTTAAGCTCTTGTCTTACCTTACTACTATGGATTTAACCATAGACCGAGTGCACAGAATCCCTACAACCCAATATCTGTTCGCAGACGTCTCAAGGGACGTGCTGGCTTGAATCCACTTTTATCACATTAAAGACCAAATCTTCACTGCATCCAGATCCTCATCATGTCTTCCTGAACCATACACCAGGATCTTACTTTTTGCCGACATCTCAGCTGCCAAGGCTTGGCAGTGCAAAGAATTCCAACAAGTCACTACCATCCTTCAGGAATGCCGCATTCCCTACAAATGGGGCTTCCGGTCAAATGAATTGTTACCTATCAAAATCAGCCAGTCACCATCACCTCACCAAAGGATGACATCAAAAGCCTGCTGAATTGGGGCCTCATAAACACACCTATCCCTCCTCCTAAGCAACAAGGTCCACTGCAATATCAGCATGAGCCTTGGTCCACAAGCAGGAAATCATAAGTTTACTTGGATAAACTCATGACCTGGGAATCCTACCCGGCAAAATCATAGTTAATGCTGTAGTGCTTTAACGTATTGTCTGTAGAGGGCAGTGGTCTTTCTTTATGATTCCCACTCCCAAGATATACAAGGTGCTAAGCATCTTTTGTTTTAATACTATAAACTTTTCTGATTTTACTGGTCTCCAGATAGGTTATTGGAATAAAATAGATTGCTGCGTTTTTTTTTTTACTTGTTGATTGCCTACCAAGTGTCGGTATAATAGATTTGGTCTACTTTTACAGCTACAACCCCCTTGTTCCTTCCTCGCCACTATTAACCCCACAAAAAGAACCTGGAAATCGCTGCGCCACCAATCTCAAGGCATTCTACTGGAACTCCTTTCACATTTGCCTCTTTCCTCCCTGGAGTTGTTGATCCTGCATGTCTCCCTCACTACTTGGACCGCAGCAGGCATCAACACTATTGGAAACTTGTTCACTACTGATCACCTAAAATTCTTTCAACGCCTACAGTAGGGATGAGCCGAACACCCCCCTGTTCGGTTCGCACCAGAACATGCGAACAGGAAAAAAATTCGTTCGAACACGCGAACACCGTTAAAGTCTATGGGACACGAACATGAATAATCAAAAGTGCTAATTTTAAAGGCTAATATGCAAGTTATTGTCAATAAAAGTGTTTGGGGACCTGGGTCCTGCCCCAGGGGACATGAATCAATGCAAAAAAAAGTTTTAAAAACGGCCGTTTTTTCAGGAGCAGTGATTTTAATAATGCTTAAAGTCAAACAATAAAAGTGTAATATCCCTTTAAATTTCATACCTGGGGGGTGTCTATAGTATGCCTGTAAAGGGGCGCATGTTTCCCGTGTTTAGAACAGTCTGACAGCAAAATGACATTTTGAAGGAAAAAACACATTTAAAACTACCGCGGCTATTGCATTGCCGACAATACACATAGAAGTTCATTGATAAAAACGGCATGGGAATTCCCCACAGGGCAACCCCGAACCAAAATTAAAAAAAAAAAATGATGTGGGAGTCCCCCTAAATTCCATACAAGGCCCTTCAGGTCTGGTATGGATTTTAAGGGGAACCCCGCGCCAAAAAAAAAACAAAAAAACGGCGTGGGGTCCCCCTAAAAATCCATACCAGACCCTTATCCGAGCACGCAACCTGGCAGGCCGCAGGAAAAGAGGGGGGGACGAGAGTGCGGCCCCCCCCCTCCTGAACCGTACCAGGCCACATGCCCTCAACATTGGGAGGGTGCTTTGGGGTAGCCCCCCAAAACACCTTGTCCCCATGTTGATGAGGACAAGGGCCTCATCCTCACAACCGTGGCCGGTGGTTGTGGGGGTCTGTGGGCGGGGGGCTTATCGGAATCTGGAAGCCCCCTTTAACAAGGGGACCCCCAGATCCCGGCCCCTCCCCTGTGTGAAATGGTAAGGGGGTACTTACCCCTACCATTTCACTAAAAAACTGTCAAAAATGTTAAAAATGACAAGAGACAGTTTTTGACAATTCCTTTATTTAAATGCTTCTTCTTTCTTCCTTCATCTTCTTCTTCTTCTGGTTCTTCTGGCTCTTCTGGTTCTTCCTCCGGCGTTCTCGTCCAGCATCTTCTCCGCGGCGTCTTCTATCTTCTTCTCCTCGGGCCGCTCCGCACCCATGGCATGAGGGGAGGCTCCCGCTCTTCTCTTCATCTTCTTCTCTTCTTCATCTTCTTCTTCATCTTCTTCTTCATCTTCTTCTTCTTCTTCTCTTCTTCATGTCTTCTCCGGGCCGCTCCGCAGCCATGCTGTGGCATGGAGGGAGGCTCCCGCTGTGTGACGGCGTCTCTTCGTCTGACGGTTCTTAAATAACGGGGGGCGGGGCCATCCGGTGACCCCCTCTGACGCACGGTGACTTGACGGGACTTCCCTGTGACGTCACGGGGAATGCCACAGGGAAGTCCCGTCATGTCACCGTGCGTCAGAGGGGGGCGGGGTCACCGGGTGGCCCCGCCCCCCGTTATTTAAGAACCGTCAGACGAAGAGACGCCGTCACACAGCGGGAGCCTCCCTCCATGCCACAGCATGGCTGCGGAGCGGCCCGGAGAAGACATGAAGAAGAGAAGAAGAAGAAGAAGATGAAGAAGAAGATGAAGAAGAAGATGAAGAAGAGAAGAAGATGAAGAGAAGAGCGGGAGCCTCCCCTCATGCCATGGGTGCGGAGCGGCCCGAGGAGAAGAAGATAGAAGACGCCGCGGAGAAGATGCTGGACGAGAACGCCGGAGGAAGAACCAGAAGAGCCAGAAGAACCAGAAGAAGAAGAAGATGAAGGAAGAAAGAAGAAGCATTTAAATAAAGGAATTGTCAAAAACTGTCTCTTGTCATTTTTAACATTTTTGACAGTTTTTTAGTGAAATGGTAGGGGTAAGTACCCCCTTACCATTTCACACAGGGGGGGGGCCGGGATCTGGGGGTCCCCTTGTTAAAGGGGGCTTCCAGATTCCGATAAGCCCCCCGCCCGCAGACCCCCACAACCACCGGCCACGGTTGTGAGGATGAGGCCCTTGTCCTCATCAACATGGGGACAAGGTGTTTTGGGGGGCTACCCCAAAGCACCCTCCCAATGTTGAGGGCATGTGGCCTGGTACGGTTCAGGAGGGGGGGGGGCCGCACTCTCGTCCCCCCCTCTTTTCCTGCGGCCTGCCAGGTTGCATGCTCGGATAAGGGTCTGGTATGGATTTTTAGGGGGACCCCACGCGGTTTTTTTTTTTTTTTTTGGCGCGGGGTTCCCCTTAAAATCCATACCAGACCTGAAGGGTCTGGTATGGAATTTAGGGGGAACCCCACGTCAATTTTTTTTTTAAATTTTGGCTGGGGTTCCCCTTAATATCCATACCAGACCTGAAGGGCCTTGTATGGAATTTAGGGGGACCCCCACATCATTTTTTTTTTTTTTATTTTGGTTCGGGGTTCCCCTGTGGGGAATTCCCATGCCGTTTTTATCAATGAACTTCTATGTGTATTGTCGGCAATGCAATAGCCGCGGGTAGTTTTAAATGAGTTTTTTCCTTCCAAATGTCATTTTGCTGTCAGACTGTTCTAAACACAGGAAACATGCGCCCCTTTACAGGCATACTATAGACACCCCCCAGGTACGAAATTTAAAGGGATATTACACTTTTATTGTTTGACTTTAAGCATTATTAAAATCACTGCTCCTGAAAAAACGTCCGTTTTTAAAACTTTTTTTTGCATTGATCCATGTCCCCTGGGGCAGGACCCGGGTCCCCAAACACTTTTTATGACAATAACTTGCATATAAGCCTTTAAAATTAGCACTTTTGATTTCTCCCATAGACTTTTAAAGGGTGTTCCGCGGCATTCGAATTTGCCGCGAACACCCCAAATTGTTCGCTGTTCGGTGAACTTGCGAACAGCCAATGTTCGAGTAGAACATGAGTTCGACTCGAACTCGAAGCTCATCCCTAGCCTACAGTATGTCAGCAATATCGACTAAACCCTAGGAACTTTTACACGTATCTTCAGCTACGTTCAGCACTCTCCCATATGCGATGGACTAATCAGTCTTTACTTTACCTAATGAAATTCTACAATTATTCTAACCCAACCTCCAAAGGCATTGCATTAATTTTACAAACTACTGACAAATCCCACATCGTTAACCAAAAACACTTCAATGCAATATTGGAAGCGACTAACCCACCTTACTTTCACTACCTCACAATGGCATCAGGCTCTGGCTTCCACTGTAAAAGCATCCCACTGTATTACCCAATGGGAGTCGATGCAAAAAAATTTCATGATTGGTACTTCACTCCTGCAAAACTGGCACGTATATATCCCTCTGAATCACCTATCTGCTGGAGAAACTGCAGAAACACTGGAACTCTGCTCCATATTTGGTGTCAATGCCCCAACCTATTCAAATTCTGGGCAGATGTTGCCCTTCTGGTTACCTCCATGAATAATGTTTTATTTAGCCTACTCCTCAGATGGTTCTACTTGGCATGGAATCCTCCCTGTGGCCTCCCCGCTCTCAAACCATTGTAACCCACATCTTTATAGCTGCATGTTTAGCTGTTGCCAGAAAATGAAAATGTTCCCACCCACCTTCAATCACAGAAGTTATCACAATCCTAAACACACACTGTCATTTAGAGTACATGTTCGCTAGAGCACACCTTCAAATGGCAAAATTCCTAACCAACTGGAACAACTAGCTTACTGACCCCAGGGTCCCTGGTCCACTACCGTAGACCTACCACCTCTACACGATTATATCTCCCCAAACAATCACATTTAACGGGGAACCCCAATCCATGCCAATCGGACCATCTTTGGATAATCCTACCTAGAGTCCTACCTCTTGCGCCTCACCATTAACATGTGTGGAAATCGCATTACTGACAACTTTTATTGTTTCTTCTTTCTTACTTATAGTGCGCATAATTTATATGTACCATTCTAATTGTATTAACATGTTCTGTTAAAGCATTGATGCTTGCCATTAGTTGTCCTCCTACTGGTGAACCTCTATTGTTCATTGCTTTCTCTTCATTTGACTTGTATTTGCACAAATACCTTTAATAAAGATTTATGTAAAAAAAAAAAAAAAAAAAAAAAAAAAAAAAAAACGTCTTTTCTTCTATTTATTTTTACCACTCTGGGATAGTTACATATAAAAATCACTTTATTTTTTTCTAATATACGAGAAATAAGATTGTATAAGATCTATAACAACATATTAAAAGGTTGCAGGCTGATAGATCTGATACATCAAACTATTGGTTTTGCTATATACATTCATTGCAGATGGCATGATTTATTTACATCTATACATTGTACTTTCAGAATCATACTGTAAACAACATAATCATGGCAACTGGTGGGTTGGTATCACTGTGACGCGTTTTGCGGATTTAATCAGATGCTCAGGATTGAACAATGAAGTCATAGACAATTTTGTAATGTCATATACTGTATATCTATATCATAGCCAGAACCACTTAAAAACCACTCCATGGGATGCATAGGGGCACTTGCAGACACAGGCTAGGAGTTTCTAACAGGAATAGCATGTATCCTCCATGGTGGTTAAACTACACCTCAATACCACTTAATTATTTGGGTGCCTATGAGACTGACACATCTGGCCTATGAGTTCCTCCTATGGCTTCAACAACCCTATTTAGATATCGTATCCTGGGATATGTCATGATAGTTTCCATGTTTGCGTACAAACCATTTTCCTGCCCTTACGTCCGTCCACGTCAGTGTATATTATCTACTACTAGCAGCATTCAAAATTACCTGAGGGCTTGAAAACTCCTACTGATATCCAAAGGGGCACTTTGAGGCATTTGTTACAAAGTTGGATAACTTTTTGGACCTGGAGACTGGTTTAGGCAACTTGCATTTAACAACATAGGTGGACCATTTTGGATGCTGCTATTAGTAGACGATATGCACTGAATGGATGGACGTAAGGGCAGGAAATTGATATGTACCCAAATGTGCAAACTATTCTTTTTTGGCAGTGTGATTTATAAATAGGGTTGTTAAAGCCAGAGGAGGGACTCATAAGGCCAGATGTGTCAGTCTCATAGGCACTCAAGTATTGAGGTGCAGTTCAACCACCACGGAGGATACATACTATACCCATTGGAAACTCCTAGCCTGTGTCTGCAAGTGCCCCTATGCCCACCCAAGGAGTGGTTTTTATGTGGTTCTGGCTATGATATAGATATATACTGCATTACAAAATTGTTAAGGACTTCTTTAAATCTGTAAAACGCACCACAGGGATGCCAACCACCAGTTGCCATGAATATGTTGCATACAGTATGATCTTGAAAGTGCAATATATAGATGTAAATAAATATTTGATGAGGCAATTGTGTTAGGCATGGAATAACAATATGCTACATAGCAGAACCATTTGTGTGATGTATCAACCTGCATCCTTTTAATATGTTGTTATGGATCTTATACAATAAATTAGAAAACATAAAGGGATTTTATATATATAACTATCTCCGTGTGGAACCGGTAAAGTCTTATGGGAATATGGGGTTGAATTAGTGATGACTGTTAGTAGTCAGTGATGAGTATTGGTAGTCAGTGAGAGTGTCAGTGGTCAGTAACAATGACAAGTATTGGTAATCGGTATCAGTACTGGGTACTGGTAGTCAATGATGAGTTCTGGTAATCAGTGTCAGTGATGAGTACCAGTAGTCAATGAAGAGTTTTAGTAGTCAGTGATGAGTACTGGTAGTCAGTGATGAGTGTCAGTGGTGAGTGACAGTGACAAGAACTGGTAGTCAGTATCAGTGATAAGTACCGGTAGTCCGTGATGAAATATTGGTAGTCGGGGATAAGTGTTAGTGATCAATGACAATGGCATGTATTGGTAATCAGTATCAGTAATGGGTACTGGTAGCCAATAATGAGTACTGGTAAATCAGTGTCAGTGATGAGTACCAGTAGTCAGTGAAGACTTTTAGTAGCCAGTAACGAGTATTGGTAGTCAGTGCTGAGTGTCAGTGGTAATCGGTGTCAGTGATGAGTACTCGTAGTCAGTGATAAGAACTCGTAGTCAGTGTCAGTGATGATTACTCGCAGTCTATGATGGGTATTGGTAGTCATTGTCAGTGATGAGTATTAGTAATCAGTGATGAATATTGGTAGTCAGTGGTGAGTGTCAGTAACAGTGACAAGTATCGGTAATCAGTGTCGGTGATGAGTACTCTAAGTCAGTGATGAGTATTAGTAGTCAGTGATGCAGGTCAGTAGTCAGTGACAATGACAAGTATTGGCAATCTGTGTCAGCAATGAGTACTTGTAGTCAGTGATGAGCATTGGTAGTCAGTGAGGAGTATTGGTAGTCAGTGATGAGTATCAGTAGTCAGTGACAAGTATTGGTAATCGGTGTCGGTGATGAGTACTCTAAGTCAGCGATGAGTATTAGTAGTCAGTGATGAGTATTAGTAGTCAGTGATGAAGTCAGTAGGTAGGACAATGACAAGTATTGGTAATCGGTGTCGGCATGGCCACTGATAAGGGAGTACAACCTGTCCTGTTGTACTGGGCCCAGGCCCCATCAGCTAAGCAGGGGGTCCAGGGGCAGCTTTTTTGTTCAATACTACCTAAATAAATAAATGGAATTTACTAGACCAAACCCCCAATCCTACTTGCTTACGAGGGCTAAAATTACATTTCCCTGGGCCCCATCAGGTCAACAGAGGGGTCCAATAGGTGGGAGCAGAAGAGAGACTTTTTTTTACATTTTCTGGACGTAGGCAGATAAAGTCAAAGGCGATGTTCCGCTGCACCCCGGGAGGTTGGGGGGGCATCAGGAAGGCTGTACGAGGTCCCATGATTTTTAACAGCAGCCCTGGGTGTCTGTGATGAGTACTCTAAGTCAGTGAGAAGTATTGGTAGTCAGTGATGCATGTTAGTAGTCGGTGACAATGACAAGTATTGGTAATCTGTGTCAGCAAAGAGTACTTGTAATCAGTGATGAATATTGGTAGTCAATGATGAGTATTGGTAGTGATGATTAGTGGCATTTGATGTGACTGATGTGCCGTGATGTTTGGTGTCAGCGCTGATTATAGAATTAAAATAAACCTTGTACACAGAAGCAATGACTTTCCCAGCTCTGGGTAAGGAAGACTCATTAAAATGTGCTCTGTGCTCCTTCTAAGAAGCCGGTACTGTGACGGCATCCAGTAACCTGCTGGAGATTTTGGGAAATGGACCATGGTTCTGGCTTGCCTTCAAACGAGGCCACAGGGAAGGATTAGACAGGCATTCATACATGCATCTTGGTTTGTAGGTGGCCCCTTGCTGACTATCTCGATGACCCCTCCGAGGCTGGAGCAGTGGAGATGTTCCAAGTGGTCTTTGTTCATAAATCTGGCACAGATGACAACGGTGAAAATGCTTTATGAAGCCTGAGTACAGTGAGCAGTAAACCAATGTTTTTATTGGACTAATTCTTCATTTTAACATTTGTAAAATGCATTTGAATCTGTAAATGTTAAATAATTTATTTCTGGCATTCTGTGAACCATCAAGCTGTGCTGTACACTTAACATGATGATGTGGGCTTAGCAAGAAGTTCTGAGAGTGTTATGTTACTTTGGCAAGTAAGACTTTCCCTAAAGTGTTCTTAAAATCTACTCCCCTGGATTTTATAGATGACTGTGCCTGCGTGGTTTCCTATCGTTTTCTCATAAGGAAATTCATCCAACAATCAGTTGGTGTTCATTTGTTCACCCATCTGTCCGGTCTTCCTTCCGCTGACCCATCCATCAAATTTTTGCTGTACTTGAATATTTTTTGTCTCTTTTTTTTTTTTCATTTGTTTATTGTTTCCATATGTATTCTAAATGTATTTTAATGGAAATTTTGATGTATTTTATTAGTAATAAAGTCCTTAAAAAAAAACATTTTTAAATAGAATGGAAAAGAGTAAAAAAAAAATGTCAGGCGTCTACTCCTGTAGATCTAATGAAAGCACCAAACAAAAGGTCTAAAGCCTCGTACACACAATCGGATTTTCCAACAGGAATTGTGTGATGACAGGCTGTTGGTAGAAAATCTGACCGTTTGAACGCTCCATCAGACAATTGTTGGCCAACTTTCCACGGGCAAATGTTGGACGGCAGGTTTATAAATTTTCCACGGACAACTGTCTGTTGTCGGATTTTCCAGGCGTGTGTACACAAGTCCGTCGGACAAAAGTCCAAAGTACAAACACGCATGATCGGAATCAGTGCTCACCAAACACAGCATTAGCAGAAGGTGCCCAAAGGGTGATGTTAAAGAGATGAAAAACCGCGTAGTACGTCACTATGTTCGTGTTTGTTGGCCAACAATTGTGTGCCATTCGTATGCAAGACAAGTTCCTGGCCAACGCCCTTCAGATAAAAGAGGCTTTAGAGTCCAAAATCTGTAAATATTCACAACAGACAGGTTAATCACCTACGTGTTTCAGAGACTCAAAAAGCTCCTCCTTCTTCAGGGCTCAGGTGTTGTATTCAGGATTTTGCTGATATAGGAATTCTGGGTTTATTAGAACTCTGATACAGCTAAAATTATTCCTGGTGATCTTTTTGGCATTCTGGGAGATTTAGATGACAGCGCTGCCAAAAAATCCTTTATAAGATTTCTGTTATTTCATGGCAAGTACAAAAAAAGTTCTTACAGTATACAGTATATTTCAAATTTCATTTCTCAATTGTTTTATCCTGTTTCGTTAAAATTCTGTGTACATTTAGTCCCCATAAATACCTCAGAACAATTCCAAAGATGTATCCCATTTCTTTATGCCTGTGTCTACAATTCATTCCATTCTCTCAATATCTCCCTTTTGTAGCCACTCATTCGGGAAGCACCAAGAGCGCGCAGTGAAAGAGAAACATCTCCAGCAACCCTTTAAATGAGCATGTTCTACCCTTCTGGTTACAGGATGATTCAGACTTTAGCTGTGCTGCTAGCTCCTCAACTGTCCCAGAGGGACTGTCCCTGATTTGGAACAAAGTCCCTCTGTCCCCTTTTCCTCCTCATTTGTCCCTCATTTTGGTCTGATCTATACAGTTGTATATGAAATGCACTATTTATCTTTCAAAAAGTGTTTCCCAGTGTTAAACCTTTCATACAATTTCTAAATTGCTGCATTTGTAAATTTCAAAAGCCAGTATAAAGGAATAGAACTGTTTAAAAAAAGCACTTGTGGGTTTAATAAATCTTTTTTTTTGTTTAATTCTCCTGTAAGGGGACATGGAAGGGTGTGTGTCCTGTGCCTACATACCTTTGCTAATAGGTGTCAATCGTTCTAATCTCACAATGTTGGGAGGTATGATGCTGCACTGATCAGTTACTTGATTACTGTTCCAGAAGTAGGTCTGATAGAATGTAGTGAAGCAACTGATGGGCAGACTGCTTTAGCTAAATCTATGTGATTCAATTTCTAGTTCCCTTTCTGGAACATGCACATCCTAAGGGTGCCCAGGGATGTGTTCTTTCACTGTTGCAATCAGCAATAAGTTGATGTATAACCCCACTGCTGGCTGTTATGAAGAGCCAACAAACAGCAGCTGCAGCTACAGGGATGGACTGAGGACATGCAAACATTTTCAAAGTAAAAAAAAAAATAATTTCAGCAATACTAATACAATGTTTTGTAACAGTGATTAATGCTCTTTATTAATATTTAAAGTAATGAATGTGACTTTAGTACTCCTTTAAGGGTGTCCTGTTTCATAGAGAGAAGCCTAGTTCCTTTCCCAGATTAGTGCAACAGCAGCCAGGCACTCAACAGTCACTCTTCTGGCTCAATGAACAGTCTTTTTTGCCTTTTTTTTGATAATTATTGCTAAACAAACTTAGGAGGACTATGGGATACTCCATTGGCAATAAACAGGTAAGAAGAGGACATGCTTCACCCCGTCGCTACTCCTTAGGACAGTCCCTTTAGTAATGGCTCAGAAAATGGACAGCACTGGAACACCATCAGAGATTTCCCAGCTAGGCCAGGCAAGCACTAGTACTAATACACAATGGATAGCAGCAGCAACATTCACCAGGATCCTACATTCAGATCTGTACTCACAATATCCCAAGATACTTGGACGCCACCCTCCAAAATCAGCCAGACATTCCTCTAGTGAACTCTCCAGATCAGATCCCCAGTGAAATCCCTCGATGAGTTTCAGAGACTTTCAGCATAGCTGGGACCTCAATGAGCACATGAAGAACTTCAGCTGGGCTGCCTGGAAGGGCAATAGCCCCTCAGGCTGGGAACTTCTCCTCCTGGACAAAAACCAGGCAGCTCCAGACCCAGGGCCGTTCAGCGGGGACGTGGGGGAACGCAGTTCCGGCACCTCCTGCACTGAATGTATGTAATGGCAAAGTGTGCTGGGGTGTGCTGGAGGCTGGGAGATCTATTGTTGATGGGAAGGGTCTATTGTTGTTGACTACTGGGGGGGCCATTGATGCTGGCTGATGGGGGATCTATCGTTGCTGAGGGCCAATTGTTGCTGGGATGGATCTACTGATGAGAGAGGGGTTTATTGTTGCTGGCTGCTGGAGGGTCTGTTGATGCTGGTTTCTGGAAGATCTGTTGTTGCTGACAGGGGTCTATTGTTGCTGGGGTGGATCTGTTGTTACTGGAGGGTCATTTTGTTGTGGGGGGTCTATTGTTGAAAGAAGGGTGTATATCTTAATGCTTATTAATAAAATCTATACAAATAACTTAGCACTACAAAATGATACTTGGTTCTGTATTCTCTAAAAAGGTCCGTACTGGAAGGTGGGTAGTGGATGGAACCAAGGGGTGGTGCTCAGAGGTGGATAGGGGGCGAAGAAAAGGGGTGACTTGAAAAGAGGAGTTCCTGAACCTATTCTCTGAGAAAAAAAGCCCTGTCCAGACCCCATAGGATATATCCACTCCCCAGCCACCTTCTGTGCACCCGGGACTTTAAATGAGGTCATGACTGGATTACCATCAGGTACCTCCATCCCTAAGCGTAATGGTTAAAAAGGGGGAGTCGGGACTTTGAATGAGGCATTGGCTGACAACCAGGTAGAATAGATAATAATAATGTTTAATAAACAGGTATATACAAATATATTCATATAAAACAGATAATGAATATGTACCATACCATAATCATACATAATTATACATATAATAATTTCCATTAACACAATTGATCCTCCCTGATTCCACATGGGCAATATGTAAAAGGAAAGTGTAAAATTAATCGTAATCCTGAAGAAACCCCAATGGGTATCCAGGTGATATCGATATGGTGACGTCGCATCGAAGAAAGCTCTACGCGTTTCGTGGAACCCTCCACTCATCAGGAGCAATGCGAGGTACATCTAGTTGCATCTGGAAAATACATAACCAGAAAACTAAGCCATAGGTGGGGAGGGGGAGAGATGGGTTGAATGGAAAAATAACATAAAAAAGAAGGCAAAACCACAATAGATGCACCCCCACTGTACCTGGCAAAACCACCCTATATGCCAACCCATGGACATGGAGCCGAGAACAAGGCGGAGGCATCCAACCGGGAGCTGAGGTAATGGTCCGCCAGCAAGATCGGCACACACAGCAGTGGGCAAGCAAATGTGAAAAAAAGGACCTGAAATGCCAAGAGAGGTGATAAATAAAATGGGATGAATCCAAGATTGGAAAAGTAAAAAGACTGGTGAAAAATTGAATGAGAATATAATAAGACCAAGAGCCCAAAAGGATGTCAAAAATAGTAGGCTAAGTGCATAAAGTATGGTGCATAAGAATTGTGACAAGTGATTGTTGTTAACCATAATGTGAAGTAAAGGTATAAGCACCAGAAAAAGCCTAGGATAGCCCGATGAAGGGAAACAATGATAACTAGAATAATATAGCAAGAAACATGAAAACATGTGCAAGTGCTAAAGATAGATGAAGGAAAGTGAAAACGGCTGCTTCCCAAGATGTATGTACCCTGCCGGAGATTCCACACCAACATCATGTAAGGTGTGCACAGGTAATACCGGGCACCAAACTCCGGGATAGGCGTCCAAGTCCTCAATGCCAACGCGGAATGGAGACAGTGTGTGCCAGTGCGCGGCACCTAAATGACGTCACGCGCACGGCACGCATGGCGTGATGTCGATGCGCGTCAGGTGTCCGCCCCCACTACCCAATAGGGGGGAAGGGGAGGGCCCCGAGCACGCATCGCAGCTCCCGGCAAGGACGGAACAACCAAGCAAACGGATCCCCAAACCCATGGGGCAGGGACAATCCGACCAGCGCACAGCGGATGGGTGCAGAACTGTGCAAGCCTTATAGGATGACACAGCCCCCTAGAGGATAGAATGAGACATGTAAATAACAGCTCATACATATACAAAAACTAGGGGAACCGGAAATATATAGCTTTCTTAGATGCGACGTCACCATATCGATATCACCTGGATACCTATTGGGGTTTCTTCAGGATTACGATTAATTTTACACTTTCCTTTTACATATTGCCCATGTGGAATCAGGGAGGATCAATTGTGTTAATGGAAATTATTATATGTATAATTATGTATGATTATGGTATGGTACATATTCATTATCTGTTTTATATGAATATATTTGTATATACCTGTTTATTAAACATTATTATTATCTATTCTACCTGGTTGTCAGCCAATGCCTCATTCAAAGTCCCGACTCCCCCTTTTTAACCTTCTGTGCACCCTGGCTGAGACAACATAAATATTCAGGTTGCACTATGCCTTTCCCAACCCACTACATTCTAGAACCCGCCAGAAGGCAGGGGGAAACAATCAAACTTGCAACCAGTGGAGCCCTGAACAGCCCAAAGCAATCGCAAGCTGCACCACTGATTACAGAGAAGCCATAAAAAAGCTAAATGTACCTAACCAGCCCGACAACCCGTCTGAGAGGGTGCTACAATAAATATACATTTAAAAGCGTTATGCTATAACTATTTAATAAGTGCAAAAAATTCCTGTCACCCCTGCCTTATCAACTGCAGAGTGCCCCCCCCCCCACACACACACACACACACACACACACACACTCACTCTATGTTATGGAAGGAGAGAGAGAGAGGGAGGGAATGTGACTGCAAACTGTACATGTTAATCCTGCTGGAGATCTTTCCAGCTGAAAATTTTCTCTGTTCACTCCCTGCACTGTTATCATTTACATTGTTCCCAGTTATCTCTGTTGACTACAAACCTCCTCTCCCCCAATTGTTTGGAGAAAAAGGGGGGAGGTGTTCTGTAGTCCTAACACACTTCCTGTCCTAGAGTGGACTCCATAGTTATTTGAGTGAGTGTTGTCACCATAGGACAGAAAGTGTGTCACTGCCAGAATCTCAAGGTGAAAACAAAGGGAAAAATACCTGAAGAAAGAAAACACATATCACATCTAAAAATCGGTAATTTGGTAAATTTTCTGTTCTTGGGTTTTGATACACTTTTACTTCCCTTCCTTACAGTGGAGCTCTAGGAAGCCCACAACTTTGCCTAAATCTCCTTCACACCAGTCTGCACATGTTATGCTGAATATAAAGCTTGTGTGCATTGTAAACGCAGGTGGGATGGGTTGTTACAACTGATCGCTCTGTTTAATTTTTCTTTTTTTTTTTTCTTTTTACTTGTTACATTTCATTTACCTTTACGCACTGCAGAACACTGACATGTGGTGGGTTGAAATGCATTCACATCAGTCCCTACACTCAAGGAGCTTACATTCTAAGGTCCCTATCTCACATGCATACACACACACTAGGGGCAATTTGTACAGGCACCAATTAAGCTACCAGCAGTGTGCAGGAAACTGGAGCACCCAGGGGAAGCCTATGCAGGCACAGGGAGAACATGCAAACTCCATGCAGATAGTGTCCTGACTGGGATTTGAACTGGGGACCCCAGTACTTTAAGGCAGAAGTGCTAATCACTAAGTCTAATAATTGTTTGTATGTGTCCTTAAGTTAAGCCTGCATTGATCGAATCAATCCTGATCAATGCAGCTCAAAGCACTGGGTATGAATGAGATCCAATACACAGCTCAGTATCTGCTCTATATTATTATTATTATTATACAGGATTTATATAGCATCAACAGTTCACGCAGCGCTTTACATTGTAGAGGGGAGAGTACAATTACAATACAGTTCAATACAGAAGGAATAGGGGGACCCACTCATGGAGCTTAAAATCTGGATATCTGCCCTATACTCTAAGTCAGGAGTCTCCAAACTTTTCAGCATGAGGGCCACATCGTATATTTTACAAATAATCCAAGCCAAAAAAAAAACAGTTTAATAAAGAGTCCCTCCTTATCCCTCTTTACATAAACCAGTGTCCATCAGAGCCCCCCCTCCCCTTACATCCAAGAGTGCCCATCAGAGTCCCCCTTATATCCAGGAGTGCCCATCAGAGTCCCCTTTATATCCAGGAGAGCCCATCAGAGTCCCCTTTATATCCAGGAGTGCCCATCAGAGTCCTCCTTATGTCCAGGAGTGCCCATCAGAGTACCCCTTTACATACAGTAGTGCCCATCAAAGTCCCCTTTATATTCAGGCGTAGGGATGAACTTCGTGTTCGAATCGAACCCATGTTCGACTCGAACATCGGCTGTTCGATCGTTCGCCGAATTGCGAACGATATGGGCCATTCGCGCCAAATTTGTGTGGCGCGTCACAGCCCATAATTCACTGCGGCATCGCAGTGCATTGCTGGCTGATGATTGGCCAAGCATGCACTATGACCCGCATGCTTGGCCAATCACAGGGCCGTCGGTAGAGAGAGCTGTAATTGGCCAAAGCCAGGGTGGCTTTGGCCAATTATGGCTCAGGGGGTTTAGAACATGCCCCACACTATATAAGGCCGCCTGCACGGCGGCCCTGTGTAGTGTGTTCCGGCGTGCTTAGATAGAGAGAGAGAGACAGTGTCATTTCATTTGAGTTAGCTAGATTAGGCAGGACAGTCAGTGAGTTAGCTGCACTTATAGTGTATTGTGTATATATATGTATCCCAGGTGTTGTACATATATATATATATACACTGTATTCAGTTTAGCTAGATCTGTTCCTGTTATCTTCCTACTGACAGGCAGGCTTGTCTTGTTACAGTATTTACAGCTACCTGAAGAAAATTGCTGGTGTTCTTTTGATCCTATTAGTACCACAGTCAGGCAGCTAGACTATTTACAGTTAGTGTAGTGCGTCCTCCTCACAGTGTTCAGCTAAAGCTACAAGTTAGTGTAGTGCGTCCTGCTCACAGTGTTCAGCTAAAACTACAAGTTAGTGTAGTGAGACCTCTGCACAGTGTTCAGCTAAAGCTACAAGTTAGTGTAGTGCGTCCTGCTCACAGTGTTCAGCTAAAACTACAAGTTAGTGTAGTGCGACCTCTGCACAGTGTTCAGATAAAACTACAAGTTAGTGTAGTGAGACCTCTGCACAGTGTTCAGCTAAAGCTACAAGTTAGTGTAGTGCGTCCTGCTCACAGTGTTCAGCTAAAACTACAAGTTAGTGTAATGAGACCTCTGCACAGTGTTCAGCTAAAGCTACAAGTTAGTGTAGTGCGTCCTGCTCACAGTGTTCAGCTAAAACTACAAGTTAGTGTAGTGCGACCTCTGCACAGTGTTCAGCTAAAGCTACAAGTTAGTGTAGTGAGACCTCTGCACAGTGTTCAGCTAAAGCTACAAGTTAGTGTAGTGCGTCCTCTTCACAGTGTTCAGCTAAACCTACAAGTTATTTTTTTGCGAGCTCTGCACAGTGTTCAGCTAAAGCTACCTGTAGAAGGTTGGTGGTGTTTTCCTGAACCTATCGCTACCGCAGGCAGCTAAATAAGCTACAAGTTATTTTTTGGCGAGCTTTGCACAGTGTTCAGCTAAAGCTACCTGTAGAAGGTTGGTGGTGTTTTCCTGATCCTATCACTACCGCAGGCAGCTAAATAAGCTACAAGTTAGTTTTTTGGGAGCTCTGCACAGTGTTCAGCTAAAGCTACCTGTAGAAGGTTGGTGGTGTTCTCATACTACAGGCAGGCAGTTGATTTTGCTAGCTGCAGTATCAGTACATATATATATATATATATATATATATATATATATATATATATATCCCAGCTTAGTGCAGCTACAGGCCATTAGTATGTCTGGAAGGCCAACAAGGAGAGGCAGACAGTCACAAGCCAATAAAAGAGGGCAAGCAGACTCTGTGTCTAGAGGCAACAGTGCTGGTCGTGGAGACGGTGCATCCTCATCAGCACGTGGCTGTGGGACACTCTTGGCCTTTTTTTCGGCAGCTAGCCGTGTTGAGCCGCAACATGCAGAAGACTTGGTCGAGTGGATGACCAAGCTGTCCTCATCCTCCTAATCCTCTCTCACCCATGCTCAGGGTACTTTGTCTGGCAAAGCAGCGGCCTCTTCCCTCGGCTCAATGTCATCAGTGACTCCTTCCCTAGCCCCACCATGTCCTCCTGAGGAGTCCCTCAAACTGTTTGACCACAGTGTTGGGTACATGCTCCAGGAGGATGCCCAGCGTTTGGAAGGCTCTGATGATGATACTGAGCTAGTTGAAGGCAGTAACGTGAGCACGGACAGAGGGGGTGCCCAAGAAGGACAGCAATCTGGCAGTCATGCTCCCCCTGCTGCAGCATACTGCCAGGTTTGCTCCAGTGATGAGGAGGGAGGGGATTATGAGGTCACTGACACAACGTGGGTGCCTGATAGGAGAGAGGAGGAGGAGGAGGCGGCACATCACCAACGAGGCAGGATTCCCTCCAGGAGCCAGCCTAAGGGCAGCACACTGACTGCATCACATCCCAAAGCTCTGCATGTGCAGGGCGCTGCAGTCTCTGCGCTTTATTCAAAAAGTTCTTTGGTGTGGGCCTTTTTTGAGACGAGTGCATCAGATCGCACTGCTGCTATTTGCAACATCTGTCTCAAGCGTATCTCGCGTGGCCAAAACATCTCCCGCTTGGGCACCACATGCTTGACCAGACATATGTTGACCTGCCATGCAGTTCGTTGGCAAGCGTATTTAAAAGACCCACACCAAAGAACAAGGAGGACCTCTCCTTGCTCCTCATCAGCTGAGATCTCCAACCCCACTATACCTTCAGTCCTCTCTGAGACCTGCACTGAGAGGAATGAAGGTGTAGAATTAGGTGTGTCACAGCCAAGTACTTGTTGGCAATCTGCTTTCGGTACACCGATGTCAGATTGTACCAGGCAAATTTCCCTGCCCCAGCTGCTGCACCACCGAAAGAAGTTCGCTCCCAGCCTTCACATGCCCAGCGGTTGAAAGCTAGCTTGGCAAAATTGCTAGCACTTCAACTGCTGCCTTTTCAGTTGGTAGACTCTGTCCCCTTCCGTGAGTTTGTGGAATGTGCGGTTCCTCAGTGGCAGGTACCCAAACGCCACTTTTTCTCACGAAGGCGATTCCGGCTCTCTACCGGCATGTGGAAGGCAATGTCTTGGCCTCGCTGGACAGGGCGGTCAGCGGTAAGGTGCATATTACCGCTGACTCATGGTCCAGCAGGCATGGACTGGTACGTTGCCTAAGTTTCACCGTGCATTGGGTGACTCTGCTGGCAGCTGGGAAGGATGCAGGACAAGGTGCAGTAGTGTTGGAGGTTGTTCCACCACCACGCCTCCAGCATGCCACTACTAATGATTGTGACACACCTCTCTCCTCCACCCCCTCCTCTTCTTCTTCCTCCATGGCCTCTTCCTGTGCTTTGTCCTCGGAACCAGCGGTGCTCCGTAGCCGTTCAAGGGGCTACGCAAGTACGCAGGCCAAAAGATGCCATGTGGTGGTTGAGCTCGTGTGCTTGGGAGACAGGAGCCACACTGGGGCAGAGGTTCTGTCAGCTCTGCAGCAGCAGGTTCAGAGGTGGTTGACGCCACGCCAACTTAAGGCAGGAATGGTGGTTTGCAACAATGGCACCAACCTCCTCTCTGCCCTTCAACAGGGACAAATGACCCATGTGCCCTGTTTGGCTCACGTCCTTAACTTGGTGGTGCAGCGGTTCTTGGGCAGGTACCCGAGCTTACAGGATGTCCTGAGGCAGGCCAGGAAAGTCCGTGTGCATTTGCGCCGGTCATATAATGCCAGTGCTTGGCTGGCAGACCTCCAAAAGGAGTTTAACCTGCCCAAGAACCGCCTAATCTGTGACATGCCCACCAGGTGGAACTCAACGTTGGCCATGCTGCAGCGGCTGCACACGCAGCAGAGGGCCATCAATGAGTACCTGTGCGACTATGGCACCAGGACAGGGTCAGGGGAGCTTGTTTTTTTTTTCCCCACGCCAGTGGGCCATGATCAGGGATGCATGCACTGTCCTGTCACCATTTGAGGAGGCCACGAGAATGGTGAGCAGTGACAGTGCATGCATCAGCGACACTGTCCCCCTTGTCCACCTGCTGGAGCACATGCTGCGTGGAATAATGGACAGGGCACTTGAGGCAGAACAGAGGCAGGAAGAGGAGGACTTCCTTAGCTCTCAAGGCCCCCTTTATCCAGACAGTGTTCCTGCGTGCCCACCGATCACACAGGAAGAGGACGAGGAGGAGGAGGATTGTGTCAGTATGGAGGTGGAGCCTGGCACTCAGCATCAGCAGCAGTCTTTAAGGGATCAGTCCCAAGAAACACATGGACTTGTACGTGGCTGGGAGGAGGTGGCTGCAGACCATGTCGTCCTTAGTGACCCAGAGGACTCCGGACCGAATGCCTCAGCAAACCTACGCTGCATGGCCTCCCTGATCCTGCAAAGCCTGCGTAAGGATCCTCGTATTCATGGTATCAAGGAGAAGGACCAATACTGGCTGGCAACCCTCCTTGATCCACGTTACAAGGGTAAGGTTGCGGACCTTATCTTGCCATCGCAGAGGGAGCAGAGGATGAAACATCTTCGGGAGGCCTTGCAGAAAGGTCTGTGCAACGCGTTCCCAGAGACTGGGAGGTTACAAACTCCTGTTTCTGGACAACGTGTTGCTGAGGCTTCGGTCAGTCAAAGTAGGAGCGGTGGAGAAGGTGGCCGTCTGACCGATGCGTTCAGACAATTTTTTGGTCCGCAGCCCCAAGGTATGATCGGTTCCAGCAACCATCGCCAGTGTCTGTTTTACATGGTGCAGGAATACCTAGGGGCAAGATCTGACTTGGACACCTTTCCCACCGAAAATCCTCTGGGTTACTGGGTCTTGAGGATGGATCACTGGCTAGAGCTTGCACAGTATGCAATTGAGCTACTGGCCTGTCCTGCATCCAGCGTTCTTTCGGAACGCACATTCAGTGCTGCTGGAGGCTTTGTAACAGATCACAGGGTGCGTCTGTCCACCGACTCGGACGATCGACTGACCTTCATAAAAATGAATCAGTCTTGGATCACCGCCAGCTACCAAGCACCTGATGCTGATGTAAGCGAATAATTTTTTTTGAAATCTCAGATCCCTTCAAAGACTGCCTATGCTGATGCTGAGTGACTATCCTGAGTAATTATCCTCTTCCTCCTCAATGATCACGCTGATAGCTTGTAAGAACATTTTTGGTTCTGGGCGCTAGCACCAGTGCCTAAGGCCCAATTTTTCAGCCCCTGTTTAACAGGGGCGTGTAATTACAATTTTTGATGCAATACTTTGCAGCAGGGCTCATTTCTGCGTTCCAACTAGAGTATCTGTGAGGACTTACAGTGTTGTGGCACCAGCACCAGTGCCTAAGGCCCAATTTTTCAGCCCCTGTTCAACAGGGGCATGTAATTACAATTCTTGATCTAATATTTCACAGCAGGGCCCTGTGAGGGCTTACAGTGTTGTGGTCACAACAACACCTAAGGCCCAAATTTCTGCTGAGTATATAGGGCAGGCCCCTACTTTCAAACATCCAACTTACAAACGACTCCTACTTGCAAACGGAAGGAGACAACAGGAAGTGAGATGAAATCTACCCCTAGGAAGGGAAATTCTCTCCTGTAAGAGTTAATATGGGAAAAACATTTCTCCTTTCCACTGATGCTTTATCACCAATCCTTGTTTCACAAAAAAACCCAAATTTTCAAAAAACATTTGTCATTGGGACAAAAAATGAGGTGAAATCTTGTCAAGAGGAGCACAGACAGCAAAACAAATGTCACAGGGGTGATAACCCTTCCCTATGTTTTCCAAAAAGCTTAAAATAGATTTTTTGGCTGGAACTAAACACGTTAAAAATGTACCAGTTCAAAATTACAAACAGATTCTACTTAACAACAAACCTACAGTCCCTGTCTTGTTTGCACCGCCTGTATACTGCTGTTCAGAGTATATAGGGCCTGGTGGCCCCCCGCCTTTCCTTTTTTTAATTTAGGTGCGGGGTTCCCTTTAATATCCATACTAGACCCAAAGTGCCTGGTAATGGACTGGTGGGTACCCATGCTGTTTGTCTCACTGATTTTCATCCATATTGCCAGGACCCGACATTACATTAAAGCCGCAAGCAGTTTTAAATGACTTTTTTTCCTTTAAAAATGACATTTTGTGCAGGGACTGTTCTAAGCACGGGAAACAAGCGCCACTTTACAGGCATACTATAGACACCCCCCAAGTACGATATTTAAAGGAATATTTCACTTTTTTTTTAAACTTTAAGCATCATTAAAATCACTGCTCCCGAAAAAACTGCCTTTTTTAAAGGTTTTTTTGGCATTGATACATGTCCCCTGGGGCAGGACCCGGGTCCCCAAACCCTTTTTAGGACAATACCATGCAAATTAGCCTTTAAAATGAGCACTTTTGATTTCGAACGTTCGAGTTCCATAGACGTCAATGGGGTTCTAACTGTGCGAATTTTCGGTCCGTTTGCAGGTTCTGGTGCGAACCGAACCGGGGGGGGGGGGTGTTCGGCTCATCCCTATTCAGGAGTGCCCATCAGAGTCCCCCTTATATCCAAAAGTGCTCTTCAGAGCCCCCCACCCTTATATTTAAGAGTGCCCATTAGAGTCCCCCCTTATATCCAGGACTGCTCATCAGGATCCCCTTACATCTAAGAAGTGCCCATCAGAGCCCCCCTTACATAAAAAGGTGCCCCTGTAGAGTTGCCCTTTACATCTAGAAGTGCCCAGCAGAGTCTGCCCTTACAATTATGTGTGCCCATCAGCCCCCCCCTTACATCCAAGAATTACCATCAGAGCCCCTCTTAAAAACAAGGGTGCCCATCAGAGTTGCCCCTTAGATCTAGAAGTGCCCACCAGAACCCCCCTTATATCCAGGACTGCTCATCAGAGCCTCCTTACATTCAGGAGTGCCCATTAGAGCCCCCTTACATTCAGGAGTGCCCATCAGAGCCCCCTTACATTCAGGAGTGCTCATTAGAGCCCCCTTACATTCAGGAGATCCAATTAGAGCCCCCTTACATGCAGAAGTGCCCATCAGGGTCCCCTTTACATCCAAGAACGCCCACCAGAGCCCTCCTTATACACAAGGGTGCTCATCAGAGTTGCCCCTTACATCTAGAAGTGCCCATCAGAACCCACCTTATATCCAGGACTGCTCATCAGAGCCCCCTTACATTCAGGAGTGCCCATCAGAGTCCCCTTATATTCAGGAGTTCCCATCAGAGACCCCTTACATTCAGGAGTTCCCATTAGAGCCCTCTTACATGCAGAAGTGCACATCAGGGTCCCCTTTGCATCCAAGAATGGCCACCAGAGCCCTCCTTACACACAAGGGTGGCCATCAGAGTTGTCCCTTGCATCTAGAAGTGCCCATCAGAGTCTCCACTTACGTCCAGGAGGGCCCAGCAGATTCTGCCCTTACATCCATGTATGCCAAACAGAGCCCCCCTCCCCCCTTAACTTTCAGGGTGCAGAGTAACAGGGAGAAAGCTGTGAGGAAGAGCACACCTGGAAGAAGGAAGTCTGGTCCTCCTGTAAGTTCTGGGGGCAGGAAAATGAGTCATTGGTTGCTAGAATGCTGCCAGCCCTAGCACCCAGCCAGGTTGGAGGGAACGGGGGAAACCTGTGCTGGAGACTGAGGGAGGATTGTATGGGGTTTTTTTTGTTCCCTTTTATATTGGTTGAACTAGATGGACTTGTGTCTTTTTTCAACTAGACTAACTATGTAACTAAGGATCAAGGTTGGCTGGTAGTGGATGTGCCGATCTTCTATTATGATACATAGACTGGCGCGTGCCCTGCCAGCCAGCCGGATAGAATCTTGTAGCCAGCTGGATTTTGCCCTTGGGCTGTAAATTGGAGCCCCTCCAATAAGTCATAGGTAAGGCTGGTCCCCTTCAAAAATGACCTTATTTCTTAGCGCACCTCCCTGCGTGCACAAACTTTGTGGACGCGCCATTGTATGACCTTGTATCCAGAACAATCCGTCATCCTCTTTTCCCAGCCACCAAAATGAACTTGAACTGAAAGAAGATTCCTCTCTATACTAATCTTCCTGAATAAAGTGTGAATGTAAAGATCGGTATAATGGGACCGGGAGATTAGGTGCATTTCAACACTTTGTCAAAGATGGATAGTTCTACTGAATATGTCTAAACTCAGCAATTATATTAGCAGTCTAATAATGAAAAAGAAAATTGGCTTACACTTATTCCCTTTTTTTATTTGCACAATATCTGATTCAGACTTATTCCACTTGTCAAATTAGATCATGGAGTGAAATTGAAAGAAATCATTTTCAAGGTTCTCTTTTCAGGGCTGATATACTAAAGGAGTAATGTACAATCTGGCCTGCGTTCACTTCAAGTACCCAGTCCAGTTCACCAGAATTTAAAAATAATAGAAATTTCTCCCGGAATTTGCTGTTTTATTTGACAAGAACACAGGCTGGAGATGAAATAGCTTTGTTTAGTAAGTTAGTCTTTGAGTAGATGGAAACCTTAACACAATGACATTTAGCTTTCTTTTTTTTATATATATATATTTATTAAATTTTCATATAAAAGTATAACTTTTGTTGAATCAGGAGTAGTCTGCCAGCAAAGGCAACAAAGTAAAAGACATAATACGAGATAGTAAGCAGGATAAAGCTGTGTAGTTTGGAGCCTACAAACATTCATGAGAAAACTACTAACATAGTATCTGGTCCAACAAGAGTAACTAACCGGTGGTTCTGCCAAAGTGGTGGAAGCAGGTGAACATTCCACCCGGAAACTGCTTGCCGACCAGTACACGACTATATATGTCAGCACAATGGCTCGACTGCGCAAATAGGCGTACAGGTACGTCCCCTTTAAGAAGCGGCATTGTGGGCGCGCACGCTCAGTATCTGTGACTGTGCCCGCGGGACCCGCAGACTCGATGTCCACCGGAGGCCCGCGATCGTGTCACGGAGCGGCAGAACGCGGAGATGCCTATGTAAACAAGGCATTTCCCCCTTCTGCCTAGTGACATGACAGAGATCACTGCTCTCTGTCATCGGGAGAAGTGATCGCTGTCATGTCCTAGGTAGCCCAACCCCTCCCACAGTTAGGCCCCTTTCATACTGGGGTGGGAGCGGTGTCGGCTGTAAAACGGCGCTTTTTAGCGACGCTTTACCGTCGTTTTCCGGCGCTATTCAGCTGCTAGCAGGGCATTTTTAACCCCCACTAGTGGCCGAAAAAGGGTTAAATACTGCCCGTAAAGCAGTACTGCCTGTTAAATACTGCCCGTTAAATACTGCCCGTAGCGCGGCTATACGGTCAGCATACAGGCGGTAGCCCGTATGCTGGCGGTATAGCCGCGCTGCCCCATTGATTTCAATGGGCAGGAACGGTGAAGGAGCGGTGTATACACCGCTCCTTCACCGCTCCAAAGATGCTGCTTGCAGGACTTTTTTTCCCGTCCTGCCAGCGCACCGCTCCAGTGTGAAGACACTCGGGGCTTTCACACTGGAGACACAGCAGCGGCTGTTTCAGGGTGTTTTGCATGCGCTATTTTTAGCGCTGTAGCGCCTGCAAAGCGCCCCAGTGTGAAAGGGGCCTTAAAATCACTCCCTAGGACACACTTAACCCCTTGATCGCCCCTTAGTGTTTAACCCCTTCCCTGCCAGTGTCAAAAGTGTCCAATGTGTCCGCCATAATGCCGCAGTCATGATAAAAATCGCAGATCACTGCCATTACTAATAAAAAAAAAAAATTAGTAATAAAAATGCCATAAATCTATCCTCTATTTTGTAGAATCTATAACTTTTGCGCAAACCAATCAATATACGCTTATTCCAATTTTTTTTTTACCAAAAATATGTAGAATACATATCGGCCTAAACTGGGGAAAAAAATTTGTTTTTTTTATATATTTTTGGGGGATATTTATTATAGCAAAAAGTAAAAAACAATGCTTTTTTTCAAAATCGTCGCTCTTTTTTTGTTTATAGCGCAAAAAATAAAAACCGCAGAGGTGATCAAATACCACCAAAAGAAAGCTCTATTTGTGGGGACAAAAGAACATCAATTTTGGTGCAACGTCGCACGACTGCGCAATTGTCAGTTAAAGTGACGCAGTGCCGAATCGCAAAAAGTGCTCTGGTCAGGAAGGGGGTAAATTCTTCCGAGGCTGAAGTGGTTAATAAAGTTATGAAGAAATATCGAACATTTCACATCAAATAATGTACTACTTAATCACATAGATTAGGTGGAATGCCTAGGGGAGGGGATATGAGGGGTTAAGGAGGTGGAGGAGACCTGGATCCTAAGTTTGCCCTATGTATTAGCAAGTTCTGCACACAGGTACCAGTCCGTATAGCGGAAGGGAGTCATGTGAAAAGAGATTTCTTCTGGAGAGAAAGAATGTACCATGAAGTGACGCCATCTTGCAATATTTAGCCTTCTAAAATACTGAGGATCATAAACAATTACTATTTATTTTTTCAGAAAATACTGTTTTCACTTTTTTCATCCTCTGTTACATCTCAGTACTGCTGATCTCATGCAATCTATTTGTAGCTATCTCCTGTCTACATGTGCTCCAGATATGGCTACAGGTCAATGGTAGAACATGCCTGTGCAATAGGCTTCGCTATTCGTTATTACAGGAGCAGTGATTTTAATGATGGTTAGAGTAAAACAATAAAAATGAAAAATTCCTTTAAATATAGTGCCTGGGGGGTCCCCTTAGTCTGCGTGTAAAGTGGCCCATCTGTACCGTGTATAGAACCTGCTGCAGCAAAACTGACATTTATAAAGGAAAAAAATGACATTTAAATTGCCGGTAATACAATACAATACTTGTAAATTCGCGTGTTCATCGACTGCTCGCCCAACTCTAATTGGCAGGGTGACAACACATGAGATTAACTGGGAGACAGGGACAGGACACGAGACTAGTTGTTATTTAACCCCTTTAATACCAGGCACTTCCCCCCCTTCCTGCCCAGGCCAATTTTCAGCTTTCAGCGCTGTCACATTTTGAATGACAATTGCGCAGTCATGAAACACTGTACCTAAATTAAATTTTTATCATTTTTTTGAGACAGATAGAACTTTCTGTTGGTGGTATTTAATCACAACTGTTTTCTTTATTTTTTGCTAAACAAATAAAAACAGATCAAAAATTTTGAAAAAAAAAAGTTTTTCTTAGTTTCTCATATAAAATGTTGCAATAAGTAATTTTTCTTCTTCACTGATGTGCGCTGATGAGACAGCACTTATGGACATTGATAGGCAGCACTGATGGGCACTGATGAGGCTGCACTTATGGGGCACTAATCAGTTATACTGATAGGCACTAATGAGCAGACACTGTTGAGGCATCACAGATGGGTGCTGATAGGCGGCACCGATGGGCTCTGATAAGCTGCACTGATGGGCACTGATAGGGGCACTGATGGGGACTGATTGGGCACTGATAGGGGCACTGATGGGCACTGATTGGGCACTGATAGGGGCACTGATGGGGACTGATTGGGCACTGATAGGGGCACTGATGGGCACTGATTGGGCACTGATAGGGGCAATGATGGGCACTGATTGGGCACTGATAGGGGCACTGATGGGCTCTGATAAGCTGCACTGATGGGCACTGATGGGAACTGATGGAGCTGCACTGATGATCAGGGCACTGATGATCAGTACCCTGACTATCAGTGTAAATAATTTACTGACAGTCTTGCTGGTTAATGACAATCCTTTCCTCACACAGAGACAGCATGGGAGGAACGGACTGCCATAACCGTCCAGTCTGTTTACATTTGAACAGCTGTGATTGGCCCTTTACAATCAAATGATCAAAGGACACATCGGTCACAGAGCGCACTGGATGCACACCCTAAGGAGCACACGTGAGGCAGGGTTATAGGAGGACGTCCATGGATGTCCTCCCAGAACTGGGAGCCTGCATTGTAGCCGTCTTTTGGCTATACCACAGGCGGAAAGAGGTTAAACCAGGAGCATAGGTCCTCTATGGTTTCCTGGGTCACTGGGGAAGCTATCTGGTTGGATGCTGTCCCCACATGTGACTCTGGCAGCCATCTTGGGTCAGGCAGAGCCTAGTTAAGGCCCTAGGTTCAAGATTTGGTGCGCTTTATGCGAGTGGGTAGCACAGGGTAAGCTACCCCATTTGTTAGGGACAGTACTAGTGGTAGGGAAAGGTTCCTAATGAGGAGGGAAAGCAAAGGGTTGCAACTCCTTTGGACATCTTCCCACTTGGGCACAAGACGGCCAGGCCACATTCTGCCCTCTTAACAGATGCTGTCAGTCCAGCTGAAACCTGTTCTCTTCAAGTTGCTGTAAACCATGAGTGTACCCAGTTGGGCAGTCTTCCCTCTGGGTATGTGGTGAACTGTTGCTGCATTCCTTCAATACAAGTTTTCTTTGCACCTGACTGTGTGAAATATTGCCGCCACGCCATGCTGCACCAAACGTAAAAAGCTCTTTATTGCAGAACAGACATGCTATGACATGCATAGTTACATAGTTAGTCAGGTTCAAAAAAGACAAAAGTCCATCTACTTCAACCAAAAAAAAAAAAAATCATACAATCCCATATACACAATCCTTCACCCACAGTTGATCCAGAGGAAGGTGAAAAACCCCAACATAACATGATCCAATTTGCTACAGCAGGGGAAAAAATTCCTTCCTGATCCCCCCGAGAGGCAATCGGATATTCCCTGGATCAACTTTACCTATGAATGTTAGTACCCAGTAATATTATGTACATTTAGGAAAGTATCCAGGCCTTTTTTAAAGCAATCTACTGAGCTGGCCAGAACCACTTCTGGAGGGAGTCTATTCCACATTTTCACAGCTCTTACTGTGAAGAAACCTTTCCGTATTTGGCGATGAAATCTTTTTTCCTCCAGACATGCGCTCACTGCGTGCTCCCAACACACTGACTGAGCTGTCACTGACAGTTATTAATTACGGCTTCTGATCAGGAGCCAGCAGGATGGGCTCACCACTGTGTCCCCTGTGAGAGCCAATCTTGTGGCTTCTTTGTCATCTCTATCAGCACTGTGATTGTCTCTCACAGTCTGAACAGAAGCCATGACTGAGCACTGTCAGTGACAGCTCAGTTGACATGCTGAGAGACCACAGTGAGCACGCTTCCAGCACACAACCTCAGACCGCTGTGAATGCATGTGTGCAGTGGCTGAGCGTTAAAGCCCAGTTCTCCTGCCACCGCACATACACTCACCGGCCACTTTATTAGGTACACCTGTTCAATTGCTTAGTAACACAAATTGCTAATCAGCCAATCACATAGCAGCAACTCAATGCATTTAGGCATGTAGACGTGGTGAGTAGAACTTGCTGAAGTTCAAACTGAGCATCAGAATGGGGAAGAAAGGGGATTTAAGTGACTTTGAACGTGGCCTGGTTGTTGGTGCCAGACGGGCTGGTCTGAGTATTTCAAAAACTGTTGATCTACTGGGATTTTCACACACAACAATCTCTATGGTTTACAGAGAATGGTCCGAAAAAGAGAAAATATCCAGTGAGCGGCAGTTGTGTGGAGGAAAATGCCTTGTTGATGTCAGAGGGGAATGGGCAGACTGGTTTGAGATGATAGAAAGGCAACAGTAACTCAAATAACCGCTCGTTACAAGCAAGGTAAGCAGAATCTCTGAAGGCACAACGCATTGAACCTTGAAGCAGATGGGCTAAAGCAGAAGACCACACCAGGTGCCACTCCTGTCAGCTAAGAACAGGAAACGTAGGCTACAATTCACACAGGCTCACCAAAATCTGATAATAGAAGATTGGAAAAATGTTGCCTGGTCTAATGAGTCTCGCTTTCAGCTGTGACATTCAGATAATAGGGTATTGAATTTGGCGTAAACAACATGAAAGCATGGATCCATCCTGCCTTGTATCAACGGTTCAGGCTGGTGGTGGTGTAATAGTGTGGGATATTTTCTTAGTACCAATTGAGCATTGTTTAAACACCACGGTCTACCTGAGTATTGTTGCTGACCATGTCCATCCCTTTATGACTACCGTGTACCCATCTTCTGATGGCTCCTTCCAGTAGGATAATGCACCATGTCACAAAGTTCAAATCATCTCAAACCAGTTTCTTCAACATGACAATGAGGTCACTGTACTCCAATGGCCTCCACAGTCACCAGATCTCAATTCAATAGAGCACCTTTGGGATGTGGTAGAATGGGAGATTCCCATCATGGATGTGCAGCCGACAAATCTGCAGCAACTGCGTGATGTTATCATGTCACTATGGACCAAAATCTCTGAATGTTTCCAACACCATGTTGAATCTATGGCACTAAGAATGAAGGCAGTTCTCAGCAAAAGGGGGTCCAACCCGGTACTAGCAAGGTGTACCTAATAAAGTGGCTGGTGAGTGTATGTGCATGGGCAACAAGAGGTTTAAGAAAATTCAAAAATATATCTGTTTCTATAGGTAAACATATCTAAATAAAAAGCATTATTGTACTTACAGTATCTCACAAAAGTGAGTACACCCCTCACATTATGTAAACATTTTATTGGATCTTTTCATGTGACAACACTGAAGAAATGACACTTTGCTACGATGTAAAGTAATGAGTGTACAGCTTGTATAACAGGGTAAATTTGCTGTCCCCTCAAAATAACTCAACACACAGCCATTAATGTCTAAACCGCTGGCAACAAAAGTAAGTACACCCCTAAGTGAAAATGTCCAAATTGGGCCCGATTAGCCATTTTCCCTCCCTGGTGTCATGTGACTTGTTAGTGTTACAAGGTCTCAGGTGTGAACAGGGAGCCGGTATGTTAAATTAGGTGTTATCGCTCTCACTCTCTCATACTGGTCACTGGAAGTTCAACATGGCACCTCATGGCAAAGAACTCTCTGAGGATCTGGAAAAAAAGGTTGCTGCTCTACATAAAGATGGCCTAGGCTATAAGAAGATTGGCAAGACCCTGAAACTGAGCTGCAGCACGGTGGCCAAGACCATACAGCGGTATAACAGGACAGGTTCCACTCAGAACAGGCACTCAAGAAGTTGAGTGCACGTGCTCAGCATCATATCCAGAGGTTGTCTTTGGGAAATAGACGTATGAGTGCTGCCAGCATTGCTGCAGAGGTTGAAGGGGTGGGGGGTCAGCCTGTCAGTGCTCAGACCATACGCCGCACACTGCATCAAATTGGTCTGCATGGTTGTCATCCCAGAAGGAAGCCTCTTCTAAAGATGATGCACAAGAAAACCCGCAAACAGTTTGCTGAAGACAAGCAGACTAAGGACATGGATTACTGGAACCATGTCCTGTGGTCTGATGAGACCAAGATAAACTTATTTGGTTCAGATGGTGTCAAGCGTGTGGCGGCAACCAGGTGAGGAGCACAAAGACAAGTGTGTCTTGCCTACAGTCAAGCATGGTGGTGGGAGTGTCATGGTCTGGGGCTACATGAGTTCTGCCGGCACTGGGGAGCTACAATTCATTGAGGGAACCAGGAATGCCAACATGTCCTGTGACATACTGAAGCAGAGCATGATCCCCTCCTTTCAGAGACTGGGCCGCAGGGCAGTAATCCAACATGATAACAGCCCCAAACACACCTCCAAGATGACCACTGCCTTGCTAAAGAAGCTGAAGGTAAAGGTGATGGACTGGCCAAGCATGTCTCCAGACCTAAACTCTATTGAGCATCTGTGGGGCATCCTCAAATGGAAGGTGGAGGAGCGCAAGGTCTCTAACATCCACCAGCTCCATGATGAAGGAGTGGAAGAGGACTCCAGTGACAACCTGTGAAGCTCTGGTGAACTCCATGCCCAAGAGGGTTAAGGCAGTGCTGGAAAATAATGGAGGCCACACAAAATATTGTCACTTTAAACCCAATTTGGATATTTTCACTTAGGGGTGTACTCACTTTTGTTGCCAGCGGTTTAGACATTATTGGCTGTGTGTTGAGTTATTTTGAGGGGACAGCAAATTTACACTGTTATACAAGCTGTACACTCACTACTTTACATTGTAGCAAAGTGTCATTTCTTCAGTGTTGTCACATGAAAAGATAGAAGAAAATATTTACAAAAATGTGAGGGGTGTACTCACTTTTGTGAGATACTGTATTTTTGTTTTTTTTTGCTCTTGTGCGTCGTTGACCATACACAGCACAAGCCAAATACCAGCACATCTCGTTAATAATGGACAAGGGTCCTTCAGCTGATTGCGTACTGTATAAAATAACAATTTCTTTGGATCAGGAATGCAGATGGCACTATACCATTATGATTTCTTTGTTTCATTTTCAAGGACTTGGGCTCTGTCATCGGCCTCCTGCCACTGCTGGAATCATACTGATGCAGTTGGTAAGCATAAGGCATTGTTATACAGTCTAAGGTCACAGACAGCAGACAGGATTTTCCCCACCCGAACTTTATTACGAGAAGCCACAACGGGTATTAAGGCCAAAATATGTCCCAGCTGAATTGGATCCAGTTAGCAATACCGGTTGCAATAAAATTTCATTGCTACAATGTTCCATGCTGTTCATATTTGCATATTAGTTTCGGGTAGTTAGAATTTAATCGCCATCCTGCGTCTTGAGCAACGAAAAAATAATAGTTTTAAAACAGAGGATCGTTTTTGTGGCAGATTCCCAAACATAACAAATTTTAAAGAAATGAATAAGAAGGATTGCCGCTGGACTCCGACAGAGACACTCAATGAGGGAGATTTACTAAAACTGCAGCACTCACAATCTGGTGCAGCTCTGCATAGAAACCAATCATCTTCTAACTTCAGCTTGTTCAATTAAAGTGTTACTAAACCCGCAACAGTAAAATCAGTCTGTATATGAAGTAATGCATGCTTGTTATACTCACTGTGCAACCTAAGGGGTTAATCCTCTGCAATGAGTAAAAAGGCTGTTTGATCCTGTTTTCTCTGATTCTCCCCTTTTTCCACAGTCCCCGATCCATCTCCTGATAGAACAGAGCCTTGGGGGCGCTCTGCACATGCTCAGTTTGGTGTGTATTGCTAGAGAGTTTTTTTGGGGGGGGGGGCTGCATGTGATCAGTAGGGCTGCTGTTTGAAATCACGGGGCCCCATGCAGCCAAACTGACAGGGACCTAGGCCAAAAATGACAGGACATAGATTTACAAAGCTCCCAACTGTCCCTGATTTGGAGGGACTGTTCCTGATTTGGAGCAATGTCCCTCTGTCCCTCTTTCCTCCTCATTTGTTCCTCATTTTGGTCTGATCCCTATAATTGTATATAAAATGCACTTTTTATTTTTCAAAAAGTGTTTCTCAGTGCTAAACCTTTCATCTAAATTCAAAATTGCTGCATTTGTAAATGTTAAAAGCCAATACAAAGGAATAAACGTGGCAAAAAAAGTCCTTGTGGATTTGATGAACTTTTTTGGGGTTAATTCTCCTTTAAGGGGGTGTGTCAGGGGGGCGTGTCCTATGCCTACATACGTTTGCAAGTTGGTCCTCATTCCCATCTCAAAATGTTGGGAGATATGGATTTATCAGTCCCTTTTTCTGGAGCCTCAGCTGCACAGATGAATGAATAGGAAGCACTCTGAGGCTTCCTGCTCATTCACAAACTGAAGCATAGTAAACTATACTTCAGTGACAAATGGACACAGGATTGACTGGTACCGATTGCTCACTGTGTTCATTCAGGAATGGAAGGGACCAGTAAATTTACATATTTACCAGCCCCTTCCCCCACTCTCCATCCTGAAACATCCCCCTGTGTGTCCACAGCTGCTGTCAGCAGGAGAGGAGGATGCTGGTGTAGCACTAACTCACGGTGGAGCTGCTGGTTTAAGCGGGTCTGTTACCTTCACTTTGCTTCCCTCTGTTTCACCGACACCGGGTCTAGGGGTTCTGTTGAGTTGACTGCTGGCGACGCACGCACCAACACTGGAGTATGTTTTCAATGCTTTATTAAACAGTCAAACTTTAGGAAGTAGCAGGAAAGAGGTGGAAAAGGAAACCTTCAGGAGAAACTCAAATATCTTCTTCTAATATCTTAGCAACAAATGTCCTGATAGAATTCAGATAATTATGTGGAATGCGCTCCCCTCATGGGACACACTTCTTGCTCGTCTGGATAGGCCTCTCTCACCGGTCCAGCAGCCAGTACTCAGCACGAATCTAAAGTCTCTGCCACAGACTTATTTTGGGGGGTAAATCTGCACGATCCTCTGCCACAGGATGTATCAGATCTGCAGTGAACAGTCAGTCACAGTGCCTGAACCTTTAAGCTGAACACTATGCTGTATAGTTACTTCTTTTGGATACGTCCTGTAGCCGAGTCACCAGGCCCCTCTATAGACAGCACACTGCGTGATCTCTCCAAGAAGGGTCCTCCCCTGGGATCTCCTCGGCTGTCTAGCTTCGTCACACAGGACCGACAGCTCAGGACCATTCCTCGGCCGCGGTGGTAGGCCCCAGACAAGCCCCTGGACCCACCCCTGCGCCGCTGTATCATGGGCCTCCCGATCGGAGGACCACTAGGTAGCTCCTTAACGCATACCTGTCTGCCAGGAGGGCCAGCAGGTGGCTGTAAAACGACCTTAGAACATGGCGTCTGTCCCATAAATACCCTCGCCCAGAATGCAACTCGGAGGACCACCTCCGAGTCAGAGGAGCATCCATACACTTCGACACGTTGCCCTTCCAACACTGACCAATGGTAACAGCGACACCCACCGGTCAGCACAGAAGCACACACAACGTCAGCCAAGCTGGAACAGAGGCAAACTTTTAACCTTCCTAACACACAATTTACTGAATTTACCTAATCTGCGGTAGATTGTAAATCTACCAGCGCTACACTGGGAACGCTTTGGAGGAAAGAGGTACACAGAGGGGGTCCTGGACAGCAGATTGAAGGGGTGCATGTGCTAGAACCAACCCCCTCCCCCCTCCATGCAGTACAGCCAGAGGGAGTAAGAAGAGAGAATCTGGCAGCACTGTGCAGGGAGGCAGAAGAGGATCGGTGTCTGCAATAAGACAATACAGCCAGACCACTTGCTCAGCAAATGCCTGGGCCCCACTTTTGAACTGATGGGGTCTGGGCCCAGTACAGGAGGGCTGGCTGTACTGCCTTATCAGCAGCCCTAGTAATCAGCACAGCAGCACTGTCCAGAAAGAGGGTCAGGGGTCCTGCAAGATCATAAGACAGTCATAGTAGAATGAAAACTCCTACTACAAACACTGAGAGAAGTCACATGACTGCTATATACTGCTGATGAGAAAAGGTATTTAGCAGTTTATATTTACTATAATAATTGCACTTCCATGTTCTGTGTACTGTGGCGGACCAGATACATAGCTCCCAACTGTCCCTGATTTCGAGGGACTGTCCCTGATTTGGAGCAATGTCTTTCTGTCCCTCTTTCCTCTTCATTTGTCCCTAATTTTGGTCTGATCTATATAGTTGTATATCAAATGCACTTTTTATCTTTCAAAAAGTATTTCCCAGTGCTAAAACTTTCATCCAAATTCCAAATTGCTGCATTTGTAAATTTTAAAAGCCAATATACAGGAATAGTAGTGGTTAAAAAAGCCCTTGTGGGTTTAATTAACCTTTTTTTGGGGGGTTCATTCTCCTTTAAGGGGGTGTAGCAGGGGGCGTGTCCTATGCCTACATACGTTTGCTAGTAGGCGTCCCTCATTCCCATCTCAAAATGTTGGGAGGTATGCAGATATAGTGAATGCAGGGTCCTGGGTTAAGTAACACTTTGACAAGCGTTGACAATAAAACCTAGAAGCTGATTGGTTACTATGCAGAGCTGCACCAGATTCTGTGTGCACCAGTTTTCATAAATCTCCCCCAATGAGTCAGAATAGGCTTCCTAAAGTGAACTTTAAAAAAGCTCCATCTTATCAGTATAAAGCAGTCCTTGAAATCAAGTCCAGAGGCTGGAGATGATGTCATCAGTCTGCTGCAGGCAGAAGGAAGCATTCCCTCAGTCTCCTCTCCACGATTACGTAGACTGTACATTGACACTTTGTAGAAAAATCACAAGGTGGGAAGCTGCAATAGGGGGCTGATTGGTGTCAGACATTTGTAAACAAGATTTACATCATTGTGCCACCTCTAAGCCTGAATCTCAGTCAAGGAAGTGATGCTGACCCTGAATGGTGCCTAAAAAAAGATGGTTCTGTCCTCTGGGGGGAAAAAGAACAAATGATGGCATTGTCGGGGGGGGGGGGGTATGGTAATCCCTGAAATAAATACCTGGAAGAGGTAAATTTATTATTTAACATACATGCACTTTAAGCCCAAATCCTGCCAAAACCAATTATTTTGGTTTGGTTAAAGCAGTTTGGAGGAGGGAAAATCGTGATATTCATCTGCACCTCCTCCCATTACAGAACACCTTGCGTTCACTGAAATGAATGCCGCCTGTAATAACCACTTCACCTCTGGAAGATTTTACCCCCCTTCATGACCAGAGCATTTTTTTGCTGGTATCAGCACTGCGCTACTTTAACTGGCAATTGTGCGGTTATACAAATGCTGTACCCAAATGAAATGTATGCCATTTTTTTTTTTTTCACACAAATAGAACTTTCTTTTGGTGGTATTTGATCTCCGCTGAGTCTAAAAAAGACAGAGAATTTTATTTTTTTTAAAACAATATTTTTAACTTTCTGCTATAAAACACATTGAATACAAATAAAAATCAAATGTATTCATAAATTTAGGCCAAAATGTATTTTGCTATACGTCTTTGAATCCCAGTAAGTGTATATAGATTGGTTTCCGTCTACAAACGCTGATATACTGTATATATTGGAATTTTCATCTATTTTTTTTTTTTTACTATTAATGGCGGTGATCAGTGACTTATAATGGGACTGTGATAGTGCGGCAGACAATCTGACGCTAACTGACACTAGGTGGGAACTGACCAACTGGCATTGACATCACTGACACTGTACTAATGACACTGAATTCGAAGAGGTTAACATTTCCAGTCAATCAAGGGGTTAACTGTGTGCCACACACTTGTTACAATGTGTTATATGTGCTTTGCAGGGAGAAAAAAAAACAGCCACGTTGTTGTTTCCTGTGCTCTGTGGGCGGCCAGGAGTAAACAGACTCCGCTGTCCGTTTACATCGACTACCTCCGTTTCGATCCACCTAAACAGAAGAGGACAGATCCCATACCTCCCAACTGTCCCTGATTTCGAGGGACTGTCCCTGATTTGGAGCAATGTCCCTCTGTTGCTCATTCCTCCTTATTTGTCCCTCATTTTGGTCTGATCTATATAAATGTATATAAAATGCACTTTTTATCTATCAAAAACTGTTTTCCAGCACTAAACCTGTCATCTGATTTCTAAATTGCTGCATTTGTAATTTCCAAAAGCCAATATAAAGGAATAGTAGTGGTACAATTCTCCTTCAAGGGGGCGTGGCAAAAGGTGTGTCCTATGCCTGCCTACTTTTGCTGATAGGTGTCCCTCATTCCCATCTCAGAAAGTTGGGAGGTATGCAGATCCCTTTCTGTTATTTCTACCGGACCTAATCGGACCCATAGGTAGGCGGGTGTAAACGGATACAAGCCTGTACAAGACCTGCCTGTCTATAGAAATGCATGGACCTTCCGATCTGGTCTGCCTGAAAAACTGAGAGGCGGACCTGATTGGTTCAGTCGTGTGATAGGGGCCTAATACTGACCTCCAGGCTTACCTTCAGTATTGCACAATTTGAAAAGAAAGCAACAAAATCATAACTCCAAAAAATATAATATAATATCACCAGTTTTATTACAATATAAACATTGTTAAAAACAACACATTCACAGTATTGATTATAAAACTATCACAGAATATCCATGCGGCTTGAGTGTATGTGCAGTGACTTCAGCTCTACATGTTTCACCAAAACTTTGTCTTCCTCAGGAGACTTATGACTAGGGATGAGCCGCACACCCCCCCTGTTCGGTTCGTAACAGAACTTGCGAACAGGCAAAAAATTTGTACGAGCACGAGAACACCGTTAAAATCTATGGGACAGGAACGTGAACAATCAAAAGGGCTCATTTTAAAGGCTTATATGCAAGTTATTGCCATAAAAAGTGTTTGGGGGCCTGGGTCCTGCCCAGGGGACATGGATCAATGCAAAAAAAAAAGTTTTAAAAAGGGATGTTTTTTCAGGAGCAATGATTTTAATAATGCTTAAATTGAAACAATAAAAATGAAATATTCCTTTAAATATCGTCCCTGGTGGGTGTCTATAGTATGCCTGTAAAGTGGCGCAGCTTTCCTGTGTTTAGACCAGTAGCGCAGCAAAATGACATTTCTAAAGGGAAAAATGTAATTTAAACCTACTCATGGCTGTAATGAATTGTCGGGTCTCAGCAATATAGATAAAAATCATTGAAAAAAAAAAAAAAACTTTATGGGTTCCCCCCCATCCCCCAGTCCATTACCAGGCCCTTCAGGTCTGGTATGAATATTAGGGGGAAACCTGCGCCAAATTTCTTTTAAAAATGGCGTAGATTTCCCCCCCCCAAAATCCATGCCAGACCCTTATCTGAGCACGCAACCTGGCAGGCCACAGTAAAAGGGGGGGGACGAGAGAGCAGCACCCCCTCCTGAACCATACCAGGCCACATGCCCTCAACATGGGGAGGATTCTTTGGGGTCCACCCCAAAACGCCTTGTCCCCATGTTGATGGGGACAAGGGACTCATCCTCACAACCCTTGCCCGTTGGTTGTGGGGGTCTGCAGGTGGGGGGCTTATCGGAATCTGGAAGACCTCTTTAACAAGGGGACCCCCCAGATCCCACCCCCCCATGTGAATGGGTATGGGGTACATTGTACCCCTACTTATTCACCAAAAAAAAGTGTCAAAATGTTTAAAATGACAGTAGACAATTTGGGACAAGTCCTTTATTCAAAAAATAAAAAATAAAAACTGTCCAGCAATGTCCATTCATCTTCGATCACAGCGTCCGACGACCCAAAAAAAAAAAAGAAACAGAAAAAACTCTGCCTCTGTGGGAGGCTCCCGCTGACTGAAGCCTCTTCACGATGACAGCTGTTATATAGCTAAGGGCGGGGTTATCCGGTGACGTAAACTCATGGAGGCAGAGTTTTTTTTTTTATCGGGTCGTCAGACGCTGTGATCGAAGACGAATGGACATCGCGGGACAGTTTTTTTTTTTGTGTGTTTTTTTTTAATAAAGGACTTGTCCCAAATTGTCTACTGTCATATTTAACGTTTTGACACTTTTTTTGGTAAATGAGTAGGGGTACATTCACATGGGGGGGGCAGGATCTGGAGGTCCCCTTGTTTTTTCTTTAATAAATGTTTATTGAAGAATAATAACAGAAATATGAAAAGACAAAATAAACACGTAGCATATGATAGACAATCTTATAAACGAAACAGATAAGTTTCAAAGAGCACAAAAACTCGTCATGAAGCAATAATCAGAGAAGTGCCATTGTAAGTACAAAAAGGATTGAACAAACAGGTATAGCCAAAGACTAAACAGAGGCTTAAGACATATATGAACATAAAAATCAATCTAGAAATTAAGATTGTAGCTAAATAAGGCAAGTAATTGAAAGAAAAAAGTAAAGAATTAAAGGGAAAACAAGGAGAGAGGTAGAATGATGATGAAAGAGAGGTAGAAAGGAAGAATAGGGAGTAGGAATGGGAGCGGGAATGAAGCATGGGAACAGGGAGGGGGGAGGGGGGGGGGTGGCATGCATGTCGACATATTTTAAGATATAAATACCATTTGGAATGATATTATGTGAAAGGAGGATAATTCACAATCTGAAAAAGAGGAATCTCTGAAAATAGATCAAAAGAGTCCTAAGCAATGATTAAGAAGGTAAGCTCATATGGGTTGTGTTATAATTTCTTTGTAGTGGGAGGAGGATGTGAACTCTGTCCAGGGTGTCCATGTAAAGGTGTGTCTCTGGGAAGTACCTCTGATACTGTGAGTTATATCCTCTAGGTGATGAACCTCTGAGACCTTATGCAACCAATTTTTTATAGACGGGATTGTGGGTTGACCCCAAAGTGTGGGGATTAGAGCCTTGGCAGTATTCAACAGATGAGGTATGAGTGAACATTTGTATGTACCTATGGATTCCTTAGTAGCATGGAAAAGGACAATCCAATGATCATGAGGGAGATTGATATCTGTAATCAGTCTTATGAGATTAAGAACATTGGTCCAGAAAGGACGAATGATCGGGCAGTGCCACCAAATATGAGTGTGTGTAGCTTCGTTCCCACAACTCCTCCAACACAAAGGGGAGCTGTCAGGGAACATTTGATGCATTTTGACTGGGGTATAGTGCCATCTGGAAAGAAGTTTGTAATTGACTTCTGCCATTTTTGAAGCAGGTGAGGAGACATGAGCAAGTTTTAGGATTTTATCTTTCAAAGTGTTTGTTATGGGGGAGTCTAAATCTAATTCCCATTTAGCCAGGAAGTGCGGGTAAATAGGGTTGTTAAGAGCCTTGTAAAACAGAGAGATGCCATGTAGGGGGGGGGTCCTTTGGGTGGAATATTTCTTCTATGCTATTTAGATCCTGTAAACCTCGTAACGGATGAGGGAAAGAATGTAGAAAGCGTTGTAGTTGGTGATATCTCCACTTATCCAAAAATGTGATATGTTTAGTGCTAAGAATCCCGGAAAGAGGTTTAATTGTGTTGGCATGTATAACGTGATGTAGCAGTAGAGGTCCTCCTGAGGCCCATGATTTAAATCCTGGGTCCAATAAACCTGGTAGGAAATAATGGTAATTAAGGAGAGGCATCAAGGGGGAGTCATAGTTCCAGGAAAATTTCCTGCATATGGCATCCCATATATCCAGTGAGGACGTGGTAAGTGCTGAGACAGTGTGTGTTATGTTCCTATGAGCTTGGGGTATCCAGGGGACAACAGAGAGGTCGGCTCCACTCAGGGAGTATTCTAATTGTACCCATAATTTTAAATTAACCGCGTATTTCCAATCCACCATTCTAGATAATATGACAGCATGATAATAGGTCTTTAAGTTTGGGAGTGTCAGTCCCCCAGAGCATTTGGAGCGAAAAAGAACGTCTCTGGATATTCTGCTGTGGCTGTTCCCCCAAACAAAGCGGAAAATCATTGCCTGCAGGATAGTAAAGAACCCCACAGGAACACCTAGTGGGATCATTTGAAAAATAAACAATATGCGGGGGAGAATGTTAATTTTATGATGTTTATTTTCCCCAACCATGAGTGGGATAGATTAGTCCATTTTCTTAGCTCCTCTCTGATGCTGTTTAACAGTGGGATGTAGTTATATTTGAAAAGAGAGTGCAGTTTAGGTGTGAGGTATATACCCAAATATTTCATGTGAGTTTGTTCCCATCTGAACGGAAAGAGGGGTTTCAAAGAGGTCACTTCTGACCTGGGGAGGCTAATGTTCAGGATTTCAGATTTGGAGAGGTTTATTTTGAAATTTGATATTGTTTGGAAGGTAGAAAATGCTGACATTAAGTTGGGTAGAGAGATGCATGGTTGTTGAATAAAGAAAAGTATGTCGTCGGTGTAGGCGGCGTATTTATGAGTTCTGTCTCCTACTTGGATGCCACGTATATTGGTATTGCGTTTAATTGTGGCTAGGAATGGTTCTAAAGTGATAGCAAAGAGGAGGGGGGAAAGAGGACAGCCCTGCCTAGTGCCATTATGTAAGGTGAAGGGATCGCTTAGTGAGCCGTTTATGTGGATTTGCGCAGAAGGGGCAGAGCATAGTGAAGAAATGCAATGATACATCTTCGGGCCTAATCCAAAATGACGTAAGGTCATCTTAAGATAGTCCCAGTCCACCCTATTGAATACTTTTTCAGCGTCAGTAGAAAGGAGTAGGGTGGGCTGGGCACATCTTTGAACATACTGGATTAGGGAAATTGTCCGTAGAGAATTGTCTTTAGCCTCTCTATGTGGTATGAAACCTGTCTGATCTGCCGAGATCCAACTAGGTATTAAGGGGAGTATGCGGTTAGCCATTACCTTGGCAAATAGTTTAATGTCCGTGTTTATTGGTCTGTAGCTGCTGCATAGGGTGGGATCTTTACTGGGTTTAGGTATAACAGTGATATGAGCTGAAAGGGATTCTGGGCGCAGGCCTGAAGATTGGGAAATTGAATTAGCGTAGGCTGTGAGACGAGGGAGTAAGATATCCTGAAATGTCTTGTAATAAAGCATAGTGAACCCCTCAGGGCCAGGAGCTTTACGTGAAGGGGAGGATTTTAAAGCGGACTGAAATTCTTCAATCGAAAAATCCTTTTCCAATTCCTTAAGGGCTGACCTAGATAATTTAGGGAGGTTCGCTGCCCTCAAATAGGAGAGGATTTCACAAGCGCCTCTCTGATGGGGGCAAAGGAGCTAAAACATTTGTAACATTATTAAGATCTGCATAAAATTCCCTAAAGGCTTTGGCAATGTGTGGGGTTGCATGTACCAGTTCCCCCGTTGGAAGTTTAATTTTAGGGATAAATGACTTTGTTTGTTTCGCCTTAAGGGATCTAGCAAGTAATTTGCTCGGCTTATTGCCCCACTCGTAGAATTTTTGTGATATGCGGTGAAATTTCTTCTTAGTGTCTAAATCTAGGAGGTGTTTTAGTTCTTCATGTTTAATGCGTGAGGGCTTTGAGGTACGTGCTATGGAGTGAGAGTTTATGTTGTTTATCAAGGTCAGTTATTTGTTGCAGTACCTGTGCAATTTGATGACCATGCTCCCTTTTTTTCCTGGCACCGAGCTCAATTAATCGTCCCCATATAGTTGCCTTATGAGCTTCCAAAACAGTAGATGGGGAAGCCACAGAGGGTGTGTTCTCTTTAAAGTAATGCTTCAGGTGAGTGGCTACCATGGAGACTTCAGTTTGGTTAGAGAGGAGTGATTCGTTAAGTTTCCAGTTATTGGTGCTTCGAGGTAAGGTGGGCATGGTCATGCGCATCGTCACAGGTGCATGATCGGATAAGGTTGCTGTTCCTATATGGGCAGATTTGAGGAGAGGGAGGTGGAAGTGATCTAAAAATATATTATCTATTCTAGAGTACGACAGGTGTGTCGCAGAGAAGTGTGAGTAGTCTTTATCTTTAGGGTGGAGCAGGCACCAGACATCTATTAGTTGATGATCTAAGAGCCTTTTTTAACAAAAGCTATACGTTTAAATGAAATGTCAGAGCGGCCCTGGGACGTATCCATTGTAGGATCGGGGCATGTTTATGTCCCCTGCGAGGACAATGATACCTTTGGCAAATTGTGATAGTTTAGTGAGGGTTTGCGAAAGAAAGGTTGGTTGATTCTGGTTTGGGGAGTATAAATTTGCAAACGTACATTGGGTGTTGCCTATAAAGCTCTTAAGGAAGAGAAAACGATCATAGTCATCTGTAAGCATTTCCGTTAGGCGAAAAGATACCCTACTGCTGAAACCAATGGCAACACCCTTAGCCTTGTTAGTGTCAGAGAGACTTTAGTACCACTGCGGAAAGTGGGGTGAGGTCAATCTGACCGGTGTGGTGTGAGTTAAATGTGTTTCCTGAAGAAAGGCAATAGAACAAGCATTGTGCCTTAGCTCACGCATTACTTGGTGTCGTTTAGCAGCGACATTAAGGCCTCGGACGTTATATGAAGTAATTGTTAGAGTTGCCATTGGCACAGCAGAGAGGGATTCCCTAGCCTATACTTCCACGCATGCCAACATGGAGGGGGGAGAGAGAGAGGGATGGGGAAAAAAAGTTTGAGGGAGTAGAAGAAAGGAGAAAAAACATATAGAGAAAACATACATATGTATTAAAACAAATATGGGAAACACAAGAAAGACACGCAGAAATCTGCAGTGGTCCCTGAGGGGAGAGAAAGAACGGGCAGCCATCCAGAACTCGAGAGAGTCCAGGTAAAAGACCAAGTGGGCCACTCGATCTTACCAGCCCCAAAAGGAAGGGGGGTGGAGGATGCACCGAGGTGAAAGAGCGAAGGATTAATGTGCCCCACCAGCATTCGGCCTGTTAGGAAAATACATTGTAATTACATGGAATGAGCTCCAGCAAAAAATTTAACCCTGTAAGAAAAAGTTTGCAACTGAACCGTTCAGATCCAAAAACAATAAGAGGAAAAACTAAAATTGGACCATGGGATACCCAAAAGTAAAAATGAGTGTCGGGTCTATATCCTCTAAGGGAATAAGGCTAAAAAAGAGTTCAAAGAGTCTGACCAGAGCATATCAAGCATTGAAAAAATGGATATCGGTATTCACATAAAAAAAAAAAAATAAAAGGAAAAACCAAGATGAGTAGAGAAAGGCATATTTCTGCCATGCTTCTGTGCGGATCTGGGGATTATCGTGCACCTTTTCTTTGAGTTTTCCGCCATGGAGGGTCCAAGGGGTTTGAAAATTTTGGAATGTGGTTTTGCCAGCCCGAGAGCTCAACAGGCGAAAGATTGAGATCTTGAAGAAAGGTAGAGAGTTCCTCTGGGAAGCGAAGTGTTTGAGAACGGCCATTTTTGGTGGCTATCAAGCAAGCTGGAAAACCCCATCTGTATGTGATCCCATCTGTGCGTAAGTGTTCAAGGAGCGGTTTTAGGGCTCTGCGGCGATCAAGGGTTTCCTTGGACATATCAGGGAAAATGTTAATGACTGCTCCGTCAAAGTCAATGTTAGGAGTGATGGCGTTTTTATCCTCAAAATAGTGCAAACGCCAAATGACATCTCTGGGTTGGTCTGAATTAGCATTACAAGGTCGCAGTGCACGATGAATCGCAGTGGGTCAGTGACAGGGTTTCCCAGAATTTTGTTGAGAATTCCACAGATCGATGGCTCTAGGTCAGGGGTCTCAAACTGGCGGCCCTCCAGCTGTTGCGAAACTACAAGTCCCATGAGGTATTGCAAGGCTGACAGTTACAAGCATGACTCCCACAGGCAGAGGCGTAATGGAACTTGTAGTTCCGCAACAGCTGGAGGGCCACCAGTTTGAGACCCCTGCTCTAGGTCATTGTCTCTAGTTGCTTCTGGTAGACCTCTGATACGTAGGTTATTCCTACGGTTACGGTTCTCGAGATCTTCGAGTTTGTAGAGAGAGGCACGATGAGCAAAGGCAAGCTGGGTAGCAGTCTCCTGTAACTCTTTTATGGCTGTTGCTTGGGAGTCCTGACGCTGCTCCGTCTCCTCAACTCTAGCTAAGAGGTGGGACATGTCAGTTCTCACGGCGGTAATTTCTTTCTTGATGGATTTCTCCAAACTGTGAAACATACCAGCAAGTTCTTTTTTAAGACCACTAATCAACAATGTCATTTCTGAGCCAGCGGGGGATCCGGGGTCCTCCATGAGGTCTGAGCAGTGAGATGAAGCAGGTTAACTTTCCCTCACTGAGGCAGCATGGGGGAGGGAGAAATACTCTGTCTTGAAGTTCTGGCTTGTCCACTGCATGTGCCAGCTAAATATTGCTGAATAGAGCCATAGCCAACTGAATGAGACTTCAAACCCTTTCCGGATCTTTTGCCTATTGTGGAACTGGTTTTAGGTGTCCAGGCGGGCATAGCTGGAGCTGTAAGGCCAGTAGCTGGGAAGGGCTCCTCACGTTCACATCAGTTCACATGCACAAAGAGGGCAGTAATTCTATTACTGAATATGATAGGCAAATACAAATGAGTCCCCTTTAATTACTGTGTGATAATGTTGTAAGCCATAGAATGCATAAGTTCTGGAGGGGAGGGGGGCGTGATGCTAATAGAGTAAAGCAAAGAAATGAAATCTGGTGTATTAGGAGTAGCAAGATGGCCGCCTACTTCCAGGACTAGGCAGAAGCCGCGGACTTTCCTACTAGGGACAGCTGGCTGGATAGACTCCACTCCCCGCAGGACACAAAGCTCCCTCCGCAGGCTCCGATTTCAGGGCCCCGATGCTACAGCGGGTAAGAGTCACTGCAGTGTGCAGGGATACAGGGGGGGCTGCTACTCACTGCGTCCCAGGGGCAAGGAAGATCAGACCAGCAGGCCTCAAGATGGCGTCGGGCCGCGGCGCTCCGGAGCAGGGAAACAAGGATCCTGGGCAGTTTATCACAGCTGTCTCCCCGATCCTGTGGCTCCAACAGCACGGCAGTCAGCCAGTCCCAGGGACACATCCACAGACTTCCTGGAACACCAAGACAGCGGGCAGAGGGCTCAGACCGGGTGACAGGCCCCAAGGTGGCGCCGGGCGCCTGTAGTGTTAGTTGGTTTGTAGGCCCAGATCGATATTAAGTGGCCAGATCCAGGGAAGACCCCTCCAGGGGTATAGCAGGAAGGTCCAGGAGGCAAAGGGAGTGCGATGGAGATTCGCCAAGTAGTGTTAGGGCTGGGATGGCAATGGATTTGTTTTGCCTGTGTGGAGCACAGCTTCCACACGTCCTCCTCGGTGTGCATCCAGACACGCCCCCTGGAGGTCCCCTTGTTAAAGGGAGTTTCTAGATTCCAATAAGCCCCCCATACGCAGACCCCCTCAACCACCGGGCAAGGGTTGTGGGGATGAGGCCCTTGTCCCCATCAACATGGGGACAAGGTGTTTTTGGCGGAACCCAAAGCATCCTCCTCATGTTGAGCGCATGTGGCCTGGTATGGTTCAGGAGGGGGGCGAGAGAGCCTGCCAGGTTGTGTGCTTGGATAAGGGCCTGGTATGGATTTTGGGGGGACCCCCCACGCAATTTTTTTTTTATTCAGGTGAGGGGTTCCCCTTAATATCCATACCAGACCCAAAGAGCCTGGCAATGGACTGAGGGGGGGACCCATGCCATTTTTTTCAATGATTTTTATCTATATTGCTGGGACCCGACAATTCATTACAGCCGCGATCAGTTTTAAATGACATTTTTTCCTTTTAGAAATGTCATTTTGCTGTATTACAGTTCTAAACACTGGAAAAATGTGCCACTTTACAGGCATACTATAGACACCCCGCAGGCATGATATTTAAAGGAATATTTAATTTTTATTGTTTCACTTTAAGCATTAAAATCACTACTTCCGAAAAAATGGATGTTTTTAAAACTTTTTTTTGCATTGATACATGTCCTCTGGGGCAGGACCCGAGTCCCCAAACACTTTTTATGGCAATAACTTTCATATAAGCCTTTAAAATTATCACTTTTGTTTTTTTCATGTTAGTGTCCCATAGACTTTAACGGCGTTCCGCGGCTTGCGAATTTTGCCACAAACGCCGCATATTGTTCGCTGTTCGGGATGTTCGGGCTCATCCCTATTCACAAGTACAAACAAACAAAAAATAACGAATATTTCCCAGCACACTTGCCAGCTAGCCTAAAAACCAACCATATTGGCCCTGTCTAACAATGCATGTTAAAAACAGAGGGTTTTGTTTGCACACATTTGCAAATATATTTGGAGGCTGCAGCGCCCACATCAAGGCTCCTCTGTATACTGCGGTCCCAACTCTATAGTTTTGAGAGCCTCCAAGTTGGAACACATATAGAATTTGATAAAGGGCAGTTTTGCCTGGAGAGAGCCCACTCCTTTTTTGCAGACACAAGCCGGTGCCATTAATTCTTAATGGCACTCTCCCACATCTAGCTACTGTGCGCATGTTCACTAGGGATGGGCCGAACACCTCCCTGTTCCGTTCACACCAGAACAGGAGCAGTGATTTTAATGATACTTTAAGTAAAACAATAAAAATGAATTATTCCTTTAAATATCGTGCCTGGGGCGTCCCCTTAGTCTGCCTGTAAAGTAGGGCGCATATGTCCCAGCACACTTGCCAGCTAGCCTAGAAACCAACCATATTGGCCCTGTCTAACAATGCATGTTAAAAACGGAGGGTTTTGTTTGCACACATTTGCAAATATATTTGGAGGCTGCAGCTCCCACATCAAGGCTCCTCTGTATACTGCGGTCCCAACTCTATAGTTTTGAGAGCCTCCAAGTTGGAACACATATAGAATTTGATAAAGGGCAGTTTTGCCTGGAGAGAGCCCACTCCTTTTTTGCAGACACAAGCCGGTGCCATTAATTCTTAATGGCACTCTCCCACATCTAGCTACTGTGCGCATGTTCACTAGGGATGGGCCGAACACCTCCCTGTTCCGTTCACACCAGAACAGGAGCAGTGATTTTAATGATACTTTAAGTAAAACAATAAAAATGAATTATTCCTTTAAATATCGTGCCTGGGGGGTCCCCTTAGTCTGCCTGTAAAGTAGGGCGCATATGTCCGATGTGTAAAACATGCCACAGCAATAATTACATTTCTAAAGGAAATAAGTAATTTAAACTTGCTCGCGGCTGTAATGTATTGCTGGCTCCCGGCAATATAGATGAAAAATCAATAAGAAAAACGCCAAAATGAAAAAAATAATTGCCGTGGGGACCCCCCCAAAATCCATACCAGACCCTTATCTGAGCATGCAGCCTGGCAGGTCAGGATAGCGAGCGAGCGCCCCCCCCCCCCCCTCCTGAACCATACCAGGCTACATGCCCTCAACATGGGGGGGGTGGGTGCTTTGGGGCGGGGTGGCTTTGCGCTCCCCACTCCAAAGCACCTTGTTCCCATGGGGACAAGGGCCTCTTCCAGACAACCCTGGCCGGTGGTTGTTGGGGTCTGCGGGTGGGGGGCTTATCAGAACCTGCACAGAGTCCTGACCTCAACCTGATAGAACACCTTTGGGATGAATTAGAGTGGAGACTGTGAGCCAGGCCTTCTCGTCCACATCAGCGCCTGACCTCACAAATGCGCTTCTGGAGGAATGGTCAAACATTCCCATAGACACACTCCTAAACCTTGTGGACAGCCTTCCCTGAAGAGTTGAAGCTGTTATACCTGTAAAGGGTGGGCCAACTCAATACTGAACCCTACGAACTAAGACTGGGATGCCATTAAAGTTCATGTGCGTGCAAAGGTAGGCATCCCAATACTTTTGGAAATATAGTTTATATATCGATATATAGATATATTTAATATTTTGTGTATATTTTCCATCTATAGAATCCTTTGCCCATCTCAGAATGCTTCATCACTGGCATAAAAGATTCCAACTCGGAGAACAGTGAACATATTGTGCTGCAGAACTGCCCTGCACATTAGACGTCAGCCCCGCCGAGTGCCACCCACAGCGCGGATGTGTAACGCCAGAGGTAAATGTGCCCCGCTTTGGGTCACGCTGGGTTATAAAGTATCTTCCTAAATGCTTTATAAATGTTTCCTTGTCTAAGGGGAAGTGTGCAGTAGTCGATTTCTCTCATTGGCATAATTCTGTTTGTATTGAAAGAAGTAATGTTTTATAAAAAAATACTGTAAGTTGAGGAATTCATTTGCATGTTTACTGTAAATGTCTGTTTAATTGATTACACCACAATACCACAATACTCCCCACAGCGACAGTTCTGCATCTTACTTCTACTCACACCGAGGCCATATGGCTCATTTCCTGCATGGTAATTCATTTCAAATCTAAGGTTTGATGAGAGGAAGAAAAAGGCTCGGAGAGGAGCACTTCACATATTTCAACTTTTTATGTGGCCTTATAAATTACAACTTCCTTATAGTACATGTAAACCCTACCTGAATGACATTTATTTTGCAAAAGCGCTGTGCGTCATAAACAACTGTCATTTTTTTTTTTTTACATGAAACACTTGTTTTCATCCTTTTTTCATCCTGATCAAGCTCAGTGATGCTGATCTCCTGCAAACTTTTTTCAGCCACTTGCCTACATGCACTCCCATAATGGCTGCATGGAATTTCTCAGGGTGGGTTCCTGGTGGTGAGAACAGTGGACCATACCTGAATAATATGGCATGTGACAGGGTGACATAGTTGAATTCTGGCTCAATCAGTAGAAAACAATGAATAGAAAACCTCCATATACACAGCCCCCAATACCCACAGTTGATCTAGTGCAGGGGTCTCCAAACTTTAGAAACAAAGGGCCAGTTTACTGTTTTTCAGATTTTACAGGGGCTGTACCATGGCTAGTGGGAGTATAAAATGCCCTAGCATCAGTGGGAGTAAACAATGTCCCATCTTTTGTATTGGGGAATTATTAGTGCCCCCATTGTTGGTGTCAGTGGAAGGAATAGTGTCCCATCATTGGTGTTAGTGGGAGGAATAGTGTCCCATCATTGGTGTTAGTGGGAGGAATAGTGCCCCATCATTGGTGTCAGTGGGAGGAATAGTGTCCCATCATTGGGGTCAGTGGGAGGAATAGTGTCCTGTCATTGATGTCAGTGGGAGGAATAGTGCTTCACTGTTGATGTCAGTGCAGAAATGATTGCCCCATTGTTGGTGTCAGTGGGAGGAATTACAAGCCGAGCTCAATGCACTGTTTAATTGGGCGACTATGTGGCAGATGAGGTTTAGTGTTGATAAATGTAAAGTTATGCACTTGGGGGCTAAGAATATGCATGCATCATACATACTAGGGGGAGTACAACTGGAGGAATCAATGGTGGAGAAGGATCTATGGGTTTTGGTAGATCATAAGCTCAATAATGGCATGCAATGCCAAGCTGCGGTTTCCAAAGCGAGCAAAGTCCTTTCTTGTATTAAGAGAGGTATGGACTCCCTGTACAAATCATTAGTAAGACCTCATCTGGAATATGCAGTTCAGTTTTGGGCACCAGGTCTCAAAAAGGATATTGGGGAACTGGAGAAAGTGCAGAGAAGGCAACCAAACTGATAAGAGGCATGGAGGAGCTCAGCTATGAGGAAAGATTAGAGGAACTGAATTTATTCACTCCTAAGAAGGGGAGATTAAGGGGGGATATGATCAACATGTATAAATATATAAGGGGTCCATATAGTGAGGCCCGGAAGGAAAAGAAGAAGAAGAGAATAGTGTAGGGCCGGGCATGACAGTGTGTCGAGTGACACACACAGGGTTAAGCTGGCCAGGTCTGGTGGGGTGGAGACAACAGGAAACTTTGGGGGTGCGGCCATATAAGAGGAGGGGTGGAGCTGGGACGGGGTCAGTGGAGCAGGAAGAGACACGAGGAGGCAGATTTTCTCTGCTCCTCTACAGCAATGGCCGACATCGACCTGACACTCGCACGTTTGCGGCAGGCAGCAGCGTCCAGGGGACCGGAGTGGCTCCACAGCCAAGTCGCTGGGATAATAGAAGATGAAGCAAGCGGATCGGCGAGCGGAGGTGAGGGGACTGCCCGTGCGCGGAAGTCGCGGCCGCCGGCGCGGTATTCGCCTGGACCCGATGGACGTACGGGTCGCCAGGCACGCAGTCCCAGGGGGGAGCAGTCAGCCCCTCCAGCTAAAAGGAGCCAGACGATGCTGGATGCTAGGCCCGGGCAGAACACACGCCGCGGCGCGGTGGGCGGGGCTACGGGTCAAGATGGCGCCGGTTCACTGAAGATGGGATCCAGGCGTGCGGAACGCGCGAACCCCCCAGCAGCTTCGTACGAGCCGAGGGGGGAGGACAGCAACACGAGAGGAGCTGCAGCAGCGACCAGGGCGGTGAGGAGAAGCGGTGCTGACACCGCAGGCGGCAATCGGTCACCTGGCGGGGAGAGGGACCTCCGGAGGGGCGGACGGAGGACTGAGCAGGCCGGCCCGGTATCAGCCAATCTAGGGCGGCGTGGGATCCAGGCTGGAAGCAGAATGGCAGAGGTCGGACGAGTCACGTCTCCGCGGGTGCAGACGGCCTCCAGGAGGGATGCGCCTGGGGGGCTCACCACGCCGGCAAGCCCACCCCAAGGGGACCGGTCCACAGACGAGGAGCTGGAAGACGGTGAGGTGGATGCACACCAGCAGGATATGACGGTGGAAACCAGACCAGCGGCTGTCGGGAGGTCTCCGGGTCAGCCCGGTAAGTCCAGTGACAATGTAGATTTTACAAATGCTTTACAAAACTTATGGGGTGTAGTCAACGCAGGTACGGCAGGGGCAGTAGCCCGACCAACACTGGTGTCGCAGGGCCATGACCACCAAGTGGCGGGGCAAGGATCCGCCAGTTCGGGGTCAGGGGGACAACTGAGGGAGCTGTTGGAAGGCCTGAGGGCGCTAGTGGGACGTTTTGGGGAACAACCTCCCCAGGCGGCCGCAAGCGTAGTTCCGCAAGGATCTGGCGGGGGTGTGTTAGCTGGTGGGGAGGTGGAACTTTCCACGGGGAGGTCTGCTGATAAGACCCCGGAGTCGGGGGGTGCAAAAGAGAAGCCGGGGGAAAAAGGGGCAACAGGGGAGGCGGATAGGTCGGATATAGTCAGGATTGCAGACGCAGCGAGATGCGAGGTGTATGTCTGCTTTGAGGGCCCGCTGGATGCACATCTGAAACAGGAGGTTCGGGAAAAGATTCAAAAAAGGGAATACGTGGAAATATTTTCCTTGTTGCCGTTGGAGAAGTTTAACCTGGACAGGGTTAAGCCTGATGACTCTAAAAAAGAAGACGAGGAGAAGAGGAGATACAGGTTAATTCCGCGGACGTTTGTCAATTGGCTACAAGCGTTCGCTATCATGGCCAGCGTCATTGGCGAAAAGAATCCGGAGCACTGCTCTGGATTGTTTTGTTATATGGATTCTATTGGGGAAGCACACAGAGTTTATGGCGGAACGGCTTGGCTGCGATATGACGAGCAGTTCCGGCAACGCAGAGCGGTTCGTCCGGCCCTGCGTTGGGACCATAAGGACATCAGCCTTTGGATGAGACTTATGTCCTCGGCTAGGGCCTCGCCTCAGTTTTTTCAAGGGGGGGCCGGGGGTGCACACTCCTCAGGACTACCGGCTGGGAAAAGATGGGGGGTGTGTTGGCAATACAACGAAGGACACTGTAAGTTTGGGGGATCATGCAAATTCAAGCATGAATGCTCAGGGTGTGGGGGAGCTCACACACTGGCCAGATGCTTCAAAAAAGGGAAACGTACAGGGGAGTCTGCTAACAAGAGGGATGACGCCGGTGAAGGTGGAAAGGATGCTGCCTTTCCTAAGTAAGTATCCAGATAAGGAAGCGGCATCGCTGATTACCGTAGGTTTTCGAGAGGGGTTCAAAATACCATGTGCCTTGGAGGTGGTTCCCCCTATGGCACGGAACTTAAAATCAGCGTTGCAACACCCAGGGGTGGTGGGAGAAAAATTGGCAAAAGAAGTGTCATTAGGCCGCATGGGAGGGCCATTCGCGGATAAGCCGTTACCGGATTTGGTGGTGTCCCCACTGGGAGTGGTGCCCAAAAAAGAAGTGAATAAGTTCCGATTGATTCACCATTTATCCTTTCCAAAAGGGGGCTCGGTCAATGATTTCATTGACCCTGATGCCTGTGCGGTGTCCTATACTTCTTTTGACGCGGCGGTGCGGTGGGTTAAGAGGTATGGACAGGGGGCACTCATGGCAAAATCTGACATAGAAGCAGCGTTTCGGCTACTTCCAGTACATCCGGAGAGCTTTAGGCTGCTGGGTTGCCACTGGCAAGAACAGTTTTACGTCGATAAATGTTTGCCCATGGGATGCTCCATCTCTTGCGCCATGTTTGAGGCATTCAGTTCCTTCTTGGAGTGGGTAGTCAGGGATGTGTCGGGACTGGACTCGGTTATCCATTACTTGGATGACTTCCTGTGTATAGGTCCTCCTTCCTCCAGTGTGTGTGCGATTTTATTGTCAACGTTGCAGCACATTGCGGGAAGGTTCGGAGTGCCACTGGCAGCCGAAAAGACGGAAGGCCCGACAACCGAAATTAGTTTTCTGGGTATAGTAATTGACTCCATAGCAATGGAATGCAGATTGCCGCACGGAAAGTTAGTGGATTTACAGAAGGAGATCCAGGAGATTCATGGACGGCGGAAGGTGCAGTTGCGGACACTGCAGTCGTTGCTAGGTAAGCTAAATTTCGCTTGTAGGATCATACCCATGGGTAGGGTGTTTTGTCGGAGGCTGTCGGCAGCCACGGCGGGAGCAAAAGCCCCTACTCATTTTGTCAGGCTGTCGCGGGAACACCGGGAGGACCTGCAGGTATGGTATCAATTTCTGTCGGAGTACAACGGAAGATCACTGTGGATGTCGGGTCCGGTAAGTAACTTCGATGTGGAACTGGTTACGGACGCGGCGGGTTCTACAGGTTATGGGGCATATTTTCAAGGGCAATGGAGCGCGGGACCGTGGCCACAATCATGGGTGAAAGCGGGGTTTCTTCGGAACCTGGTACTGCTGGAACTATTTCCAGTGGTGTTGGCTATGGAGTTGTGGGGGCGGTCCTGCCAGAATTTAAAGTTGAGAATTAACTGTGACAACATGGGGGTTGTGCAGGTGGTCAATCGCATGTCAGCGTCTTCCCAACCTGTCATTAGGCTAATGCGACAGTTGGTATTGCGGTGCTTGCAATTGAATACCTTTATATATGCTGTACACATACCAGGGATTGACAATACACTGGCTGATTCGCTGTCTCGCTTTCAGTGGGACAAGTTCAGGGAATTAGCCCCGACAGCAGAAAAGGAAGGGATTCCCTTCCCGGAGTGGATCTGGGAGCTGGCATTGGAGTCGCCGCAGGATGGATCCAGCAGTCAGTGAGTAGGTCCACTTGGATGGCATATATGAAGGTATGGAGAGAATGGGAGGGTTTACTGCAAGAAGCTGGTGTGGACAAGGATGGGACCGAGGTGAGATTGCTGGGTTTGTATTTTGTGTCCAGAAATATGGAAAACGGGGTGGCGGTGTCTTCTATTGAAAAGAAGATGGCGGCCTTGTCATTCCTTTTCAAGCTGCAGAAAGGGGAGGATTGGACTAAAGATTTTTGGGTTAGACAAGCCATCAAAGGGTACAAGAGAGGTCAAGGGCGGAAAGATAAAAGAAGGCCTGTTACTTTTACAAACCTGGTGTCCATTTGTGGGCAGTTAGGGTCAGTTTGTTCTTCCAGTTATGAATGTTCGCTGTTCAGGGCAGCCTTTTCGTTAGCATTTTTTGGGGCGTTCAGAATCGGGGAACTGGTGAGCCCGGCACGGGGGGAGGCAGGTGGCATTCTGGTGCAGGACGTTTGGTCGCACGGGGATAAGGTGTGTTTGAGACTGCGAAGGTCAAAAACCGATCAGGCGGGGAAGGGGGTGGACGTATGGTTGTACGCTCTGCCGGGATCCACGGTGTGCCCAGTAAGGGCGGTCGAGGAACTGGCGCAGGTAAGGCCAAGGGGGGAAGGGCCATTTTTGCGGCATGAAGACGGGTCTTACTTATCAAAATTTCAATTTGTAGCGGTGTTTAGAAAATGTTTGATGGAGTTAGGTTTGGATGGGAAGGCTTACGCTTCACACTCCTTTCGCATTGGCTACTGAAGCTGCCAGATGTGGGTTGGATGAGGCAGCCGTGAGGAGGATCGGCAGATGGGAATCGAGAAGGTTCCGCACCTACGTCCGACCTCAAATGATATTAGAATAAAAAAAAAAAAAAAAAAAAAAAACTGGGTTGGCTGGTATTATGGTCCAGGTAGGTGGGACTTGTGTTAAGTTTTTCAAAAAAAAAAAAAAAAAAAAAAATGAATGGATGAGGTTACCGTGGTTGTGGTTTTTCATTACAGGGGGCTGTGCTCCACGCCTCGTATGGATTCTTGGGCACTCCTATGTGTGTTGGGGGGCCAGGAGAGGTGATGCGAGACCGGACGGGAGACAGCTGGGAATATCGAGGAGAGAGGCGTACATCAGGTGGCTGGGGAGACCGGGTATGATGTGGGGTAGAGTGGTCACGGAAGTGGAGCGTTATGCGTGGTTGGACAGACCACCTCATGTGTTAGTAATTCATGCAGGAGGGAACGATTTAGGGGTACGCACGGTAAGAGACATACTAGCAAGCGTTAAGGCGGATTTGCTATACATCCGCACGGTTTTTCCCGATACTCTGCTGGTATGGTCTGACATAGTGGCACGTACCACCTGGCGGATGGCAAGGTCGGTGGAACGGCTGAACAAGGCACGCATTCGCATTAACAAAGTAGTGGGGAGGTTTTTGGTGAAACAAGGGGGCATGGTGATAAGGCACAGAGAGCTGGAAATTAATGTAGGCCTTTACTTACGTAGGGATGGTGTTCACCTCACGGACGTGGGAATCGATTTGTGGACCATGGGGCTGCAAGAGGGAATCCAAAGGGCACTGAGTGTGTGGAGGGGCCCTTAAGGATAAGGTTTCATCCTTTCGGGCTGTGGCTGTGTTTTTCTGTTGGTCGGTGACGGTAGCGGTAAACAAAGGTGGTAAAAAGGGGTGGGGGGTCATCGTTAGTATGGCCCCTCCGGTGTATTCCAGAAATGGAATACCGGTATGGTTACACTGCGGGCAAGGGGTTGTCTCCGAGCGGTACAGCTGGAGGCCTATCAAGTTGGAAATGGTTCCCGCATGTATGGTTTGATTGTGGTAAAAGGGTGTAGCGCCGTCATTGACCAACAGATTGAAGTTAATAACATGTTGTTTGCACTGAAGTTATGTTATTTATATATTTAAGGTTATTGGAGTTATTTATTCGGTTTGTTTAATAAATAGGCTGTTGTGGCCATTTTATACTCCAATAGATTGGTGTGGTCTCGTTAATTTAAATAAAGGTAATTGGGGTTGGAGATAAAATGGTATAGCAGTATGGGGTGAATAAGTGGGTACATCTGGAATACACTTGTCAAGTGAGGCCCGGAACGAAAAGAAGAAGAAGAGAATAGTGTAGGGCCGGGCATGACAGTGTGTCGAGTGACACACACAGGGTTAAGCTGGCCAGGTCTGGTGGGGTGGAGACAACAGGAAACTTTGGGGGTGCGGCCATATAAGAGGAGGGGTGGAGCTGGGACGGGGTCAGTGGAGCAGGAAGAGACACGAGGAGGCAGATTTTCCCACCCTCCCTCCCTATTAGATTTGTTGTTAGGGTGTTTAACGTGTGTGTTTATTTTTCAGATTCGAAGGAAGTGGTCGTCACGACAGCTGTGGTTTGGCTGTGTTTTTCTGTTGGTCGGTGACGGTAGCGGTAAACAAAGGTGGTAAAAAGGGGTGGGGGGTCATCGTTAGTATGGCCCCTCCGGTGTATTCCAGAAATGGAATACCGGTATGGTTACACTGCGGGCAAGGGGTTGTCTCCGAGCGGTACAGCTGGAGGCCTATCAAGTTGGAAATGGTTCCCGCATGTATGGTTTGATTGTGGTAAAAGGGTGTAGCGCCGTCATTGACCAAGAGATTGAAGTTAATAACATGTTGTTTGCACTGAAGTTATGTTATTTATATATTTAAGGTTACTGGAGTTATTTATTCGGTTTGTTTAATAAATAGGCTGTTGTGGCCATTTTATACTCCAATAGATTGGTGTGGTCTCGTTAATTTAAATAAAGGTAATTGGGGTTGGAGATAAAATGGTATAGCAGTATGGGGTGAATAAGTGGGTACATCTGGAATACACTTGTCAAGTGAACTTGGTGTTGAGTTATTCACTTTACAGTCAACACAGAGGACAAGGGGGCACTCTTTACGTCTAGAAGAAAAGAGATTTCATCTCCAAATACGGAAAGGTTTCTTCACAGTAAGAGCTGTGAAAATATGGAATAGACTCCCTCCAGAAGTGGTTGTGGCCAGCTCAATAGATTGTTTCAAGAAAGGCCTGGATTCTTTCCTAAATGTACATAATATAACTGGGTACTAACATGCTGTAGCAAATTGGATCATGCTTTTCTGTGGATTTTTTCGCCTTCCTCTGGATCAGTTGTGGGTATAGGATTGGGTATATGGGATTGTATGATATTTTTTATTTTCTTTCTTTCTTTCTTTTTTTATGGTTGAACTAGATGGACTTGTGTCTTTTTTTAACCTGACTAACTATGTAACTATGACTAACTATGAATAGTGCCCCATTATTGGTGTCAGTTGGAGGAATCGTGCCCCATAATTGGTGTCAGTGGGAGGAATACTTGCTCCATTGTTGATGTCAGAGCAGAAATTATTGCCCCATTGTTGGTGTCAGTGGGAGGAATAGGGCCACAGTTTGGAGACCACTAATCTAGAGGAAGGCAAAAAAAAGCTGTGAAGCTTGGCTCAATTTGCTCCGTCAGGGGAAAAAAATCCCTTTCATGACTATGCAGGAGTAGAGATAGGAGATGGAGTAGAATGTTGCCACCCTGTAAAAGAAAGTGCCTGAAACAAGATCTTTTTGGAAGGGTCCCTGGGGATTATTAGTTATGTACATATAGTACATGCTGGTCAACTTACTTTATTATATTATATTACAAAGATAGAGCTGGGCTTCAAAATTAAACATTATTAATAATGCTTATGTGATATTTTATTGATTAGGTCTAGATATACTCTAAAGTATGATTCCTACACAGGACTGAGAATTGTATCCCATGCATATATAGCAGTGCTGGACCAGCCATTAACCACTGATACATGGAGCAAGATAGTTTGCCGCATTTATTGCCAGACTTGTAAACATTTTTACACCCAGTCTGTAGCGGTCAGGAGGTCCTGTTCCACGTATGAGGAGGGAGCATGTTTATGAAGTTATTCTAATCGCTGTATATCTCTTAGCAAAGATGTTAGCTTTGCCTCCCTCTCTCATTTAATCCTAGCCCCATGTTTTATCAATACTCCCCGTATCATTGCTTTATGAGCTTCCCAGATCACTCCAGGGGCCCATTTGGGAGTATCGTTGGCCTGAAAATAGCATGTCACCTCACTAAGAACATCTTCCGTCACAGCGGAGTCTTGTAACACACTTTCATTAAGTCTCCATGTCACAGAGCAAGGGCCTCGGCTCCCCGACATATTATACTTCAGAAGAATTGGCGCATGGTCCGACCAAGTAATTGCTCCAATAGTGGCTTCCGCCACTAAGTGCAATTGGCAATGAGGAATAAAGTCAACACGAGAGTATGACTTATGCGATGGCGAATAATAAGAATAATCTCTTTCCCAAGAGTGTAAAAGGCACCACACATCTATCAATCTTGCTACTTGAAGTGCCCGAGTGATCCAAGGTACCTATAGAAGTATCCTCCCTAGGTATCAAGGGCATATTAAGATCCCCTCCCAAGATCACCTGGCCCTCCCTGAACTCAAGTTTATCTAAGATATTTCTAAAAAATAAATCCTGTTGTACATTAGGGGCATAGAAGGAGACCAAAGTTACCCCCACCCCCCTAATCCTACCTTTAAGAAATAGATATTGGCCCCCTCGGTATCCACCCACAAGAGAATCTGTGTGGGCCCGCAGGGGCAGGCTATTGTCCCTAAAGTGTGTTTCCTGTAAGAATGCTATATCTACCGGTGACCTTTTCAGTAGTATATGTCGCTTCTCAGGTATATTTAGTCCCCTAACATTAAGGGACAATATAGATAGGGTATCCACCCAAGTCTTATTTCACCGTCACTGGGGGGGGTTGGGGGATGATATCACATAAGCATGAATAATGCTTATGTGATATTTTATTGATTAGGTTTAGATATACTCTAAAGTATGATTCCTACACAGGGTTGAGAATTGTATCCCATGCATATATAGCAGTGCTGGACCAGCCATTAACCACTGATACATGGAGCAAGGCACACGCTTCTCCATACCCAAAAGTACCAGACATGTTCCCAGACATCCCAACCTGCAAAAACTAATTTCAGGGCGGTGGCAAACCCATTTCAGGGAGGTGACGCCGTGCGGCGTTTCGCGCAACCCCCCCCATCAGTGGATGATCAGGAGATGATCAGAGACCACAGACATAGTACAGGAGATGATCAGAGACTGCAGACATAGTACAGGAGATGGTCAGAGACTGCAGACATAGTACAGGAGATGGTCCATTAGACCCCTTTCACACTGGAGGCATATTTCAGGCACTTTAGCGTTAAAAATAGCGCCCGAAAAAAGCCTCATCTGCAATCTCAGTGTGAGAGCCCGAATGCTTTCACACTGGAGCGCTGCGCTGGTAGGTCGTCAAAAAAAATTCCTGCAAGTAGCTACTTTGAGGCGCTTGAGGAGCAGTGTATATTGAAATCAAAGGGCAGTGCCTGCAAAGCGACTTGGCAGTGGTGCATTGAACCCTTTATTCGGCCGCTAGCAGGGGTTAAAAGTACCTCTAAAACTACGGTAAAGCGTCGCTAAAACTAGCGGCACTTTACCGACGATGCCCCCGCGCTGTCAGCGTGAAAGGGCTCTTAGTACATCTCATTATACATCACATCATGGACTACTGAGGAAGGGACAGGGGCTGTGTATCCTATGTAATCTATCATGCCATAACCCATCTCTCAGAGCAGGTGCAGCCTAGAGCACATGTAAGGGGATGCTGGGGATGCCATTCTCCAGCACACAGCACACAGAACACTGTGGCTCACCTTGTTCTCTCTCTGTGCAGCCCAAGATGGAGATGGGAAGAATTCCTGCTGGAGTTGGTAGAGACAGTGCGGGGTCTCAAACTCCCAGTGTGAGGAATTAATTCCCGCACTCAGCAACTAAAAACGAGAACACTGGTATCAGGAAGAGCAACAGCCCCTCCCCCGAGCACTGCCAGGCTGTACGGGTCGGGCTGCCCTATGCTCACACACACTGCTGTTCTGGATGGACACAGAGAAGGAGGAGGGGAGAAATCTGGCACTTTGAGGACCCCACCTATGCAGGCGCCCAGGTGCAAAGCACCTGCCTAGGATCGGCCCTGCCACTGCCTCCCCTGTCTGGCAGCCGGGAGATTGTGCTGCACTCGCGGGTGTCCGTGAGCCCGCCATCAAATGCGGGAGGCTCCCGCGAGTTGCGGGAGACTTGAGATGTCTGTGTTCCCTACAGCTGAACAGAGAGATGAGGTTTGGGTTAAGATTAGTTGAGTATGTTCTGCTTGGGAGGTGAGCATTAGTGCAGACTAGGGATGAGCCGAACACCCCCCGGTTCGGTTCGCACCAGAACCCGCGAACGGACCGAAAGTTCGCACGAACGTTAGAACCCCATTGACGTCTATGGGACTCGAACGTTCGAAATCAAAAGTGCTCATTTTAAAGGCTAATTTGCATGGTATTGTCCTAAAAAGGGTTTGGGGACCCGGGTCCTACCCCAGGGGACATGTATCAATGCAAAAAAAACTTTTAAAAACGGCCGTTTTTTCGGGAGCAGTGATTTTAATGATGCTTAAAGTAAAAAAAAAAAAGTGAAATATTCCTTTAAATATCGTACCTGGGGGGTGTCTATAGTATGCCTGTAAAGTGACGCATGTTTCCCATGTTTAGAACAGTCCCTGCACCAAATGTCATTTTTAAAGGAAAAAATCTCATTTAAAACTGCTTGCGGGTTTAATGTCATGTCGGGTCATGGCAATATGGATGAAAATCAGTGAGACAAACGGCATGGGTACCCCCCAGTCCATTACCAGGCCCTTTGGGTCTTGTATGGATATTAAGGGGAACCCCGCACCCAAATTAAAATAAGGAAAGGTGTGGGGCCACCAGGCCCTATATACTCTGAACAGCAGTATACAGGCGGTGCAAACAAGACAGGGACTGTAGGTTTGTTGTTAAGTAGAATCTGTTTGTAATTTTGAACATTTTTAACGTGTTTAGCTCCAGCCAAAAAATCTTTTCTAAGCTTTTTGGAAAACATAGGGAAGGGTTATCACCCCTGTGACATTTGTTTTGCTGTCTTTCCTCCTCTTCAGAAGATTTCACCTCACTTTTTTGTCCCAATGAAAAATGTTTTTTGAAAATTTGGGTTTTTTTGTGGAACAAGGATTGGAAAGCATCAGTGGAAAGGAGAAATTGTTTTCCCATATTAACTCTTACAGGAGAGAATTTCCCTTCCTAGGGGTAGATTTCATCTCACTTCCTGTTGTCTCCTTCCGTTTGCAAGTAGGAGTCGTTTGTAAGTTAGATGTTTGAAAGTAGGGTCCTGCCCTATATACTCAGCAGAAATTTGGGCCTTAGGTGTTGCTGTGGCCACAACACTGTAAGCCCTCACAGGGCCCTGCTGTGAAATATTAGATCAAGAATTGTAATTACATGCCCCTGTTGAACAGGAGCTGAAAAATTAGGCCTTAGGCACTGGTGCTGGTGCCACAACACTGCAACCCCTCACAGACACTCTAGTTGGAACGCAGGAACGAGCCCTGCTGCAAATTATTGCTTCAAAAATTGTAATTACACGCCCCTGTTAGACAGGGGCAGAAAAATTGGGCCTTAGGCACTGGTGCTGGTGCCACAACACTGCAACCCCTCACAGACACTCTAGTTGGAACGCAGGAACGAGCCCTGCTGCAAAGTATTGCATCAAAAATTGTAATTACACGCCCCTGTTAGACAGGGGCAGAAAAATTGGGCCTTAGGCACTGGTGCTGGTGCCACAACACTGCAACCCCTCACAGACACTCTAATTGGAACGCAGGAACGAGCCCTGCTGCAAAGTATTGCATCAAAAATTGTAATTACACGCCCCTGTTAGACAGGGGCAGAAAAATTGGGCCTTAGGCACTGGTGCTGGTGCCACAACACTGCAACCCCTCACAGACACTCTAGTTGGAACGCAGGAACGAGCCCTGCTGCAAAGTATTGCATCAAAAATTGTAATTACACGCCCCTGTTAGACAGGGGCAGAAAAATTGGGCCTTAGGCACTGGTGCTGGTGCCACAACACTGCAACCCCTCACAGACACTCTAGTTGGAACGCAGGAACGAGCCCTGCTGCAAAGTATTGCATCAAAAATTGTAATTACACGCCCCTGTTAGACAGGGGCAGAAAAATTGGGCCCTAGGCACTGGTGCTGGTGCCACAACACTGCAACCCCTCACAGACACTCTAGTTGGAATGCAGGAACGAGCCCTGCTGCAAAGTATTACATCAAAAATTGTAATTACACGCCCCTGTTAAACAGGGGCTGAAAAATTGTGCCTTAGGCACTGGTGGTGGCGCCCAGAACCAAAAATGTTCTTACAAGCTATCAGCGTGATGATTGAGGAGGAAGAGGATAATTACTCAGGGATAGTCACTCAGCATCAGCATAGGCAGTCTTTGAAGGGATCTGAGATTTCAAAAAAAATTATTCGGTTACATCAGCATCAGGTGCTTGGTAGCTGGTGGTGATCCAAGACTCATTCATTTTTATGAAGGTCAGCCGATCGACCGAGTCGGTGGACAGACGCACCCTGTGATCGGTTACCACGCCTCCAGCAGCACTGAATGTGCGTTCCGAAAGAACGCTGGATGCAGGACAGGCCAGTAGCTCAATTGCATACTGTGCAAGCTCTGGCCAGTGATCCATCCTCAAGACCCAGTAACCCAGAGGATTTTCGGTGGGAAAGGTGTCCAAGTCTGATCTTGCCCCTAGGTATTCCTGCACCATGTAAAACAGACGCTGGCGATGGTTGCTGGAACCGATCATACCTTGGGGCTGCGGACCAAAAAATTGTCTGAACGCATCGGTCAGACGGCCACCTTCTCCACCGCTCCTTCTTTGACTGACCGAAGCCTCAGCAACACGTTGTCCAGAAACAGGAGTTTGTAACCTCCCAGTCTCTGGGAACGCGTTGCACAGACCTTTCTGCAAGGCCTCCCGAAGATGTTTCATCCTCTGCTCCCTCTGCGATGGCAAGATAAGGTCCGCAACCTTACCCTTGTAACGTGGATCAAGGAGGGTTGCCAGCCAGTATTGGTCCTTCTCCTTGATACCACGAATACGAGGATCCTTACGCAGGCTTTGCAGGATCAGGGAGGCCATGCAGCGTAGGTTTGCTGAGGCATTTGGTCCAGAGTCCTCTGGGTCACTAAGAACGACATGGTCCGCAGCCACCTCCTCCCAGCCACGTACAAGTCCATGTGTTTCTTGGGACTGATCCCTTAAAGACTGCTGCTGATGCTGAGTGCCAGGCTCCACCTCCATACTGACACAATCTTCCTCCTCCTCCTCTTCCTCCTCGTCCTCTTCCTGTGTGATCGGCGGGCACGCAGGAACACTGTCTGGATAAAGGGGGCCTTGAGAGCTAAGGAAGTCCTCCTCTTCTTGCCTCTGTTCTGCCTCAAGTGCCCTGTCCATTATTCCACGCAGCGTGTGCTCCAACAGGTGGACAAGGGGGACAGTGTCACTGATGCATGCACTGTCACTGCTCACCATCCTTGTGGCCTCCTCGAATGGTGACAGGACAGTGCATGCATCCCTGATCATGGCCCACTGGCGTGGGGAAAAAAAACCAAGCTCCCCTGAACCTGTCCTGGTGCCATAGTCGCACAGGTACTCATTGATGGCCCTCTGCTGCGTGTGCAGCCGCTGCAGCATGGCCAACGTTGAGTTCCACCTGGTGGGCATGTCACAGATTAGGCGGTTCTTGGGCAGGTTAAACTCCTTTTGGAGGTCCGTCAGCCGAGCACTGGCATTATATGACCGGCGGAAATGCACACAGACTTTCCTGGCCTGCCTCAGGACATCCTGTAAGCCCGGGTACCTGCCCAAGAACCGCTGCACCACCAAGTTAAGGACGTGAGCCAAACAGGGCACATGGGTCATTTGTCCCTGTCGGAGGGCAGAGAGGAGGTTGGTGCCATTGTCGCAAACCACCATTCCTGCCTTAAGTTGGCGTGGCGTCAACCACCTCTGAACCTGCCCCTGCAGAGCTGACAGAACCTCTGCCCCAGTGTGGCTCCTGTCCCCCAAGCACACCAGCTCAAGCACCGCATGGCATCTTTTGGCCTGCGTACTTGCGTAGCCCCTTGAACGCCTACGGAGCACCGCTGGTTCCGAGGAAGAGGCCATGGAGGAAGAAGAAGAGGAGGGGGTGGAGGAGAGAGGTGTGTCACAATCAGCATTTTGGAGGCGTGGTGGCGGAACAACCTCCAACACTACTGCACCTTGTCCTGCATCCTTCCCAGCTGCCAGCAGAGTCACCCAATGCGCCGTGAAACTTAGGTAACGTCCCTGTCCATGCCTGCTGGACCATGAGTCAGCGGTAATATGCACCTTACCGCTGACCGCCCTGTCCAGCGAGGCATGGACATTGCCTTCCACATGCCGGTAGAGAGCCGGAATCGCCTTCCGTGAGAAAAAGTGGCGTTTGGGTACCTGCCACTGAGGAACCGCACATTCCACAAACTCACGGAAGGGGGCAGAGTCTACCAACTGAAAAGGCAGCAGTTGAAGTGCTAGCAATTTTGCCAAGCTAGCATTCAACCGCTGGGCATGTGGATGGCTGGGAGCAAACTTCTTTCGGCGGTGCAGCAGCTGGGGCAGGGAAATTTGCCTGGTACAATCTGACGTCGGTGTACCAAAAGCAGATTGCCCACAAGTACTTGGCTGTGACACACCTAATTCTACACCTTCATTCCTCTCACTGCAGGTCTCAGAGAGGACTGAAGGTCTAGTGGGGTTGGAAATCTCAGCTGATGAGGAGCAAGGAGAGATCCTCTTTGTTCTTTGGTGTGGGTCTTTTAGATACGCTTGCCAACGAACTGCATGGCAGGTCAACATATGTCTGGTCAAGCATGTGGTACCCAAGCGGGAGATGTTTTGGCCACGCGAGATACGCTTGAGACATATGTTGCAAATAGCAGCGGTGCGATCTGATGCACTCGTCTCAAAAAAGGCCCACACCAAAGAACTTTTTGAATAACGCGCAGAGACTGCAGCGCCCTGCACATGTGGAGCTTTGGGGTGTGATGCAGTCAATGTGCTGCCCTTAGGCTGGCCCCTGGAGGGCATCCTGCCTCGTTGGTGATGTGCTGCCGCCTCCTCCTCCTCCTCCTCCTCCTCCTCCTCCTCCTCCTCTCTCCTATCAGGCACCCACGTTGAGTCAGTGACCTCATCATCCCCTCCCTCCTCATCACTGGAGCAAACCTGGCAGTATGCTGCAGCAGGGGGAGCATGACTGCCAGATTGCTGTCCTTCTTGGGCACCCCCTCTGTCCGCGCTCATGTTACTGCCTTCATCGAGCTCAGTATCGTCATCAGAGCCTTCCAAACGCTGGGCATCCTCCTGGAGCATGTACCCAACACTGTGGTCAAACAGTTCGAGGGAATCCTCATGAGGACATGGTGGAGCTAGGGAAGGAGTCACTGATGACATTGAGCTGAGGGAAGAAGCCGCTGCTTTGCCAGACAAAGCACCCTGGGCATGGGTGAGAGAGGATGAGGAGGATGAGGACGGCTTGGTCATCCACTCGACCAAGTCTTCCGCATGTTGCGGCTCAACGCGGCCAGCTGCCGAAAAAAAGGCCAAGCGTGTCCCATGGCCACGTGCTGATGAGGATGCACCGTCTCCACGACCAGCACTAGACACAGAGCCTGCTTGCCCTCTCTTATTGGCTTGTGACTGTCTGCCTCTCCTTCTTGGCCTTCCAGACATACTAATGGCCTGTAGCTGCACTAAGCTGGGATAGAACACCTGTAATTTTCTTCAAGTAGCTTTATATACTGTAACCAGACAAGCCTGCCTGTCAGTAGGAAGATAACAGGAACGGATCTAGCTGAACACTGTGAGCAGGACGCACTGTACTAAATGTAAATAGTCTAGCTGCCTGACCGTGGTACTAATAGGATCAAATAGAACACCTGTAATTTTCTTCAGGTAGCTTTATATACTGTAACCAGACAAGCCTGCCTGTCAGTAGGAAGATAACAGGAACGGATCTAGCTGAACACTGTGAGCAGGACGCACTGTACTAAATGTAAATAGTCTAGCTGCCTGACCGTGGTACTAATAGGATCAAATAGAACACCTGTAATTTTCTTCAGGTAGCTTTATATACTGTAACCAGACAAGCCTGCCTGTCAGTAGGAAGATAACAGGAACGGATCTAGCTGAACACTGTGAGCAGGACGCACTGTACTAAATGTAAATAGTCTAGCTGCCTGACCGTGGTACTAATAGGATCAAATAGAACACCTGTAATTTTCTTCAGGTAGCTTTATATACTGTAACCAGACAAGCCTGCCTGTCAGTAGGAAGATAACAGGAACGGATCTAGCTGTACACTGTGAGCAGGACGCACTGTACTAAATGTAAATAGTCTAGCTGCCTGACCGTGGTACTAATAGGATCAAATAGAACACCTGTAATTTTCTTCAGGTAGCTTTATATACTGTAACCAGACAAGCCTGCCTGTCAGTAGGAAGATAACAGGAACGGATCTAGCTGAACACTGTGAGCAGGACGCACTGTACTAAATGTAAATAGTCTAGCTGCCTGACCGTGGTACTAATAGGATCAAATAGAACACCTGTAATTTTCTTCAGGTAGCTTTATATACTGTAACCAGACAAGCCTGCCTGTCAGTAGGAATTTAACAGGAACGGATCTAGCTGAACACTGTGAGCAGGACGCACTGCACTAAATGTAAATAGTCTAGAAGATAACAGGAACGGATCTAGCTGAACACTGTGAGCAGGACGCACTGCACTAAATGTAAATAGCAGGAACGGATCTAGCTGAACACTGTGAGCAGGACGCACTGCATTAAATGTAAATAGTCTAGATAGAAGATAACAGGAACGGATCTAGCTAAACTGAATACAGTGTATATATATATATGCAACACCTGGGATGCATATATATACACAATACACTGTAAGTGCAGCTAACTGACTGACTGTTCTGCCTAATCTATCTAACTCAAATCAAATGACACTGTCTCTCTCTCTCTCTATCTCTCAGCACACCGGAACACACACTACACAGGGCCGCCGTGCAGGCGGCCTTATATAGTGTGGGGTGTGTACTAAATCCCCTGAGCCATAATTGGCCAAAGCCACCCTGGCTTTGGCCAATTACAGCTCTCTCTACTGACGGCGCTGTGATTGGCCAAGCATGCGGGTCATAGTGCATGCTTGGCCAATCATCAGCCAGCAATGCACTGCGATGCCGCAGTGAATTATGGGCCGTGACGCGCCACACGAATTTAGCGCGAACGGCCCATAACGTTCGCAATTCGGCGAACGATCGAACAGCCGATGTTCGAGTCGAACATGGGTTCGACTCGAACACGAAGCTCATCCCTAGTGCAGACCATTAATTAAAACAGATTTAGTTTGTTTTAAAGTGGAGTTCCACCCAAAAGTGGAACTTCTGCTTTAAGCACTCCTTGCCCTCTTACATGCCACATTTGGCATGTAATTTTTTTTTTGGGGGGGGGGGTGGGTGCTTAGTTTTGAGTAGAACTTCCTGTCCCACTTCCTGCTTCCACCTATGGGCCGCCTAGGAAACTCCTCCTCTCCCCCCTAGGTGGCCCCTTCCTCTCGGCAATCTTCTGGGACACGTGACAGGTCCTGGAAGATTGCTTGTCCACCGGGAGAGCGCATGCGCAGTGCACACCCGGCCATGAAGCCGCAAGCTGTCCTGGCCGGGTGCCCACAGTTTCCTTGTCAAAAGAAGTTTATTGAGTATACAATGTTATAAAGATACATAAAGATTAGGGATGAGCTTCGAGTTCGAGTCGAACTCATGTTCGACTCGAACATTAGCTGTTCGCAAGTTCGCCGAACACCGAACAATTTGGGGTGTTCGCGGCAAATTCGAATGCCGCGGAACACCCTTTAAAAGTCTATGGGAGAAATCAAAAGTGCTAATTTTAAAGGCTTATATGCAAGTTATTGTCATAAAAAGTGTTTGGGGACCCGGGTCCTGCCCCAGGGGACATGTATCAATGCAAAAAAAAGTTTTAAAAACGGACGTTTTTTCAGGAGCAGTGATTTTAATAATGCTTAAAGTCAAACAATAAAAGTGTAATATCCCTTTAAATTTCGTACCTGGGGGGTGTCTATAGTATGCCTGTAAAGGGGCGCATGTTTCCCGTGTTTAGAACAGTCTGACAGCAAAATGACATTTGGAAGGAAAAAACACATTTAAAACTACCCGCGGCTATTGCATTGCCGACAATACACATAGAAGTTCATTGATAAAAACGGCATGGGAATTCCCCCCAGGGAAACCCCGAACCAAAATTAAAAAAAAAAAAAATGACGTGGGGGGTCCCCCTAAATTCCATACCAGGCCCTTCAGGTCTGGTATGGATATTAAGGGGAACCCCGGCCAAAATTAAAAAAAAAAAATGACGTGGGGTTCCCCCTAAATTCCATACCAGACCCTTCAGGTCTGGTATGGATTTTAAGGGGAACCCCGCGCCAAAAAAAAAAAAAAAAACGGCGTGGGGTTCCCCCAAAAATCCATACCAGACCCTTATCCGAGCACGCAACCTGGCAGGCCGCAGGAAAAGAGGGGGGGGCGAGAGTGCGGCCCCCCCCCCTCCTGAACCGTACCAGGCCACATGCCCTCAACATTGGGAGGGTGCTTTGGGGTAGCCCCCCAAAACACCTTGTCCCCATGTTGATGAGGACAAGGGCCTCATCCCCACAACCGTGGCCGGTGGTTGTGGGGGTCTGCGGGCGGGGGGCTTATCGGAATCTGGAAGCCCCCTTTAACAAGGGGACCCCCAGATCCCGGCCCCCCCCCTGTGTGAAATGGTAAGGGGGTACTTACCCCTACCATTTCACTAAAAAACTGTCAAAATAGTTAAAAATGACAAGAGACAGTTTTTGACAATTCCTTTATTTAAATGCTTCTTCTATCTTCCTTCATCTTCTTCTGGTTCTTCTGGCTCTTCTGGTTCTTCCTCCGGCGTTCTCGTCCAGCATCTTCTCCGCGGCGTCTTCTATCTTCTTCTCCTCGGGCCGCTCCGCACCCATGGCATGAGGGGAGGCTCCTGCTCTTCTCTTCATCTTCTTCTTCATCCTCTTCTCTTCTTCATCTTCTTCATCTTCATCTTCTCTTCTTTTCTTCTGCGGGCCGCTCCGCATCCATGCATGGAGGGAGGCTCCCGCTGTGTGACGGCGTCTCCTCGTCTGACGGTTCTTAAATAACGGGGGGCGGGGCCACCCGGTGACCCCGCCCCCCTCTGACGCACGGGACATGACGGGACTTCCCTGTGGCATTCCCTGTGACGTCACAGGGAAGTCCCGTCAAGTCACCGTGCGTCAGAGGGGGCCCCGCCCCCCGTTATTTAAGAACCGTCAGACGAGGAGACGCCGTCACACAGCGGGAGCCTCCCTCCATGCATGGATGCGGAGCGGCCCGCAGAAGAAAAGAAGAGAAGATGAAGAAGAGAAGAGGATGAAGAAGAAGATGAAGAGCGGGAGCCTCCCCTCATGCCATGGGTGCGGAGCGGCCCGAGGAGAAGAAGATAGAAGACGCCGCGGAGAAGATGCTGGACGAGAACGCCGGAGGAAGAACCAGAAGAGTCAGAAGAACCAGAAGAAGAAGAAGATGAAGGAAGATAGAAGAAGCATTTAAATAAAGGAATTGTCAAAAACTGTCTCTTTTCATTTTTAACTATTTTGACAGTTTTTTAGTGAAATGGTAGGGGTAAGTACCCCCTTACCATTTCACACAGGGGGGGGGCCGGGATCTGGGGGTCCCCTTGTTAAAGGGGGCTTCCAGATTCCGATAAGCCCCCCGCCCGCAGACCCCCACAACCACCGGCCACGGTTGTGGGGATGAGGCCCTTGTCCTCATCAACATGGGGACAAGGTGTTTTGGGGGGCTACCCCAAAGCACCCTCCCAATGTTGAGGGCATGTGGCCTGGTACGGTTCAGGAGGGGGGGGGCCGCACTCTCGTCCCCCCCTCTTTTCCTGCGGCCTGCCAGGTTGCGTGCTCGGATAAGGGTCTGGTATGGATTTTTGGGGGAACCCCACGCCGTTTTTTTTTTTTTTTTTGGCGCGGGGTTCCCTTTAAAATCTATACCAGACCTGAAGGGTCTGGTATGGAATTTAGGGGGAACCCCACGTCATTTTTTTTTTTAATTTTGGCCGGGGTTCCCCTTAATATCCATACCAGACCTGAAGGGCCTGGTATGGAATTTAGGGGGACCCCCCCCCCACGTCATTTTTTTTTTTTTTAATTTTGGTTCGGGGTTTCCCTGGGGGGAATTCCCATGCCGTTTTTATCAATGAACTTCTATGTGTATTGTCGGCAATGCAATAGCCGCGGGTAGTTTTAAATGTGTTTTTTCCTTCCAAATGTCATTTTGCTGTCAGACTGTTCTAAACACAGGAAACATGCGCCCCTTTACAGGCATACTATAGACACCCCCCAGGTACGAAATTTAAAGGGATATTACACTTTTATTGTTTGACTTTAAGCATTATTAAAATCACTGCTCCTGAAAAAACGGCCGTTTTTAAAACTTTTTTTTGCATTGATCCATGTCCCCTGGGGCAGGACCCGGGTCCCCAAACACTTTTTATGACAATAACTTGCATATAAGCCTTTAAAATTAGCACTTTTGATTATTCATGTTCGTGTCCCATAGACTTTAACGGTGTTCGCGTGTTCGAGCGAACTTTTTTCCTGTTCGCATGTTCTGGTGCGAACCGAACAGGGGGGTGTTCGGCTCATCCCTAATAAAGATACATAAAGTAAGTTTACAAGGATCTATAAAGTAAGCTCATTGTTTTATAGTAGGGTTTATATAGGTAAATATCATGAAATTTCAAATATTAAACATTGGGTTCACGTAAACCTAAATTAAAGATATATATCATTTCCTTAGTTACTTTTGTAGGTATTTAAATGATTTATACCTACTATACATATTGTTTACAAGTAGAGTGTATATAGGTCAAATAAATTCTGATAATGAGCTTTAATCGTAAGGTGGAGAAAAGGAAAGAGAAAGAAGAAAAAGGGTTGAAAGGTAGAGGTATGGTCCACAAGGTTGTCCCGCTCGTCAGTTTATTATTCTTTTTAGTTCTCTTTGAAGCCTTAGAATGGGTGTCTCTGTAAGTCATTTAATCTGTTACCATGGCAACAGGACAGAGTCATTGAAATTTGACAGGAACTGTTGTTTTATCCAAGGATGCCAAAGTTTTTCAAATTTTGGAATTTGATTTTGATCGATGGCTACCATCTTAGCATGGGACATTGTATTATTCATTCTGTGAATTGTTTCTGCTAGTACCAATGTAGGAGATTTCCATGCCTTGGCCACTGTTTGTTTTGCAGCCGTTATTAGTTGGATCATAAGTTTGAATTGAGAGAGTGTTAACCATTCCGGTTTTAGATTAAGTAAAGTTAAATATGGATCTGGTTGTATTATTTTTTTAAATATTTTAGATGCAATCACGAAGACTTCCTTCCAAAAGGTTTGGATTACTGGGCACGTCCACCATATGTGTAAATATGTGCCTATTTCTGGGCATCCTCGAAAACAAAGAGTTGAGGTATTAGGTGAATATTTTGCCACTCTAGCGGGTACAAGGTACCAGCGAGTTAGGACTTTATAATTTTTCTCCAGTGCTAAGATGTTGGGTGAAGATGACTTAGATGTGAGCCATATATTAGACCAGTCCGTGTCTTCTAAAGTTCGTCCCAGGTCCTCCTCCCACCTCTGAACGTAAGAGGGTCTATTAAGATTTGCTACTCCATATAATTGATTATAAAGTGATGAAATTGTACCTTTAGCAAATGGATCTTTTGTACAGATTGATTCAAAAATGGATAGTTGGGATAATGGTGTATCCCCCTTTAGGAATGGTGTATAGAAATTTTTGATTTGGAGATATCTAAATATCTCAGAGTTTGGTAGATCATATTTTTCTCTAAGCGATGGGAATGAAAGGAATGATTTAGATGCTATGAAGTCATTTAGTGTCTGAATGCCTGATGTTGTCCAAGCTTTAAAAGAATTTGGGTAGATCCATGCCGGATAAAAGGCCGGATTTCCGATAAAAGAAAGGAGAGGATTGTGTGGAGATTGTAACTGATATTTGGTTTTTAGTTTATCCCAGAGAGATAAGAAGTGTTTAGTTATGGGATTATGAATTTTAAAGCGGTCTTTAGGATCAAGCCATAATAAATTTGATATTAATAGAGGATCATTTTCTGAAGCCTCTATAAATACCCATAATGGGATTTCCTGTTTTGCATGGTATTTGGACAGACTGGCCAAATGTGCTGCTCTGTAGTAGTTAGTAAAATTAGGGTATGACAGGCCTCCTTTATTTTTGGGAAGATGTAGTGTGTGTATAGGTATACGTGGTTTAGAAGAGCCCCATATAAACGAAGTTGCTCTTTTTTGTACTATTCTCAAAAAATAGGAAGGAATTGGAATAGGGAGGACTCTGAATAGATAAAGCAATTTGGGTAGAATAGTCATTTTGATTGCATTAATCTTCCCTATCCAGGATAAAGGAAGTTGCGACCATTGTTTTATTAGATTTGTGATCTGTCTTAATACAGGAGGATAATTGGTTGAGAATAAGTCAGAATGAGATGCTGTTAAATGAATTCCAAGATATGGGATTGATTTTTCTGCCCATGTGAATGGGAGTGCAGCCCTAGCCGGGATCAATTCCATGTTTGTGAGCGAAATATTAAGCACTAGGCATTTCTTAGGATTAATCATAAGGCCGGATAGGGCTGCAAATCCATCAAGAGCTGGTATTACGTTAGGACCAGAGACCTGTGGTGATGATAGAAAAAGTAATATATCGTCTGCAAATATACATAATTTGTGTGTAATACCTCCTACTTCAATGTCAGTTATAGTTTGGTTTGTTCTGATGTATTGGGCCATGGGTTCGAGTATAAGGGCAAATAATAAGGGAGATAATGGGCAACCCTTTCGGGTACCTCTTTCGATATTAAAGGCTTCAGATTTGTATCCAGCATATTTTATATAGGCTTTGGGTTTATTATATAATGCTTTGATCCATGTTAAAAAGTGGGGTCCAAAACCCCATTTTTGTAATGAATATTGCATATATTGCCAGGTTACTGTGTCAAATGCCCTCTTAATATCGAGAGATAGAAAACATAAAGGGATTTTCCGTTTTTTAGCAATATGTGCCAATAACACTGCCCTGCATATATTATCGCCTGCCTGTCTATTTGGCATGAAGCCTACTTGATCTCTATGTATTAATTTTCCTATAATGCTATTGAGGCGTTTTTCTATTATTTTTGCTAATAATTTAATATCGAGGTTTAACAGAGAGATAGGCCGATAATTCACACAGGAAGTATCATCAGAAAGGGGTTTTGGGATCATACAAACAATTGCCATTAGTGTTTCTTGCCGAAAAGAATGTCCATCTAGAAGTTTGTTAAAAGTTTCAGTGAGAATGGGAGAGAGTATTTCTGAGAATGTTTTATAGTATAAAGCCGAGTAGCCGTCTGGGCCTGGTCTTTTGTTAAGTTTTAGGTCTTTTATGGCGTTAGCAACTTCATCTATAGTTATAGGCTCATCCAAACTGCTTTTTTGATTCTGAGACAACTCAGGTAAGGTTATTTTTGAGAAGAAGGATTCAGCTTCTGTAGGATTAAATTCATTGTTTGTCTTGTATAAAGTTGCGAGATGTGAGTGAAATTTATGGACTATTTTAACTGGATTACAAGTGTAAACATTTTTTGATAATTTCAAACGTATTGGTTTGAAAGATTTGTTAGTTGAATTTAATGCCCGAGCCAAATATGTACCTGGTTTGTTTTTATTCATGTAGAAATTGTGTTTGGAGCGTTTGAGGGATTTATCAACTGACTCAGTGAGAAATAGATCGTATTCCAATCTAGATTTTTCCAGATGAGATTTTGTACTCTGAGATGGATTATCTTGAAATGATATGTAGGCTGCATTAAAATTGAGTTCTAGTTTTTTTGCTAGATTTTTGCGTTCCCGTTTAAATAGTGCCATTTGTCTTTGTATTGTACCACGCAAGACAGGCTTATGAGCTTCCCACAGTGTTATTGGGGAGATGTCTGTTGTATTATTAATTGATATGTATTCCTTTAAAGCTTGTTCAATGGCCATCTGATGTAGTGGGTGTTTGAGCATTATGTCCGGTAAGTACCACGTTGGGTCATGCGCTTTTGGTATGGCTGAGGCTATAGTAGTGTATACTGCATTATGGTCAGACCACGGAATCGGAATTATATCTGATGCAATAATTTCTGGTATCATTCCTATTGTTAGAAAAATATGATCTATTCTGGTGAAGGTTTGATGAGGGTGCGAGAAATAAGTGAATTTCTTTTTCATTGGGTTACTTTCTCTCCATGAATCTACTAGATTGTATTTGGAAAGAAGTTGAGAAAAAGGTAATCTAGAGGATATTTTGGATGGTGTAAAAGGTGATTTATCTAGAAATGGGAGGAGGACCTGGTTCGAATCCCCACACATTATCACTGTTCCTATTTTGTGTGTATTAATCACTTGTAATATATGTGAGAGGAATGGTGTAGGTTGTTTGTTAGGAGCGTAGTAGGAAATCACTGTGATTGCTGTATCCATTATATAACCCATGAGTATCAGGTATCTACCTTCTGGGTCTTTAATTTCTGATGATAAGGTGAATGGTGTGGATCGGTGAAATGCAATTAGAGTTCCCCTTTGCTTGGTACAGGCAGAAGCCGTGTAAATTTGTTGATAAAAAGGAGAAATATATTTTGGAGTAGAATCTTTGGTGAAGTGTGTTTCTTGGAGGCATACTATGTGAGCCTTCTTGTTATGGAAAGTACGGAAGGCTTTGGTCCTTTTTTGAGGGACGTTTATTCCCTGAACATTCAGGGAAAGTATATTCAGTGGTGCCATGGCAATAGATCAAATAGTTTTGACTTACTTTTTGTTATGCAGAGCTGGCTGCGCAGATCAACCTGTGTGGACTGAAGAGATGAATAGATAGAAAAGAAACCAGTGAATTCTGGAGTAAAGAGTAAACAAAAAACATACGAGATTAGATGATACATTGTATAAATTATTTTTTGCAAGTAATCACAATTTACCCGTGAAAGAGAATAAATATCTCTCTCAGGGGAATAAGTGCCTTCGTCACACTCCCACATAATATGGTTGGGAGAATGAGGAGGGCTAATGGGGGTACACGGATCTTCCGTTTACAGGAGAGAAGTGCTATGTCAAAAGACATCAAAATGATGTTTCATTAATTGGAGTGCAGAATATAGTTTTTGTTGAAATTATTTATTCCAGGGTGGTTGTATATGGTTAGTCTTGCCCTAGGCTAAATAATTCAGTTAGAAAGGTACTGTTAATAACTTTGGTATTGATGAAGATAGTTTGAATTATTTTGGGATTTTAACCCTTTTAGAGTAAACAATTACATATTTTATTCATATGTAACTGTTTAGATATGTTAACTCATAAAATTGAGGTTGTATTGCTTCAGATTAGAATAAACAAAAACATAATTCTAGGAACTAGTTAGGTAATAATATATTTGTTTTAAGAAAAGAAAGAAAAAGCTTCCATTACTTCTGGAATATTGAACATATTTGTCCTAAAAAGTAATAAATCTATTGTTATTACCTGATAATATATAACTGAACAAGAATTTCCTTATTTCACTTATATATTCTAAGGCTATATGAATTAGAAGTAATAAGAAATATAATTGGAATGTAACATGATCCCACACAATGTGTGACTATCAGAATGCAGTTACATTCAGTTATAAATATAGGTTTTTTATAGAGAACCATCTCTTAGTATAATAAATGAAGAGATATCAGGAATTAGGATGTCAGTCCATTGAATCTTCTTGGTCCATGGATGATGTGGCATAACGGTCTCTTTTGTGAGAATGATGATTCCCATTTTGTTCTGAAATTTTCTGGGTGCTGCCTGAAGGTGAAGATGACGCCATTCTTCTGCGTGTGGGAGTGTTGCTGCTTGTGGGTTCTGTCAGATTTAATTTTAAAAGGGTTTGTTGTAGTTCATCTGCTGATCTGCTTCTGTAAATTGTACCTTGGTAGTTAAATCTGACTGAAAAGGGGAAGCCCCATTGATACATAATGTTGTGGCGTTGCAGTTCCATTAGTTGGGGTTTCATGGATCGTCTTTTAGTAATAGAAAGTTGGGATAGGTCAGCAAAAATTTGATAATTGTGTCCTTGAAAATTAAGTTCTTTTTTTTCTCTTGCAGCAATTAGTATTTGTTCTTTCGTTCTGTAATAATGAAATTTTGTGATTATATCACGTGGGGGTCCATCTTTCTTTTTGGCTGTGAGGGCTCTGTGTACTCTGTCCAGTTCTAAACGTTCAATAGGGATATCTGGCTTTAGTTCTTGTAATAGAGCAGTAATAGTAGATTGCAGGTCTGTCACAGTTTCGGGTATTCCCCTTATGCGCAAGTTTGAACGTCTGGCTCTATTTTCGTAATCTTCAAGCTTAGTTTGAAGTATTAAATTCTCTTTTTTTAATTGTTCCAATTCTGTTATATTTTCTTGGGTTGTAATTTCAATTTCATCCATTTTTATTTCTAAGGCTGCGGTGCGGTTTCCCAGCTCTCTTATTTCTTTGGTTAGGCTTTTTGTTATTTGGTCTGAGGTTTGTTTTAAAGCCTTATGAAGCATCTTTTCAAATTGTAATAATATTACTGGGGATACTGAGGAGGCTTGTGGAGAAGTTTGTGAGAGGATTTGTTCTGTATCTGACTCAAATGGAGAGTCTTGCTGTGACATTTTCTGTCTGTGAGAGCGCCCTGATGCTGTATCTTGTGAGGTGACTGGAGCTGCTTCAGCTGCAGTGAGTGCCTGTGAGCTCTTTGTGAGGTGATTTTTATATCTGCCATGGTTTCCTCCCAGTACCATATTTCCTGCCCAAACTTTCACAGTTTGTTCCCTGGGGCAAAAAGGTTCAAATGGATACCTTTTGAGCCTGCAGGCTCCGCTTTGTCCTTCTCTTCTCTCCTCAGCAGTGTGGAGCTCTAACAATGCATGTCTGCTCTGCTAGGCTCCGCCTCCTGCCCCCCGGGTGCCCACAGTTTCAATGGAGGCACTGAGGAGAGGATGGGGAGAGGAGCGAGGCTCCGTGTGGCTGCATCGCTGGACTGTGGAACAGGCAAGTGTCTATTTATTTAAAGTCAACAGCTAAACTTTTTGTAGCTGCTGACTTTTAATAAACAAAAAAACCCTGGAACTCCGCTTTAAGTCCAATTCAAGGTTTTGTACTCTCCCCCTAACTACCTGTGTTAAAAGAAATAAAAACAGTTTGGAAAATACTATTCACTCTATTCACGCCCCTGAGTCATTCAACACACTTCCTGTAAGTCCAGGCTTTCATGGACACACACCCAAAAGACCTAGATTAAAAGTATGTATGCTTAACACTTAAAACAAATGTAATTTAGGTAAGGGTTCCAGGGGAAGGGGTATAGACATGGTGATGGGGGGGTATTGTGGACTACCTAAGCTGTACTTTAAGCCCAATTTAAAAAAAAAAATGGTATTTATATGGTGCTTTTATCCCAGCCCCCCTGCCCCAAAGCACCCCCCCCATGTTGAGGGCATGTAGGATGGTATGGTCGGGGGGGGGGGGGGCGCTCGCTCATCCCCTCCCCTTTCCTGACCTGCCAGGCTGCATGCTCGAATAAGGGTCTGGGATGAATTTTTTGGGGGGACCCTACCCCTTTCTTTTACATTTTGGCATGGGGTTCCTCTTAAAATCCATGCCAGACCCAAAGGGCCTGGTATGGACTGGGTTTTTTTTTTCTATTGCCAGGCAATGCCGACATTCTCTATCTTTACATTCATCTGTCAGTGGGGAAGTCCGCTGACAGATGATGACTCATGGTTGTTAAGGACGAGTGCGGCCGGCTTCCCGACCCACTGCTTAACAACCAGCTATTTCTTCACACAGAATTCGGATCGGTCTACCGATCTGAATTCTAATCATTCTGAAATGTTGAAATTCATTAGAATGTTAATAAATTAAATGAATTTTAAAGAGAATGAAACAAAATTTTACAAAAATGAAACCAAACAAAACAAATTCCATAATGAAACAAAATTAGTAACATAACGAATCTATCCGAAACAAATTTTTCCGTTCTTCACAAGTCTACCAGCGACTATAGCAGACTCCCCCACTCTCCCCCATCGGGAGAATATAATGGCTCTGCGGGAAGGTTTCCTGTTGATGGGGGAAACAAGCAATTTTCTTTCCTGCAACCCGGTTAAAGGCTCTAGTGCTCCAAAGCAGAAGTACCAACCACTCGCAAATGAGATTTTGATTACAGATATGTCATTTTAATGTTGTCCTGATTCAAAACCTTCTATAAAGTTTGTGTCAAGAATGTCACATCTACCTCAATGCAGGTGGTCAGACACTATAACTAGCTACTGTGTGCTTCACCTATAGCAGCCCCCTGTCTTTTAAGGTAAGCAGGCCTACCGGTACTTAGTTGCCCCCAAGACTTATACACAATGCTGTAGTGCCTGGCCACCACACCAGGGCAGATGCGAACAGAGTAAAAAAACAGACTACTTGCAGTTTAGCAGACAGATAACGTGGTTCTATGACAGTCCAGGTAAAAGGCAGGCTAAGTTCAGGGACTAGTCCAATATGCGATCTGGGTCATACACAGGAAAATCCAACAGCAAAAGCAGGGCAGACAAACGGGAGGCTTGATCAAGAACAATGCAGGTAACTTTGTCTCTATCACAAGCAAGGGGTAGAGTGTTCGGTTTGCTTATATCAGATGACTGACCAGATCAATCACCTTCCAGGTGAACACAGACAGGGGGAATGCTACAGCCAACACCCGAATGGTGGAATGAGGAGCAGGAGCACTTAAGTGATCCTGACATAACCCCCCTCTGAGGAGGGGCCCCCGGACTCTCAAAGGTAAGCTGAACATCCAGCACAGGACCATCAGACTGGGCAGAGGTCCGTGGATCCACGAGGTCAGGCTGGTTAGCAGCGGACGTGTCACAGGGGTCAAGCCGGACAACTGAAACACGAGCGGAATACAGAGAACCCTGAAAAAAAGGTTGAAAGCCCCACCTGGCCGAATGAGGCAGTTTATCCAAAGGGCGGATTGAACCTCTTAGACCAGTCAGAATGGGTGTAGTAGAAGTAGGGTGAGGCCAGGTTACAGAAAGCCCTGGATAAGAAAAAGCAGGAGGCTTAATGGGCATGGGCCAGACCAGCACAATTGATGCAGTGGCCGACCGAGCCGCATCATCAAGTGCAGCAACTGTTCGAATCACATGACCAGAAAGTCCTGAATAAGAAAAAAACTGGAAGTTCAATGGGCATGGGCTGGACTGGCATAACTGATGCAATGGCCGTCTGGGAGGCATCGCCAGGTGTAGCGACTGTCTGAATCGCATCACCAGAGTGTCCAGAATAAGAAAAAGCAGGAAGTTCAATGGGCACGGGCTGGACAGGCATAACTGATGCTGCTACATTGTTTTATTGTAGCTATTATCTGAATCGCATCACCAGGTGTAGCGACAGTGGAACTTGCGGACAAGTTAGCCTGGCTGTGCATCCAAGGGAGTTTAGTGACAGGAAAAGGTAGGGGTAATCCAGGGGACTTGACTTTAGAAGAAGTTTCCAAACAGGGCTCAAGGCTACGAGGCAACAAATAAGTTTGGCTTTGAGGAAGAGAGGATGCAGGCTGTGGCACTTGACTTGAGAGGCGACCTGTAGAAAATTCAAGACTTGTCAGCGTCTTTTATTATAACAGTCATATAAAGGCACATTGTCATGTAAACTGGAGTCACGCTTGGAAACATTGTCACGATCAGGATCTGAATAGGACTGTAATAAAGGCACGTGACTGGTACTGGCCACACAAGAGTTATACACGGGCAACTGGTCAGCGACTTTAAAGCAGTTCTGGATGCAGGTCTGGGACCAGGACCCAATCTCCTCTGCAGCCCAGTCTATGTGTGGGTTGTGACGTTTAAGCCAGAGATAACCCAAGATAAGGGGATAAGCAGGAGAAGAGATCAAGTAGAAGCTGATTGTCTCCCTGTGAAATTGCCCAATAGTCAGGGTAATAGGTACTGTACACAATGTGACCAGACCCATGGACCAGGGAGAATTGTCAATGGCTAAGACTGAGAAGGGTCTGCGCACCTTAGTCACCGGAATCTGTAGACTGTGTGCTAGGTCCCTATTAATGAAATTGCTAGCAGCACCAGAATCAATGAAAGCGGAGAGGTGGTGAGAAAACTTGGCAGAACTAAGTTGTGCAGGAACAAATAAGCCATCTCTGAGGGAAACAGACACAGTAGGATCTATAGAAGTCGACCCCACCAGCACTAGACTCTTGGAGTTTCTCATCTTATTAGGAAAGTCAGTGACAAAGTGGCAGTGGTTGCCACAATATAAGCAGAGTCCCTGAGATCTCCTTCTAGCCTTTTCCCCAGAGGATAAATGGGTATCACCAATTTGCATGGGCTCATCCTCCAGGAGAGGTTGAGAGGGCTCAGTAAAAGAAGAGGAGGTGGGCAGCATACTGGGGGGCAAAGAAACAAACCTCTCTGTATGCCTTTTACTTAAATGTTTGTCAATACGGATGGCTACTTGCATGGCTTCATTCAATGACTTTGGTTCAGGGTAGTAAACTAAGGAATCTTTGATGGGGTCTGATAAGCCTAACCTGAACTGGCTTCTTAGAGCTGGGTCATTCCACCTAGGTCAGGTGCCCAGCGGTGGAAATGAGAACAGTATTGTTCAGCTTATCCTGACGTAGTGACCTAAGGTTAGCTTCAGCTGAATGGGCACTGTCAGGATCATCATACAGTAAACCTAAGGCTTTGAAAAAGGCTTCAACTGACCCTATGACTGGGTCATCTGTGAGGAGACGAAACGTCCAAGACTGGGGATCTGACCCACTGTGCTTCAGAACCAGATGTGTTTGGCTTGAGATTAAAGTATAGCATACAACTATATTTAAGTTAGAAAACACACGGGGGTCACAAAAAAAACGGTCAGGCAGGTTAACTTTGAGCTCTGGCTACCTCAATGCAGGTGGTCAGACACTATAGCTAGCTACTGTGTGCTTCACCTATAGCAGCCCCCTTTCCCTTAAGGCAAGCAGGCCTACCGGTACTTGGTTGACCCCAGGACTTATACACAATGCTATACTGCCTGGCCACCACACCAGGGCAGATACAAACAGAGCAAACAACAGACTACTTGCAGTTTAGCAGACAGATAGCGTGGTTCTATGACAGTCCAGGTAAAAGGCAGGCTGAGTTCAGGGACTAGTCCAATATCCGATCTGGGTCATACACAGGAGAATCCAACAGCAAAAGCAGGGCAGACAAACAGGAGGCTTGATCAAGAACAATGCAGGTAACTCTGCCTCTATCACAAGCAAGGGATAGAGTGTTTGGTTTGCTTATATCAGGTGATTGACCAGATCAATCACCTTCCAGGTGAACACAGACAGGGGGAATGCAACAGCCAACACCCGGATGTTGGAATGAGGAGCACAAGCACTTAAGTGATCCTGACAGTTTGTTCTATAAAATTCCAGGGGGAGATCTTGAGCTGTGGGTAATGGTGGAAGCAGAAGGGGCAGCAAAGGACTTTAGAGTGAATACCTCTTAATGCTAGAACCTACAAAGTGAGTGACGTTTGTTCTGCACATTTTCCATGATGTATCTTCTCCAGAGCTGAAATGTCATTGTTGAGTGAACTAAGTTCCTCTTGTTAGACTGAATCATAGGAGCCATGAGGAATGATGGAATATAATCTATGACCTTAAGATCAAAGCAAAAAAAGGGAACTATTTTCCATTAATCTAAATTACAATACCTTAGTTGCAAGGTCAACAGAAACAATTATGGATTTTCCATAATTCTCCCGTTACGAACTGAAAGAAAGATGTATTGACTATATAATATAAATTATTTACATTGCATGCTTTCCTTTCATAACCTTTTGGTCTTTGCTTGGAATGCTTAGCAGGAAAGGTCAATAAGATTTTGCGGAAACGCTATGACATAGGTTGTCCATGTTGTGCTCTGATCAATGTATTGTCAAGATGGCAGGTGCACTCAAAATGGCTGTAGTGCTTACCTCCTAACTTTACCAGATGATTGGAAAGTCCATCAGAGAAAATATTGTGTTTTCCTCCACATTCCTGTAAATATTTACACCACTGAAAGAAAATGGATTTTCTAAAAAAATGTGGTTGAAAGAAGGGATGAGTCGAACTGTGCTTGGTTCCAGCAGGGCTCGTTAAACTTCAAAGAAGTTCAGATGCAGAACCCTACTGAAATCAATGAGCACTGAATCTGTCAGATTTAACCACTTGTTTTTGGAAAAAATAAAATTTGATAAGTTTTAAAATCACAATATAATACCCAATTATTTAGTAAAATATGAAAGATGGTGTTATGCTGAGTAAATAGATACCAAACATGTCACGCTTTGAAATTGCATACGCCCATGGAACGGCACCAAACTACGGCACCAAACTACGGCATCTAAAACTCAGGAGTTCTGGTGCTATTATTGCTCTCGCTTTAACGTTTGTGGCGATATGTCACATGTGAATCAAAATACTCGTCACTTCCGGTCCTCGATCATCTTTATTGTCAGCTGCCAGAACTGCTGGCTGCGATCCTGGGATTCCCGGTGGGATGGGAGAGCCCAGGAAGGTGGAGGAAGGTGGTGGTGTGGGGGATGGGGTTGGGCTAATAAGCCACTAGAATCACTTTTACAAAAAAAGAGCATTGCCAGCCAAAAACAAAAGATATTTGGGTGATGTCTGTGCTGTAGGCATCATCACGGTATAACCGCTGCAACTCAAAGATGTTCTGGGACATCCTTGGGTGGGAAGTGTTTAAAAAAAAGTTTTTAAAAAAATCCTATTCAGCCATGATCAGTGATTTTTATTAAATGACAAATGTGGAACATTACAAAAGCTTAATTCCTTTAAATATTATTCCTGGGTGGTGCCTTAATCCTGCCTGTAAAGGGGTGCATCACTGGGATGAACAGAAGGTGCTGCAGCAGCACTGACATTTACAAAGGAAAAAAGTGTTTAACACATTCATGCCTAAGCCTTTTTCTGACACTTGTTGCTTACAAGTTAAAATCAGTATTTTTTGCTAGAAAATTACTTAGAACCCCCAAACAATATATATACTTTTTTTTAGCAGAGACCCTAGATAATAAAATGGCGATTGTTGCGCAATATTTTATGTCACACTGTATTTGCACAGCGGTCTTTCAAATGCAATTTTTTTTTGGAAGAAATACACTTTTATTAATTAATAAAGAACAAGAAAGTAAGGATTAGCCCAATTTTTTTGCATAATGTGAAAGATTATGTTACACCAAGTAAATAGATACCAAACATGTCATGCTTTAAAACTGCGCACACTCGTGGAATGGCGACAAACTATGGTATTTAATAATCTCCATAGGCGACGCTTTTAAAATTTCTACAGGTTACCTGTTTAAAATTACAGAGGAGGTCTTATGCCGCGTACACACGGTCGGACTTTTCGTCTACAAAAGTCCAATGGACGCTGACGGACTAAAGCTGGCTGGTAATCCGATCGTGTGTGGGCTTCTCCGGACTTTCAACGGACTTTTTTAGCCTCAAATCCGACGGACTTTAGATTTGAAACATGCTTCAAATCTTTACGTCGTAAGTACGACGGACCCCGAAATCCGCTCGTCTGTGTGCTAGTCCGACGGACAAAAACCCATGCTAGGGCAGCTATTGGCTACTGGCTATGAACTTCCTTATTTTAGTCCGGTGTACGTCATCACGTACGAATCCGTCGGACTTTTGTGTGGTCGTGTGTAGGCAAGTCCGTTCGTAACAAAGTCTGCCGCAAGTCCGCCGAAGGTACGTCGGAAGTCTGTCGGACAGGCTGTCGGACTTTTGTAGACGAAAAGTCCGACCGTGTGTACGCGGCATTATGCTAGAATTATTGCTCTCGCTCTAACTCTTGGCGATACCGCACATATGTTTACATTACATGCACGACTTACCTATGCGTTTGCTTCTGCGTGCGAGCACGGAGGGATGGAGCGCTTAAATTGTTTTTTTTTCTTAGTTATTATATTTTATTTTTTTATTTTTACACTGTCCCTTTAATTTTTTTTATCACTTTTTTTGCTATCACACAGAATGTAAACATCCCTTGTGACAGTAATAGGAAGTGACAGGTACTCTTACTGGAAGGATCTGGGGTCTTTAATACCCCAAATCCCTCCTTCGCACTTAAAAGCATTCAAAACGCGAAATTTGGCTGTTTTAAATTCTGTAATTTACTAAAATCTGGCGCCTTTAAGTCTTCAGTAAACCGGAAGTGATGTCATGTCATCGCTTCCGGGTTACTAGATCCAAGATCCAATCAAAGTTGATTCCGGCACTGTTCGGGTCTCCGGCCAGTCGGTAAATGTGCCAGCTGGTTGCGTGGCTCTCCCAGTGGGATGGGAGAGCCCGGGGCGAGCCACGGAAGGCGGTGAGACATCCCCTCCCACTGCTTGCAATAACAGCTGAGTGGCTGATTAGCTGCATCGGTTTTTATTACAAGAAAGCCAACCCTCAGCTCTAAAAAATGATACTGGGGTGATGCCTACAGCTGAAAGCATCACCTCGTTACAACCTCTTGAAGCCAAAGGCCGCATATTTGCATTACGTCAGTGTCAAGGGGATATTAGTGTCTGCAAATTACATTTCATTGACAGCTTCTTATAAAAAAAAACACACACACACTACTCCAAGGGTCTGCTATGTATTTTAGGGGATCTTTAGAGCGGTATGTAAACCAAAACAACTGAGGTCCCACAAAAAGTCCTATGTTGATAAGGACAAGGACCTCTTCCCTACAACCCTGGCCAGTGGTTGTGGTGGTTATAGAGATCTGTGGGAAGGGGTTAATTGGGATCTGGAAGTCCCCCTTAATAACAAGGGGGCCACCAGATATCAGCCCCTTCTACGTGAATGAGTATGGGGTACATAATAACCCAACTCATTCAGCAAAAAAAAAAAAAAAAAAGACACTTAAACCTTTGACAGGTCCTTTATTAAAATATTTAAAAAAATAAAGTTTCCCAAAAAATGTCTGTCATTGTAAATCCATCGTCAATTCGTCAATCAGTGTTTTTTATGAGATTATAGTCATTTGATTTACATATACTTTACAGCAGCATTAAACTCCCCTCCTGTTTTTTTTTTTTTCTTTTGTCTTTATACCCCTTACCTGTATTACCGGGTTATCTTCAAAATATATGCTCACTTACACAGCAAACTCAGCATTACCCCACCGTGTTCCACTGTACAAGAGATATAGCCTGGGTCATGACTTGGTCCTCTTCAATTGGCTGCCTCTTCCGAGTTCAGGCACCCAGCTCTGGATGAAGCGCTCCATCCGTCCTCCAGCCACTCTTTGTGCCTGGTCCTGCAGCCTCCTAGCCTTCTGGGAGATGTGATGTGAGTATACCAGGAGGCTGCAGGCCAGAATGGTGGCAGGGGGACAGGGCCAGCACAAAAAACATCACATTTGCAAATGCGAAAGGGGGTAGGTTTGAAAAGAAAAACCTCCTGCTTTATGACAATGTAGTTCTTGGATGGTGGCATATTGGAGGGTGAGGGTGCTGGATCATTTCTTGCAAAGGAACTTGGGCGTTTCAGTCTACAACTCCATCCTCTCCTTCAGTGAAGAATCTCCTAGACCAGAACGTAAACTATTATACCAATATAAATGAATATCTTTGCACAGGTAATACATAGACTCCTACAGTCCTCCTACTGGGCCCACAGCAGTGATCCTTCATCAGCCAAATGTATGACTCATTAGCGGCAACCCTTTTCACTGTTAGCTTTTAATCAGCTCTGTGTCCGAAATATTGAGTCTGCTTTGCTCTTTAGTTATCACATCTGAGTTGTGCCTGACAGATTATTATTCATCCCACAACAGTAAATAAATCTCTCCATGGGGGATCCACCGTTTATTCATCTTCCTATTCCTGGCGGCCAGGGCCCATGCTGGTACACTCATTCACTGGTCTTTCAACTGTAAATGTCCATTTTCTTGTGTGTTGCCAGTCACATTAATTCAGCTGGAAGGGACAAGGAATCTCTTGATGGTATCTTTTTTTTTTTCACTTTTGATTTTCTTTCCTGGCTTTATAATCACACAAAAGAACATAAAAACTAAATATACATCAAGTTGTACAAATAGCTGTAAATATACATTTACTATAAAAGAGTCAAACTGCTCTGTTAGCTGCTATAAACCTTACTAGCTGTACAGATAAAAAAAAAGATGATTTAATGGAAAACTACTTTAGTCATATTTCCACAATTAATTTTCTTGATGATCTCATTGTGTTAGATTACAATATATATTGCTCTGTTCATCGTTGAGTATAATTCCATTTCTCAGTCCAGCTTCAGGAATAAGTCTAACCAGAGCAACATTTTCACCTACGTAACAATTTATCTGATGTTTGAACTTTTGACTTTATCTCTGATAGGAGTCCCAAGCCTGTTTTCCAAAATGCTTGCTGTCAAGGGAATTATCACAGCAGACCTGCCTGAACACTAAAGGATTCTTTCCATGATCTGTCAAAAATGTGAACACTACTCCTCCTTTCCCTTATCGTATTAGGAAACCTAATGCCTTATAATATTGAAAAAACACCCTCTCATCAAGCTTCAAAGTTCAATCATTTGAAAAAGGCAGAATGACCTGTGACTCACCATATTAGAAAAGACGGAAGGATCTCGGCAACTGATGAGTGTGGATTGCCCTGCCGATGAGGCAGGATGACCTGTGACTCACCATATTAGAAAAAGTTGGAGGATCTCAGCAACTGATGAGTGTGGATTGTCCTGCTGATGAGGCAGGATGACCTGTGACTCACCATATTAGAAAGGGCTGAAGGGTCTCGGCAACTGATGAGTGTGGGCAAGTGCAGAAAAGTAAAATTTGATCAGATAGATTACTAATTTGTTTCGTTGATTCGTTTCGGAATTAATTTAGTTTAATTTTGCTTCAGTAAATTTGGTTTAGTTTCTTAAATAACTAAGGGGCGGAGTCACCCAATGATGTCATCTTGTGACCCCACCCCCCTTGTGACATCATCGACCCAGCATAGCTATTTAAGAAATGTCAAACGAAGGACCAGCCAGATGGTTGGAGCCTTCGACAAGACCAGAGGTTTTATTTTCTTACTTTTTTTGGGTCCACTGGTGAGGCGGGCATCGTGATTGACTATAGATCTACACCGGGAGAAAATTTTTTGTATTTTTTATTTTTTTTAAAAATAGAATTATCAAAAACTTGTGTTGTGTTTTTACGCACTTTATACACTGTAAGATTGGGGTGATCAGACTCAAGCAGTAAGTGCGTTTTCAAATGAGTGAGGTAGTCAAAAACTATATTTTTAAGGGCCTAGTAGCCCACTTTTATTTAAAAACATGGAAAAGTTCACAGTAGACATCAGTAGCCCAAGCAGGGGGGTTCCACCATTACTGTATCTTGTACACTCAATACTTTAGCCTCCTGGCTTACATTCTTGCCACACGGCTGCTTCAGGCCTTTAGCCTAGGTCTTAGGTCTGCTCCTCAGACCAAAAGAGTTTCCCAGAGTTAAGCTCTCTCCTAGCTTACTTCTGATCAGCACCTCGCTGCTCTGTCCCCAAGTACATCTGCCTCCTGCAGACATGCATGCTCTGGCTCCTTTCAGAGGAATGGGAGTCAACCTGACTCCCATGCACAGACTTCCTGTCTGTTGTGTGTGAGCCTGAGCCATAGTCAGGTCACAAATAAATATCCCAGCACACAGATGTGCCTTTCTCTCCAAAATCTGGTGTAAACCAGCAATCTTCCAGGTAGAATAAGGTCCCACTGCCACAAAACTTTTATGGTTTATATGTAGGGGTACCATGTACCCCATACTCATTCACATGGGGGAGTGGGACCTTGGGGCCCCCTTAGTAGAGGGGGCTTCCAGATTCCGATAAGGCGCCCACCCACAGACTCCTACAACCACCACACAGGGTTGTGGGGAAGAGGCTCTTGACCCCCCAACATGGAGACAAAGGTGCTGTGGGGTGTGGGGGCAAAGCAACCCTCCAATGTTTAGAGCATGTGGCTTGGTATGATTCAGGAGGGGGGGTGCTCACTCATCCCACCCCCCTTTCCTGGCTGCATGCTCGGATAAGGGTTTGGTATGGATTGTGAGGGGGGGCCACACACTTTTTTTTTTACATTTTGGTGTGGAGTTCCCCTTAAAATACATACCGGACCCGAAGTGTTGAGCCTCTGCTCGGGAGCAAGCCTACTCAGGTGCCCTCATAGCAAGCTGCTAGCTCTGGGGGCACTTGGCAGGAGGGAGGGGCCAGGAGTACCGGCAAGGGACCCGAGAAGAGGAGGATCTTGGCTGCTCTGTGCAAAACCACTGCACAGAGCAGGTAAGTATAACGTTTTGTTTTTGTTTTTAATTCTGCCTTTAATATGCCTATAAAGTTTCTGGTGAGTCAAAGAGAAAGAATTTTTTTTTTTTAACGCCACAGTGCTTTTTAAAGACATGGTGCCTCTTTACAACAAATTAAAAGTTTTTTAACGGTGAACTAACCCTTCAAGTAGGGGAATGCTAATCCTTAAAATTGGCTGTTTTTATGATTTTCTCTAACTTCCTGTCTGATAAAAATTGTTTTCCCCAGGACAAAATGAGGGAGCCCCAGATAGCAATAAAATCTAATGCCGCGTACACACGACCGGACTTTCGGCAGAAAAGGTCCAACGGAATCATTTCATCGGATATTCCGATCGTGTGTGGGCTTCATCTGACTTTTTTTCAAACATTCTGAGGGACCTAGAAATAGAACATGTTTTAAATCTTTCCATCGGAATCAATTCCTATCGGGAAAACCGTTCGTCTGTATGCTATTCCAATGGACCAAAAACTATGCAAGGGCAGCTATTGGCTACTGGCTATTGAACTTCCTTTTTCTAGTCCCGTCGTACGTCATCGCATTCTAAACGAACAGACTTTATTCTGACGGAAAAAATGGTTGTGTGTACGTGGCATAACAGAGGTTCAAACTTTTTGGTATAGATATACTTTAACTTCAGGCAAATGGATAATTATTAAGAAGAAAAACGCAGGGGCTAATACTAGTGTTATCAAAAGTACTTTCAGACTGGATCCACACCCTGTACTTTCATGCATGTTGACGCATTTTGGTAATTCGTTTTATGTGGATTTGAGAAGGGGGTGGCATCCTATTCATTTCAATGCATGTCAACGGACCTTACATTTAATGCACTAAAATTAATAAAAATACATTTTGAATTGTGGCGCATCGTGTAAGCCACAAATTAGTCAGGTATATATTTTTTTTTGGTGCACTGAAATTCATTAAGGTCTTACAGGAAATGAAGAGACAGATGCAATGCAACATGTGTTTAACACATATTAAAACACACATGCATAGGTGTGAATGGGCCCTTAAAGCTTTTTAATGAATACATGGCTGCACTAAATCGTGTTCTCTATCTGCATAGAGTTCAGCTTTAAACTATTTCCCATTATGTAATGTAGTCTCTCCCACCAGAATTTCCCATGACTCCTTTAAGCTGTGAAGCTTGTAGAAAATATTATTGCTGGCTACAAATCTGTAAGAATTCCTCTACCCTCCGGCTACTTTGAATTAGGTTTTCCATTGAGGTTGGGGTAGTGAAGCTTTGTGCTGGACACAAGCATTGTTTTCTCGCAACAAGCTAATACCACTTTGTGAATACATTTTCATGGTCATTTATTTTATGCGTTAGAGCTCTATACGATTACTTCATTAAGTTTGGGCAGTGCTTTATATGTTACATCAATCCTAAACAAAATTAAATTTAGGGGCCTGTTTATTAAAATCAGCAAGAAAATTGGCCCTGTATTTACCATTGAAAATGGAAAGTTGCAATCTCAAAGGGATGTAAAAAAAAAAAAAATAGGGAGGAGTAAACAGTTTAACAAAACATATAAAATAATTTAAAGTATTTTTAAAAATTGAAAAACTAAAAATTGTGTTAACTTTCACAATGTTTCTTTATAGTGGTCGTAATGATAAGGTAAAGCTTCAGAAAAAACAGCAAATCATCGAATGTTCAGAATAAGAAAACTATGTGTATGCCACAAGGATTACCAGAATGTGAGACACATCAGTGAAAAAATGTTGCTAGGTAAAAGAGTGGGAATAGAATACAGAAAGACACAGAGTACAGAGAGGGCAAAGGACCGGGGAGCAAAGCAGAATGAGAGAAAAAGAAAACGTATTAACCCCATCGTGGCTGGGAAGAGATGGGAAATGAATATCCTTTGGCCCACGGTAAAAATTCAGATGAGGAGCATAGACCATGATGTCCAGGTTCATGAAAACTGTTCTTCCTTTCCTACCTCCTGCACCAACAGATGTTTTAGGTCTCTTGTAGAATCAACCTCAGTGGCCCATTCCCCAAGGGAAGGTATAGTGATCGATTTCCAGTGGCGGGGAATGACTGCCCTAGTGCGGACAAGAAGTGTCGGAGAATGTCTTTTTTCACGGATATAAAGGGTCCAGATAGCATCAACAAGAGGGCTACTTCAGGGGAGACTTGAATAGAAGTTGCCATCAGCTTACAATACAACTCAAAAATATGTTGCCAAAAGGTCCTAATAGGAGGACAGTCCCACCAGACATGGCTCATGGTGCCCTTGGAGGGATTGATAGGTTGAAATGGGGAAAAACGGACAGGCACCTGTACCATCTGGTCACTACTTTAAACCCTGTTTTTTGTTCTTGGTGGCTAGGGAAAGTTTATAAGTTAAGGTAAAACACATGTGCGATTCGGGGAGTGGAATAGGGTAGCTCTAATTCCCAGACCTGAGTATAAGGAGGGAGATCAGGAGAAGATTCGGTCAAAAGTAAAAAATAAAATTGGGAAACTCCGTGTGTTGGAGGGTTGTCCTGCAAGAGCATAGATTAAAATTCCGACAGCTTAGCAAGTACGTCTGACAGGGAAGGGATAAAGTGTATATATGATAAGACCTGATGCCCCTGTGTTAGGTTAGGTTAGGTTATGTGAAGGTGTCGCGGAAGAAGTTGCCGCAGTCAAGCACAGGTCTGCCTGGAGAAATTGGGCAAGTCTCCTATGTTATTTTCTTATTATCTTATTGGTTTTAATCCCCAAACCTTGTTATGTGGAGAGCGGGTTGAAAAGCTGAATTCCCCAAAAAGGTGGTCATAGGCCCATAAATTTAGATAAGTGAAGGGCAGGGTTCTTTATATCTTTTTATAGACTTAAAGTGACGTGAGGGTTGCAGAGCAATTTACCCTGTAGAAACTGCATGTACATTTGCTTCCATGCAAACTGGGCAACATTGAATGTTTATTAGCTTTTTTTTAGCTCAAGGTTGATTGTTATTTATGCATAAAAAAATAGAATGGTTTGTATAATATCACTTTATGGGCACTAGATGGAGCTGACATTCATAGTAAATGATCATCAGCTCCATCTAGTGGTCATAATGCAGTATTTTACTGATTCACTCTATACTGTATGAACAGTATGCAAACAGTAATACAATCAAAATACTTTGAGTGGGATCTTTGGAAAAGCATCATGGAAGGAATTATTATAAGGGGTGTAACCTGGGGGACAGGTAGCAGGTATAAAGCTCCCTGGGATGAGCAGTCTTTCAGGCACAGATACCAACTCCAGTGAGGTAGTGACAAACAGTGCGGTGTTTATTTGTGTTATATACAAGTTTATATATACAGGTGCTGTACAGGGTTCCAGGAAACAAATAGGAACAAAAATAGAAAAACAAAAACCGAGCTGTGTCTCTGCACTAACTATACAATATATACAGGCCCTAACTACCATGCTGAGCATGCCTACAGCTTCCACAAATACAGTTTAACAGCTTTTTACCAACCTATCACTCTTACAGACCAGTGTTGTCTGTGTTTCCCAGGCAGAGAGCATAGGCTGAGGCTCAGATGAGCTTAAATTAACCTGTGGAAGAGGACCAAGACCCGAACAGGACCATGGATCAGAGATCCTGAACGTGTATGAGAGGAGCCTGGGAGACGAATAAACCCCAAACGCTCTCTCTGGGACATTCTGCTACATATCCTCCTCCCTTATTTCACCACCAGGGTTGGAACACCTGTGGCCCAACAGGAGTGAACACGGGACGGGGCATGTACATTCCCCATCTCAACACCTGGCCTGTGGTTTACAGTGAAGGAATAGTCCTGTAGAGCCACCGGTTCACCCGTCTATTAGTCTCCTTCTTTTGGGCCATCCATTTCATTGGAGCCTGGTCAGTTATTAAATCAAACTGGCACCCTAACAAATAGTACCTTAGCGCATCTATGGCCCACTTTATGGCTAAACATTCCTTTTAAATGACTGCGAACATTTTCTCATGTTCATTGAGCTTTCTGCTTAGGTACACCACAGGGTGTTCTTTCCCATTGTGTACCTGTGACAATTCTGCCCCAATACCTACATCAGATGCATCCATCTGAACCAAAAAGTCTTTGGAGAAATCGGGGGAGTCCTTTAGGGACTTGGAAAGATCCCTCTGCTACTGGAGACCATTTCACAATCACAAAGACTTTCCCTTTCGTAAGGTCTGTCAGTGGGGCAGCTATAGTTGATAAACCTTCTATAGTACCCCCGCAATCCCAAGAAAGGCCCTTACCTGCTTCTTGTTTGCAGGTTGTGGCCACTCCTGGATGGCATCTATTTTATTCACTTGAGGTTTTATGACACCCGGCCAATAGTATTGCCCAAATACCTGGCTTCCTCTAAACTAATGGCACATTTTTTTGGATTTGCCGTAAAACCTTCTTTGAGGAGGGAATCAAGGACAGCCTGGACACGGGACAAGTGAGACTCCCAGTCAGTGCTATGTACCACTATGTCATCTAGATAGGCTGCTGCATACTGTCAGTGGGGTCTTAGGTCCATGGCCCTCTGAAATGTCACAGGGGCATTTTGCAACCCAAAAAGCATTTTTTTATAATGAAAGGAACCCTCCGGGGCCACAAATGCAGTCATCTCTTTGGCACTACCAGTGAGATGTATTTGCCAATACTTTTGTCAAGTCCAAAGCGGTCAGATAGCAGGCCTTGACAAGTCGGTCTATAAATTCATCTACCCTGGGCAGTGTGAAACTTTGTCACTGGATTAAGCTTCCTGAGGTCGTTACAGAACCTCCAAGTGCCACCCGGTTTTGGGACTAACATGATGGGGCTAGACCAGTGACTATTGGATTCCTCAATGACATCTAGCTCCAACATCCTTTTAACTTCATCACTGATGTCCTTTCTTCTAGCTTCGGGAATTCAGTACGGTTTGAGCTTGACACGGACCCCAGGTTCAGTAACAATATCATGCTGAACTGCTGAAGTCGTGCCAGGTAACTCTGAAAATTTCTCTCTATCCTTTATCAGGAACTCTCTAGCTTCCTGTTTTTGGGAATGCAATAGAGTGTCTGGAATCGTAACCTCAGGGATCAGAGGGGACTCGGTACCCTTAGGGAGGGACCTCACAGTTAATGTCAGTCTATCTTTCCAGGGCTTTAACAGGTTTATGTGGTAACTCTGTTCGGGCTTCCTTTTACCTGGTTGATATACTTTGTAATTGACCTCCCGAACTCTTTCAATTACTTCGAAGGAACCCTCTCACTTATCCAGGAACTTGCAATCAACAGTGGGAACTAACGCCAGGAATTTGTCACAAGGTGAGAAAACACGGAGTTGGGCCCCCCTGTTGTATATTCTCTGTTGGGCTGCTTGGGCCTGCAGTAAGTGTTCTTTTACCATTGGCATGAGTGCTGCAATCCTGTCCTGCATTTGAGCGATATGCTCAATGACACTTTTGTGGGGTGTCTGCTCCCCCTCCCAGGTTTCCTTGGCTATGTCTAAGAGCCCCCGGGGGTGTCTCCCATAAAGCACCTCAAATGGAGAGTACCCCGTAGAGGACTGGGGAGCCTCTCTGATGACAAACATCAAGTATGGAATCAGGAAGTCACAATTTTTCTCATCCTTGTCAACAACCTTTTTAACATGGTCTTCAATGTTTTATTGAAGTGTTCCACCAAGCCATCAGTTTGAGGGTGGTACACAGAGGTTCGCAACTGCGTCACCTTAAATAACTTGCACAGCTCCCTAAATTTGTGACATAAATGGAATGTCCTGGTCTGTAAGGACCTCCTTAGGGATTCCAACATGACTAAACATCATGAACAGCTCTTTGGCAAAGGAACTGCCTTGGGGTAACGGGTAGCATAATCCATGATTGCAAGGATATGCTGATGACCCCAGGCAGACTTGGGGAGTGGAGCCACAAGGTTCATGGAAATTATCTCAAAGGGCACTTCAATAATGGGAAAGGGCACAAAAGAACTTCAGAAGTGGGGTAGTGTTCAACAATTTCATCATTCTTTTTATAGACACAATACAGTAAATCCTCATTGCTGCTGACAGGAAAACAAGGCCTGTCCCCTGGTTTGACAGGTGCATCATTTATCACTATTATATTTTCCCAGGTCCTGGGTAGGGTCTTTTCTCTGCTTGGGACCAAAGTTTTCCTTGTGCACATTAAGGTCAGCAAACTCAATTATAGCCTTAGAGTCGGCAGACGGCAGTCCTGGCACCAAAAATCCTCCCCCCATCTCCTTGCCATGCTTACCATCCACTTCCCTCTGCTACAGGGGCTAATGTAATATATTGTATAACTGTCTAACCCAGTCCCTTATATAGGGTTTTGTCAGAAACCATGAATCAGACTGAGACAGAAGTGCAATTAAAATCACACTTGTTTAATAATAATAGAAAAAGTTAAACAGAGCAACGTAGTCAACTCATATACAGAGTTCAGTAACTGGGACGGATAGTCAGACAAGCCAGGATGTCAGGGAGCCAAAGATCAGCAAACTTCAGGACAGGCCAAAAAATCAGGAAACTGGAGAATCAGCGTAGTGGAACAGCAAGCAGGATCAGGATCCAGAAGGGATGTCAGCCAAGCAAGTCTTCAACAGGTACACAGGAGAGAGTCTCTAGATGTGTTGACTAAGGCAAAGGCAGAGAGGGACTGAACTGAACAGCTTAAGTAACCAGCAGGACTGACGAACAGAATATCATCATCAGGTCACCGTAGAAAAGATTGGAGCTGGCAATTAACCGACAGCTGAGCGACCTGCTCTGAGAAGGAAAGGCTGAGCCCAGCCTTGAGAGGTTTTTAATTGAATACATGAAATAAACGTTGATTGCTTTTACTTGGAAATTCTCTTTTTTGGTGTTGTACCATTAAAGTCCTATTTAGTTGTGTTTTTAGGGAGCTTCTTTATGCATACCAAAATTATTGTGTGCTGTAAATCGTCTGCAGCATTGCTCATGTTTCTTCCTGCTGGAGGCTGCCATTTTGTTGAAGCCCAGAGCAGTCACTTCCTTATTGGAAACTCTCCTCCTCTTCTTCGTCTCAAAAACTATATGTCATTTTCTGTAATTATAATATGTACATTTCCAGCCCTGATAGTATCTCTTGGCTCAGCTAGAGAGGGAGGCTGACAGAAGCTTTACAGTGCTGAAGTTCATGGAGAAGAAAGGTTATAAAATCGGAGAAGAGATAAGACACTATCCTTGCATCATTGCAAGGCTCCCTGTAACCCCCACTAGCAAAACACACTAGCACTGCGGGAGGCATTCTCTGACTGTATTGATGGGTGAAGAAAATTAAATTATCTATGGGCTGCCTTACACTTTAACTGCTGAAGAGAGGATTTAGATTTCCTCCTCTGCCAGATTGGACTGTATAGCAGTTCTGTGCAATGTATAATCTATGTAATGTATACTATATTGTTGTATACTATATTGCCAAAAACATTTGGACGCCTGCCTTTACACACACGTGAACTTTAATGGCATCCCAGTGTTAGTCTGTAAGGTTCAATATTGAGTTGGCCCACCCTTTGCAGCTATAACAGCTTCAAATCTTCTGGGAAGGATGTCCACAAGGTTTAGGAGTGTGTCTATGGGAATGTTTGACCATTCTGCCAGAAGAGCATTTGTGAGGGCAGGCACTGATGTTGGGCAAGTAGGCCTGGCTTGCCATCTCTGCTCTAATTCATCTCAAAGGTATACTATGGGGTTGAGGTCAGGACTCTGTGCAGGCCAGTCAAGTTCTTCCACCCCAAACTCACCCATCCATGTCTTTATAGACCTTGCACTGGTCCAAATCATTTGGTGGAGGGGGGATTATGGTGTGGGGTTGCTTTTCAGGGGTTGGGCTTGTTCCCTTAGTTCCAGTGAAGGGAACTCCTAAGGCGTCAGCATTCCGAAACATTTAGGACAATTTTATGCTCCCAACTTTGTGGGAACAGTTTGGGGATGGCTCCTTCCTGTTCCAACATGACTGCACACCAGTGCACAAAGCAAGGTCCATAAAGACATGGATGAGCGAGTTTGGGGTGGAGGAACTTGACTGGCCTGCACAGAGCCTTGACCTCAACCTGATAAGAACACCTTTGGGATGAATTAGAGTGGAGAATGGAAGAATAGTCACACATTCCCAAAGACACACTCCTAAACCTTGTGGCCAGCCTTCCCAGAAGAGTTGAAGCTGTTATAGCTCCAAAAGGGTGGGCCAACGCAATATGGAACCCTACGACTAAGACTGGGATGCCGTTAAAGTTCATGTGTGTGTAAAGGCAGGCGTCACAATACTTTTGGCAAATATAGTGTATGTGTAAGTGGGATGCAGATTGGTGTGGCGACAATAATTCACACAGGCAGGTGCAAAAGAACTTGTATTAAAGGAATACAAAAACAGTTCAAATCAAGACCGATAGGACAGCCACCCAGCCGAGCACACTCACATTTCAGTGCCAAGGTATATTCCAGCTGGGGTGACAGTGTCTGCATTGAGGGGACCAAATGTAGCCTGGCAGTCTGGTCCAAGTCAGAAATTGGTAAGAAGAAATTAGGCCCTATGCTTCCCCTCCTCATCAAGAACCTTTCCCTAGCACTGATACTGTCCCTTACAGACGGGGTACTTGTCCCTACTCTGTCCACTTGCCAAAGAGCATTCTGCCTGACCAAAGATGGCCACTTGAGTCACATGGGGCTGCAGCATCCAATAGGTAACCCAGGAAACCATAGAGGAACCTTGTTCCTCCTGACTTCCTCTCCAGCAACAGGGCCGTTGCGGTCGAGAAAGTAGACTGCACCTGCCAACATATGTAATGTATCTATCTAAATCTGAGGACTGGATAAACAGAAATACTAACCCCTTGGTAGATAAACCAGAGTCCCCATATGTAATTCATCTGTGGATTTAACTGTTTGTCTGGATTTCAGCTTTAACACCAAATTTTCATGGAATCTGTCACCCATCAGATGGACTATTAATTTTCAATTAATTTTCACTACAACAGCACATTTGCATATCGGCTTCCAACGTCTTCAAGAATGCCCCATAAAAAATCTCTTATTAAAGCACATCTTGTCCTACAGAAATCGGTTTATTATTAAACATCCCTCATTCTGAATAATGTTATAAACGCCACAGATGGTAATGACAACACATTTAGACAACAGTGCTTGCCAATTGCATGTATTAATATTTGAAATGTCGAATCCTACACAAGATATGGTAATTAACATTTTCAGATTGTACTAATGACTTTTATAATTAGTAATTACTTTCGAAAAATTGAGTTTCAAAAGTATTCTCCAAACTTTTGTGTTGTACCCACTGAATTCAAGGATTATTTAAACCCCCAAATGTAATAAATGTCTCAGCTGTTATATAGTGTACCAAGCCATATTATATGTTAATAAAAATCTCTTTTCAGGCTGGCTGTATCCTAAGAATTCGGGAGAAATTTGCAATTCTTAGCGGCAACTCGCTTTTCTGAGCAAAACATTGCATTTCCATAAAGATTTATTGGTGCCTATAGAAACATTACTGAATTTGGAAACATTCAGTGTAATAATTAACAAGTGCGCCATTGGAAGAAAATACACTGGGATATTTTTTTCTGTCGGGCATTAAAATGTGTGAAAAAACAAATAACAATAGGCATAAAGGAAGTGAAAGCTATTTTGAATTTACTGGCATTTATAGTGTTAGAATCTGCTTAAAGTCGATAGGAAATACACAAATTTATGCAGTTCTGAATTCATTAATACATCATTTTTTTGTAATTCAAGCAGTCTAAGGCTGCATTCCTGAGCATAACGTCTTTAAAGTGATTTTCCGGCGCTTTTTTGTGAATTTTATGAGCAAACTTAGCGTGTTCTTGCACGTTTTTATACACCGTTTTTGAGCTTTGCCATTTTTTTTTTTTGCCAAAAGATAAAACTATTATCTGTTTGATCATTTGTTGCTAGGTTTTTTAGCTTTTTTTAGTTTTTCATCAGCTTTTCTTTTTTTATTAATATTACATTTATTCACATATTATTTTTTTTTGTTAGGGTAAGGGGTTAGAGTTAAGGTTAGGTTAGGTTAGGGTTAGGATTAGGGGATGGGGGTTAGAATTAGGGGATAGGTTAGGGGTTAATATTTTATTTATTATCTTATTAATATGACTGACTTCTGATTGGGACTCTAAAACAAAGTTAATACTGCAGCTGCAGGAACAGATTCACAGGACTCAATCAGTGTGTTTAAAATGTCCGTTCCGTGAAAATGTATTATTACATGTTATTTTATACATAGATAAGAAAGGGGTGGTGTGAGATGTCATTAAAAACTAACAAATAGAAATATGTTATTAAAAGCTAACAAATAGAAATATATTATTGAAAACTAGCAAATAGAACAATTGCAACAAAAGTAAAACCTTGAGAAGGGAGGGGGGAGTAGAGAGCGTTTAGTAGGAGAAGTGTCTGTGTGTTAGGTGAAGGTTACAGAACACATTTCAACAGTGAGAACAAAATGGAGTCTCTTGTGCTTAAATGAACAATACAGTGAATGTCCATGTAATTTCCCCCCTTTTGTTTATTTGACACCATTCTTCTCCACGTTACATTCAACCGATTGCTGGTAACTCCTGTTACATTGGCGCAGAGAGACGGCGTCCTGTTCAGCTCTCTCCTAGCTTTCTCGCAATAATGGGTTCATCAGGGCTGGTGGTACATTTGTTGGTACAATGGGTAGTCACACAGAGGCATAGCCTGATGAGGAAGTAAATAATAAATATGAGAAATAGGAACATCACAATGTAAGCGCCTAGTTTCTGTAACCATGTTGCTATGCCATATAAAAAAAATCACCAAAACCTTCTAAACCCTGAAAGGAGTTCCATCCATCTTTAGCAATATCCCTGGCCTTATTCTGTAGTTCTCTTATCTTTGCAAGATGCCCTTTAACCACTTGACAACTGGGCACTTAAACCCCCCTCGTGACCAGACCAATTTTCAGCTTTCAGCGCTCTCACACTTTGAATGACAATTACTCAGTCATGTAATACTGTACCCAAATGAATTTTTTGTCCTTTTTTTCATACAAATAGAGCTTTCTTTTGGTGGTATTTGATCACCTCTGGGTTTTTTATTTTTTGCGCTATAAATGAAAAAAGACCGCAAATTTTGAAAAAAAACGCATTTTTCGTAGTTTCTGTGATAAAATTTTGCAAATTAGTAATTTTGCTTCATAAATTTTGGCCACAATTTATACTGCTACATATCTTTGGTAAAAATAACCCAAATTAGTGCATATTATTTGGTCTTTGTGAAAGTTAGAGAGTCTACAAGTTATGGTGCAAATCATAAAAAATTGATCACACCTGATGTACTGACGGCCTATCTCATTTCTTGCGACCCGAACAAGTCAGGAAAGTACAAATACCCCCCAAATGACCCCTTTTTTGAAAGTAGACAATCCAAGGTATTTAGTAAGATGCATGTTGAGGTTTTTGATGTTGTCATTTTTTCCCACAATTCTTTGCAAAATGAAGATTTTTTTTTTTTTTTTTTTTTACCCCCACAAATTGTCATTGTAATGGTTATTTCTCTCACATGCCATGTATATACCACAAATGACGCCCCAAAATACATTCTGCTACTCCTCCTGAGTATTACGATACCACATGTGTGGGACTTTTTCACAGCCTGGCCACATAGAGAGGCCCAACATGCAGGGAGCACCATCAGGTGTTCTAGGAGCATAAATTACACATCTAATTTGTTGACTACCTCTTACACTTTTGAAGGCCCTGGAGAACCAGGACAATGACATGTGACACTGACGTGGCACTGATGACAAATGGCACTGATACGTGGCACTGATGACAGATGGCACTGATACCTGGCACTGACACTGATGTGGCACTGATGACAGATGGCACTAATGACAGATGGCACTAATACATGGCACTGATGACAGATGGCACTAATACGTGGCACTGACAGATGGCACTAATATGTGGCACTGATGACATGTGGCGCTGATGACAAATGGCACTGATATGTGGCACTGATGACACGTGGCACTGATGAAAGATGGCACTAATACGTGGCCCTGATGACAGATGGCACTAATACGTGGCACTGATGACACTGATGACAGATGGCACTGATACGTGGCACTGATGACACTGATGACAGGTGGCACTGATACGTGGCACTGATGACACGTGACACTGATGACAGATGGCACGTGACACTGACAGATGGCACTGATGACAGATGGCACTGATGACAGATGGCACTATGTGGCACTGATGACAGATGGCACTGATGACAGATGGCACTATGTGGCACTGATGACAGATGGCACTTATACGTGGCAGTGGGGACAGATGGCACTGGGGACAGATGGCAGGGCAGATGACAGGGGCAGATGGCAGGGCAGATGGCAGGGACAGATGGCAGGGGCAGATGGCAGGGCAGATGGCAGGGGCAGATGGCAGGGCAGATGGCAGGGGCAGATGGCAGGGCAGGGCAGATGGCAGGGACAGATGGCAGGGGCAGATGGCAGGGGCAGATGACAGGGCAGATGGCAGGGGCAGATAGCAGGGCAGATGGCAGGGGCAGATGGCAGGGGCAGATGGCAGGGGCAGATAGCAGGGCAGATGGCAGGGGCAGATAGCAGGGCAGATGGCAGGGGCAGATGGCAGGGCAGATGGCAGGGGCAGATAGCAGGGCAGATGGCAGGGGCAGATGGCAGGGCAGATGGCAGGGGCAGATAGCAGGGCAGATGGCAGGGGCAGATAGCAGGGCAGATGGCAGGGGCAGATGGCAGGGGCAGATGGCAGGGCAGATGGCAGGGGCAGATGGCAGGGCAGATGGCAGGGGCAGATGGCAGGGCAGATGGCAGGGCAGATGGCAGGGACAGATGGCAGGGCAGATGGCAGGGGCAGATGGCAGGGCAGATGGCAGGGGCAGATAGCAGGGCAGATGGCAGGGCAGATGGCAGGGACCGTTAACAGCGGGACACCTTTTTTTCCTTTTTTTTTTTCTTTTACACTCACCGCCGCAGCGGTTCCGCTCTCCCTCCTCACACGCTGTCTCTGTGTGAGGAGGGAGAGCCGGCGATGAGAGATGATCTCATATGTTTACATATGAGATCCTCTCTCATTGGCACCGCCGATCGCACTGTAAACGGCCGCTGTCATTGGCCGTTTACGGTGATCTGTGACTGGCTGTGTCCGAGGGACACGGCCAGCACAAAACTTCCGCGATGCGCGCAATGCGGAAGTAAACAGGAGGACGTCCAGGGACGCCCTCCCGGCAATTGAAGTCCGCACTGTAGCCGTCTTTCGGCTATAGCGCGGACGCCTAGTGGTTAATAATATCCTCATTATCAGAAATGTATACACAACAATCAGTGTGAAATACCTCACACATCCCACCTTGAGCTGCAGTGAGATAATTTAGCGTTAATCTGTGCTCTAATACTACTTTTTTAAGCTGAGCCATTTCTTCATTTAATAAACCTATATCAGTGGTAGTAAGGTTAATAATCTCATCTACAATTCTAGTGTAATTATGTATTCTTTTCATTGCTTCAATTCCCCATCCTGTCCAGGAAGGCAACCATGACCATGCCATGTCACCTTCAGTGAACAGCTCTCTTTTGAACACTTAAGGGTATTCTGGACTTTGATCTGGTTGCACTGTATCTTTGCGAACAGCCAAAGCAGGTGCTAACTTCCCAATATAACATGTACCTGTAACATTAGTAGGAAGCCAGGTGTAAGGCATAATATAACCCTCTACGTAAGGATGGTATTCCTGCTCCTAAAAAACTAGATGCAATAACATGGAATCTCAGGTAACCGATATTTTCACATACTGGGAACTGTGAGCAATTTGTACTATAAAGGGTTTTTTTTAGTTCTGGATTTGGGATATAATAATATTGACCATAGTTTCCTCCATAAACTGTAATTTTTGCTCCGGTGCAATCTGAATTGCCCAACCGTGTACATTTAGTGTTAAACGGGCATGTAATGTTTAAACAAATCTGTGGAGTGTTTATCTGTTTTGAAATCATCAAAGTTACTGATCTGTGCTCATTAGCTGTAGAGACGATGTATGAGCCATTTATTCTGGTCATGTTTGTTGTATATGTTGTAATATGTTCACCGATTTATGTGGGACATTGTTGTGTGTATGTACACATGCAGTCAATGTTGACCAGGCCAGAATGACAATGGTTGCTTTGTCCAACTGAATTTTAACATAGCAAGATAACAGCTGAAGACCCTTTGATGTGTTAGTCTTAGGCAAGTCTACCTAGGAGTGTGAAGTATGGGCTGTTAACCTAATTGAACATTTCAAAGGGTAACATTGTTTAAAGGACCATAGAAGAAGTATTTATTGATGGTAATTAGACTTGAGGGGGTAACAATAAGATCAAAGAGTATTATGGGTTGACCTAGCAAAAACTCCCTCTTAGTGGACTAGTATTTCATAGAGGACATTCAAGCTGGCATTTAGTTGTAGTGAGGCTTGTCTGTGTATGAGTGAGGCTTGTCTGTGTATGGAGAGAGGCTTGTCTGTGTATGGCTGGGAATACACAGGCCTAGGAATATGGGTCTCTGAATTATATTTCCTCTGTCGGATTTCTTTGTCATCTGTGGACTTTGGACTTTGTTCTGTGTTGGAAGTCAATAAAGTGCATCTCTCGGGAAGAATTGGGTTGCTGCGGAAGAGTACTTACATCATCATTATAATAATACCTAAATATTAATTATCATACCCACTCTACATCATATCACCCAGTATATATTAATATACCCAATCACTACAATGTTTAGATCAGTGAAATTGAGAGGCATTGCTATCATGGGTATTGTTCCTGTTTGGGGATGTAAGTGAGAACACACCCAGCAGTTACTAGCGTTGCTATGGGTTGTATACAATTTTAACATTTGGATGAAAGGGTTATTTATCCATGTCTCAGTTCTCACAAACAACAAAAAGAAAAGAAACATTATCATAATTTTTTCAAAGGATATCATCACTTCAGGACTTTCTTGCAGTGACTGGCGTGAATCCAGGTGGGCTTTCCTTCCAACTTGACAGCAGAACCAGTTGTCAAAAGCACCAAATGTGGTCCGTCAAATTTTGGTTCTAGTGGCTTTCTGACGTGCCGCTTGACCACCACCCAGTCACCTGGTTGGATTCTGTGAATACCTGAAACAGAATCTGGGTCGGGGATAGATTTATAAACACCTTCATGTATTTTATTCAATGTTCTTTGCAAAATCTGAACATATTCTAACAGATTAGAGTGAGAAGCCTGCAACTGTTGGGGAAAATATAGCCCTGTTTTGGGTGGCCCTCCAAATAAAATCTCATAGGGGGACAGCCCATGTGGTTGTTTAGGGGTAGTTCGTACAGAATATTGGGCTAATGGCAAAGTTGCCACCCATCCTTTTCCTGTATCTGCTTTAATTTTTGCACATCTGTTTTTTAAAATTACATTAAGTTTCTCAACTTTACCACTACTTTGTGGATGATAAGGTGTATGGAAAGCTTGCTGTATGTTAAGGGCTTCCATTACCTCTTTCATTACTTCCCCAGTAAAATGGGTTCCTCTGTCACTCTCAATAGTTTCAGGAACTCCATTTATACAAACTATTTCATTCAAAATTTTCTTTGCTGTTGTTTTTGCATTTGCTTTAGCTACTGGCCAGCTCTCGGGCAACCTGAGTACATGTCAACACACACTAAAGCAAACTCATAGGTGCCTATTCTGGGCATCTGAATGTAGTCTATTTAAATTTTTTGGAAAGGGAAATCTGGCTTAGGAAAATGCTTTTGGGGAACATGGACAGGCCTCCCTGTATTATATAGAGCACAAGTGAGACATGAAGCACAAAACCTGGCTGCAAATGCACTAAATCCAGGTGCTATCCAATAGCAGTCAGTAAGTGCTACCATCGTGCCCTTAGCAAGATGACTGACGCCATGTGCCAGTTGTGCTAAAACTGGGTACAAACTCCTGGGTAGACACCACCTGTTGTCAGCGCTCCACAGGCCCTGTTGATTTTGGGTAGCATTACATTTGATCCACTTATCCTTCTCTTCATCAGGGGCCTGGTTCTGCAACTGAATTAGAGTTTCTACATTCCACTGCTCTTGATGAAGGGAATCTATCCCCGCTACCTGGGCGACCCCTACAGTGGGTGTGACTCCAAATGCCATTAGGGCAGCCTCCTTTGCCGCTTGGTCCGCTAAAGCATTTCCTCTGGCTGTCATGTCATTTCCCCTTGCATGCCCTTTTACCTTCAAGATGACAACTTCTGCTGGTTTCTGAAAGGCCTCAAATAGCCGCTCTATGAGTTTTGCATGTCTCACTGGCTTCCCTGCACTAGTCAGAAAGTTCCGTGCTTTCCAAATAGGCCCAAAATCGTGGGCTATTCCAAATGCATATCTGCTGTCAGTGTAAATGTTTCCCCTTTGATTCTCTAGGAGATGACATGCTTTGACTACAGCACACAACTCCGCTTCCTGTGCTGACATCTGGGGTGTCAATGCTTCCTGATGTAAAATGGTGTCTGTAGTGGTTACAGCAAACCCTGTGTGTGGCTAACCATCATCAGTGTAAAATCTGGAACCATCTACGAATACGTGTGTCACAATCTGATAAAGGCTCATCTTTTGCTGGTGTGACAGAGGTCCTTTCTACCTCCATCAGAGCCAAACAATCATGAGAAAAACTCTCAGGTTCTACATCAGTACCATTTGTTGCATCTTTCTCATCAATTATAGGAAGAAGAGTAGCCGGATTTAAAGTAACACATCGTTTGAGTGTTAAATTCGATGGAGCAAAAAGAGCAGACTGGTACTTGTCAAAAATACATGTCTGGTATTTACTTGATTCATGATTTCCTGTACTGCATGTGGCACATACAGGATCAGAGCAGAATCTAGTACAAGCTCCGATACTTTGTCTAGCAGCAAAATGCAGGCTGCTATGGCTCGCACACAACTGGGGGAGCCTTTGATGACAGGGTCTAATGAGGCTGATACATACATCACAGGCCCCTGTTTGTCTCCATGTAGCTGGGTAAGTACACCTGCAGCAAATCCATTGACTTCATGACAGAACAATGAGAAAGTCTTAGTATAGTCCGGAAGTCCAATGGCGGGAGCTTCAGACAAAATTTGAATAAGCTCCTTCATCTGCAATTCATTGTCCCATGTGAGTTTGAAAGGGTTTCTAGTGGTAGCCTCATATAGAGGAGCCAAAAGTTCTGATGCATTTGGAATCCAGTCCCTACAATATCCCACTAACCCCAGGAAGGTACGTAGTTACCATACATTTCTTGGCTTTTCAAAGTTTTGTAGAGTTTTAACTCGATCTGGGGTTAGGTGACGGATTCCATGTGAAGTGCAGTTAGCCAGGAAGATCACTTTCTCTTGGCAGTATTGTAGCTTATCTTTGCTAACTTTGTTGTTACTGTTATAGAGAAACATGAGAAGGCTTACTGTTTCTCTGCTACAAATGTCGTTTGTATCAGAACAAATAAGCAAATCATCTATGTACTGAAGCAAAACTGTGTTTGGGTGTGAGGGGCACCATTGGTCCAATACTTGCTTTAACGCAGTATTATATTCAGAGGGGCTACTCACACAGCCTTGGGGCAATCTTGTCCATGCTAACTTTTGGGCATCATGGGTAAATGAAAAAAGGTGCCAGTAATCTGGGTGCAGGGGCACCGAAAAGAAAGCATTTGCAAGATCAATTACTGTAAAGCAGGTGCTGGAGGCAGGTATTCCACTTAGTAAAGTGCGGGGTTTTGGCACGTTTGGGGTATCTGCCTCAATTATATTGTTAATGGCTCTCAAATCATGCACCATGAGGTATGTCACCTGCCCACCCTTCTTGTCTGGCTTCTTTGCAATTGGGAACAGGGGTGTATTGAATTGGGGCTTAATTGGGACAACAACCCGTGCTGCTTTCAGTTGAGTGATTTGATCCTTTATCCCCTCAGTCTGAGCAATACTCAGTGGGTACTGTTTAATCTGTGGGAGATGGGCTCCTGGTTTAATTTTTATCATGACTGGGGTGCAATCCAGCAAACCTACATCATATTTGCTGGTGGCCCATAATTCAGTGGGAATCACTTTCAATTCTGGTGGAAATGGCGGAGTGGAGTCCTGGATTAAAAATACTCCACAGGCAGAATTTAAAACTTGTAGGAGTGTAGTCTATGTTTGCTAAAATTTGGTTGAAAATGTCAGCTCCCAAAAGATTGGTAGGAACTGTGTCTGAAACTAACACTTTAGTGACAATTTCTGTTTGCTGTCCTAGCCTGAGTTTAAGTGGCTTGAACTCAACCAAATCAGTAGAGGTCCCGGTTAGGTCAACACCAGAGATAACATTTGTAGATAATAATCCTGGAGGTAAGTCCTCTATATTAAAAATACTTCGGCTTGCACCAGTATCGACTAAACAGGTTAATTCTGTTTCTCCTCCAGGATAGGGGAGTTCTTGTAAAAATACTTTTACTCTGGCCTCGGGACCATTGTCTCCCCTTTTTAACATGTTTGATACTGGCATGCCATTTTCCTTTGCCTGATCCACTGCTTTTGGCAGAGAACTGGGATCAGCATGAGGTGCCTCTAAGCTCTTTTCCAGTCTACGGTCAGGAAGATGGCAGAATTTGGCTATGTGTCCTTCCCCATCACAATTGTAGCATATAATTGGTCCCCGATTGCCATGATTTCTGAAATTGCCTTTGCCTCTTCCTCTTCCTCTCTGCTTCCCCATGTACATAACCTTGGGTTTGCTGTCTTTTTGGTTAATCCTGTTTTCTATGGATAACAGGATAGGCAGGACGTCTCGAATAGACATATTGCCTGCCTCAGGCCTTGCTGTGAACAACTTTTCTTTTAACTGGGGTATTAAACCATCAAGAAACCTTTGTTTCACCAGTTGTGTAGATGGACTTGCAGTTTCTCCCGCCTTCTCTTCCTAAATTGTAATGCCTGCTTCCTCAGCCATATCGCTTAACCACCTCCAATAAGCCCCTGCTGCTTCCTCTTTCCCTTGCTTAGCATGAATAAATTCAGCATGTCTGGTTTGTCCATATATTTGGGGCAATTTTTCCTTCAATTTCTCACAAACCTCCCATCCACTAACCATCTTACCTAGATTTTTTACGTCTACACCACATTCTTTAAGTATATAGCCAGACATGTTGCTTCCCACTGCTTTAATAAGAAGCTGATGAATGTCAGTAGCAGAAGCCTTATATGCTTCCTGTGCAGCGCTAAGTTTGCTTGCAAACCCAATTGGATTCTTTCTAGGATCTCCCAATCCCTCTAAAATGGCTCTCATATCTTGGGGACTAAAAGGTACATGCCATTTAATTTGAGACTTACTGTCAACAGCATCACCTTCAAAAACTAATTGGGTTCTGACAGGATAAACTGCAACAGATTGCTCTGTGCCAGGGGCAGAAGGGCTGGCATCTCCCTTCCTTCTCTCTTCATCTTGCTGCCACAATTTGGAAATTATGGTTTGCTCTGGAAGTTCAGACTCTATCTCTCTTTCTCTGGCCAAAGCCTTAAGTTCAGAGAGATCTAGTTTTGCATATGTGCCTTTTGATTTATGCCAATCATCTGTTTCTAGGATACGAGCCAAAATCCTCTTTGTAGGGTGATATGGGGCTGGTAAACCTCTGCTCTCTACTATATTGCATAGCTCATCATTTGTGTGTTCCATGTAATCTAATTCTTTTGCTTTTGTGCGTTGGCCCCTTAAAGCCAAACTGGCAGCCACATAAGGTGGGGGGTCCTCCTCTACAGAGTCTTCTGGCCAAACGTAGTCAATTTGGGCAGTACTTTTATTAAACATCTCCGTCAAGCCAGTTTGATTTGTTACTTTGGCTTCTGTCTCTCATGTGCAAGCTATTCTCCATGTTCCTTCGCTGCACAGTAGTGGGCCATAATCATGCAGAAAAGTTTGCCATACTTTTAAATCAAAAGTCCCTTCAGATTTTAAAGGTTTAGCTGTTCTCTTTGTCCATTCTACCCATTTATCTAGGGGCTCAGTATAGGTGGAACCGTACCTTCGGTTCATATATTCTCTAGCGCTCATCTTGCGCTGGGCATTTTCTGAAGGCCTCTCTCCCTTCATTCCCTTAATTAATTTAATGCCCATAATGACTGGCCAGTCTTCTCTACTTGTGCCTATACCCTCTTGCCTCTAAAACAAATAGTACAGCAAATCTGCAGATTTACAAGAATAGTCTCCACTTATCTACGTAGATAGAAGGGGTTTATGACAATAGACAAAACACTCATTAAGAGACCCTCCTCGTCTCTTCTCTTCTCTGTGAGTTTTATCTGACCCTACCATGCGCCTCTGACCCAGGTCGCCCACAAGGAGTCAACGCAGGGAACTGCAGAGGATTTTCCCTATCCACACACAGTCCAACCCATGAAGGGGGACACATACACATTCACACACACACGTTACCCAACCAGAAAGGTCCGAGAGTGGTCTGGTTTCCTTGAGAACCAAGAGATAGGATACATAGGAAAAGGCAGAAATATAGCAAGCTTAAGGGCAGCTTACCTAGCCGGCATTTGAGGTCTGCGTTTCCCGATGATCCCGATCGAAGCTCGGTTCCTTCTGGAGACTCTGCCAAACTCCTGATATGACTCGCCAAGCTGATATGACTGATTTCTGATTGGGACTCTAAAACAAAGTTAATACTGCAGCTGCAGGAACAGATTCACAGGACTCAATCACTGTGTTTAAAATGTCCGTTCCCTGAAAATGTATTATTACATGTTATTTTATACATAGATAAGAAAGGGGTGGTGTGAGATGTCATTAAAAACTAACAAATAGAAATATGTTATTAAAAGCTAACAAATAGAAATATATTATTAAAAACTAGCAAATAGAACAATTGCAACAAAAGTAAAACCTTGAGAAGGGAGGGGGAGTAGAGAGCGTTTAGTAGAAGTGTCTGTGTGTTAGGTGAAGGTTACAGAACACATTTCAACAGTGAGAACAAAATGGAGTCTCTTGTGCTTAAATGAACAGTACAGTGAATTTCCATATCAAAATTATTTATTTATTATTTAGTTTTATTTGTTTTGTTAGGGTTAGGGTGTTAATAATACTACTACTGATAATAAATGAGTAAATAAATATAAAATAAATACACAAATAAATAAAAATAATCATAAATAAAAAAATAAGTACAATAAATAAATACTATGTAATAATAAATATATAAATAATTAACCCCAACTCATAATAATAATGAAATATTAATAAACACCCTAACCCAAAATAAATACATTAATTATTATTATTAATAATAATTATAATAATAATACATTATTATTAATGTATTTTTTTGTTCGGGTTTGGGTGTTTATTTATTGTTATGTTTTTATAATTATTATAATTATTATTATTATTATTAATAATAATAATAATAATAATAATAACTTACGTAATACATTTTATGATTAGGGGTTAATTATTAATTCAGTTATTATTACATATTATTAATCTATTTTTGTATTTATTATTTATTTATGACGATTTTTAGTTATGTGTGTATTTATTTTACATTTATTTATTCATATTATATTACGTGGAGCAAAAGTACACAAAAATGCTCATATCACACTTTTTCATGCATTTCTATGGAAGTAAAAATGTGCCAAATCTGCTCAATTTGAACTACAGCAAAATCTCCATAACGTTTTTGAGTTTCAAGCGTTTGGCTCAGGCGACTTGTAGTGGAGATATGAACCAACTCCATAGAGAATATTTTTTTTTTCTCCTCTAGCATTTCTCCTCTAGGTTTTACCCCCTTCCTGACCAGAGCACTTTTTTAAATTTGGCACTGCGTCGCTTTAACTGGTAATTGCACGGTCATGCAATGCTGTACCCAAACGAAATTTGCGTCCTTTTTTTCCACAAATAGAGATTTCTTTTGGTGCTATTTGATCACCTCTGTGGTTTTTCTTTTTTGCGCTATACAGAAAAAAAGAGCGACAAGTTTAAAAAAAAAAACAAAAAACAATATTTTTTACTTTTTGCTATAATAAATATCCCCAAAAATGTTTTTTAAAAAACAAATTTCTTCATCAGTTTAGGCCAATATATATTCTTCTACATATTTTTGGTTTAAAAAAAATAAACGTGTAGATTGGTTTGCGCAAAAGTTATAGCATCTACACACTATGGGAAATATTTATGGCATTTTTATTATTATTATTTTTTTACTAGTAATGATGGTGATCTGCGATTTTTAGCAGTATTGCGACATTGCGGCGGACAGATCAGAACCTTTTGACACATTTTTGGGACCACTGACATTTATACAGCGAGCAGTGCTATAAAAATGCAATGATTACTGTGTAAATGACACTGGCAGGGAAGGGGTTAACACTAGGGGGTAATCAAGAGGTTAAATGTGTTCCCTGAGTGTGTTCTAACTGTATGGGGATAGGACTGAGAAGGAGAGGAGACATTTCGCTGTTCCTACTTACTAGGAACAAACAACATGACTCCTCTCCTCTGACATACACAAATTCCCGTGCTGGCGCTCATGCACGCGATCACGCGTGGCCAGTGCCCACCACCCACGCTCATTGGGTCCCCCGCCGTGCAGTGGGCGCACGCACCCCTCCAGCAGCTCTTAAAGGAACCCTGTATATATATAGGGTTTCGCGTGGCGGTGCCATTGTGCCTCAGTAAATGTACGTAGCCGTTCGGGCTAAGCTATAAAACGCTGAGATATAAATGGGGCCCTTTAAAGGTACATGGTACAACAGACACATTTTAGAAATATGAAATGTTGGGGTAACATTCGCTTTAATGCAACTGAAATAAGCTCGCCCTATTAAAGAATGAAGTAAATATTTATCTCTCCTTCTGCCCGTGCCACTTGTTCTTCAGAAATCCTCCATCTTTCAAAACTGAAAGCTTCAGCGCCCTGCTGCACTCAGTGGTTTTTCTAGCCAACCCCTACATCACCATTAGGTCCTGTAGTTAGGTGGAGGTTGACGGCAGCTGAAGACTTCCATTGTGTCTCTTCACCAAATCTAAAAAAGCAACAATGGCAGCCGCTCTAATCAGTTTAATACTGGAGACAAAAAAAAAGGACGAGATGCACCTGGGAATATGATCTGTATGTACAATGCTGTAGCTGTTCTAAAAACTCAATTACAATTCTAGCCCACTTCACCTTTTAAACGTCAGTTTTGACGTAGTCACCTTTTTACCACATTGTGAAAAAAATGCAAAATACAACAAATTTATTTATTAATGCACATAAATTTTGCTAGACATGTCTGAGGCTATAATTTCAATATAAATGTAGTCGTTGAGAACGACTGTTCAACCCTGACATTGACTTTATTTTTTTTTTTCCTTTAGCAAAGTAAATGTAATTGACCTTGGCTGTAGCAATGTTTTATAACACCGTTCCTCGCCATGTAAATTCCCCAACTAATAGCTGCTTTTTAGTCTGACACGTGTTAACCGGTGGCCAATTAAGGCACAAAACATTGAGACGCTTGACATATCGTTTGGGAAATTTGGCAGGTTAGACCACAATTCCTAAGGCACTGATAGGAAGCATTATTCTTGGTGTCACTTGTCCTCTAGATACCAACGAATTCCTTTACTCTGAAAAAATAGATGATAAATTAAAGGAAGTTTATGCATTTGCAACTGTAAATTATGAACAGGATGCAGAGCGTTCCCTTGGCTGACTCATTGCCAAAAATAAAGCAAATTGCCGTAGGAAAGATTCCTTAAAAAAAAAAGGAAAAAACCCTTATGAACAATGAAGAAGCACAAAAAAAGTTTACAGACAATTTCCTGAGATTGTCCCTCCATGTAAAGGGGACATCCCGGAGTGAATCACTGTCACAGCTGATTAATATTTTAATGGCTGGGAAGTCGTAAGAAATAAACACTGATGATTAAACTTCCAGCAATTCAGAAGACTGACAGATACCAGCTGAAAATAAAATCACTAGATACATGTTTATATTGAATATGTGGACAGTGTGATGACTTAAAATGACCTAATAAAAAGAACGTTTTTGTTTTCACAAAGGCTGGCTCAGTGACAAAATGGCCGCCCCCAATCCATATAGGAGATTGGAATTTTAGCTACAAGTACTGTATACTTTACAAATAAAGAACAAGAGATGATTGTTTTTAATCTAAAAAAATAGCAAAATAAGTTAACAGAATTTGCAACACAAGTTGAGATATAAAATATTTTTTTATAAATTAACAATTGTATTGGACCAGTGCAGCTTTAATGTATTTTATTAGAAACTGCCCCAAAGTTGCAGTGAGCAAGCATAAATGAGAACACCCCTTTTGAAAAGCAAGATTTTAATCAATATCTCAATGAACACAAGAACAATTTCCAAAATTCTGACAAAACTGTTTTTTTATAGAACATTTGTTTGGCTCATTACATGAAAGTAAGGTTTATAATATAACTTAAATTACAAAATCTTTAGTTTTACTCAAATTAGTTGATGCAAAAATGAATACAGTACACCCCACAACAAAAGCGACTACATCTAGTATTTTGTATGACCTCCATGATTTGTAAGGACAGCACCAAGTCTTCTAGGCATGAAATTAACAAGTTGGTAACATATTGCAACATCTATCTTTTTCCATTCTTCAAAAACAACCTCTTTTAAAGGCTGGATGGAAAGGGATGCTCAACATGTCTGGTCAGTATTCCCAATAGGTGTTGGATTGGGTTCCGATCAGGAGACATACTTGGCCCCTGAATCACTTCCACCCTGTTCTTCTTCAGAAATGCAACAGTGGCCTTAGATGTGTGTTTTGGATCATTGTCACATTGGAAAAGTGCACAGCGACCAAGGGCACAGAGTGATGGTAGCATCTTCTCTTTCAATATAGAGCAGTACATCTGTGAATTCATGATACCATCAATGAAATGCAGCTCCCCAACAACAGCAGCACTCATGCAGCCCCACAGAAGGACCCTGCCACCACCATGTTTCACAGTAGGCACCATGCATTTTTCTTTATACTCCTCACCTTTTGAGATGCCATACAGTTTTGAAGCCATCAGTTCCAAAAACATTAATCCTGGTCTCATCACTCTAGATTACAGAGTCCCAGGAGTCTTCTTCTTTTTCAGCATGGGCCCTGGCAAATTCTAGGTAGATTTTTTTGTGCATGGGCTTTAGGACAGGCTTCCTACGTGGACGACATCCATGCATGCCATTCCTCTGCAGTGTACGCCGTATTGTGTTATGGGAAACAATCACCCCAGTTTGACTTTCTACTTCTTAACTAACTGCAGTGAACTTGCATGGTGATTTTCTTCAACCCTTCTCAACAGAAGACACTCCTGTCGAGGTGTTAACTTCTGTGGACGGCCTGGAGGTCTCTGTGAGATGGTTGCAGTTACATCTTTGATAAATTTTTGTATTACTTTCACTGCAGTATTCTGACTGATAAGCAAAGCTCTGCTGATCTTCTTGTAGCCTTCAACTTTCTTGTCTAAAGAAATTTTTTTCTTTCTCAGGCCTTGTGACATTTCTCTTTTATGTGGTGCCATTACTGACGGCATGAAATGGGAAGCAGATTTCTTTGTGAAGTAAAGCCCTTTTATAATCAACTGTATGCTGGACACCTGTTTAACAAATAATTAGATTCACCTGTATGGATGAGCCGAACACCCCCCGGTTCGGTTCGCACCAGAACCTGCGAACGGACCGAAAGTTCGCACAAACATTAGAACCCCATTGACGTCTATGGGACTCGAACGTTCGAAATCAAAAGTGCTCATTTTAAAGGTTAATTTGCATGGTATTGTCCTAAAAAGGGTTTGGGGACCCGGGTCCTACCCCAGGGGACATGTATCAATGCAAAAAAAACTTTTAAAAACGGCCATTTTTTCGGGAACAGTGATTTTAATGATGCTTAAAGTAAAAAAAAAAAAAGTGAAATATTCCTTTAAATATCGTACCTGGGGGGTGTCTATAGTATGCCTGTAAAGTGGCGCGTGTTTCCCATGTTTAGAACAGTCCCTGCACCAAATGTAATTTTTAAAGGAAAAAATCTCATTTAAAACTGCTTGCGGGTTTAATGTAATGTCGGGTCCTGGCAATATGGATGAAAATCAGTGAGACAAACGGTACCCCCCAGTCCATTACCAGGCCCTTTGGGTCTTGTATGGATATTAAGGGGAACCCCGCACCCAAATTAAAATAAGGAAAGGTGTGGGGCCCTATATACTCTGAACAGCAGTATACAGGCGGTGCAAACAAGACAGGGACTGTAGGTTTGTTGTTAAGTAGAATCTGTTTCTCATTTTGAACGGGTACATTTTTAACGTGTTTAGCTCCAGCCAAAATATCTTTTTTAAGCTTTTTGGAAAACATAGGGAAGGGTTATCACCCCTGTGACATTTGTTTTGCTGTCTTTCCTACTCTTTAGAAGATTTCACCTCACTTTTTGTCCCAATGACAAATGTTTTTTGAGAATTTGGGGTTTTTTGTGGAACAAGGATTGGAAAGCATCAGTGGAAAGGAGAAATGTTTTTTCCATATTAACTCTTACAGGAGAGAATTTCCCTTCCTAGGAGTAGATTTCATCTCACTTCCTGTTGTCTCCTTCCGTTTGCAAGTAGGAGTCATTTGTAAGTTGGATGTTTGAAAGTAGGGGCCTGCCCTATATACTCAGCAGAAATTTGGGCCTTAGGTGTTGTTGTGGCCACAACAACGTAAGCCCTCACAGGGCCCTGCTGTGAAATATTAGATCAAGAATTGTAATTACATGCCCCTGTTGAACAGGGGCAGAAAAACTGGGCCTTTGGTGGTGGTGGTGGTGGTGGTGGTGCTGGTGCCACAACGCTGTAAGTCCTCACTCGCTCTTGGTGGGTGCAGAAATGGGCCCTGCTGTGAAATATTAGATCAAGAATTGTAATTATATGCCCCTGTTGAACAGGGGCAGAAAAATTGGGCCTGTGGTGGTGGTGGTGCTGGTGCCACAACACTGCAACCCCTCACAGACACTTTAGTTGGAACGCAGGAACGAGCCCTGCTGCAAAGTATTGCATCAAAAATTGTAATTACACGCCCCTGTTAAACAGGGGCAGAAAAATTGGGCCTTAGGCACTGGTGCTGGTGCAACAAAACTGCAACCCCTCACAGACACTCTAGTTGGAATGCAGGAACGAGCCCTGCTGCAAAGTATTGCATCAAAAATTGTAATTACACGCCCCTGTCAAACAGGGGCAGAAAAATTGTGCCTTAGGCACTGGTGGTGGCGCCCAGAACCAAAAATGTTCTTACAAGCTATCAGCGTGATGATTGAGGAGGAAGAGGATAATTACTCAGGGATAGTCACTCAGCATCAGCATAGGCAGTCTTTGAAGGGATCTGAGATTTCAAAAAAAAATATTCGGTTACATCAGCATCAGGTGCTTGGTAGCTGGTGGTGATCCAAGACTGATTCATTTTTATGAAGGTCAGTCGATCGATCGACCGAGTCGGTGGACAGACGCACCCTGTGATCGGTTACCACGCCTCCAGCAGCACTGAATGTGCGTTCCGAAAGAACGCTGGATGCAGGACAGGCCAGTAGCTCAATTGCATACTGTGCAAGCTCTGGCCAGTGATCCATCCTCAAGACCCAGTAACCCAGAGGATTTTCGGTGGGAAAGGTGTCCAAGTCTGATCTTGCCCCTAGGTATTCCTGCACCATGTAAAACAGATGCTGGCGATGGTTGCTGGAACCGATCATACCTTGGGGCTGCGGACCAAAAAATTGTCTGAACGCATCGGTCAGACGGCCACCTTCTCCACCGCTCCTTCTTTGACTGACCGAAGCCTCAGCAACACGTTGTCCAGAAACAGGAGTTTGTAACCTCCCAGTCTCTGGGAACGCGTTGCACAGACCTTTCTGCAAGGCCTCCCGAAGATGTTTCATCCTCTGCTCCCTCTGCGATGGCAAGATAAGGTCCGCAACCTTACCCTTGTAACGTGGATCAAGGAGGGTTGCCAGCCAGTATTGGTCCTTCTCCTTGATACCACGAATACGAGGATCCTTACGCAGGCTTTGCAGGATCAGGGAGGCCATGCAGCGTAGGTTTGCTGAGGCATTCGGTCCGGAGTCCTCTGGGTCACTAAGGACGACATGGTCCGCAGCCACCTCCTCCCAGCCACGTACAAGTCCATGTGTTTCTTGGGACTGATCCCTTAAAGACTGCTGCTGATGCTGAGTGCCAGGCTCCACCTCCATACTGACACAATCTTCCTCCTCCTCCTCCTCCTCCTCCTCCTCATCCTCTTCCTGTGTGATCGGCGGGCACGCAGGAACACTGTCTGGATAAAGGGGGCCTTGAGAGCTAAGGAAGTCCTCCTATTCCTGCCTCTGTTCTGCCTCAAGTGCCCTGTCCATTATTCCACGCAGCGTGTGCTCCAACAGGTGGACAAGGGGGACAGTGTCACTGATGCATGCACTGTCACTGCTCACCATCCTCGTGGCCTCCTCAAATGGTGACAGGACAGTGCATGCATCCCCGATCATGGCCCACTGGCGTGGGGAAAAAAACCAAGCTCCCCTGACCCTGTCCTGGTGCCATAGTCGCACAGGTACTCATTGATGGCCCTCTGCTGCGTGTGCAGCCGCTGCAGCATGGCCAACGTTGAGTTCCACCTGGTGGGCATGTCACAGATTAGGCGGTTCTTGGGCAGGTTAAACTCCTTTTGGAGGTCCGTCAGCCGAGCACTGGCATTATATGACCGGCGGAAATGCACACAGACTTTCCTGGCCTGCCTCAGGACATCCTGTAAGCCCGGGTACCTGCCCAAGAACCGCTGCACCACCAAGTTAAGGATGTGAGCCAAACAGGGCACATGGGTCATTTGTCCCTGTCGGAGGGCAGAGAGGAGGTTGGTGCCATTGTCGCAAACCACCATTCCTGCCTTAAGTTGGCGTGGCGTCAACCACCTCTGAACCTGCCCCTGCAGAGCTGACAGAACCTCTGCCCCAGTGTGGCTCCTGTCCCCCCAGCACACCAGCTCAAGCACCGCATGGCATCTTTTGGCCTGCGTACTTGCGTAGCCCCTTGAACGGCTACGGAGCACCGCTGGTTCCAAGGACAAAGCACAGGAAGAGGCCATGGAGGAAGAAGAAGAGGAGGGGGTGGAGGAGAGAGGTGTGTCACAATCATTAGCATTTTGGAGGCGTGGTGGCGGAACAACCTCCAACACTACTGCACCTTGTCCTGCATCCTTCCCAGCTGCCAGCAGAGTCACCCAATGCGCCGTAAAACTTAGGTAACATCCCTGTCCATGCCTGCTGGACCATGAGTCAGCGGTAATATGCACCTTACTGCTGACCGCCCTGTCCAGCGAGGCATGGACATTGCCTTCCACATGCCGGTAGAGAGCCGGAATCGCCTTCCATGAGAAAAAGTGGCGTTTGGGTACCTGCCACTGAGGAACCGCACATTCCACAAACTCACGGAAGGGGGCAGAGTCTACCAACTGAAAAGGCAGCAGTTGAAGTGCTAGCAATTTTGCCAAGCTAGCATTCAACCGCTGGGCATGTGGATGGCTGGGAGCAAACTTCTTTCGGCGGTGCAGCAGCTGGGGCAGGGAAATTTGCCTGGTACAATCTGACGTTGGTGTACCAAAAGCAGATTGCCCACAAGTACTTGGCTGTGACACATCTAATTCTACACCTTCATTCCTCTCAGTGCAGGTCTCAGAGAGGACTGAAGGTATAGTGGGGTTGGAAATCTCAGCTGATGAGGAGCAAGGAGAGGTCCTCTTTGTTCTTTGGTGTGGGTCTTTTAGATACGCTTGCCAACGAACTGCATGGCAGGTCAACATATGTCTGGTCAAGCTTGTGGTACCCAAGCGGGAGATGTTTTGGCCACGCGAGATACGCTTGAGACATATGTTGCAAATAGCAGCGGTGCGATCTGATGCACTCGTCTCAAAAAAGGCCCACACCAAAGAACTTTTTGAATAACGCGCAGAGACTGCAGCGCCCTGCACATGTGGAGCTTTGGGGTGTGATGCAGTCAATGTGCTGCCCTTATGATGTGCCACCTCCTCCTCCTCCTCCTCTCTCCTATCAGGCACCCACGTTGAGTCAGTGACCTCATCATCCCCTCCCTCCTCATCACTGGAGCAAACCTGGCAGTATGCTGCAGCAGCGGGAGCATGACTGCCAGATTGCTGTCCTTCTTGGGCACCCCCTCTGTCCGTGCTCATGTTACTGCCTTCATCGAGCTTAGTATCATCATCAGAGCCTTCCAAACGCTGGGCATCCTCCTGGAGCATGTACCCAACACTGTGGTCAAACAGTTCAAGGGACTCCTCAGGAGGACATGGTGGGGCTAGGGAAGGAGTCACTGATGACATTGAGCCGAGGGAAGAGGCCGCTGCTTTGCCAGACAAAGTACCCTGGGCATGGGTGAGAGAGGATGAGGAGGATGAGGACGGCTTGGTCATCCACTCAACCAAGTCTTCCGCATGTTGCAGCTCAACACGGCCATCTGCTGAAAAAAAGCCCAAGCGTGTCCCACGGCCACGTGCTGATGAGGATGCACTGTCTCCACGACCAGCACTAGACACAGAGCCTGCTTGCCCTCTCTTATTGGCTTGTGACTGTCTGCCTCTCCTTCTTGGCCTTCCAGACATACTAATGGCCTGTAGCTGCACTAAGCTGGGATATATATATATATATATATATATATATATATATATATGTACTGATACTGCAGCTAGCAAAATCAACTGCCTGCCTGTAGTATGAGAACACCACCAACCTTCTACAGGTAGCTTTAGCTGAACACTGTGAGGTGGACGCACCTCACTAACTTGTAGGTTTAGCTGAACACTGTGAGCAGGATGCACCCCACTAACTTGTAGGTTTAGCTGAACACTGTGAAGTGGACACACCACACTAACTTGTAGGTTTAGCTGAACACTGTGAGCAGGACGCACTGCACTAACTTGTAGGTTTAGCTGAACACTGTGAGCAGGACGCACCCCACTAACTTGTAGGTTTAGCTGAACACTGTGAGCAGGACGCACTGCACTAACTGTAAATAGTCTAGCTGCCTGACTGTGGTACTAATAGGATCAAAAGTACACCAGCAATTTTCTTCAGGTAGCTGTATATACTGTAACAAGACAAGCCTGCCTGTCAGTAAGAAGATAACAGGAACGGATCTAGCTGAACACTGTGAGCAGGACGCACCACACTAACTTGTAGGTTTAGCTGAACACTGTGAGGTGGACGCACAACACTAACTTGTAGGTTTAGCTGAACACTGTGAGGTGGACGCACCACACTAACTTGTAGGTTTAGCTGAACACTGTGAGCAGGACGCACCCCACTAACTTGTAGGTTTAGCTGAACACTGTGAGCAGGACGCACCCCACTAACTTGTAGGTTTAGCTGAACACTGTGAGCAGGACGCACCCCACTAACTTGTAGGTTTAGCTGAACACTGTGAGCAGGACGCACCGCACTAACTTGTAGGTTTAGCTGAACACTGTGAGCAGGACGCACCCCACTAACTTGTAGGTTTAGCTGAACACTGTGAGCAGGATGCACTGCACTAACTGTAAATAGTCTAGCTGCCTGACTGTGGTACTAATAGGATCAAAAGAACACCAGTAATTTTCTTCAGGTAGCTGTATATACTGTAACAAGACAAGCCTGCCTGTCAGTAAGAAGATAACAGGAACGAATCTAGCTGAACACTGTGAGCAGGACGCACTGCACTAACTTGTAGGTTTAGCTGAACACTGTGAGGTGGACGCCCCACACTAACTTGTAGGTTTAGCTGAACACTGTGAGCAGGACGCACCCCACTAACTTGTAGGTTTAGCTGAACACTGTGAGCAGGATGCACTGCACTAACTTTAAATAGTCTAGCTGCCTGACTGTGGTACTAATAGGATTAAAGGAACACCAGTAATTTTCTTCAGGTAGCTGTAAATACTGTAACAAGACAAGCCTGCCTGTCAGTAGGAAGATAACAAGAACGGATCTAGCTAAACTGAATACAGTGTATATATATATATGCAACACCTGGGATGCATATATATATATATATACACAATACACTGTAAGTGCAGCTAACTGACTGACTGTTCTGCCTAATCTATCTAACTCAAATCAAATGTCACTGTCTGTCTCTCTCTCTCTCTCTCAATGAACGCCGGAACACACACTACACAGGGCCGCCGTGCAGGCGGCCTTATATAGTGTGGGGCGTGTACTAAATCCCCTGAGCCTTAATTGGCCAAAGCCTCCTTGGCTTTGGCCAATTACGGCTCTCTCTACTGACGGCGCTGTGATTGGCCAAGCATGCGGGTCATAGTGCATGCTTGGCCAATCATCAGCCAGCAATGCACTGCGATGCCGCAGTGAATTATGGGCTGTGACGCGCCACACGAATTTGGCGCGAACGGCCCATAACGTTCGCAATTCGACGAACGATCGAACAGCCGATGTTCGAGTCGAACATGGGTTCGACTCGAACACGAAGCTCATCCCTATTCACCTGTAGTTGAATTCTTGTTTATTAGGATTTTGTTGTCTAAAATTTAGTTTTGCTCCTAAGACCTTCATTGGGGTATATTAATTTTTGCAACATGGTCATGGATGAATACTTTTTTGTGTGTGCAAACTAACAAATCTTGGTTGCAATCTTGTAGTTGGTTACTAGGTTTGCACACATCTCCACTATTCTTTACATATCTTCTCTAAATCCTTAAGGTTTCTTGGCTGTCATTCAAACTCCAGTCTTTGAAGTGGCTGGTGCTGTGTCTTCAAATCATCTACCTGTGAGGAATCGCTATAATACAGAAGCCTGTTACCTGTTGATGCTGACCTAGATTGCCTGACTAATCCCTCGTCTTCTCTTTTCTTTGTTGCCAACGACCCAGACTGCCTTATTACCCTTTGTTTGCCACTTGCTAAGACCCCTATCTGAAGTTGACTATTCTCTTGTCTCCATCCTAGTTTATCATCTACTCACTGCTGTCTGCCAAGACCCCTGCTTGATCTCAACTATGCTGTGGTCTCCTGTCATCACACACTGTCTCTCCAGTAGCTGCTGCCCCTGGTGGGGCAATCCCAGGGGCAGTTAACTGGTTCCTGTTGCAGTGAAGTGTTTCGGGGCCCACTAGGGTTTCCAGCCCATCATCACAATTAGGAGGTCTGGTGAAGACCAACTGATACTTTTACCCCCTGGAAGAGCCCCTGTCACCTGCCAGAGGGTATAATAACACACTCCTGGCTCATTCCTGTGAGATGCTGAGAACAGAGCAAGTTGTCAGGACAATGTAGCTAAAGCGTGCATGCTAAGAAGTAACATCATCAGTGGCTGCCCAATGGCAGACCTAAGAAGACGCCATATTAGGAAGATGCCAGGTGCCGTAGAGGGAGAAACAAGATGGAGTGCAGATGTTGAATGGCAAACACAGTCATAACAGAGCATAATTGAGGCTTGAAAAAAGAGGTAGTTAGCTTGGAAACATGTAGCCATGCTTCCCACATTGTGGCCCTCCCATGTGTGACCATATTCCTGGTCTTGCATGGTCATTGTGCACCAGGGTGGTTCCAAGGTTTCAGCAAACCGCATTGGATGGATTACGCATTCTTATCCTTATATATCTAGTGAGTTGCTACTTGTGATTTTTTAAGAAAGTCTTTTTCTATATACTCACCCTCTGCTGTTTCCTTTATAATAGAGCGTAAAGATGTCCATACACTATTAGAATTTTATTTGGAAAATGTATGTTTTAAGAATGTTTGTTTGACTTTTGAATTATTATTAAAGCGGAGTTTCACCCAAAAGTGGAACTTCTGCTTTAAGGCCTCCCCCCCGGCTCCTGTTTGTGAAGCGGGGCTTTTGGGGAGGAGGGGGGAGCAGGTACCCGATTTTGACAGGTACCCGCTCCCACTTCTGTTCCAGTTGCCTGGGACACATGACAGGTCCTCGCGCTGTCATAGCTGGGTGCCCATAGTAGAGATGCCGGTGCCGCTGAGGGAGGACATGGGGAGAACACGGCTGCAGTGAGTGTACCACTGGATCATGGGACAGGTGAGTGTGTGTTTATTAAAGTCAGCAGCTACAGTTTTAATAAACAAACAAATGACCAGAACTCCACTTTAAGGTCAAATTGACATTCATTTTTGACCGCAGTCTTGAGAAAACTTGAAGGAACAAGATGGAACGAATTCCTAACAATGAGTGTGGGTTTTTTTTGTTCAGGAAAGTCCATTCATGTCAAAGTCGAACGTTAAATGCAAACATTTTTCCTGTACCTTCAAACAGTGTTCATTTGAAAATTTACTAGTATGGTCAGCTTAAAGTGTCAATAAACTCACATCATAAAAAATTGTCAATAAATTCTGTATTACATGCTGTTCATACTTTGTCACTATGAAATAACTTTTCTGTAGTCTGCAAAAAACCTGATTGATCCTGCTGTTCTCTATCTCCACCTTCTGTTCCCAATTCAGCTAGAGATTTTGCAGCTGTGGTGGCAACTCTGCACATGCTCAGTTTTCAGTGAGATTCTATGCTGAGCATTTCTCCCCTATCACATCTGAGCAGCCCATGTAATTATAGTCACACATGTAGGCGTATACACAGTGGTAAATGAAAGCCCACTCCCTCCCTCCTCCTCCATGCCCACTAACCAGCTAAACACAATGGGGGCGAGATATTACATGTAGATAAATGAAGGCTTCGCCTCCCTCTTATTCCAAGACACAGGCTGGAGAGGCGTGACACAGCCTGTGACTGGCAGAAATCCACCCACACCATGCTATTGCCAAAAAAGAATAAGAATTTGATTTCAAATATATTTGTATAACAATTTAAAACAGTTTATTGATATAAATTATTTATTTTTATTCTGTATTCCAAAGGCTGTTTTTTTTTTTTTTTTTTGGAATATGTGACCAGCAACAGAGGACTAGAACCTCCTCCTACTTATTTTTCCCTACAGACAGGCTGGGAAAGAGCTGGGTCATGTGACAGCTGTATATAGATTAGGAAAAGGGGGGTACTTAGATTTTTTTTCATTAAAATAATTACAGTGCAATCATCCATATACAGAAATAGAAGGGTAAAAACACCACTTCCCGCCCGGCCTATAGCAGAATGACGGCCGGGCGGTGGTTCAGTTATTCGGACTGGGCATCATATGACATTCAGCAGGATAACATGCCGCCCGTGGGGTTCAGTGGTGCAGTGTGTTACTCTGACACACTGCATCTCCGATCATAGTAAGGAGCCTTTGACGGAGGCTCCTTACCATGTGATCAGCTGTGACCAATCACAGCTGATCACAGCATGAACCAGGAAGTGCCGGTAAACGGCTTTCCTTGTTTTGCGCTGACAGGGAGAGCCAATCAGTGGCTTTCCCTGTCGGGGGGGTGGTCTGTGCTGATAATCATTACATTGATTATCAGCACAGCCCCATCAGATGTGCCACCAACAGTGCCCATCAGCTGCCAGTCAGTGCCCCATCAGAAACGCCTTTCAATGCCCATCAAAGTAACAATCAGTGCCCTCGACAGTGCCAATCAGTGCCCGCCACAGTGCCAATCAGTGCCCATCACAGTACTAATCAGTGCCCATCAGGGAAACCTGTCAGTACTTCATCATCAGTGCTGCCCATCAGTGCCATCTATTAGTGTCCGTCAGTGCCAATCAGTGCCATCTATTAGTGTCCGTCAGTGCCAATCAGTGCGACCTATCAGAGCCCATCAGTTCTATCTGTCAGTGCCAATCAGTGCCAATCAGTGCCACCTATCAGTGCCCATCAGTGCCGCCTATCAGTGCCCATCAGTGCTGCATATCAGTGCCTCCTCATCAGTGCTCATCAGTGCCACCTTATCGGTGCCAACTCATCAGTGCCCATCAGTGCCTCCTCATCAGTGCCCATCCATGCCACCTCTCCAGTGCCCGTCAGTGAAGGAGAAAACAAAATTTTATAAGAGAAACAAAGAAACTTTAAAAAAAAAAAAAAAAGAAATCTGTCTTTTTTAGTTTGTTTAGCAAAAAATAAAAACCCCAGTGGTGATGAAATACCACCAAAAGAAAGCTCTATTTGTGGGAAGAAAATGATAAAAATTTAGTTTGAGTACAGTGTTGCATGCCCGCGCAATTGTCATTCAAAGTGCGACAGCGCTGGAAGCTGAAAATTGTCCTGGGCAGGAAGGGGGGAAAGTGCCCGGTATTGAAGTGGTTAAACAGTGTGTGTTTAGTATTACTTTAAGTATGCCATTATGTGAAAATATGCTGTGCACATTATGGCAAGAGCCAACCTACCCTGTAAGCGATAAAGTTCATAGCAGTTTTCCTGCTCCAGGGCGGCTGTGCAGAATCACGTATATATATGTGATTATGCACTTCTGTCTGCAGGGGGCATACGCGCGCTGCCAGTGGGCTGCTTCTACTGTGAATACTCATAGAAGAAGCCAATCTGCGGGTGCCGGACACTCGTTGTCCTCCAGGACCCGCCGATCATTGGTAATACACGCGGAACGGGGGTCTGTTTATGTAAACAAGGCAGATCGTCATTCTGACGGGGGGAAGGAATGGATTCTGTGTTCCTGCAAAGTAGGGACAAGAATCCATCTCTTCCCTTAGTGAAAGCACCATACTGTTTACACAAAAACACAGGCTGGGCAAACAGCTAACTCTTTGTTTGCCCTAGATGTTTAACCCCTTCACAGCCAGTGTCATTAGTACAGTGACAGTGCATATTTTTAGCACTGATCAATGTGAAACAATTGGATTTTACCAAAAACATGCAGCAGAATACATATTGGCCTAAATTTATGAAGATATTTGAATTTTTTAAATTTTTTTATTGGATATGTTTTATAACAGAAAGTAAAAAAAAAATATTGTTTTCTTCCAAAATTGTTGGTCTTTTTTTTGTTTATAGCACAAAAAAATAAAAAATGCATAGGTCATCAAATACCACCAAAAGAAAGCTCTACTTGTGGGAAAAAAATTCCATACATTTTATTTAGGTACAGTGTACATCTGCGCATTTGGCAGTTAAAGTAACGCAGTGCCCTATTGCAAAAATGGCCTCGTCATGAAGGGGGGGGGGGGGGTAAATCTTCCAGAGGTCAAGTGGTTAAAGTGGACCCCCCCCCCATGTAAAAACACCGCATTCCATGTTGAAAAAATAACATCTCTGGAGAAATTTAAAAAGTTCTAGTTGCCTTACACCTGACTTCCGGCGTGGTGCCTGGGTGAAGATGACATCACAGTTGTCCCAGCATGTTGTCCCTGAAGATATTTAAAAACAGCAGTGATCTTATAGTATTATTAGAAAACAAAGGCTTAGTTTGACAATATCTTATCCTGAGCCGGCTCGCTGCATTATTGCTGTGAGTTGTGTTGCTGCAGATATTTCAAGCGAAAAGGATGGAAGTATGTACATTAGACTTTCGATGAACAGGCATGTCAAACTCTTGCTTGTCCTCGGTGTAATTGGACATCACTTCCGCTGGCTGATAGCAAGCGCAGCACAAAGACATCACTTTAATGAACTAAATAGAGCATGAGCTCATCACGGTGAAGATGTACATTCCCCCCCCTGAACACTCTCTTTTTATAACACCCAGTGGAGCGAGCTGCTCTTGTTACCCTTCCTCCTATAGCAACTAACAAGGTGATAATGTCTGTGTAGATTGTGCCCTCTGAAACCAACATATTGGATCGAAAACTTTTGCTCAATTCTCAATTACCAGGAGGAATTTGGCAGATGATCCTGCATTAATTAAAATTCATTGGGTTTAGGGGGTTTGTTTGTAAGGTAGAGCAGGTCATGGAAGGGACAGGATGGTCAAAGTTTCTTGTTTTCAAAGTTAGATCTAAACTCAAGGTAGAAAGGTAGAAACAGAAAAAAAAAATCAGAAAACCAAACAAGACATTAAAAAATGGGCAGAATCTATGGACCATTTGGTCTTTTTCCACTTTCACTTTTCTATGTTTCCTCTGTGTTTCAGCACAATGACCATCAAAGAACTTCAAAATTAGGGATAAATTATAATTAGGCATACCATGGAATTTTAGTGAGTATTATTAATCCATGTAACGGTGCACTTATCCTTTAACCTACCATAATCAACTGTTCAGATGAACAAGGGCCTTCTGGGACATAGAGGTCAATCTATATTAGATATAGGTGAGATGGCAGCTGGGACTCTTTCCACTCTCACGTAAACAAACCTGTACATGGATCACCTCTATAGTAAATTGTCAGATCAGTTTGATTAGATAAATTGTCAAGAGAGGAGGGTAACTTCTCCATGGCCACACCTTTTCCAGTGACAAATGTTTAAAGATGGGCCTACATGTATCGATTTGTGATCAATATAAGTATGAGTGATCAAAAATAACTGATTCTTCATCAATTAAAGTATCAAACTATTTGGTATTGAATGAAAATTTGATTTATCTGAAATGATCTTGTGAAAACGATTATGTATGTTTGGGTTGGTTTCTGACACACATGCATATAGTAATAAATAAAAAAGTATAAAAAAAGGATTTAAAACAATCCTACCATGGCTGATTAAGTTGCTAGCATCGAAATCGATTGAAAGCTCACTTAATTAAATGAATGAAGGGACTGTGCTTTACAATTCAACTATTTATGTCACAAAATTTCTAGTGTGTCTGATGGACAAGAAGTGAAAGAACTTATTACCAATGGGAAACGCACAGAAGAAAATTAACTTGCAGTGGTTTTATCCTCTCCTATCTATTCCTCTATCCAAAATATAAAAAATATTTAACTACAAATACACAATGCTCTGTGAGCTGCACTTGTTATGGCACGGCTCCCCATTCATTTGAATGAGCTGCTGTACCTGCGTTTCATGCAGGAAAAATGTTTTTTTTTTTAATGCAGCTGGAAGGAAATTGCATGGTGCCTTTGCACCATTTGATTTTCCGTAACCAAAAACTGCACTTACAGATGCTTGAGGTTGCCATTAAAATTGAATGTCAGCCATGCATGACTGCAAAGGAGCAGCACAGTTTGGCTGCGTGCGTGTTAGCTTGGAAAGGTTCATATGCGGAAATGACCTTAAGGCAGTTCCTAGAGGCAGTTGCCCAGGCCCCCATAAAGGGCCCACAGCCAACTTCCTTCAAGTTGAGCACAAACTATTGGAGGGAAATTCTCCCTACCTGCTCACGGTATCACCCACCAACCACCGATTGAGTCAGTCCAGCATGATCTCCAACCATAAAGAGCTACTATAGTTAACTAGCCAGCTCGGTTTTACCACCTTCTCTGGCCAAGTTCACAGGCTTTTTGGGGTCCGGCCTCCCTCCCCGTGCATTATAAAAGGGGAGAGGTTAGGGTCCCCAGAGAGCGGGAACGGAAACTATTGAAGAAGATTGCTGAGACCTGAGGTCCACTTGGGTACTCTGACTCGTCTAGGCACCATTATGATGGACACCTCCACTTTGGATCTGACCAATTTGGACTTCACCCATAAGGACTTTACGTGTGCAGGTACGCTGGGGCAGCCGCAATTAGTGTTAGTTAGGGAAAGGACATTTTTACCCTGTTGCATTCGACATGCCGAGTTTACAGTAAAGCTGCTTCAGCTGCTTTGAGCCTGACCTGCAGTTATTCAAAGAGGTGCATGTTGGGTCTTGACATATCCCTAGGAACCTGGGTCTGTAGAAGCACTATGGGGTATGTGTAACACCACTACAAAGGTTAACTCGCAAGGCAAGGAAGATGAGGTAGTTGCCATAGGTAACAGCAAAGCTAGGTAACTGAAGGGAAGAACAGCTACGGCCTGGTACCTGGTTGGGTGATGGGTCCTCCGGTAGCGAGGGGGCGGTGCTCTGACTCCCTCCCTTTCTGTCTGTCTCCTCTGGTCACCAGGAGCAAACTAGCATTATGGAGATCTAAGACGAGATCACTAGGTATGGGAAGGAAAGAGTTAATGAGCATGCATGGACCTGCTATGTAATTGATGAGACTCTATTCTGTTATTGGGAATGAGGCAACTGGTGGAGTGGACGAAGGCTCTGCATGTCCCCCCTAATGCAAGCATACATCAGTTATAAGTGTGTAGTGTCATGGGAAAACATCTCACAGGGGTACTCTATATTTCTAATGCACACCAGTGGCTCATATCTGAGTCGGGGACTGCCTTGCTGTTTGATTCTTCACATGACTGTAGCCTCCATCTGGTCCCAGGCATTAAGAGAATTAAGAACTCCTTCAAGCGAGGTGTTAAGAACTCCTTCAAGCGAGGTGTTACCCCATCTGCATAGGCGCAGTAGACCACTCCCACATGCTGGTGGTTGGGGGTTCAAGAACAGGTGCAATATACACACTATCTTGCACCCGTATTCACCTGCACAAGTATGAATCTAGCCTTAGAGATTCTTCATACTGCCCCGCTGTGCTTTTGCTAAAGCAAAGCCAACACACGTTTTTTGTGCGGGTTACCTGCGCTTTCCCAGAGACTTCTATGAGCTTCTGTGGTTTCAGTGCAGTCTCAGAAAGCGCACCAAAACTCGTGCATGCTGCATCTTTGGTGCACATTTTTAAACCGCAACATAGAAGACTATGGGAAAGCACAGCTAACCCACACGAATCCTGTGGTGCAAGAGCACACCTGGGCAGGGTGAAGCATTCTTACTCCTAAAACCCATGGTAAATCCTTAAAGACTCTTCGTCAGAATCCTCCTCCTCAAGATCCTCTGCGTCAATAACCTCAGTTTATTGACTTTTTCTTGAACAATACCATAGTACACATTAATGTATGTTAGAATATATGCCTTCAAATGTTCTTCATTTTTGAAGGCAGGGACATTTTTCTAGGTGGAGTGTTGGGTGCATCCATTTGATTCTTAATGACTGTACACATGGGCCATATATCGGGCGGTATTGACCGATTCAATAGAAACCAGACGACATTCGGACTGTGTGTACGGCAGCAGGTTTGATAGGAGCCGGCCGAACATCCGACTTCTGCCGAAGGAGCATGACCAAAAAGGTCTGCCGGTTGGCATGCGTCGATTGGTGGGTTCTGTGTTCTCAGAACACAATAGCCCAGCGGGGGGAGATCACTGTACTAACATCAGATTGTTAGTACAGGATCTCCTCCCAAGCTCTCAGTTTTCTTTCATTCAACCCGCTGGGTTGAATGGAAAAAAAATGGATAATGTGCACTAGGCTTTAGTGATGTGTTCTGTGGATTGGGAGAGATGAAGGTTAGGGGGAGGACTGGGGGGAGATAGCAAGATATGAATCGGGGGTAGGGTTGAGGGAGAGATGGGATTGAAGTGATGAATACTAAACAAGTTCTGCTTGTTTATCATTAAGTAGGATATACAGTGGGGACGGAAAGTATTCAGACCCCCTTAAATTTTTCACTCTTTGTTATATTGCAGCCATTTGCTAAAATCATTTAAGTTCATTTTTTTTCCCTCATTAATGTACACAGAGCACCCCATATTGACAGAAAAACACAGAATTGTTGACATTTTTGCAGATTTATTAAAAAAGAAAAACTGAAATATCACATTGTCCTAAGTATTCAGACCCATTGCTTAGTATTTAGTAGAAGCACCCTTTTAATCTAATACAGCCATGAGTCTTTTTGGGAAAGATGCAACAAGTTTTTCACACCTGAATTTGGAGATCCTCTGCCATTCCTCCTTGCAGATCCTCTCCAGTTCTGTCAGGTTGGATGGTAAACGTTGGTGGACAGCCATTTTTAGGTCTCTCCAGAGATGCTCCATTGGGTTTAAGTCAGGGCTCTGGCTGGGCCATTCAAGAACAGTCACAGAGTTGTTGTGAAGCCACTCCTTCGTTATTTTAGCTGTGTGCTTAGGGTCATTGTCTTGTTGGAAGGTAAACCTTCAGCCCAGTCTGAGGTCCTGAGCACTCAGGAGAAGGTTTTCGTCCAGGATATCCCTGTACTTGGCCGCATTCATCTTTCCCTCAATTGCAACCAGTCGTCCTGTCCCTGCAGCTGAAAAACACCCCCACAGCATGATGCTGCCACCACTAAGCTTCACTGTTGGCACTGTATTGGACAGGTGATGAGCAGTGCCTGGTTTTCTCCACACGTACCACTTAGAATTAAGGCCAAAAAGTTCTATCTTGGTCTCATCAGACCAGAGAATCTTTTTTCTCACCATCTTGGAGTACTTCAGGTGTTTTTTAGCAAACTCCATGCATGCTTTCATGTGTCTTGCACTGAGGAGAGGCTTCCATCGGGCCACTCTGCCATAAAGTCTCGACTGGTGGAGGGCTGCAGTAATGGTTGACTTTCTACAACTTTCTCCCATCTCCTGACTGCATCTCTGGAGCTCAGCCACAGTGATCTTTGGGTTCTTCTTTACCTCTCTCACCAAGGCTCTTCTCCCCCAATAGCTCAGTTTGGCCGGACGGCCAGCTCTAGGAAGGGTTCTGGTCGTCCCAAACGTCTTCTATTTAAGGATTATGGAGGCCACTGTGCTCTTAGGAACCTTAAGTGCAGCAGCACTTTTTTTGTAACCTTGGCCAGATCTGTGTCTTGCTACAATTCTGTCTCTAAGCTCTTCAGGCAGTTCCTCTGACCTCATGATTCTCATTTGCTCTGACATGCACTGTGAGCTGTAAGGTCTTATATAGACAGGTGTGTGGCTTTCCTAATCAAGTCCAATTAGTATAACCAAACACAGCTGGACTCAAATGAAGGTGTAAAACCATCTCAAGGATGATCAGAAGAAATGGACAGCACCTGAGTTAATATATATGAGTGTCACAGCAAAGGGTCTGAATACTTAGGACCATGTGATATTTCAGTTTTTCTTTTTTAATAAATCTGCAAAAATGTCAACAATTCTGTGTTTTTTTGTCAATATGGGGTGCTGTGTGTACATTAATGAGGAAAAAAATGAACTTAAATGATTTTAGCAAATGGCTGCAATATAACAAAGAGTGAAAAATGTAAGGGGGTCTGAATACTTTCCGTCCCCACTGTATGTACTATATATGACTATCATGTCACTGTTTAAAAGTTGGTTGAGTTCAGAAAGAGAAGCCATGTTGTTTCAGTGCCAATATATCAGGATACACACTCACAGAAAGCCTCTCTAGGCAGCATGACCATGGCTTGCAACCCTGTCCTGATCTACCATCTAGTACCATGGAAACATCAGACATTATGTAATTTTATTACCAAAAGAATGGAAAGCCAAGAGTCCTTGTTTCTAAGAGCACAAGGAAGTGCGTGAGTGTAGAAACCTAGCCATAAATATATATGGTAAAATGTATCAGATACATGACTGTTAGGAAGCAAAGACATGACAACCTAAACCAGTAGATGTATCTTGCCCATTGCCAAACCAATAAAAACATAGCAATGTTATGGATGGAAGGTCAAGGCCACATCTTTAATAAATTACAAACCATACTTGGGTTAACAATAATGGCAAATAGACCTACAACTTATGGTTGACAACAACACCAATGCTGACCAGATGAATTGTGAGCACCCAACATAAATTGCTTCTGCTCTCTGCAGCATTCATCTGCGAGTCCAGGGTGATGGGTAAACCCTTGATGAACTGGGTCACAGAAAGTGGGTTCAATGAGACTCTTCATCAGTCAACCTGGAAGGGGAATGTTGCATTCCTTTGCTGAATCAGTCAGGAGACAGTTCCAGAGATGGGTATGTATTGTAGCCTGAGATGCTTTTTTTTTAAGATTTGACCAAGCTGGAGTTGGACTTTAAATGACCACCTAAGCAAGACCCACTGAGGGCAATGATCATACACCATTTCCCTAAAACTCAAGAGTCCATACGGTTTACATTTTTATTAGAGAAATTCTAACTGTGTCGTAAGTTGGTCAAGTCGGTAAAGGGAATACGAGGTGACTTAGCACCATATGAACATTATTTTGTTTTCATAAAACAGACAGGTGTCAACAAAAAAAATAAAGTTTTACAGCAAGACCGAAACGTAATAAGATACCCAAATGAGGGAAAAAAAATATCATAGTTCCTTATGGATTTTCAATTACTGCTAGACTTTTAACATTTACAATTGTACTCTGCGCGTAAGCTTTCTAAAATTTGTTCTCCCCAGCATAATATTACTCTTGCCATCTGTTGTCCTCGCTCAAGCAAAAGGAATCTGCATTGTGAGAAAGTTTCCATGCTGTCATCTCGGAGAAGAAAAGTGTGTGTCTCATGCATATTTAGCATTGAGGATTAAGGGAAACACATGGAACAATGGCTGCAATAAATATAGTAAACTGTTTTAATGATATCAACAGAATACGTGACAATCTCAAAGTCAAAGGCAGATCGGGGAGCGGCCAAACAAGCCTCGGAGGAAGAAATATCTTTAGCTTTTATGTGCTGACCTGCTCTGTTTGTTTTTCACAGATCTAGCAGACAAAATAGGAGATTTGTTGCCAGGAAACATTTATGATTTGACCCTTAGACTCAGGATTTTTCTGTACATTTCAGGGTTACAGGGTTTGAACCCGAAATATTCAGGTTTACCAGTTCAGCAGTCTTTTTTTTATCTATTTTACATATTTCATACTGCTGTCATCACTCATCTATTCTCTGCTGTGTGCTGATGATTTTCAAATTCCCATGTAATTATTTTTATTACTGTAAATACAGAGCATGTTACTTATGCAATAAAAGCAGCTCCACAGCTGAAATATACCAACATGAATTGCTCACAGCAACATATAGAGATGTTGGCACTGTATTGGCAGCAGAAATTAAGCTGGTATAAAATGAACCCCACATGGGTTTTACTGCAAACCACCAGTTAGAAATTTACAGGCAGACATACAGAAGCAAAACTTTGCCAGTATGAGACAATATTGTGCTGAAAAACAAAACAAGAAAGTCTCCATCATTTACAGTATAATGACCAGATTCCAAGTCAAGAAAGCTCTGTATACAGTTGTGCTCATAAGTTTACACACCCTGGCAGAATTTACGATTTCTTGGCCATTTTTTAGAGAATATGAACGATAACACAAAAACTTTTCTTTCACTCATGGTTAGTGTTTGGCTGAAGCCATTTATTATCAATCAACTGTGTTTACTCTTTTTAAATCATAATCACAACAGAAACTACCCAAATGACCGTAAACAAAAGTTTACATACCCTGGTGATTTTGGCCTGATAACCTGCACACAAGTTGACACAAAGGGGTTTGAATGGCTATTAAAGGTAACCATCCTCACCTGTGATCTGTTTGCTTGTAATTAGTGTGTGTGTATAAAAGGGAAATCTTTTTTTTTTCAAAATTGTCGGTCTTTTTTTTTGTTTATAGCACAAAAAATAAAAACCGCAGAGATGATCAAATACCACCAGAAGAAAGCTCTATTTGTGGGAAAAAAAGGAAGTCAATTTTGTTTATGTACAGCGTCGCGTGACTGCGCAATTGTCAGATAAAGCGTCGCAGTGCCGAATCACAAAAAATGGCTTGGTCATTAAGGGGGTAAATCCTTCAGGGGCTGAAGTGGTTAATATACAGTCAACCCTCAGCGCTCACTATATCTCACATCCAGTACTGCGCCAATGTGTCAAGTGATGCTGCTCTCCTCGACAGGGAAAACTCCAAAAACACTACAAAAAAGAAAAGAAGGAGGGCGCAAATGCCTATTGCATTCCCTCAAGCACCATATCAGTTTATTAGAAAGATAAAAACATACTCACAAACATGAGAGGATAAATAAGCCCATCAAATCATATCTCTAGCAAAGAAGATAACTTGAAGTCTGTACTTGGAAACTGATGCGTTTCGGGAGACAAGCCCCCTCCCTCAAAGTTAAACTTCTCCCTTCTTCTATCCAAAAAAAAAAAAAGGTTTTGCCTATAGTCCTACTTTAAATATAAGAGGGGGGTGCTGTCTGGAAGATAATTTGAGTTCCTATTGCATCCTCTGACAGTGAATCACCATTTAAATTGAACACGTATCACCATACAGTAGGTGTGATCCAGCTTCCAAAAAGGTCATCTTTATCACATAATGCCATTTACACACTACTGGCCCATTAGTTGAAGAAAGTGGAAACATAGTGATGGACCATTAAGGTTATCTTATGGGTATTGCTATCTTAAAGCACTGATGTTGATGGAAATAATCTGGTTCCTGGGCTTTTACACCTCAAAGGATCTCCACACTCTTCTTGGCTTGTAGCGTAATATAACAAAAATGGAAATTGAAGCGCCACACTACTGCTAAGTGGTCCAGATACAACTTCATCCAAAGACTGCCTAATGCGTTTCAGATGTCCAAAATCAGTGTTAATGGACTAGAAGTGAATTTGACCTATTATGATATTTCTTTCAGTATAATTATAGGCACATGCCTTGTTAGCAGCTGGTTTGGCAGCCATTTTGTTACTGGCCCATTAGGGTGCAGTTGTCCACACTGAAAATGGAAGGAAAATGTATGTGAGAAAAAAAGTAAACTGCTAAACAACCTCTTAATCAGATAACTTAACACCAGTGACTTATGTAATATAATGTGGCCCATAAACTACTTTGCACATGTATTTTCTTAGACAATCTTGACTTCTATGTTGATGAGGCGGGATGTCCTACTTTGCAGGAGTCCAGTGAGTCAGTTTAGGAACACTAGAACAATGCAGCTTGAAAATCCAAATGGCATCAAAAGAGGTCACCGTAATGGACTACTCCCAAATCACTGTATCGTTTATCCGCCAGTGAGCACAATACTGCTATAATTGGCATTTACATAGCATATACATGACACAAGTCTTCTTGTGTCAACGACTCTTCCATATGCCCACATGGTGCAGCTCACGTCTCCTTCTTAAGCCTCGTACACACAATCAGACTTTCCGATGGGAAATGTGTGATGACAGGCTGTTGGCGGTAAATCCGACCGTGTGTATGCTCCATTGAACAATTGTTGTTGGATTTTCCACGGACAAATGTTGGCTAGCAGGTTTAAAAATTTTCCGCGGACAAATGTCTGTTGTCGGATTTTCCGAGCATGTGTACACACGTCTGTCGGACAAAAGTCCAAAGTACACACACGCACGCTCGGAAGCAAGGACGAGCCAGAAGCGGTCGGTCTTGTAAACTAGCGTTCGTAATGGAGAATTAACATTCGTGACGTGGCAAATTATGAAATCTCAAAATACAGCGCACAATTCTCTTCTTCTTTAATGGGATAATAATGAAGCTGCTTTGCTGGTGATACTGGTGGAGTTATTGCAAAAAAAATTTCAAAGGCTTTTTTTTCTAGTGATATCAAGAATAATATTATTATGCTTTTTTTTTCATTTCAATTTTGGCAAGTTACCACAACACCATTATCCCGTAGTTTTTAAAATCAAAGATACAACTATGTTGGTGTCCCTTGTCAATTTTACATCGTATTTTTTAAAATGTAACTGCCTACTCCCAAACTGTCATTTGAAGTAAAACACATAGCCAAGTATTATTCTCCACAATTTTTTTATTGTGCTTTAAAAAAATAAAACAAATAAAATTAGACATGCTATCTGCCAATAGAACTTAACCAAAAAGTGCATTCTATGCATCCAAAAATATAGAAAATATATCAAATCAAATCATTATTCAACCAAAAAAATGTCAAAGCAATAACTCCAAGGCCAATAATAAATAACACGTTATCTCCACCGATTCCACAACATGGCTGGTTGACGAACGGCCGTTCAGAAACAAACTAAAAAGCACAAATCAACACTCACCAAACTTCTACTAACACAAAATTAGCAGAAGGAGCCCAAAGGGTGGCACTAAAGAGCTGAAAAAACGTAGTACGTCACTACGTTCGATTTTGTTGGCCAACAATTGTCTGGCCATGTGTATGCAAGACAAGTTTGGACCAATACCCTTCGGACAAAAGTCCACGGTTTTGTTGGCCAACAATCTGATTGTGTGTATGAGGCTTTACAGGAGCTCAGTGTTTTGCCCTTTGTGCCTAAACCAACATTCCCCTTTCCCAAATCCCATCACTGTATAGTCACAAAAAGAGGGACCTGTAAACCTTTATGCCTTTATGTACACACGGTCGGATTTTCCGACGGAAAATGTGTGATAGGACCTTGTTGTCGGAAATTCCGACCGTGTGTAGGCTCCATCACACATTTTCCATCGGATTTTCCGACACACAAAGTTTGAGAGCAGGATATAATATTTTCCGACAACAAAATCCGTTGTCGTAAATTCCGATCGTGTGTACACTAAGTGCCACGCATGCTCAGAATAAATAAAGAGATGAAAGCTATTGGCCACTGCTCCGTTTATAGTCCCGACGTACGTGTTTTACGTCACCGCGTTCAGAACGATCGGATTTTCCGACAACTTTGTGCGACCGTATGTATGCAAGACAAGTTTGAGCCAACATCCGTCGGAAAAAATCCTAGGATTTTGCTGTCGGAATGTCCGATCAATGTCCGACCGTGTGTACGGGGCATAACAGAAATGTTGTGATTTTTTTTTTTTTAGAAAGCCAAAGCCAAATCTTAATTGAAGTATTACAAATTTGTATAATTCAGTTTAACAGTCAATCGATGGTTACATACAATCCTTTGCAGATATGCTGTGGGTACACAGACATACAATTACCCCAAAAGCCAGCGAGCGCATAAATCAGTAACAAAGCTAACCACTGGGATGGTTATATAAAAAAGTTCCAAAAAAATTATAAAACAGCAAACGGGGAGACAGAGGATGTCAACACATCAGATAGCTAGATATACTACAGAGTCAATGTTTCAACCCCAGCACAACACTAAATGATGTTTAGGCCCACTCCAAAACATAACAGCCAATCAAGCCCAATCAAATTATAACCATCTTTGAAACTTATGTCAACTCTTTTAACAAGCAGGCTATCATATAGTGAAACCAATTTGATATGTTAAACACTACCGGAAAAAGCTGCCAAATTAATCAGCGTTGTATTTAGCGGTCATTTAACCAGATAGGCTGTCTTATCACCTCTCTTTCAAAGTGTGCGTAGGGTGTTGTTACAAAGCAGGAACTACGTTCCCCCTGTCATGCTCTGACTACATTCCACAATGCATTCTCTGCTGCCCTTCACACTCTACATATTACTGTCTGTAATTTCTCTTATGACATCATGGATCCTGTTAGAAAACACTGTAATTTAGACTCAGCGGAGCTAGGCACAGGGCGTGGTAGTGCCAGCCAGGCTGACTTAAGCTGACCATAGATGGATCTAAGTTTGTCCGGTTCAGCAGCAACCGGCCAAACTTAGATCTATCTATGAGCAGGCTGGTTGTACTGAAGTCGATCTATCAATTGACTTCAGTACATCTAGACTGTCGTTTTTTTGTTTTTTTTTGTTGTGTGATCACTACTGACAGCTATAGCCACCATCTGTGATCATTGTATTTTGACAGTGGGGAAACCTCCCGCTGTCAGAACAGAATAGCACTGCAAGAGAGATTTTATTTCCTTCACCCCGTGGTTAAATGAAAGAAGATTGCATAATCAATGGCTAGTCATAACCGGAGCGATTTTCTTTCCTGCCACCACATGTTGCAGGAAAGAAATTCACTTGATTTCCCCAACAACACTGTCAGTGTTGATGGCGGAATCCCTCCCGCTGAGCCATTGTGTTCTCCTGGCGTGGGGGAGGGGGAGGTGGGGGTAGTCACCCCCGGCCAGGAGAACACAGTGAATATTGCTAGTTCCTATACTCCACTGGGAATAATCCCATGTAAAATCAAACAGGCTGGTTGTACCCAAGTTGATTGATCGATCAACTTGGGTACATTCGGCCTGCCCATACATGGTTTGCACTCTATGGCTGGCTTAAGGGACTACAGGCACGCCCTGTGTTTGCAGGGGGTCCACTAGGTTTGATTAGGAGAGGAAGCATGCTAACTGACTACGCCAGCACAAATCAGCTTTCATGCTTAGCATGATCAGAAATCTAGAGGAATAAGAGGGGACTAGCCCTTTAAAATGCCATGCTTTCATCAATTAAAGTATAACTAAAGGAAAAACAGTTTTTTTAGTTTTGGATAGAGTGGAGATGTATTTGAACACCTATCAGTTTTTATTGTGTCCCCATTAAGATTATTAACCCTCTCTATTTGTCCTGTTTACCGTTATCATTAAAAGTGAAAGCAAAAGAAAATCTCAAATTTTGGGTTGTCCCCCAATAAGTAAAAGAGGGAAAATCTTTCAGTGGGGACACTAGTTTTGATGACCTGGGATTTGTAGGATTTCCTCTCTTTTCCTGTTTTGCAGGGACGTGCAGTCAGGGGAGGCAGGTGAGGTAGAGCCTCACCTGCCATGAACATAAAAAAAAAACAAACAAAAAAAAAAAACCATCAAGCTTCGAGGGTCATAGCTCAGTGACCTGGGGTCACAGGGTCACATTTGGGGGGTAGGTAGCTGAAGTCCATCCCCACCCCTGGTCACCTATAGTTCCGGAGATACGGGGATTTTTGTGCAGCCTTTAAGAAGCTACATACAGAGGGGCCAATTTAAATACAAGCTGGCACACTCTGTTTGCAGCAGACTGAGAGGATGAGCTCACAATGCCTCTCCTCACTTCTTGTCAGAGGCACTGAGCTCAATGGACAGCTTGGAGCCTTGCACCAATGGTAAAGCACCATTGGAACAAGCTGTCCAATAAAAATGCTGCAGTGGAGGCTCTCCTCTCACTGCAGTGTCATAGAAGGGGGTATGTGTCTAAAAGTCAAATGCTCCCTTCCAGCCTAGCCCTCTTAACTGCAAGGAAAAAGCATGGGTTTATGGGTATACGATTTACCCACAATCCCCTGTTTTTCTCACACTTTTAAGAAGGAGAATGAGAATCTTCTACTGCTGAAAAGGTACTGTTTTAATAAAGCTAAATCATATATTATTATGCTATATGTTATAATTTAATAATTTATTATTTGTCTATTTACTGTGAAATTACTGGTTGGAAGTTATAACTTCAAACTTCAGTAATTTGTCCGTTAAGCCACCTGCTTGAGTACAGTTTTTGAAAATATAGTAAATTAACTTAAAAACAATATATAATAATTATTTGTATATTACTTACTTATGCTAATTAACCACTTGCCACCCAGGCCAATTCTGACACTTCTCTCGCACATGTAAAAATCATCATTTTTTGCTAGAAAATTACTCAGAACCCCCAAACATTATATATACTTTTTTAGCAGACACCCTAGGGAGTGAAATGGTGGTTGTTGCAACTTTTTATGCAATTTTTCAAACTTTTTTTTTTTTGGAACAAAACTTTTTCATGAATATAAAAAAAATCCACTAAAGCTAGCTGATTTTTTTGCATACTGTGAAAGATGATGTTATATATGATGTAAATAGATACCTAACATGTCACGCTTAAAAAAAAAAAAAAATGCGCATACTCATGGAATGGCGCCAAACTTCGGTACTTAAAAATCTCCATAAGTGGCGCTTTTAATTTTTTTACAGGTTACACGTTTAGAGGTACAGTGGTGGTCTGGTGCTAGAATTATTGCTCTCGCTCTAACGTACGCGGCATATGTAACCTGTGTGTGTCTGGCTCTGATACTAGCAAGTGTCTCACAAGCGACTGACCTCACCGCACGTCCCTGCTGTTTTGGCTATGGGACGGGAAATGAAGGTAAATCTCCCCGATGGGACAAAGATGGCAAAAGTAAACCTTACATAGGTTATAACCCTCCCCTACTCTATCCAAAATGAAAAAAAAAAGCTTTGCCTATAGTTTTACCTTAAGCCTCTTATATAGATATACTGTATATAAATATATATAATTCGATTTTAATCAATATTTCAATGAACACAAGAATAATTTCCACAATTTTGACAAAAAAATTAGTTTTATAGAACTTTTTTTAGCACATTACATAAAAGTAAGGTTAATAATATAACTTAGATTATTAACCTTACTTTCAATGTAATGCGCGAAAACCTTCACTTGTACTCAAATAAGTTGATGCAAAATTGAATACACCCCACAACAAAAATTACTACATCTAGTATTTTGTATGACCTCCATGATTTGTAAGGACAGCACCAAGTCTTCTAGGCACAGAATGAACAAGTTGGTGACATATTGCAACATCTATCTTTTTCCATTCTTCAAGAACGACCTCTTTTAGAGCCTGGATTCTGGATGGAGAGTGATGTTCAACTTGTCTATTCAGAATTCCCCATAGGTGTTCGATTGGATTCAGATCAGGGCACTGAATCACTTTCACCCTGTTCTTCTTCAGAAATGGCCTTAGATGTGTGTTTTGGATCATTGTCATGTTGGAAAAGTGCACGACAACCAAGGGCACGGAGCGATGGTAGCATCTTTTCTTTCAATATAGAGCAGTACATCTGTGAATTCATGATACCATCAATAAAATGGAGCTCCCCGACATCAGCAGCACTCATGCAACCCCACAGAAGGACACTGCCACCACCATGATTCACTGTAGGCACCATGCATTTTTCTTCGTACTCCTCACCTTTGCTATTCCATACAGTTTTGAAGCCATCAGTTCCAAAAACATTTATCTTGGTCTAATCACCAAGATTCCCAGAGTCCCAGTAGTCTTCTTCTTTTTCAGCATGGGCCCTGGCAAATTCTAGGAGGGCTTTTTTGTGCATAGGCTTTAGGAGAGGCTTCCTTCGTGGACGACACCCATGCATGCCATTCCTCTGCAGTGCATGCCGTATTGTGTTATGGGAAACAATCACCCCAGTTTGGCTTTCTATTTCTTTAGCTAACTGCACTGAACTTACATGGTGCTTTTCTTCTACCTTTCGCAGCAGAAGATGCTCCTATTGAGGTGTTAACTTCCATGGACGGCCTGGACGTCTCTGTGAGATAGTTGCAGTTCCATCTTTGTTAAATGTTTGTATCACTTTTGCTACAGTATTCTGACTGATAAATAAAGCTTTGCTGATCTTCTGGTAGCCTTCATGTTTCTTATATAAAGAAATCATTTTCTTTCTCAGGCCTTGTGACATTTGCCCTTCACGTGCTGCCATTGCTGATAGCATAAAATGGGAAGAGGTTTTCTTTGTTAAGTAGCGCCCTTTTATAATCAACTGTCTGTTGGACTTCTGTTTAATAAATAATTAGACTCATCTGTAGTTAAATTCTTGTTAATTGGGATTTTGTTGTCTAAATTTTAGCTTTGTTCCTTATGCCTCATACACACGATTGGACTTTCCGACAACAAAACCGTGGAATTTTGTCCGAAGGGCGTTGGCTCAAACTTGTCTTGCATACACACGGCCACACAAATGTTGGCCAACAATTACGAATGTAGTGACGTACTACGTTGTTTTTCAGCTCTTTAGCGCCAACCTTTGGGCTCCTTCTACTAATTTTGTTTTAGAAGAAGTTTGGTGAGTGTTGATTCGCACTTTTCATTTCGCACTTTTCATTTCGCACTTTTCAGTTCATTTCTGAACAGCCGTTCGGCAACCAGCCATGTTGCAGAATCAGAGGAGATAACATGTGATTTATTATTGGCCTTGGAGTTATTGCTTTGACATTATTTTTTTGGTTGAATAATGATTTGATTTGGTATATTTTCTATATTTTTGGATGCATAGAATGCACTCTTTGGTTAGGTTCTATTGGCAGATAGCACATCTAATTATATTTGTTTTCTTTTTTTAATGCACAATAAAAAAATGTGGAGAATAATACTTGGCTATGTGTTTTACTTCAAATGACAGTTTGGGAGTAGGCAGTTACATTTTAAAAAATACAATGTAAAATTGACAAGGGACACCAACATAGTTGTATCTTTGATCTTAAAAACTATGGGATAATCGTGTTGTGGTAACTTGCCCAAATAAATAAAAAAAAAAAGCATAATAATATTATTCTTGATATCACTAGAAAAAAAAAAAAGCCTTTGAAAATTTGTTTGCAATAATTCCATCAGTATCACCAGCAAAGCAGCTTCATTATTATCCCATTAAAGAAGAAGAGAATTGTGCGCTGCATTTCGAGATTCCATAATTTGCCACGTCACGAATGTTAATGCTCCATCACAAACGCTAATTTACAAGACCGACCTCTTCTGGCTCGTCCTTGCTTCTAAGCATGCGTGTTTGTACTTTGGACTTTTGTCCGACGGACTTGTGTACACACGCCTGGAAAATCGGACAACACACATTTGTCCACGGAAAATTTTAAAACCTGCTAGCCAACAAAAATTGTCCGATGGAGCGTACACACAGTCGGATTTACCGCCAACAGCCTGTCATCGAACATTTCCCATCGGAAAGTCTGATCGTGTGTACGCGGCTTTAGATTTTCGTTGGGTGTATTAATTTTTGCAACATGATCTTGAATGAATTTTTTAGGAAAAATACTTTTTTTGTGTGTGCAAATGAACAAATCTTGGTTGCAATCAATGGCCCGCATTTGTGGGAGTATTTTGTAGTATAGTGCCCCATAGAAAATGTTGATTCTGTTGAGTTGTACTCATTTTTGATGAGTACTGTACAGTATACTATTATTTTTTTTTTTTTAATGCTTCTTTATGAACATTAAAAATGGCAAAAAAGCCAACCCGCATTCCCCAAACAGCCAACAACTGTGATCAAATCAAATGTAGCCTTCTCTGTTCCACAGAACAGTTTCTACATAATTACTCCCAAATGTGTTCTACTTACCTGAGTCATATTTAATTAACAGGATTGGGAAGAACAACAAGTCAGATTTAGTTAGTAGGAAAGCATTCGGTGGAATCCACAGTTATATTAATCTATCAATTGATTTGTGCAAGTGCTGATTTTTTTCTTTCCCTCCTCTGATCCTTGAGTCATTAAGGTGGATTACATTTGGATGACTTTCTACCTCCATAATCCGTCGTGGCAAAGGACAGTTAAACCCTTCATCAAAGTGAACCTGTCACTCTTTTTGCAAACAAACACTTTCAGTCAAGATAGAGCAACAAATTGCTGAAGTTTGGCACAAGCAATTTCATTCCTCTAATATATATATATATATTTTCAAAATGATGTCTCTGTTTTGTTGCTTGGCAGCTTGGTAACAGCTGAAGTGATCGATAAAGAACATTTTAGTAAATCTTTGTGTGAATTCCCAATATTCTCCATAAAATCAATAAAACACACAAAGAAGCAGTCTTGACATTATACATTAAAAACAAAGCCTGCTGTTTGGAAAATAATATTTAGTGCCATGATTTGTTTTTGCTCGCTAATTATGAGCTCAGTGGCATTTTATGCCGCAGTATATCTGCTGGTGCGAGATTAAACCCGTTATTGAGTAGATTTTTGACTTCAGTGCTAGGCACTCATCACTGCTGGAGAGTGAATAGTGCTGTTATCTCATTTAAAAGTTGGCCTGCGAAACAGCCCATTTGTTTAAAATGCAATTAAGCTTGTGTCTTAAAGAGAAATTAGCCAGGAGTTCCTGATGGAGGAAGCTTTGGAGGTCCGCTCCCGGACACATTAATTCCATGATTTGAGACCTCACAGTGATTTGGGACATGACTGTGGAATGGTGCATAGTATGAAGATAACTTTTAAGATGAAAACATTTTTTTCTTTCTATGGTCAAGCAATATTTGGTACACAGAGGCTAGTGGGATTATAAAGGAAACCAATAAAGAAAAAAGCCAGCATGCCAGGAGTTCCAATTCAGAATTTAATAAAATTCCGTATAGCAGAACGGCATTTTGGGGAAATGGAGGTCCCCTTTCTGAAGGTGAAAGATGGGATTGTTCTGTTCTTCTCCTTGACAAATGGGACCACCAAACTCTCGAAACATGGGCCTGCATTATAAATCTTTAGTAAATTTTGAATTGGAATTCCTGGCATGCTGGCTTTTTAATACATTGGTTATGTATACAGTAGATGGTATCACCGTAAGCATTGAACCCTGTATATCCTTTTGGCGAGCAAAGATGTTGCAGAGAGTATGAACTGACACTATACAAGTTTCAAAGAAAATTGGCAGGGTAAAAGCCTGGTTTGGTTTTTCAAGCCATACCTATGTACCTAATCCAGCACTGTGAACTGTATGGCAAGTATCTCTAGGTGCCTGCATGTCTAGTTTCTCACCAATCCTAAATTCATTCAGATACTATTGGTCTACTGGGAGGGACTTGGCTGGGAGGGGCATGGGGGCATTCCAACCCCCCCCCCCCACATTTCCCCAGGCCAGTACAAATTATATATGTTAGGTTGGTGTACCTAAGTTGGGATACTTCCTCATTCAGACCTTACTCAAAACAGGAGCTACAGTCAGTGACAGCTGATATTAAATAGCTACCTGGTCCCTGTTCAGATCTTTGATCAAAACCCCTTGCAAGTATTAATCTGTTAAGAGAAGCTGAAATATTTGAAATGTATATGATAAAAATAACCAAACATAAATACAATCACAGTAAACCAGGTTCTTTAAGCCAACACCCACCTTTCACCATGTCCATTAATACCTGCTGCACCCTGGCACACTTTGGGGTTGATTTACTAAAACTGGAGAGTGCATAGAAATCAGCTTCCAAGATTTATTTATTTTTTGTTAAAGCTTAATCAAACAAGCTGAAGAAGAAGAAGCTGATTGGCTACCATGCACAGATGCACCAGATTTTGCACTCTTCAGTTTTAGTAAATCAACCCTATTGTGTGCTGCAAGTTCTGCAGCATCAGGAAACTGTCCTTACTATGAAATGGTTGAGGCTGTTAACAAGATTCATACAAAAAAGAAGACATTTCAAAGAAGGAGCACAATAGACAATTGATCTTCTTCTTCAAAAGGGCTGACAATTTGTAGTAGAAATTAGGACCAAGATGGTTAACCAAGGATACAGAAAGATACAAAGGTCTTTATTTTTTTTTGCAGTTGGCTTTGTAAACTTGAGTTTGAGTTGTTGAGCTCTGTAAATGACAAGCTTCTTCAACAGAGAAGGTAAGAATAAACAAGGGAGCCTAGGGCCACACCTGCTGGCTGGAAATTAAATTACAAAACTTTCATATACATTTTCTTATTTCTATATTTTAGTTTTGCACTCTTCTATGCATGTGTGATATTTGTCCCCTTTCTTCAGTTGATTTTCTTTGCAGATGGGTATTCTTTGCAAAGTGAAATTTTTCCACGTTCATTATGGTAAGAGAAAATTGACAACCTATTTGCCTTTAGTAAATCAAACCCAATATGTCTGTTTTGTAACAAGATCACAAGGACTTGAGCGTGTTCTACTGAAAAAAAACATATATACAGTATATATATCTATATATGTATATATATAGATATATATATATATATATATCTATATATATATATATCTATATATACTATATTGCCAAAACTATTTAGATGCCTGCCTTTACACATACATACACATACATGAACTTTAATGGCATCCCAGTCTTAGTCCGTAGGGTTCAATATTGAGCTGGCCCTCCCTTTGCAGCTATAACAGCTTCAACTCTTCTGGGAAGGCTGTCCACAAGGTTTAGGAGTGTGTCTATGGGAATGTTTGACAATTCAGAAACGCATTTGTGAGGCCGGGCACTCATGTTATACCCTATCTTGTAAATAACTCCATGAAGTGAAAACAAAGCTGACATGTCCACAAGCTGTACCAATAAATTCAATGCAGGATATTTGGATATCTTGTTATATATTTATTAATATTTATATATATATATATATATATATATATATATATATATATATATATATATATATATATAGTGGGGACAGAAAGTATTCAGACCCCCTTAAATTTTTCACTCTTTGTTATATTGCATTCATTTGCTAAAATCATTTAAGTTCATTTTTTTCCTCATTAATGTACACACAGCACCCCATATTGACAGAAAAACACAGAATTGTTGACATTTTTGCAGATTTATTAAAAAAGAAAAACTGAAATATCACATGGTCCTAAGTATTCAGAGCCTTTGCTGTGACACTCATATATTCAACTCAGGTGCTGTCCATTTCTTCTGATCATCCTTGAGATGGTTCTACACCTTCATTTGAGTCCAGCTGTGTTTGATTATACTGATTGGACTTGCTTAGGAAAGCCACACACCTGTCTATATAAGACCTTACAGCTCACAGTGCATGTCAGAGCAAATGAGAATCATGAGGTCAAAGGAACTGCCTGAAGAGCTCAGAGACAGAATTGTGGCAAGGCATAGATTTGGACAAGGTTACAAAAACATTTCTGCTGCACTTAAGGTTCCTAAGAGCACAGTGGCCTCCATAATCCTTAAATGGAAGACGTTTGGGATGACCAGAACCCTTCCTAGAGCTGGCCGTCCGGCCAAACTGAGCTATTGGGGGAGAAGAGCCTTGGTGAGAGAGGTAAAGAAGAACCCAAAGATCACTGTGGCTGAGCTCCAGAGATGCAGTCGGGAGATGGGAGAAAGTTGTAGAAAGTCAACCATCACTGTAGCCCTCCACCAGTCAGGGCCAGCATGGAGTTTGCTAAAAAACACCTGAAGGACTTCAAGATGGGGAGAAATAAGATTCTCTGGTCTGATGAGACCAAGATAGAACTTTTTGGCCTTAATTCTAAGCGGTATGTGTGGAGAAAAACAGGCACTGCTCATCACCTGTCCAATACAGTCCCAACAGTGAAGCATGGTGGTGGCAGCATCATGCTGTGGGGGTGTTGTTCAGCTGCAGGGACAGGACGACTGGCTGCAATCGAGAGAAAGATGAATGCGGCCAAGTACAGGGATATCCTGGATGAAAACCTTCTCCAGAGTGCTCAGGACCTCAGACTGGGCCGAAGGTTTACCTTCCAACAAGACAATGACCCTAAGCACACAGCTAAAAAAACGAAGGAGTGGCTTCACAACAACCCCGTGGCTGTTCTTGAATGGCCCAGCCAGAGTCCTGACTTAAACCCAATTGAGCATCTCTGGAGAGACCTAAAAATGGCTGTCCACCAACGTTTACCGTCCAACCTGACAGAACTGGAGAGGATCTGCAAGGAGGAATGGCAGAGGATCCCCAAATCCAGGTGTGAAAAACTTGTTGCATCTTTCCCAAAAAGACTCATGGCTGTATTAGATCAAAAGGGTGCTTCTACTAAATACTGAGCAAAGGGTCTGAATACTTAGGACCATGTGATATTTCAGTTTTTCTTTTTTAATAAATTTGCAAAAATGTCAACAATTCTGTGTTTTTCTGTCAATATGGGGTGCTGTGTGTACATTAATGAGGGAAAAAATTGAACTTAAATGATTTTAGCAAATGGCTGCAATATAACAAAGAGTGAAAAATGTAAGGGGGTCTGAATACTTTCCGTCCCCACTGTATATACACACTATATTGCCTTTACACGTACATGAACTTTAATAACATCCCTAGCATTCAATATTAAGTTGGCCCACCCTTTGCAGCTATAACAGCTTCATCTCTTCTGGGAAGGCTGTCCACAGTGTTTAGTAGTTTGTCTATGTGAATGTTTGACCATTCTTCCAGAAGAGCATTTGTGAGGTCAGGCACTGATGTTGGATGTGAATGCCTGGCTCTCGCTCTCTGCTCTAATTCATCCCAAAGGTGTTCTTTTGGTTTGAGGCAGGGCTCTGTGCAGGCCAGTCAAGTTCCTCCACCCCAAACTTGCTCATCCACACTATATTGCCCAAAGTATTGGGCTAAACCTCCAAATCATCAGGGGTTGAGCTTGACCTCTTAGGTCCACTGAAGGGAACTTTTAAGGTGTGTCAGCATACCAAGACTTTTTGCACAATTTAATTCTCCCAACTTTGTAGGAACAGTTTGGGGATGGCCCCTTCCTGTTCCAACATGACTGCACACCATCAAGGTCCATAAAGACATAGATGAGCGAGTTTGGGGTGGAGGAACTTGACTGGCCTGCACAGAGTCCTGACCTCAACCAGACAGAAGACCTTTGGGGTGAATTAGAGCGAGACTGAGACTGAGAGCCAGGCCTTCTCGTCCAACATCAGTGCCTGACCTTACAAATGTGCTTCTGGAAGAATGGTCAAACATTCCCATAGACAACTCCTAAACCTTGTGGACGGCCTTCCCAGAAGAGTTGAAGCTGTTATAGCTGCAAAGGGTGGGCCAACTCAATATTGAACCCTACGGACTAAGACTGGGATGCCATTAAAGTTCATGTGCGTGTAAAGGCAATATAGTGTATATATATATATATATATATATATATATATATATATATATATATATATATATAAAACAAGATATCCAAATATCCTGCATTGAATTTATTGGTACAGCTTGTGGACATGTCAGCTTTGTTTTCACTTCATGGAGTGAAATAAAATACATTATTTACAAGATAGGGTAAAAGAGAATATTGTTTACAAGTAAGAATTTCTGGAGGTTAATGCTTCACACAAACCTAATGGTAAGTTCTGATAGTTCTCCAGAAGAAGAACAGAGGACTGGAGAACAAACAGTCCCCTAAGGGTTTATATCGATGGGCTTTTTTGTTTGTGTCAGAACTGCTTCTTTCCCTATACGAGTCAAACAGGTTGATGCTTATAAAAAGGAGGTCAAATGTATGGTAGAAGGAAGTCTAATGCACTTATAAATAATGATGTCAGAAGTAACTCACATTGATCACAAATACAAGCAGAATGCACCTGAAAGCAAGCTTCCTACCAGCATACGTCCTACACATGTTGGAACTAAAGCTGGATACACATTATACAATTTTCTGTAGATTTTTTTCCTTCAGATTTACCAAAACCATATAATATGAGGTCAAACCTTAAGAGTTTCAATTTGTATGCAATCAGGCAGGCCCTTGCACTACATGGTTTTGGTAAATCAGACAACAAAAGTTGTATAGTGTGTATGGGGTGCACAGCCTCGTACACACAAACAGATTTTCAGACAACCATTCGTCCATTTTTTGTTGCATGCTAGTCTCATGTTGAAAGTAAAGAGGAAGATTTTACCCCCTTCCTGACCAGAGCACTTTTTGCGATTCGGCACTGCGTCGCTTTAACTGACCATTGCGCAGCCGTGCGACGTTACACCCACAAATAGAGCTTTCATTTGGTGGTATTTGATCACTTCTGCGGTTTTTATTTTTTGCACTATAAACAAAAAAAGAGCAACAATTTTGAAAAAAAAAGCAATATTTTTTACTTTTTGCTATAATAAATATCCCCCAAAAATATATAAAAAAACCTAATTTTTTCCTCAGTTTAGGCCAATATGTATTCTTCTACATATTTTTGTTAAAAAAATCGCAATAAGTGTATTTTGATTGGTTTGTCTACAAAATAGGGGATAGATTTATGGCATTTTTATTATTATTATTTTTTTTATTAGTAATGGCGGTGATCTGCAATTTTTATCATGACTGCGACATTATGGCGGACACATCCGACACTTTTGACACTGTTTTGCGACCATTGTCGTTTATACAGCGATCAGTGCTATAAAAATGCACTGATTACTGTATAAATTACACTGGCAAGGAAGAGGTTAAACACTAGGGGGCGATCAAGGGGTTAAGTGTGTCCTAGGGAGTGATTCTAACTGTGGGGGGATGGGCTTCCACTCACATGACAGCGATCACTGTTCCCGATGACAGGGAGCAGTGATCCCTGTCATGTCACTAGGCAGAACGGAGAGATGCCTTGTCTACATAGGCATCTCCCCGTTCTGTGGCTCTGTGACACGATCGCCGGGACACCGGCGGACATCAAGTCTGCGGTTCCTGCGGGCACGGTCATGCTGTACGCTAGCCCCGCCAATTGAAGGGGACTTACAGTTGCGCCCATTTGCCCACCGCTGCCATTGTGCCTAAGCTTTTGTCGGATGAAAAATCGTAATCAGCTGCTGAAAGCACCACAATAACGATCCGAAAATCGGCAGATCGTTCGTCAGGCAAAATTTTACTTCCGATTTTCATATCGTGTGTACGGGCCTTTAGTCCAAAGTGTTTGACCAGGAGCAGACAGGCAGACAGAACATTTTGTATGAAGGGAGAGTCCATGTGAGGAGTTCCTTGGATCCAATTTGGCAGTTGGTCCCCCTTGTAGGAACTATTTTATTCCCACATTACCTGTTAGGGCGAGGCACCAAAAAGAAAAAAAGCACCTTGTTAACTTTTTACATTAAAGTCTTGCTAGAAAATAGTATTCCTAGCACAAATAGCCGGTAGTATGTTATGAATTAATTTTTTTTTTGGGGTGAAAAAAGACAGTTTACCAAAAACTGATATTTTATTTTTTTTTTAGCAGATGATGCATTAAACCACCTGACAAGTTTCTTATATATTTCAAGGGCCAGTACAGTGGAACCTCGGATTGTGAGCAACATGGTTTACGAGCATTTCGCAATACAAGCTATTTTTAAAAAAAAATCCAGATTCCTTTTGCGAGCGTTGTCGCGCAAGATGAGCAGGATTCAAGCCGCTGGGGTGTGCAGTACTGCATTTGGCCAGAGGTGCGGGGGCACCAGTGAAGCTCAGAGACACTCAAATTATCTGAGTTTCCATTATTTCCTGTGGGGAAACGCGCTTTGATATACAACTGCTTTGGATTACAAGCATTCTTCTGGAACGAATTATGCTTGTAATCCAAGATGTTATTGTATTGGTGATGTCTCTTCACTTGAGTTCCAAGATCTGCTATAAAAATAATGAGCAGTGTCCACCCTCCCTGTTGGATTGGCTGCAACACATAAAGGTGTGCAGAAACATCAAAACGTCCAGGTCGATAGGAACAAAGCTGGCAATTATGGGAGGAAGATCTTGTTGGAAGTACCCAAAACATCTAACAAGTAATATAATAAAATATCTCTAAAGCTTCGTACACACAATGAGAATATCAGACATATGATTGTCAGTTTTTTGTTGCATGCTAGTCTCATATCGAAAATGAAGAGGCTACTCAACTTACGAAAATTCTCGTACGACAGAATTACAAAAACATGTAATGTGTTGAATTGTTTTTTAATATAGTCTCTTGTTTCCAAGCATGTGTAGTCTTGCTCTTCCCATTTTTTTCAGGCAAAAACTGTACTAAGTAGCCTCCCTGGCGGTTTTCCCGAGTGTGGCTCGGGGTTACATTTCAGCACCATTAGCGGTAACCCCGAGCCACACTCGGGATTACATCGCAGGATCCTGGTGTGGCTTTACTTACCTTGTTCCCAGGATCCTGCGATGTCCCCCCGCTGTGTCTGCAGGCTCCGTCCTCCTCCAAAGCCTCTCCTTGCCAGGCTCCATTCCCTGCGAGCGTCGCAACACACGGGGGCGGAGCCTGGCGGCAAATTCAAAAAATTGTAAAAATCATAACACATACAGTACTGTAATCTTACAGATTACAGTACTGTATGAAATGATTTCACATCCCTTTTGTCCCCAGTGCTTTGTCCCATGCCCTGCATGCAGTTTTATATTATATATACTGTTCTTTCTGCCTGGAAACTGGAGATTGTCCATAGCAACCAAAAAGTGTCCCTTTACGTCAAAAGTGGCTTTAGACCAGCTAGAAAACAGCGATAGTAAATTAGAACACTTGCAGAATTGGACGATAGTGAATCGTGGGGAAATGTATTTTATTATTATTATTTTTTTTTTTTTAATTATTTATTTTTATTTATTATATTATAATTTATGTTTTTGTGTTTCAAACTTTATCATACCCGGGATGTCTACTAGACTCTTGTTTGGATTTAAGTGTGTTATTGTTAAGAATTACAGACCTACAATATAAAACGCCAAATTTCCATGCAAAATAATTGTACCGCTTTCAGCACCTAAAATCCGAAATAATCATACCGCCAGGGAGGTTAAACGAAAATTGGAAGGTGTGTTTGTGTACTATTAAAATTTTCTAGCCTGCCCCTACAGTTTTTGTTGTCCGAACAGTCAGAATCAGCTGTCTAAAGCACTATGCTAACAATTGTTCTCCATACAGACATTTTCGTATGATTTTCTTACTGTGTGTATGGGCCTTTAGAGATGAACTGGGTCAAGAAAGGTGGTCACCCACTTTACATTTTGTTGTACATATATTTTCCCATTTTTAATGCTGAACATTATGTGTTGGTGTCGTTTTAATGATTGGAAACAAAGATTATGTTCTATATGATACAACATAAAGAACAAGCAGCATATCTGACCTTAATGGAACCCTCTTGTCTAGAGAACCTCATAAGTTATATGTTGAGGTTGGTCAGTAGCAAATCATATCTGCTGGTATGGTTCGGGCTGTATTGGGAATAAGAGTCAGAAGTGCCACTTGATGACAGCAACTTTGCCTCTGCCAGGAATGGACTCTTTTCTATACAGGTACACTGGAGGAGCCACAAGCCTGAGTTAGGGACTATGGATGTTAGCAAAAGACTGCACTTTATGTTGAACTGCCATGTAAACTTTTCTTAAGTAAAGCCTTTTAACTTGAATAACAAATTGGGTGACAATATGATATCCGGCACCTCATCCCTATTGAATTGGAAATATCAGCAACAGGATGATTGGGATTATAGTGGTGCCCATAATTAGAAGGAATACATTTAGTATTAAAAAAACATTTTTTATTCATATAAAATAACAACAATATTGGGTTCAATAAAAATCAGAGTATAGTATATATCACTTTAATGGTCACTGGCGTCCATGAATTTGGAGTTATAACCCAACATGCTTCGCCAACATTGGCTTCTTCAGGGGATTTCTTGGGACCACCAATTTTCATAGAGCTCTAATTAAATTAAGATCGTATACCAAATCAATAATTATTCATACAAATACAAAAAACTTTATATTCACATATCATGGCTTATTCCATTCATTCCCCCAACAAACTTACCCAGGGAGACATAAAGGAAAATCACCAAGTAGGTCCACAGCCACAAGCCTGAGTAAAGCCTCATACACACGGTCTGATTGTTGGACAACCGAGCTTCTGATTTTTGTCATAAGGGCATGTGCCAGGATCTTGCCTTGCATTGTAATGGTACGCAAGTTGTCGTTTGACAAACACAAACGTAGTGACGTACTATGAGAGTGTAGAAAGGAAGTTTATGTCTGAATCGCCACTCTTTGGGCCCCTTCTGCTAATTTTGCGTTTGTAGAAGTTTGGTGAGTGTTGATTCGTGATTTTCAGATTGTACAAAACAAATACCTTTTAAAAAATGTTTGGCATAACTACATGCGAAGCAGCTTCATTATTATCCCATTAAAGAAGATGAGAATTTTGACATTTCATCAATAGCCACGTCACAAATGATTAATTCTAGATTACGAACGGTAATTTACAAGTCGTTCGTTGATTCCGAGCATGTGTGTTTGTACTTTCGACTTTTGTGTGATGGATTTGTGTACTGGCCATGCGAAAATCAGATGTGGAGCCATCGTTCACCAAAAATTTACTAGCCTGTCATCCAACATTTGTTGTCCAAAAATGGGAAAACAATTGTCTAAAGGAGCGTACTAATGGTAAGAATTTCGGACGTCGGTTATGTTGAACTGCCATGTAAACTTTTCTTAAATAAAGCATTTTAACTGTTGCCTTTGCCTGGTCTGAAGTTATTAAGGGGTGTAATGCAAGCAATTGGCACATATAGTCTACAGCACAGGTCACTAAGCACATTGGGGTATAAAGATGACGGTACAAGAGTAAGGATACAAGTGGTTACCAAGGGTAAGAAAGGTTTTTCGAGCAGTCTGCCGTAAGCTGTGACAATGTGAGATAGCCTTTTGCAGTGATGGAGATGTTGTTGGCACTCCTTATGCAGCGATCTGTCTCCCGTAGCAACCAAGGTCCTTAACCTGTACACAGGTACAGAAGAGCAAAAGTTAAGTGAAGTGCGCGCATGGAGTCAGCATTTGGTGCACGGCAAGACCCCATACCATTACTGGGAGTTAAGTAGCGGTGATACGCTCGACAGGTGGAGAGGGCGAGGGCTCTGCATGTCCTTTCTAAATGCACAAGTGACCATGGTGATATATATTACATTGAGAGAGTTTATTAAAGTTCAATCGTCTGTTTCAGTAAAGGTACCCAATGTGTTAGACACTGTACAAAGTGCCTAGCATAGCTCAGAAGAACCCACCCCAGGTTATAATATTAAAAAAACATAGGAAAACACAGAAACAGAAAGCAAACAGGAAAAAAAAAAATATAAATGTGAAGTCTAACCTATCAGGTACAAACAACTGTATATAGCTGTGACCAAGTGATGGGCATTTATTTATTTACATATTGTTAGCAAGCAGGAACAAAACATGTAACACAAGCCCTCACTGACCTCTGTAGCTGAAGACATTGTGGAATAAGTCATATTTAAATTTGATGCAGACGTTTCTGGATTTTTATTTTGAGTTTCTTTTGCTAGCCCAGCTCCTCCTTCCAAACAGTGAGTTGGTACAGGAACATGTAAAAATGCAGTTTGTTGAGACCAGACATGGGCTTTTCTACTTTTATTGTGAATGTCACAGTAGCTGTAACTGCAGAAGTCAGTGAGGGCTTTTTTAAAGCTAAACACTGGGGAAAACATAAATCTCCCCTTTCAGTGGGGCTGCCCCAGCACTGCAAGGATTAAATGCTCATTTAAGTCTAGGGTAGTGGAAAAGCATTTTTACTTTCCTGATACTTTATTTCGACAGGCTCCCTCCACACTGCTAGTGTAGCATCTTCTCCCCTGTGCTCCAGTGGTCACAAGTCTTCTGATGTCAAGAAATACAATGCAGAAGACACAAAGGAACAGTCCACTGCCAGAGCATAGGGGAGTAGAAGAGAGTATTTGCTGCCAAGGGAGCAGGGGATCGGATAGGTAAAACTGCTTTTTCTTATACACTAGACGTAAACACATATTTAATACTTGCAGTGCTACTTATTAAAGTGGATGTACACCCTGTACAACCACTTTTACCTACAGGTAAGCCTATATTAAGGCTTACCTGTAGGTGCTTGAAATATCTCCTAAACCTCCGTGGTTTAGGAGATATTTACGAAAGACCCGAGCGCCAATGACTACAGCGCATGCACCATTGTTATCAGCGCATGCGCACTTTAGAAAGGGCACATTGTGCCATTTCTAATAGGAGTCATGCCATGGCTGCCGGCTCACATGCGCATGCGCGGGAGTGACATCACGTGACTCCGGCCAGTCACATAGCCGGAGTTCGCGGCCCCATAAGGAAGAGGGGTGAAGATGGACGCTCCCTGTTAGTGGGGACAACGGTGACATCGCGGGCTTCGGTTTCAGGTAAGTGACACATAATGGGCTACTATGTGATGCATAGTAGCCCATTAGGCCTTACCTTTGCAGGGAAATAAAGAGGAAGTAAAACCCATTAGGGTTTACTTCCTCTTTAAGAATATATAAATATTTCAATGTCCAGAGCCTATCCACAGATCTACTTTGTCCCCTCTTGCAGTGAAATGGACCTTATGTCCAGCTCCAAAAAAACTTTTTTCACTTACATGGCTGCCAGCTCACAGTCTCTTTCTCTCTCTCTCTCTCTCTCTCTCTCTCTCTCTCTCTCTCTCTCTCTCTCTCTCTCTCTCTCTCTCTTTTTCTTTGTTTCTCTCTCTGTTCCTCTCTCTGTGTCTCACTCTCTTCTTTTCTGTCTCTCTCTGTCTCTCTCTCAAGCTTTCCTACTCAACTACTGAGAGGGTCCTGTGCAGGTAATCGCTTAATAAAGAATAACCACAGCAGTGGCATAATGAGGCCTGATTAGAACAGCTTCCAAGGGGTACACTACACTCATGCATAGCCAAACTGGCTATGCTTCTTTCAATATATACTGTATATATATATATATATATATATATATATATATATATATACACATAGA